>NC_072423.2:26084285-26726250 GCF_028878055.3 Symphalangus syndactylus | reverse complement strand
GGGGCTGGGTAAACTAAGGCTGAGATCTACTGGGCTGCATTCCCAGGAGGTTAGGCGTTGTTAGTCACAGGATGAGACAGGAGGTTGGCACAAGATACAGGTCATAAAGACCTTGCTGATAAAAAAAAAAAGTTTGCGGTAAAGAAGTTGGCCAAGGCCGGGTGCAGTGGCTCACACCTGTAATCCCAGCACTTTGGGAGGCCAAGGAGGGTGGATCATGAGGTCGGGAGTTCAAGACCAGCTTGACCAATATGGTGAAACCCCGTCTCTACTAAAAATACAAAAATTAGCCGGGTGTTGTGGTATGCACCTGTAATCGCAGCTACTCAGGAGGTTGAGGCAGGAGAATTGCCTGAACCTGGGAGGCAGAGGTTGCAGTGAGCTGAGATCGTGCCACTGCACTTCAGCCTGGCAACAGAGCGAGACTCCATCTCACAAAAAAAAAAAAAAAAAAAAAAAAAAAAAAAAAAAAAAAAAGAAGTCGGCCAAAACCCACCAAAACCAAGATGGTGATGAAAGTGACCTCTGGTCATCCTCATTGCTCATTATACACTAATTATAATGCATTAGATGCCAAAAGACACTCCCACCAGTGCCATGCCAATTTACAAATACCATGGCAACGTCAGGAAGTTACCCTATATAGTCTGAAAAGTGGAGGAACACTTAGTTCTGGGAATTGTCCACCCCTTTCCCAGAAAACTCATGAATAATCCACCCTTTTTCTAGCATATAATCAAGAAATAACCATAAGTTTTCTAGCTGAGCAGCCCATACTGCTGCTCTGCCTGTGGAGTAGCCATTCTTTATTCCTTCACTTTTCTAATAAGCTTGTTTTCACTTTATGGATTTGCCTCGAATTCTTTCTTGCACGAGATCCAAGAACCCTCTCTTAGGGTCTGGATTGGGACCCCTTTAGAGTAACAGAAAGACTGAAGAAAATAAAGGGGACAGCAGATAAATAGAAAAAGAAAAATAGACAGTATTGAAAAAAAAAAGCAGCAATTTCCATTTTTCTAAAGTAAGAGTGGGAATGAATGATAGATCCTCTGAACAAAAAATAAAAAGAAATGTAAGGGATGCCGGCCAGAAGGCGACAATTTAATTTTATAGACAGTAAAATAGGCCAGGTGTGGTGGCTCATGTCTACAATCCCAGCACTTTGGGAGGCCAAGACAGGAGGACTGCTTGAGCCCAGGAGTTCTAGACAAGCCTGGGCAACATATGGAGACCTCGTCTCTATAAAAAGTTAAAAAATTAGCTGGTCCTGGTGGTGTGTGCCTGCAGTCCTGGCTACTTGGGAGGCTGAGGAGACAGGATTGTTTTAGCCCAGGTTGCAGTGAGCTATGATCACACCACTGTACTCCATTCAGCCTGGGCAACAGAGCAAGACCCTGTCTCAAACAAAACAAAATAAAACAAAAACCCAGCAAAATAAAATGAATAATAATTTGAATTACTTGGAGATCCAATATCTTGATTTTCCAAGTCAACTAAACATGTTTATTAATAGATAAATGAGCATAATTCTGCTAAAGGCAGGGAACCCTCCCCAATCAACTACTTCTAACACACACACACAGATATACACTCATTCTTTGTAGAACCAGAGAGGGACTAATAATCAAATAAACTAAGTGTGAACCATCTAGAAAAAGTTATTTTTTTTCTCCTGAGTTTTTCCCAGGCTGGAGTGCAGTGACATGATCTCGGCTCACAGCAACCTCTGCCTCCTGGGTTCATGCAATTCTCGTGCCTCAGCTTCCCAAGTAGCTGGGATTACAGGCATGCAACACCACCCTTGGCTAATTTTTGTATTTTTAGTAGTGATGGGGTGTCACCATGTTGACCAGGCTGGTCTTGAACTCCTGATCTCAGGTGATCCACCCGTCTCGGCCTCCCAAAGTGCTGGGATTACAGGCATGAGCCACCACGCCCGGGCTCTCCTGAGTTTTTATACCACAGCATAAAGAGCTTTGCCTCAGAGATGAGACTATCAGCCACACTGACAACATGTCTCATCCCATGGCCTTCATTCTAAAGGATTCTGGTTCAGAGCCCAAACCCTGGAGCAGACATATGCCTGTGTGACCTTGGGCAGGCTTCTTAAATTTTCCCTCTGGGTTCCCTCATCCATATCACAGGGACATAACAATAGTACCTACCTCAAAGAGTTGTTCAGAGACTATACAGTGTAGGTAAGATGCTTAGAACAGTGCCTGGCATGTAGTGAGCATGATATAAAGTGCTGGCTTTTACTACTATTATACGAAAATCAGGGATTCTAGTTCTTGTTTTGGTGGCCAACTTAACGTTTTCTCCCACTGGTGTTTAGAGTGTTTGCTCTCATGCATATGAGCAACTCCTCACTGTCTCAAGTCAAGCTTTTCACGTGACAGTCACTCCTTCCTTACTCGGCACAGGGATAAGGGATGAGGGGGAGAACTAGTTCATTTTCACACTGCTGATAAACACATACCCGAGACTGGGCAATTTACAAAGGAAAGAGGTTTAATGGAGAACTCACAGTTCCATGTGACTGGGGAAGCCTCAAAATCATGGTGGAAGGCTAGGAGGAGCAAGTCACATCTTACCTGGATGGCAGTAGGCAAAGAGCGCTTGTGCAGGGAAACTCCCCCTTATAAATCCATCAGATATCATGAGACTTATTCACTATCATGAGAACAGCACAGGAAAGACCTGCTCCCATGATTCAATTACCTCCCACCAGGTCCCACCAACATATGGAAATTCCAGATGATATCTGAGTGGGACACAGCCAAACCATACTGGGGGGAAAGTGGAACTGGGGCTCCTGGGGGAGTCTTCCCTTGAGAGTGAATGGCTAACGTGCAACCTGAGTTTTCAGTAGGCCCTCTAAATCCCAAGTGAATGGAAACTCTATATATCATGAAAACGACAGAAATGTGGGGACCTGTTAATATTTATTATATTAACATATATAATATTTCATATGTTTTACTGATTATCAAAAATATCCCAGTCTTTACTGGCTGTTTTATTTATTTTTATTTTTATTTTTTTGAGACAGAGTATCACTTTGTTGCCCAGGCTGGAGTGCAGTGGTGTGATCTTGGCTCACTGCAACCTCCACCTTCTGGGTTCAAGCAATCCTCCACCTCAGCCTCCCAAGTAGCTGGGACTACAGGCCTACACCACCACACTGGGCTAATTTTTGTATTTTTAGTAGAGATGGGGTTTCACCGTGTTGGTCAGGCCAGTCTTGAACTCCTGATCTCAGGTCATCCACCTGCCTTGGCCTCCCAAGGTGTTGGGATTATAGGCATTAGCCACTGCACCCGACCTACTGGTTCTTTTAGTTATGAGTTCAGCTCAAAGCAAGTTCATGTTAGAAATCAAATGTAATCCTTCACAATCTGTGAAATTTACTTTATTATTATTATCCATTTATTTTTTCATGCAGAAACCCGTGCATTCATCCATCCACTCAATCGTTATTTTGTAATTCTGTTGAGCATTTATTGGAACAGAGATAAAAGATGCAAACATCAACAATGCTCAGAGGATTAAATGGAGGCCGGAGACAGGGGGCAGATCATGATAACCCTGGTGATGGCAGGCATGCCCTGGTGTGCCCAGAGCACTGCAAAAGGTGCATCTAACTGAGGCTGAGCACAGGGGTTAGGCATGGCCAGGAAAGGCTTTCTGGATAGGATGGTGGCCAGGCCAATCTTGAAGGAGGAAGCTATTGGCCAGAGGAAGACAGGGAGGAAGGAAAGTTCAGGCAGACAGACATTGGCCCGCCTTGGTGAGGAGACCCTCCCAGTGCTGTTCACTTCTCAAAGTGGAGCACCTCTGTCCCCAGGGGTAATTTAAGGAGGAAATGTGGGACATCTTTTGAACCTGCAACTTTACTCGTTAGTGAGTAATTTTAAACAAATAATAAGTAAGGTGTCTCAGTAAGGTCAGAGCTAAGATTCATTTGTGCCTCCCAGCTCCCCTCCAAAAATCTAGCTTTGTCTTTACATTCTGGGTGACACTTTCTGAATGGGGCTTGGATTTGAATGGGATCCAGGAACCCCATGGGAAAGAATCTGAACCCTGTTCACAATTGGGGTTCATTAGAAACATATCTGAATGGCTGAGAGACCCAGTGATAGGCTGTGGAGGACAATGGAGCCTTAGGATTAAAAAAAAAAAAAAGAAGAGGCTGGGTGCAGTGGCTCATGCCTGTAATCCCAGCACTTTGGGAGGCTGAGGCGGGCCGTCTCTACTTAAAATACAAAAATTAGCTGGGTGTGGTGGCGTGCACCTGTAATCCCAACTACTCAGGAGGCTGAGGCAGGAGAATCACTTGAACCCAGGAGGCAGAGGTTGCAGTGAACTGAGATTGTGCCACTGAACTCCAAGCTGGGTGACAGAGTGAATCTCTGTCTCAAAAAAAAGAAAAAAAGAAAAAAAAAAAAGAAGGAGGAGGAGGAGGAAAGAAAAGGCACTAAGTGAGCAGATCTGGTGGAGAAGGTTAAACTCAGCAGGAGGGCGGTTAAGTCAGGGACAGCGATTCCAGACAATGTGGGGTGTGCTTGTCCCTCCCATGGACACCCTTGCCTCCATCCCACCTGAGCCCAGGAGAGCCTGTCTGCTCTAGGGTATGAAAGATGTAAGCTAGGAGCCTCCTGTATGAGAGAGCTGAAAAAGAAAGGAGAGACCTTTCCCTCAGGCCAGAGAGGATGGGTCTGCAGAGCAGAAAGTGGCCCAAGGCCACCACAGTGAGCCCGGGTGGCAGAACACAGGGCTAACTGAGCTGCTGGCCACGGATACAATTTAGGGGTGTCACCACCATTCCTTTCTGGCTCCTGAAGAAAAGCAAGAGAAAAGGATGCTGTCTGAACAGGCTTCCCTGCGAGGTTGTATATTCAGTGAACTTACGGATGAACTATCAAAGGGACAAACTGAAAGGATCCACAAGCTTGGAGAATGAGAATCAGGGTACACATGAGACCCCTGCAGGTTCCTAAATGAACATAGGACAATAAAGTCCTGGAAAAGAAAAAAAGATCGGGGGGTGCAGGGGTCTTGGGGTCTTGAAATTGGGTCATTTCTGCAAATACAATCACAGTTCTCTGTTCAGGTAACACCTAGGTCCAACCAGTCAATTATATCCAACAGTGTGTGACTGAGCTATATGTTGCAGTACAAATGCAAAATTGCAGTCATTTTTGAAATCAAACATAAGTTTTTGAAAAATTTTAAAGATAACTTTGCATGGCTTTTCCAAATTTTAGAGTGTGATTTCACCCCCCTCTGGATAAGGGGATGTCAGTGGAATAATTTGAGCAACTTGGCTTCCAGGGAACCAAGTATCCCGTGGTAGAGTTCAATATACAGGCGAGGTGGGGAAGGTAGGAGAAGATGAAAGAGATGGCTGGAGAAGTAGGCAGGTCAGCCAGGGCCTCTGGGCCCCACCCTTCTCGGGGTTGCCCATGCATGTGGTCTCTCCCCAATCCCATCTCAGTCTCTGGTTGTCCCCTGCTGTCTCTCTCTATCCCATCAGAGTCACTGCCCCCAATACCAAGTTTACCTCAAATTTCTTCTGCCTTCACCTGTCAAATGAAGCTATCCTGTGCTCTCCACCAAAATACCAGATACATATTTGAATCCCAGTTAAGATGTTAGAGCATGCAAATAAATATATATGTTAAGATGTTAGAGCATACAAATAAATACATATGTTAAGATGTTAGAGCATGCAAATACATATGTTAAGATGTTAGATTGTGCAAATAAATACATATGTCAAGATGTTAGAGCATGCAAATAAATACATATTTGTAATCTTTTTCCTTTTTCTTAATTCTAAATCTCCCGCATATTTCTATTTTTTATAGAGGTATCTCAGAGACAATTCCTTAACTCAAAGACTGATTACTGGCGGAGGCATTCTAAACATTTGCAGGCAGAAAGGATACCTGTTCATTCTCACATTTGGTGTAGGCCTATTACAATTTTAGTTTATTTATCGTATGGTCTTTTACTTTGTTTTGGAAACCAGACTTTAGTGTATTGAATAAGATGCTGAAACTTAGAACCAGACAGACCCAAGCTTAATTCTTAACTCTAAAGTTGTCTGGAGCACATCACTGGAATGCTGGGAGCTTCTGTTTCCAAACTTGCAAAGGAGGCCAATCGTAGCTCCTCACTGGGCTCTGGTGGAAATGTCAGTGAAATCTCTAGGGTAAAGTCCTGTGTCTCTACCAGGAAGCCATTCCCTTCCTTCTTGTAATAGAGCCACTTCCCATACACATGCTGAAGTTGGAAAAGTTTATTTTCTACAACAAAAAATAGAATCTGGGTGGGGGCAAGAATACTGCTTTTCTGCCCCGGCTTGTTGGGTGTGTGAAACTGTGACTGACACCTTGAAATTATGAGGGATTCCCCTTCTACCCACAGAGGCAGAGTGAAAAGATGACAGAGCCTCAGCTGCTGAATTAACCCAGCCAGGACTTGACTACCCATGGAGTCTTTATCCTGAGATAATAAAATCCTCTTGCTTAACACATTTTCAGTTGGGTATTCTGATATTTGCTATCAAATCACTCTGATGGTTTTGTTTTTTGTTTGTTTGCATTGTGACGTTTTGCATTTTAGAAAAATCCATACAAGGACTCAGGTAATATTAACTATCTTGATTTTCACTTAAATGACTTGATTTAAGTGATTATCCTTGATCACTCAGGAGGAACCACTTCTAGGTGGCCTGTTAATTTAAATAAAAGATGCAGGTGGCCTAGACAAGCAGCCCCCGCCCTCCCCACCCCGATCTGTGCTCAAGCCACCAGACACAACAGAGTCAGAACAGGGAAAGACTGTTTTGAATAGTTACCACAAAGCATCTCAAACTTCATACATCCTCAAATGAAAGATCAAATTAGTCTTTTCATAATAGTGAAAGAGAACAGTATTTAGTGTTACAAAGAACCCTGGCAACTAATGACAGCATTCTAAAATGAACAACCGTTAAAGAAAAGAAAATTTCAGAAAAATTTGCATCTTCACCCATGTGACTGCAGTAGAAATGTTACACCAGGTGATGGTATTTGTTAAAATACATTTGTGTCTTCCCATATTCAGTTTGATTCAATATGATATTTTCTTGGAGTCTCTGGGTGTGTCACTGGTACCTAGAATTCTTGGAAAGGCAGTGGGTATCTGGCTGGCACTGCCTGTCTCCCCCCTCCCCAACCCAGCACTAGTCTCCCTGCCTGTCTTTTCGTATCAAGAATTAAGCAAACTCTAGCAGCCTGAATGCAATTTAGGAACAGGCTGTTATTTTTTTCTCCCTCAGTCAATAATGTATTGTTTTAGAATTGGAATATCTTTTACAATCTCATTGTAACTCAATCTAATCTTCATTTAAATTAAAAGTAAATTTGCAAAGCAAAAGGAACAATGGTAACCTGCTCAAATCATTTAGACCAATGAGACAGTTGAGAAGATCAACAGGGATTTGGGTGGGGGATAGACGAGGCAAAAACAAGCTGCTTGGCTTGTTCTCATTTCGTTTTGGCATATGGCATTTTCCCAGATGCAAAGCTGGGTTTACCAGGTGGAACAGTTCAACTGGAATTTCAGTTCACCTCCAAAATGTTGTATCCTGGCACTGTAAGGGAACATGAGGAAACTTTTTCGGAGTGGTAGGAATATTGAATATTTCCATATCTGATACTTTGATTCTGGTGATACCTATATGACTATTTGTCAAAATTCATGGGGCTGTACACATTAAAAAGTGAAGTTTATTAAATATGTTATTGAATGTAAATGTTAAACCTGATTTAAAAGAAAATAAAATTTTATTAAAATAAAAAAGAAGATATCGTATTCGTAATTTCACAGGTCAAATGTAGCCAATTTGAGTAAAATCATTTTGCTGTCTTTTGAAAGGGCATTGAGGTGTTTGTTTGTTTTAATACTTTACCCCTATTCTATTTTGTTATCAAGTCTCTTCCAGGGAATATCATTTCAGATGCTGCAAACTTGAGTTTACTGTAGAATCCTTGTGAAATGAACTCATTCTTTATTTTAAAAAATTGTATCTTAGGTCCAAAACCAGAGGTAAGAGGGATCTTGAAAATAATCCACAGTTACACAGAAAACTGTCTGAAAACCTAGCCTTATCCCAGACTATTTTATCTAGTTCACCTCTTAACATTTTCCTTAGAGCGGTAATCACTTATATTTTTGCTTTCAATTTCTTGAGCTGTAAAATGTAGGGTGGATTGGATTAGCCTTATTTATACCACTCAGATTGCTAGTAGTAGCTGCTTGGAAGTACCATGCAGAGAGATGCACAGTGATCTGCCTTCCATGGGCACGGGCTTCAGGGAGCAGAATGCGGGGAAGGGGTGACACCTGACACCTATTTGCTATCTCGACTCTCCTCCAGGCCGTCAGCTCCACAGGGATTGGGTCCTGCTAGTTTTATTTCCTTCTGTATCCTCCGTTCTTAGCACAAGGGAATTCCAAGGGTGTTCAGTAACTCATGTTACAAATGAATGATGATTTGTAAGGTGCTTTTTGGCTCCAAAGATCTAAAGATCTAAAGGTTGAAACTGTGACAGGCAGTGGGCCTCAAGTCAGGGCACGGCTTGTCCCTAAATAGTGAGTTATTTTTGAAGTGTCCCTAGAGATCTTTGACACACAGACCCTTCTATCTCTTTGGGTTCTTTTTCACTAGCTGAAGATTTAGATTGTAAATAAAATACAGCTGGGGGCCAGACATGGTGGCTCACGCCGGTAATCCCAGCACTCTAGGAGGCCAAGGCAGGCGGATCACTAGAGATCAGGAGTTCGAGACCAGCCTGGCCAACATGTCTCTACTAAAAATACAAAAATTAGCCGAGCATGGTGGCATGCACCTGTAATCCCAGCTAGTTAGGAGGCTGAGGCAGGAGAATTGCTTGAACCCGGGAGGTTGAGCTTGCAGTGAGCCGAAATTGTGCCACTACACTCCGGCCTGGGCAACAGAGCAAGATTCTCTAAAATAAAATAAAATAAAAATAAAATAAAATAAAACATAAAAAGAATAATTATTCAAAAAATACAAAGATGATAAAAATTACTTGTGATTCAATCATCTAGAGGTAGCCACTGTGAACATTCTAACATCCATTCTTTCAAATGTCTTCATGTGTGTGTATACGTATATACATATCTACATAAGCACACACAGACCCTCATATGTGTAAGTGGAATTATAATATTTATACAATTCCATTATCTTCTATTTTTACTCAACAATTTATTAATGGTCAATAAATATAGATCTGTAATATTCCATTGTATGGATGAGCCGTATTTATTTAACCAGTTCTTTATTTGGGAACACTGGTTGTTTTCAAATTCTTACCCTTTAAACTCTGAATACTCTCCTACTTATATCTTTTGTTTCTTGATAAACACATTCTTCACATAAACTCTCAGTGGTGGGATTATGCCATCAACAGTACTAACCTATCACATTTTGAAACCTAATGGCAAAGTGTCCTCCTGAAAAGTTATTCCTCTTTGTTCTACCAGCAATCATGCTTGTGTGCTCATTTTTTAATATGCCTCTCTTGGGTTTAGGTAATTTTTTAAATTTTATTTTATTTATTTTTATTAATATTATTATTTTTTGAGACGGAGTCTCGCTCTGTGGCCCAGGCTGGAGTGCAGTGGGCAATCTCGGCTCACTGCAAGCTCCGCCTCCCTGGCTCACGCCGTTCTCCTGCCTCAGCCTCCCAAGTTGCTGGGACTACAGGCGCCGGCCACCACGCCCGGCTATTTTTTGTATTTTTAGCAGAGATGGGGTTTTACCATGTTGGCCAGGCTGGTCTTGAACTCCTGACCTCGTGACCCGCCCACCTCGGCCTCCCAAACTGCTGGGATTACAGGCGTGAGCCACCGCGCCAGGCCTGGTTTTCGTAATATTTTAAATTATGCCAATAAGTAAAAACAAAAACAAAAACCAATCGAAAAAACCTATTTGTGAGGGTCCCATCTTGTTTTGTTCCGATGAGTTGAGTGATCTCATCATGTCCGCCAGGTGCTTAGGAGACTGGATATCTCTTTTGCAGCTCTAGTTTTATACTCTGAAGGGGGTACTTTTCGGTTCCTGCGTGTATTGCACAAAAGCCTACTTTTCTTCACTTTGGCTACTGACACTATTTTGCCACTAGAGGGCGATGAGGCTGCAGAAACATAATCCTAAATCGAGCCGCTCAATTAACAGGGAGGCGCTGTTAATAACCAGGCTGGGACAACAGGCTTAATGGAGGACGAGCGTTAGCGCCCACGGATCACAATTAGCACATTAGTATGGTTGTCCTGCTTTGAGATGTGGTTTAGAATGATAAGCAGGAATATCTCTGTCTAGATCTGTAGTATCTGGGTAGTCTTTAGAGATGTTGTAATAACCTCAAAAATTTCTCAGGACAGGTAGGACACGATGGGTCACGCCTGTAATCCCAGCGCCTTCGGAGGCTGAGGTGGGTGGATCACTTGAGGTCGGGAGTTTGAGACCATCCTGGCCAACATGGTGAAACCCCGTCTCTACTAAAAATACAAAAAATTAGCCAGGCGTGGTGGTGGGCACCTGTAATCCCAGCTAGTTGGGAGGCTGAGGCAGGAGAATTGCTTGAATCCAGGAGGTGGAGATTGCAGTGAGCCGAGATCATGCCATTGCACTCCAGCCTGGGCCACAGAGTGAGACTCCATCTCAAAAAAAAAAAAAAAAAAATTAAGTACATGGCAGATAACATATTGTCTCTACATCAAGTCCAAAGTAATACTTTAGTTAATCACAATTTGCCACCTAAGAGACAGAAACTCAGTGTAAAAAGACAATCTACTATAATAAGAAAATGTAGACCGGGTGCAATGGCTCATGCCAGCACTTTGGGAGAGCAAGGCGGGCAGAATGCTTGAGCCCAGGAGTTTGAGACCAGCATGGCCAACATGGCAAAACTCCATCTCTACAAAAAAATACAAAACTTAGCAGGACATGGTGACGGGTGCCTGTAATCCCAGCTACTCAGGAGGCTGAGTCTGGAGACTTGCCTGAAGCAGAAAGGTGGAGGTTGCAGTGAGCCAAGATGGCACCACTCCACTCCAGCATGGGCAACAGAGCCAGACCCTATCTCGAAAAAAATAAAAAAGTAGATTCCAGTTTTTTAAACTAGTAGGTGGGTCCTTACAAGACTGCTAAGCTACTGTGTTCAGCAGAGCCCTTTCTCCATTAAGATGTCTTGATTGCATCTGCTGTCTACCTGAGGACGGATACACTGCCTCCATTCCTCCTCCCAAAAGGCACTGAATAAAAAGTGTTTCCCCAGCTTCCTTTCCAGAGCCTTGAATCAGATGAACACATCCAATAAAGAAAAAAACACTCTTAATTTTTTTTTTTCTTGTGGAGACAGGGGTCTCTATGTTGCCCAGGCTGGCCTCCAACTCCTGGCCTTAAGTGATCCTCCCACCTAGGCCTGCTAAGTGCTGGGATTACAGGTGTGAGTCACCATGCCCAGCCAAAAAAATTCTCTTTGACACTAAGTCCCCTAACACCTCTAGTCACACTCTCCTGCTTTCTTTCCCTCTCTTCCAACAAAACAAACTTCTTAATTATTAACCCAGCAGGGATGGAGCCCAACTCCCACCTTCACTTCTTAGTGAGTGGCACTTAAACCACAACTAAGCAGGGCCGACATTTTCCCAAACTATAACTGTCCTCCCAAACAAATCTACATTGACATAATAAATATAGTACTAAGCATTTTATAAGCTTATATATAAGAACATACCTTATTTGAATTGGTGCTAAACTGGGGAGAGGAGAATGCGAGTGGGAACTTGCTCCACATGGAGTGATGAAGCCTGTTCTATGCACCAGCCGCTGGTTCTAGGGGCTGGGAAAACAGCAGGGAATAAATGGAATAAATCTAAGTCTTGCCTTTGGATTGCTTAACATTCTCGTGTGGAATACAGACAATAAAACAGTTGACCAATACAAGGTGGGGAGTGACAAGGGCCAGGAAGAAGAATCAAACACAGAAGAGCAGAGAGGGCAATGGAGAGAGCTACTTCGGGTAGGGTAGGGGGAATGTGAACAGAGGTCTGGATGCAGAAGGGAGGAAACCACCTGCGGACAGAGGAAGCATATTCCATATACAGGCCTTGGGGCTGGAACATCTCTGGTAAGTTGAAGAACAATGAGGCCAGAGTGGCTGGAGAGGAGAGAGAGAGAGAGAGAGAGAGAGGAGGAAAATGTTGGAGGCTAACCAGGAGCCACGTTCTGCAAGGCCTTGTTGGCCATGGCAGGAATTTGGGGTTTTGCTCCAAGTGTGATGGGAAGCATGGGAGGGTTGAGAGTGAAGGAGTGGCATGATCTGATTTATGTAATAAAAGATCACTTGGATGGCTGCGTGGTATGAAGGAGAAAAATAAACAAATGTGCATTGCATACCTTGTGCTGATAACAAACTATGAATGAAAAGAAGGATTAATTCTGAGCCTGAAGTTCATGAAAGAATAAAAAAGGAAGGCAAGGGGGGATAAAAGGAAAAACAAAATGTATTCCTATAGACTATTGTCCGCCCCATGAGACAATTGTCCATCATTTCTCTATGGATTTTCTCAAACACTTCATAATTCTGTCCCCAGTGTTGGATTTGGGTATGATTGGAAGTATCAGTAAAAATTTATTATATAGATATAATGAGCTCTGTCCACTAAAATGGCCTAGATGCAATGAAAACCCAGTGGCAATTAGCAAACTAGGCACCCAGCTCTTACTCTCTAAACACAACTTCCCTATTAAAAGGAATCAGGGCAAAAAAGAAATTAGGAATATTTGAAGATATGGCTGATTTCTAGAATATCTGCTTATGCCAGAAAACAGTGAGCTGTGGTTAAAGACTGATGGAGATGTGGGAGAGGAAAAGGTTGAAACGGATCCCACTGGCCAGATTTGGGACAATTAGGGCATCAGAAAGAATAACGGCAGTGATGGTACTAACATTTTAAATTTTTTAAAGAAACAAATGAGCAGTTAAGTAAGTAGATGGCAGATAGTGGGAGCCAGGTTCCACCCTGTTGGAGAAGGAAGTTACAGATGAACAAGGAGAGGCTAGAATGATCCATGTGGTCCTGGATTGGAATTGGAGATGCTGTGAACTCAAGTTTAGCTTATATACATATAGCGATTCCATGTAGAAATTCTTAAAGATGGGTGTGTGCTCAGGTTCATGTATACACATATGTTTCTTTGCTTTTTCAGGGGAGATGGCCTAGAAGTAATGACATTCCAGGAGCAATAAGCGCACCTAGCACCCTGATCTTGGTTTCTGTCTAGAATCCCCCAGTAAAAGGAAACAGGTCCTTGAAGAAATGGCTGACTCTAGGGCTAGGGCAGAAAATATACATGATGAGGCCAGGTGCAGTGGCTCATGCAGGCTCATGCTTGCAATCCCAGCATGTTGGGAGGTCAAGGTGGGCAGATCACTTGAGGCCAGGAGTTTGAGACCAGCCTGGCCAACATGGTGAAACCCCGTCTCTACTGAAAAATACAAAGAATTAGCCAGGTGTGGTGACTCTGTCCCCCTCCCCCAACCAAAAAAAAAAAGAAAATATACACAAAGAGCCTAGAGCATCTTGTAGTGCCAAAAAGTAAGGACATGCTTAAAAGAAAAAACTGACCAAAAATACTGCAATGACAGGGGTGTGCCAAAGGGACACAGGAGGCTGAAAAGCTCTCAATGGCTGAGCTGGAGCAATTTGTGATTTTTTGGGTTTTTTTTTTTTTTTTTTTTTTGACACAGGGCCTTACTCTATAGCCCAGGCTGGAGTGCAGTAGTACAATTACAGCTCACTGCAGCCTCCATCTGCTGGGCTCCAGCCATTCTCCTGCCTCAGCCTCCCAAGTAGCTGGAACTACACATGTGGGCCACCTCGGCTAATTTTCTTTGTGTATTTTTTTCTTTTCTTTTTTTTTTTTTTTTTTTTTTTTTTGAGATGGGGTCTTGCTCTGTTGCCCAGGCTGGAGTGCAATGGCGCAATCTCGGCTCACTGCAACCTCCGCCTCCTGGGCTCAAGCAATTCTCCTGCCTCAGCCTCCTGAGTAACTGGGATTACAGGCATGTGCCACCATGCCCAGCTAATTTTTGTATTTTTAGTAGGGATGGGGTTTCACCATGTTGCCCAGGCTGGTCTTAAACTCCTGACCTCGTGATCCACCCTCCTCGGCCTCTCAGAGTCCTGGGATTACAGGCCTGAGCCACTGCACCTGGCCTTTTGTACTTTTTGTAGAGACAGAGTTTCGCTATGTTGCCCAGGCTGGAGCTCAAGCAATTTGAACAACAAATAGAGACATTCCTATAGGATTATAACCCCAAGAATTACACGAGTCCATAGTTACATAAGGAAATGATTGAATAGATAAACAAATGGGGGAGAAGAGACAAATCCCCCCCGGCAGATGAATTCGAGACACTTTATGTAGATACTTAAGAAGCTGTGGCAGGTCTCCTCACTTGCTGGCAGTATATGCCTTGGATGTGATGTGATTTCAGTGGCATTTTACCCCCTGGTATCCTCACCAAAACCCATTACCCCAGTCTAATCATGAAGAAGAACATCAGACAAATCCAGATTGAGGGACATTTTACAAAAATGTCTGACCAGTACTCTTCAACACCGTCAAGGTCATCAAAACCAAGGCAAGTGTGGCCAGGTGCGGTGGCTCACGCCTATAATCCCAGCACTTTGGGAGGCTGAGGTGGGTGGACCACTTGAGGTCAGGAGTTCGAGACCAGCCTGGCCAACTTGGTGAAATCCTGTCTCTACTAAAAATACAAAAAAAAATAGCTGAGTATGGCGGTGGATGTCTGTAATCCTAGCTACTCGGGAGGCTGAGGCAGGAGAATCGCTTGAATCCAGGCAGCGGAGGTTGCAGTGAGCTGAGATTGTGCCACTGGAGCACTCCAGCCTGGGTGACCGAGTGAGACTCTGTCTCAAAACAAACAAACAAAAAAAACACCAAGGCAAGTCTGAGAAACTGTCACAACCAAGGGGAGCCTGAGGAGACGCAATGGCTAGATGTAGGGTGGCATCTTGCAAAAGAAAAAGGACATTAGGGAAAAATTGAGGAAATCAAAATAAAGTGTGGACTTCAGTTAATGATAATGTAGCAATATGGGTTCATTAATTATAACAAATGTGTCATACTAATGTGTTAATATTAAGGGAAATGAGATGTGAGCTGTATGGGCACTGCCTGTAGTATCTTACCAGTTTTCCTTTAAGGGTAAAACTGTTCACAAATTGAAAGTCTGTTAAACAGGCCGGGCGCGGTGACTCATGCCTGTAATCCCAGCATTTTTGGAGGTCAAGGTGGGTGGATCACTTGAGGCCAGGAATTAGAGATCAGCCTGGTCAACATGGCAAAACCCACTTCTACAAAAAAAAATACAAAAATTAGCCAGGTGGGGTGGTTTATGCCTGTAGTCCCAGTTACTTGGGAGGCTGATGTGGGAGGATCACCTGAGCCCAAGGCAGTCGAGGCTGCAGTGGGCTGTGATCAGCCACTACACTCCAGCCTGGGTGAAAGAGTAAAACTCTGTCCCAAAAAAAAAAAAAAGTCAGTGAGCCCACTAATACACAAAAGAGAAAGAGCAAAATGGAGAATGCAGTTAGTAAATGGAGAGGGAATGAGATACAGTTCTCATTATAAATTGCCATTTTGCAATCCTTGACATAGTAATTGATTCCCCCGAAAGCATCCATGAATGCTAAAACTACTGAGTGAAAGACAGCTCAAAATAGGAGTTTCACATAGCCTCAGGGAATCACCCTACAGATTATTTATTAACCACAAGAGGGGAAAATGTACCTTGATAGAGAAGAAATCTAAAGATTTCTGGCTGGGCACGGTGGCTCACACCTGTAATCCCAGCACTTTGGGAGGCCGAGGCAGGTGGATCATGAGGTCAGGAGTTCAAGACCAGCCTGGCTGGGATGGTAAAACTCCATCTCTACTAAAAATACAAAAAAAAAAAAAAGAGTTGGGCGTGGTGATGGGCACCTGTAATCCCAGCTACTCGGGAGGCTGAGGGAGGAGAATGGCGTGAACCCAGGAGGCGGAGGTTGCAGTGAGCCGAGATTGTGCCACTGCACTCCAGCCTGAGCGACAGAGTGAGACTCCGTCTCAAAAAAAAAAAAAAAAATTTTTTTTCTAAATTTCTGAAGAAATTGCCTTATCTAAATAATCATAGCCTCTCCAACAGTAGGGTAACCTGATACCTTGTGCCTCCCAATATGATGCAATAAAAAGTGCACAGTGTCACCTGTGAAGAATGTTTGCTGAAAAAATGGTTTGTCCTGAACTTATTCATGAGGAATCAGACTCCGAATGTGGAACACTCTGCACAAGAGCTGTCCTGGACTCTTCAAAAGAGTCATTGCTCATCAAAACAGAAAACAAGGTGGGAAAGAACTGCTTTTGGTGACAAGAGGTTAAAGAGACATAACAACCAAATGTAATATGTACATTTTTTGTTGAGTCTTAAAGATAACCAGAGTCACTTGAATATGGACTGTATAACAGGCAACAGACTGTATGTCAATTTTTAAAAGTTGTGATAACATTTCGTTTTTTGTTTTGTTTTTTTTGAGACAGGGTCTCGCTCTGTCACCCAGGCTGGAGTGCAGTGGTGCCATCTTGGCTCCCTGTAACTTCTGCCTCCTGGGTGCAAGCGATTCTCCTGCCTCAGCCACCCGAGTACCTGGGATTACAGGTGTGCACCTCCACGCCCGACTAATTTTTTATTTATTTATTTATATTTTTTTGAGACAGTCTTGCTGTGTCGCCAGGCTGGAGTGCAATGGCGCAATCTTGGCTCACTGCAACCTCTGCCTCCGGGGTTCAAGCAATTCTCCTGCCTCAGCCTCCCAAGTAGCTGGGACTACAGGCATCTGCCACCACGCCCAGCTGATTTTTTGTATTTTGGTAGAGAGGGGGTTTCACCATGTTGGCCAGGATGGTCTGGATCTCCTGACCACATGATCCACCCACCTCGGCCACCCAAAGTGCTGGGATTACAGGCGTGAGCCACTGCACCCGGCCTATTTTTTTTTTTTTTTTAGATGGAGTCTTGGTGTGTCGCCCAGGCTGGAGTGCAGTGGCATGATCTCAGCTCACTGCAACCTCCGCCTCCTGGGTTCAAACAATTCTCCTGCCTCAGCCTCCCGAATAGCTGGGATTACAGGCGTGAACCACCACCCCCAGCTATTTTTGAATTTTTAGTAGAGACGGGGTTTCACCATGTTGGCCAGGCTGTTCTTGAATTCCAGGCCTCAGGTGATCCACCCGCCTCAGTCGCCCAAAGTGCTGGGATTACAGGCGTGAGCCACTGCGACCGGCCATGATAACATTTTCATTACTAGAAAAATGTTCTTATTCTCCGGAAATGCTTGCTGAAGTATTTTGGAGTGAAGTGCTATGATTTCTGCAACTTTATTATTTAGCAAGAAAAATAATGTGTGTGTGTTTCCATATATATGGAAATAGAGACAGAAATAAAGAAAATTTATAAAATGTTAACAATTGGTAAATTTGGTGAAGGACATATTCATTATACGATTGTTCTTTTTCTTTCTTTAAGAGACAGGGTCTCTGTCACCCAGGCTGGAGTGCAGTGGCAAACCCTAGTTCACTGCAGCCTTGAACTCCTGGGCTCAAGCGATCCTCCTGCCTCAGCTTCCCAAAGTGCTAGGATTACAAGTGTGAACCCAACCTCACTGTAATATCTTTCAGCTCTTCTGGAGATTCTCAATTTTTCAAAATAAAAAGTTGGGAAAAATTAAAATGTCTATAGACAATAATGTAAGGATAGGTATTGAGCATTAACTATATAGTGAATTGTAGGACAAGGATAATATGAGGTTTCAAAAGAAGAGAGTACAGTAGGCTGGGTGTGGTGGCTCACCCCTGTAATCCCAGCACTTTGGGAGGCCAAGGTGGGCGGATCACCTGAGGTCAGGAGTTCAAGACCAGCCTGGTCAACATGGTGAAAGCCCGTCTCTACTAAAAATACAAAAATCAGCTGGGCATGATGGCACATGCCTATAGTCCCAGGCTGAGGCAGGAGAATGACTTGAATCCAGGAGGCAGAGGTTGCAGTGAGCCGAGATCCCACCACTGCACTCTAGCCTGGGCGACAGAGCAAGACTCTGCCTCAAAAAAAAGAGAGTATAGTATATAATGGTTTTATGATCTGTCAATGTACACCTCTTAAAATGGCGAAAGAATGGTAAGAACATATGCAAAAAAAGTTTTTTTAAAGGTTTTCAGTAATTATATTGGAGTAAGTGTATTTAATATTGTTATTCTGAGACTGATGTGTGGGCACTGTTGGATAAAGCAAATGAACAATTCTAAGATATTCTAAAAATAATAATAAAAAGTTGAGAAATTCCAAACTCACAATATATTTTAAATGTTCATATTTAACAAATGAATGCCTTTAAAACAGAAATACATGGTGAAACCCAGTCTCTACTAACAATACAAAAATTAGCTGAGCATGGTGGTGGGCGCCTGTAATTCCAGCTACTCCAGAGGCTGAGGCAGGAGAACGTGGGAGGCAGAGGTTGAGGTGAGCTGAGATCTTGTCACTGCACTCCAGCCTGGGTGACAGAGAAAGACTCTTAGAAAAAAAAAAAAAGCCAAAAAAAAAAAAAAAAAGCACAGTATACAATATAATATACTAAAATACTCTCATAATCAAAAACTAATTACATAAACTATAAACATACATCTGTTATGCATCAATTAAAAAACACTCACAAAATAAAGTATGACTGCTAGAAAATTAAAAACAAAAACAATAGAAGCCAGGCACGGTGACTCAGACGCCTGTAATCCCAGCACTTTGGGAAGCTGAGGCAGGTGGATCACTTGAGGTCAGGAGTTTGAGACCAGCCTGGCCAACACGGTGAAACCCAGTCTCTTCCAAAAATACAAAAATTACTCAGGCGTGGTGCGTGCCCCAGTAATCCCAGCTACTAGGGAGGCTGAGGCAGGAGAATTGCTTGAACCCGGGAGGCAGAGGTTGCAGTGAGCTGAGACTGCACCACTGTACTACAGCCTGGGCAACAGAGCAAGACTCTTTCTCAAAACAAAAACAAACAAACAAAAAACAAAAACAATTGGTCCATGCTTCCTGATAGGCTGTGTAGTCTGGTAATAGACATAGTTTTGAAGCTGTATGAAGAATATCTTTCAGTAGCTTTGGGGATGATTTAATCTTATTTGGAGAGAACATCAAGGATTTGAATTTGAGGCCATTCCTAAGTGTGAAGCCTGAGCCACCGCCCCTCCCCGTGTGGACCTAGATCAGGAAGCACTATTTACATACAAAGATCTCTGCCTCCACTCCTGCCTTGGGGCTGTTCTCTGCCCCGGGCAGGAAAATTCCCTCTGGTCAAAACATTCCTGCAAGGCGTGGAAAGCAAAAGCAAAAACTGCAGTTCAAATCCACAAATATCCCTTTTCTGGTATCTCCTTAATCCCTTCTCTTCAACACAGTTTAGTTTACAAAATTATCGCTTTGGAAGTCACAGCTGGAACAAGTCTGAGCTGGTAATGTCCAGTGGGACAGAAAACAGAACGCGAGGGCCAGCGCGGTGGTTCAGGCCTGTAATCCCAGCACTTTGGGAGGCCAAGATGGGTGGATCACTTGAAGCCAGAAGTTCAAAACTAGCCTGGCCCACATCGGAGAACCCCATCTCTACTAAAAATACAAAAATCAGCCAAGTGTCATGGCAGGCACCTGTAGTCCCAGCTACTTGGGAGGCCAAGGCAGGAGAATTGCTTGAACCTAGGAGGTGGAAGATGCAATGAGTCGAGATCGTGCTACTGTACTCCAGCCAGGGCAACAGAGTGAGAAGAAAGAAAGAGAGAAAGCAAAGCAAGAAAGCAAGCAAGGCCTGGCTGGTTGCTGGAAAGGGAGCCTGGTGTGAGCGGACAGGGAGACCCCCGGCAGCTAGGGCTACTTATTGGGTCCCCTTGAGGACCATTTGGGTTCCAAGATGGAGCCTTGACACCAGGGTGAGGGAGGATGTCCAAAGGTAAGGGAACACAAAGGGAAAAGTGGGGGGATCCTAGAAAACCACTTACTTCACTCTGCTCCACTTGCTTTCTGGGAAACAATGAAACTGTTGGGAAAAGAGACTCCAATTTAGTACTCACAGAGGCGGAATTTCCCGTTGCTATCTCACCTGATGTACTCTGACGTCATAGGATACTGGTTGGCTAACTGGTCTTTCCTCTGTGCAAGCCTCATTTCACTCCCCACCTGCCCCTAGTCCCACTCAACTCAGGAGAGAGGCAGGTGGGCAGCAGGTGTTACCACGTCTCAGAAGATCTGTTACACCTTAGATCCTTTACACCAAAGCCCAAGACAATTGTCTTCATGCAGAAAGCACAGCTGAAATGTTAAATACCTCGCCCAGGAGAGTGGCGACTTGTGGGGAAGCAAGGGAAGGAGACTGGATGGTGGGGGGAAAGGAAACTTAAACCCTAGCTTAAAAAGGTTAATTGTTCAGCTGGATGTCATGGTTACAAATGTCCACTGTGCAGCACGAGGTCTAAAAGATTTCATATTAAGTTATGTTTTAAGTATACCATACTTCAGTGCAAACTTTGGAATGCATAGTTCTGTGCTGATTTTAGCTCAATTCCAGAAGCATATATCGCCATGAAGGGAGCTTGAGCTAGGAGTTAATAGGACCCAGGTGCCTAAGTCTGGGTCAGTTGCTGACCAGTCCTGTAACTTTGGGCAAAGCGCTCTGCCCTCTGTGCTTCAATATCCCCATCTTAGCTGGGCACTATGCTATGGGAGGGTAAGGCAGAGGATCACTTGAGGCCAGGAGTGGGAGACCAGCCTGGGCAACATAGGGAGACCCTGTTTCTAGAAAACCTTTTTTTTTTTTTTTTTTTCTGAGACAGAGTTTCGCTCTGTCACCCAGGCTGGAGCGCAGTGGTACAATCACTGATCACTGCAGCCTTAAACTCCTGGGCTCAAGCCATCCTCCCACCTCAGCCTCCCGAATACCTGGGACTACAATCCCGGGCCACCATGCCAGGCTAATTTTTTGGGGGGGTGGTGGTGGGTGGGGGTAGAGATGGGCTTTCACCATGTTTCCCAGGCTGGTCTCAAACTCCTGAGCTCAAGTGATCGGCCTGTCTTGGCCTGCCAAAGTGCTGGGATTACAGGTGTGAGCTAGCTCACCCGGCCAAAAAGTCTTTTTAAAAATTAGCTGGCTTGGGCCGGGCGAGGTGGCTCACGCCTGTAATCCCAGGACTTTGGGAGGCTGAGGTCAGGAGATCGAGACCATCCTGGATAGCACGGTGAAACCCCGTCTCTACTAAAAATACAAAAAAAATAGCCTAATGTGGTGGCAGGCACCTGTAGTCCCAGCTACTCGGGAGGCTGAGGCAAGAGAATGGCATGAACCCGGGAAGCAGAGCTTGCAGTGAGCCGAGATCGTGCCACTGCACTCCAGCCTGGGCGACAGAGCGAGACTTCGTCTTAAAAAAAAAAAAAAAATTAGCTGGCTTGTGTCTCAGAGAGGACACCAAAAAAAAAAAAGAAGAAGAAGAAGAAAAAATTAGCCGAGCGTGGTGGTATTGGACTGTGGTCCCAGCTACTTGGAAGTCTTAGGCGGGAGGATCACTCAAGCCCAGGAGTTGGAGGCTGCAGTGAGCTATGATCACACCACTGTAGTCTAGGTGAAAAGAGTGAGACCCTGTCTCTAAATAAATGCATAAAAATAAATACAAACAGAAACAAAATTAAAACCTCCATCTTTAAAGGGGGGAAAACCTCGTTCTGCCCACTTCTCAGAAGAATCATGCAAGAAAGTTGTGTAAAAAACCTACAGCGGCTGCGCACGGTGGCTCATGCCTATAATCCCAGCACTTTGGGAGGCCAAGGCGGGTGGATCACGTGAGGTCAGGAGATCAAGACCAGCCCGACCAACATGGTGAAACCCCATTTCTACAAAAAATACAAAAATTAGCTGGGCGTGGCAGCAGGCTCCTGTAGTCCCAGCTACTTGGGAGGCTGAAGAATGAGAATCACTTGAACCTGGGAGGCAGAGGCTGCTGTGAGACGGGATCATGTCGCTGCACTCCAGCCTGGGTGACAAAACGAGACTCTGTCTCAAAAAAAAAAAAAAAAAAAAAAAAGAGCAACGTATAAATGCAAGCCATTCTATATTTTATTTGGGGTCTGGACTATCCATGATGTTAAACTCACAATTGCTGGATCTTTAGGTTACTGGCATAAGTGCTTTTCTAGGGGAAAGATGGTATTGAATGATGGAGGAGAATAACATGGTTCCCAAATCATAAACTTGAGTTACAGGCCTCCTGGTCATCACCACTTCTGCGTTATTCTCATTTCTGTTCTCAAGTCTTCTGCAAGTCTCTCTGCAAAACAGCAGCTTTGGGAGAAATGGAATAGTTCTCTTCTCACTCTTTTGTGCATGGTGGGGAAGGCAATATAATTATTTTTCCCCTAAGCATGTACTTGAAAAGTAAAGCATTTTAAAGTTTTCTCTATCTCTCCCTAAAGCATTTTCACCTTCAGAAGTTTATGTGTCTGAGTCATGGCTATAAAATCACACGGATTTATTTTTAAAATGCATTGTGATTTCTACCAGATTAATATCACTTTAAAATAGCCGCTTTGGGAAGCTCTATTTCTTACCTATGATCTTTACTTTGTTTAAAACATGTCTGAAACTCTTCTGGGGTGGCTTTCAGAATGTATTTACAGACTGCACAAGAAAATGAATTCTCTGGGCCCAAACTGGGTTTTAGATCCAAACAGTGTTGCCCAGATGGAGCACCTGCGTTACCGAAAGAGTAAACTCCAAGTTGTTTACGGAAAGCAAAGCTCCAAAGGAAAAAGATTTGTCACCCTAGACGATATCCAAAGAATAAACTCTGGGCTCAGAAAAGTTTCTAGAACTTTCTTGGCAATTATAGCATTGACTGAACCATGAGGACAACCCAGAAAGTAACTACTCTTACCTGGATATAAAAGTTTTAGATCAGCTTCTTTTAAAATTGGGCTTTTACATTTTATAATTATTTTTAACAAATTTTTTCTGTAGCATGAACTAATGAGAGCATCAGTATTTTTGATAGCTCGTAAATGGAACCAGTGATAAAATGATACTAGAATTTGCTTTTGGGCAGATAAACTCCTAGATTAATCAGACCAATAGACAATGACAAAACACATTTTCAATAATAACCTGACTGTTTAGGCACTAGTGTTACATTTTCTATCCAAAAAGTGAATTTTAGTGGTGGCTTGCACCTGTAATCCCAGCACTTTGGGAGGCCAAGGCGGGTGGATCACCTGAGGTCAGGAGTTCAAGACCAGCCTGGCCAACGGGGTGAAACTCTGTATTTACTGAAAATACAAAAATTAGTAGGGCACGGTGGTGTGCTCCTGTAATCCCAGCTACTCTGGAGGCTAAGGCAGGAGAATTGCTACTCCAGCCTGGGCGACGGAGCAAGACTCCGTCTAAAAAGAAAAAAAAAAGGCTGTGTGTCTATGCGTATCAATGTATATTAAGAGATTTAGGGAGTGGGGCAGATGCTTGTGTTCCTCCTTGCCTCCTGCCAAAAAAAAAAAAAAAAAAAAGACATTTCACTGTTTTGAATGAGAAAATGATTCTGATCAACAGTCTAACAACAAATGGACTCTGAGCAGGATTAGGAGATCTAGCTGACCTCCATTGCCGCTGGGGAAATTTCATCCAGGACAAAGGCTGACTCTGCAAGTCAGCTCGTTAAAGTACATCATAAAACTTTTACTGTTCCTTTTGGAGACCTGGCTAAGCCAACCAGGTAATAAAAGACAGATTTATAAGCCTGGTGCCTGCTGGCACCTCAGTAATTCTAAGTAGCTTGGAGAGGCTCCTAGACGCTTTATTGGTCCTTAGTGGACCAATCATCAATAATGAAGGGTCAGGCAGGAAGGCTCTCGTCTTGTGTCCCTTGACCACCTGGGCTGTGTCAACCTTCAGCTCCCGTTACAGTGCTTCCCACTTCACGAGGCTGCCTCTCTAAGACACAATGTTCCCTAGGCCCTCCAAAAACTATCTTTGCAACTCCCAGAGAACTTTCTAAATTTAGCTAAAACAGCAACAGATACAGAAATGGACACCACATCGATCATTTCTGGTTACGACCACTCAGGCAAAATGTTAGTACAGTACAAGAAATGGCAGGAGGTGGTGTCACATAACAGCCACCATCGGGAAGGCCAACCCAGGGGTATCCCGAGCACTTGGCAGAGCACAGGATAGCTGAAGAGGAAGAGACTACTTGGGATTCTATATTATACATATTTATACTGCCTGCCGCCTGCCCCCCTTCAGGTGAAAGTCAAACTGGAATATTTAGATCCGTTCCTAGAGACGGGGAAATTCAGGAAACTGCCGAGCCTCCATTTCTTCATCAATAAAGTGAAGCAGAATATTTGTTGCATGAGAAAACATCCCTAAAGTTCTTTAAGGATTGATCCCTCCCTCCCTTTCTCCTTCCTTCCTTCCTTCCCTCCCTTTCTTTCTTTCTCCCTTCTCTCCTCCCTCCCTCTTCCTCCCTCCCTTCCTTCCGTCCCTCCTCCTCTCTCCCTTCCTTCCTTTCTTCCTTCCTTCCTTCCTTCCTTCCTTCCTTCCTTCCTTCCTCCCTCCCTCTCTCCCTCCCTCCCTCCCTTCCTCCCTCCCTCCCTCCCTCCCTTCCTTTCCTTCCCTTTCTTTCCTTCTTTTCTTCCTTCCTTGGCCACTAGGTCTGGCGCTGAAAACTTTTTTGTGCCCTAGGCCCAAAATTGAGTCCCCGTCTGATCCCCAAGATCCAAACAGTGTTGCCTAGATGAACCACCCCCATTACTGAAAGAATAAACTCCAAGTTGTTTAAGGATTGATCCCAAGATGTGGTCCCTTCTTTTTTCTTCAGTCCTGGTAACTGGGTCTCCATCTTTCATTCTGTCTTGAATGTCCGGCCAGCACTCATCTAAAATTCCCTTGCTCTGCTCTTGTCATTCCCTGTTCTAGAAAGGAAGTCCTGTTTCTGACACCTGGATGGTGGCCCCGCTACCTGCCACACACTCCACATGTTGCTTGCCTGCCCTTTGGCCTCCTGAGTACTGATTGCTCTTCTTCAGCTATCCCTGTGCTCTGCCAAGTTCTCAGGATACGCCTGGGTTGGCCTTCCCAATGGTGACGGTTATGTGACTCCACCTCCTGCTATCTCTTGTACTGTGCTAACATTTTGCTCTAGTGATCATAACAAGAATTGAGCAAGTGTTTCAGGATTCCTAGGTCATAAGCTCCTTCACGTCAGGAACAGACTGTCAATCAGCATTTTATATCCAGGGTCTGAGTACTGGGCTGACCCAAAATAGATGTATGAACTCTTGGCTTAGGGATGGAAGAGTGCTGTGATTATTGTGTTCTCCCCAGGGCCCACATCTGGGTCTTTCATGCAGGAGTTCCAATGGGGTTCTGTTGTTCTGCTTAAGTAGTGCTATAATCAGGCTTCTACATACAACTATCAAAGCACTCAGTAGACAGGAATGAAACTCAATGTGCTCATGGGCATTCATTTATTTTACAAATATTTACTGAGTGTTTGTTGTTATTGTTTGTTTTGTTTTTGTTTTTGTTTTGAGATGGAGTCTGCTGGCCGGGCTCGGTGGCTCACACCTGTAATCCCAGCACTTTGGGAGGCAGAGGCAGGTGGATCACCTAAGGTCAGGAGTTCAAGACCAGCCTGACCAACATGGTGAAACCCCGTCTCTACTAAAAATACAAAATTAGCTGGTTGTGGTGGCACATGCCTGTAATCCCAGCTACTGGGGAGGCTGAGGCACGAGAATCGCTTCAACTCGGGCGGTGGGGGTTGCAGTGAGCCGAGATCGTGCCATTGCACTCCAGCCTGGGCAACAAGAGTGAAACTCTGTCTCAAAAAAAAAAAAAAAGAGATGGAGTCTGCTCTACCACCTAGGCTGGAGTGCAGTAGTGTGATCATGGCTCACTGCATTCTTGACCTCCAGGGCTCAAGTGATCTGCCTGCCTTAGCCTCTCAAAGTGCTGGGATTACAGGCCTGAGCCACTGTGCTTGGCCTTGAGTGTTTTACTGTGTGTCAGGTTGTGCCAGGTATTACCTGCGTAAAATTATGCGTTCCCTGATAACGGAATTGACTGGAGCAGGAGTTCTCAAACACCGGAATCAACGGGGGATCTTGTGAAAATCAGATTCTATTCTGCAGCTCTGAGGTGGGGGCCAAAATTCTGCATTTCCCACAGATCCCTGCTGATGCTGAGGCTAACTGGCATAGACAGGATCAAAGTGCTCCTCATAGTATGCTCTCTGGAACCAGGAGCTCCCTGGACCACCCGGGAGCATGTTAGAAATGCAGATTCTTAGTCCCCATACCTGAACTACTGCACTAGAAACCTGGCTGTGGAGCCCAGCAAGCAACCTGTCCTGTGATTCTGATGCACACCGAGTGCGGGACCCCTGGTCTGGAGCCGAGATCCTCAACCGGGGCTGTGATGCACGCGGAGTGCGGGACCCTTGGTCTGGAGCCGGGTTCCTCAACCGGGGCTGTACTTTAGCATCGCTGGGGGAGCTTTCAAATAATGCAGGCCTCTAACCCAGGCACAATGAATCACATCTCTGTAGGTGAGGTCTGCCATCAGAAATTTTTTTTTTAAAAGATAAGGTCTCCCTCTGTCCCGGGCAGGAGTGCAATGGTGAGATCAAAGCAGCTCACTGCAGCCTTGAACTCGTGCACTTAAGCTCCTGCCTTGACCTCCAAGGAGCTGGGGCCAGAGGCGTGCCCCACGATGCCCGGCTAATTATTTGGTTTTTCTGTAGAGATGAGGTCTCACTATGTTGCCCAGGTTGGTCTTGAACTCTTGGGCTCAAGCAATCCTCCTGTCTTGGCCTCCCAAAGCGCTGGGGTTACAGGAGTGAGCCACCCCACCTGGCTGGTACTCTATTGTTTAAGTTGCCTGGTTTGTGGCACTTTGTTGTGGCAGCCCTGGGAAACTGACACAGCACCCCTGTGTTTAATTCCCAGAGTGCCCTCTTGTCACTCTGTGTTACTGCCTGTTGCTGTCTGCTTCTCCCAGCCCCTTTCTTTCTTTCCTTCTTTCTCTTCTCTTCCCCTTCCTTCCTTCCTTCCTTCCTTCCTTCCTTCTTTCCTTCCTTCCTTCCCTCCCTCTCTGTCTCTTTCTCTCTCCTTCCTTCCTTCCTTCCCTCTCTCTTTCTTTCTTCTTTTTGTTTTTTTTGACAGTCTTGCTCTGTCACCCAGGCTGGAGTGCAATGGCGTGCTCTCAGCTCACTGTAACCTCTGCCTCCTGGTTCGAGTGATTGTCCTGCTCAGTCTCCTGAGTAGCTGGGACTACAGGTGTATGCCACCGTGCCTGGCTAATTTTGTTTTTTTGTTGTTTTGTTTGTTTTGTGTTTTTTAGTGGAGATGGGATTTCACCATGTTGGCCAGGCTGGTCTCGAACTCCTGGCCTCAGGTGATCTGCCTGCCTCGGCCTCCCAAAGTGCTGGGATTACAGGTGTGAGCCACCACACCCAGTCTAGCCCATTTCTTGAAAAGGGCTCCACCTTTCACTGCTACATCGCCAGCACCCAATTTAGGGCCCAGCAGCAGACAAACAGCTGCTGAGTAGCTAACGATTGGAAGGGGAAGAGGGTACCATTTTGAGGAAGAGAAATACAGTTATTCTGTGAGGCTTCAGCAGGTGACATCAGAACAACGTGGTGGATGTAGTGGAGACTGTTGAGTGCCGGCGAGTGCTCCATTTCACAGAGTCCTGACTCAGCTTACAAGCACCATGGCCCTGGGTAGATCCCATAGCCCTGCTGAGCCTCCGTTTCCTCATCTGTCAAATGAAGCAGATGATCATTGCATGACGAGTCACTGTTAAACTTAATGATTCGTCGCTACAGAAGATCATAGAGGATGTAACCAGAGGCTTAAAGGATGTAACCAGTGAACACATTCTGCATTGGACACTGTTTTGGACAAACTTGGATGTTCAGGTCCATTTAGGATGTTCCAATACTAGGGGATACACACACATTCATGCGTATACACACACACACACACACACACACACACACACACACACACACTCCCCAAAAGATGATCATTCTCTAAATATGTTTTGGCAACATTTTTAAGTTTATTGAGATAGAATTCATATACCATTAAACTCACCCCTTTAAAGTGTGCAATTCAGCTAGGTGCAGTGGCTCACGCATGTAATCCCAGCACTTTGGGAGGCTGAAGTGGGCAGATCATGAGGTCAGGAGTTCGAGAACAGCCTGTTCCAACATGGAAAAACCCCGTCTCTGCTAAAAATACAAAAATTAGCTGGGCTTGGTGGTGCACGCCTGTAATCTCAGGTACTTGGGAGACTGAGGCAAGAGAATTGCTTGAACCTGGGAGGCAGAATTGCAGTAAGCTGAGATCGTACCATTGCACTCCAACCTGGGTGACAGAGCGAGACTCTATCTCAAAAAGAAACAAATTTTAAAAAGTGTACAATTCACTTTGTTGCTTTGTGTATACACACACACACAGACACACAACACATGGTTAGAAACAGTGTCCACGCGTAAGGGCTCTAAGGTGTAATAACAGCGATCTGAGTGTCTGAGAGGTGAAAAATTAGTGGTCTTATTTTTAATTTTATGCCTGCATTTTCCAGTTTTCTATGATGTAAATGTTCCGTTCATGTAACAACAAAGAAAGAGTTCTAAAAAATAACTCAGATGACTTAGGAAAATAATCATGATTTATGTTCTAAGATTAAAGTAAAGTAATATATAAAACAGCATATGCAGAGTGAGATCGATTTGTAAAACACACATACACTCACACACATACACATAAATGCAAAGAAAAAAGGAAAGAAAACACAGCACTTGGTAAACTTAACAGGAAAGTTGAACAATGCAGTTCCAGAAAGGAAAACATCACTGACTTCTTTCTTGAGCCAAATGGTTGAAATCTCCCAACAATTTTCTTATAACATGCATTTTTTTTAATATACAAAAAAGACATCAAGTTTTGTTTTGTTTTACTACAGGATGGTAGGGTTAGGTGAGACTTATTTTCTTTTGACATCTTTCTGTATTTTCTGACTCAAGTGAGGATCTTTTATTTTATTTTTAAATGTATTTATTTATTATGTTTTAAAGACAGGATACTGCTCTGTCACCCAGGCTGGAGTGCAGTGGTGCCATCCTAGCTCACTACAGCTTGGAAATCCTGTGCTCAAGTGATCCTCCCACCTCAGCTTCCTGAGTAGCTGAGACTTCGGGTACGTTGTGCCCCCCTCCTGGCTAAAACTCCTCCTGCTTCAGGACTCCTGAGGCAACTGGTTTTGCGTATCGGAAGGGATCACCCTCACTAGTGTATGTCTTTCACCTTTCATCAGCCACTTCCCCTCTCTTGCCGACGCGATGGCAGAAACCATTTCTGTCCCTTTGAACTGGGCTCTTTTTTCCAGGTAGCCACGGATGAACATGAGTTGGATGAAACCAGGAATATAGCGTAGAGCCCTCTGTTGCAACTCCTCAGTGTCACCACCGTGCCCGGCCCAAGATCCCATCTCTGAAAAAAAAAAAAAAAGTCAATAGCTGATTCTGGAGACTGAAGAAGCTCGGAGATGTGGCATCTAAACAGCAACTGGTTTAAATGACATTAACATTAGGCCCATGTTGTGGGTTGAGTTGTGTCCCATCTGAATGATGGTGAAGGCCTAACCCCCAGCACCTGTGAATTTGACCTTACTTGGAAATAGGGTCTTTGTAGATGATGTTGTTCAGATGAGTTATCAGGGTGAGCCCTAATCCAAAGTGCCTGGTATCCTTATTAAAAGGGGTACTTTAGACAAACAGCCAGGCACACACGGGGAGAAAAGCAATGTGAGGAAGCAGACAGCTGTTGGAGTGATGCTATTAGAATCTAAGAACACCCAGGTTTGCCAGCAAAACACCAGAAGCTAGGAGAGAGGTATGAACAGGTTCTCCCTCACAACCCTCAGAAGGAAACAACCCTGCCAGTACCTTGATTTTGGACTTCTAGCCTCCAGAGCTCTGAGATAATGCATTTCTGTTACATGAAGCCACCCAACTGTAGCAGCCCTAGCATAAATGAATACAGCCTGGCCCACCTGGAAGCCCTTAGCAGACTTCCTTCCTTTGTAAGACAGCACCATCACGATCTATGCCATCTGTCTTCCAGGACAGTGTGAAAAATAAAGTATTTCTTAAGCATGTATCATTTGAGGCATTGAGATAGTGAATAAGAAAGTATTTAATAAGAATAAAAGAGCAGAGCATAAGATATTACTATTTCCTTTTACCTCAACTGAGCCATAGCAGAGAATGGATGCAAGATGCAAATAAATTTAAAATTAGGGGGCCAAGCATGGTTGCTCACGCCTGTAATCCCAGCAATTTGGGAGGCCAAGGTGGGCGGATCACCAGAGGTCAGGAGTTCAAGGCCAGACTGGCCAACATGGTGAAACCCTGCCTCCACTAAAAATACAAAAATTGGCTGGGTGTGGTGGCACACACTTGTAACCCCAGCTACTTGGGAGGCTGAGGCAGGAGAATCACTTGAACCTAGGAGGTAGTTTGCAGTGAGCTGAGATTGATTGTACCACTGCACTCCAGCCTGGGCGGCAGAGCAAGAATGTTGCAAAAAAAAAAAAAAAAAAAAAAAAAAGATTAGACTTAGGGGCAAATTCCAGCAAATATTCTTTATAGGACAAGCATTTTCAAAGTACTCCCTGTAACAATGATAATCCCAGGGGCTCCCGAGCACATGTTATGTCCTAAGTGCTTTATGTACACTATTGCATGATCTCAACACATACAGCTGCCCAGTGAGGTAAGTGCTGCTCTTATTCCTTCTTTAAGACAAAGGAAATCAGGATTAAGTAGTCTGTGCAAGGCTGCAGGGCTATGTCATGGTTGAGGCATGATTTGAACCCTTGCCTCTGAGGACATTCTATGAACCTCTGTGAGTTTTGTTTCTCCAGCAGCTTAACAGCTATAGTTAGAAGAAATATGCAGCAGTAGCAATACTCTAAAAGTGGAATTTTAAAAAACAATCTATACACATTGTTATCAGTTCATAAATTAATCAAGGTTCCTGTGACTACACAGAGGGTGAGGAGTAAAGCCTTCTTCCTAGAAAGAGAGGGTTTCCCTGGATTAAATTATCTACTCTGTTTCAGGAGTGAGTCACCCCAGGGTTAGGGATTTGAGGCTGAAGAGAGATAGCAGCTGAACATTTCTGGACTCTGGCAGAGACAGGTAGAAATGAGGTCATTCTAGATTCAAGATTATTTTAGATCTTTCTAGGGGCAGAGTTAAGAGACCAACACTCTTCTCAGGGATTCACTGAGGGAAGACCGAGGCCAGCCATGGGGTCTGATCAAAAATTCCTTACAGTTCTGCAGACTTTTGTCAGCAACTGAGAGACTAAGGCAGAATTAGGGGGAACAACTGCTATCTCAGACAATTTCCATATACCCTTCCTTTACTTGTCTCAGAAGGACAAACTTTGAATTTCAGTTTGGAAATGCATAATTTTTCCCCCAACTTGACATCAATACTTGATTGTTTCAACTGCTTTTTAGAATTCCAAGGCAAGAGGCAGGCTGGGTGGGCAGCCAGCAGCCTTGTGGGTCACTGGCCTTCAACATGGTGTCAAGGGTCCAATGTTCAGGCTAAGGGGAGACGGCCAACCAAGGACTTTGCTGCCACCCTGTAGGGCTGTGCAGGGACTTTAAGGACAAGAAATTCACCCTCCTCTCCTGAACTTTCCAGCACCGCCTGTTTTACTAGGTCATGCATTGACTGAGTTTTCCTGACTGCAACCTCATCTTGTGCATCTCTAGCAACTTCGGAAAGGTAGTGTAATCTAAGGAAAGCTCCAAGGGCTTTGGAGACAAACCTGTCTTAACAGGTTAGATAAACCTAACCCCAAGGGCTTAGGAGACAAACCTCACAGCCTTGTGCCCCTGCCACTCACAGCTATGTGGTTTTAGGCAAATTGCCTAATTTCTTTTTCTTTCTTTTTTTTTTTTTTTGAGACAGAGTCCTGCTCTGTCGCCCAGGCTAGAGTGCAGTGGCGTGATCTCGGCTCACTGCACGCTCCGCCTATAAAGTGGTTGGTAAATAGGTTTCCAGGTCCCGCTCAAGCAGAGCCAAGGTCCTAAAGAGGCAGCCATTAGTGAAACAAAGAGAGGGGCCCGGTTATCTTGAAGACCCCACAGACATCTGGCTGAAGTAGTCAAGAAGAAGCTGGGACTTCTCCAGTCCCTGGGGCACATTCGGCCTGAGCTGCACCCGGTGTAATTAGCCTCAGGACCAGGCCTTTCTGGCTATAACCACAGTGCTTATCGGTGGCTCTGTTTATGTCTCCCCAGACAGTAGACACAAACTTTCATTTGGCAAAAGGCAACCATTACCCCCAAATATACTAGTAAGAGTCTCCCCTTTGCATTGAGAAAGGACGCATCACCCACTTAAGCACTCCCTTCCCAGTATCAAAAGGAAAGCGGTCAACAAGTGGTACTCTCCTTTCAAAAGTTTCAGACCTGGACCAGGGCAGTGGTTTAGGTCTGTAATCCCAGCACTTTGGGAGGCTCAGGCGGGAGGATCCCTTGAGCCCAGGAGTTAGAGACCAGCCTGGGTAACATCGAGATCCCATCTCTACAAAAAATAAAAATTAAGGCCAGGTGCAGTGGCTCATGCCTGTAATGCCAGCATTTTGGGAGGCCGAGGCAGATGGATCACTTATGGTCAGGAGTTCGAGACCAGCCTGGCCAACACGGTGAAACCCCGTCTCTACTAAAAATACAAAAATCAGCCGGGCGTGGTGGCACGCACCTCTAGTCCCAGCTACTCCAGAGGCTGAGCCAGGAGAATTGGTTGAACCCAGGAGGTGGAGATTGCAGTGAGCCAGGATTGTGCCAGTGTACTCCACCATGGGTGACAGAGTGAGACCGTGTCTCAAAAAAAAAAAAAAAAATCTGGGTGTGGTGGTGTGTGCCTGTAGTCTCTCAGCTACTCAGGAGGCTGAGATGGGAGGACTGCTTGAGCCAGGAGGTTGAGGCTGCCATGAGCTATGATCATACCACTGCACTCCAGCCTGAGTGACAGAGTGAGACCCTGCCCTCCCCCCCGCCCCCCCAAAAAAGACCCAAACCCAAAAACTAGAACAACAAAACCGTTTCAGACCCACAGAGGATTTTTAGAACAGTGAATATACTGTGTATACTATAATGGTGGATATATGCCATGATACATTTGTTCAAACCCATAGAATACACAACACCAAGAGTGGACCCTCATATAAGCTATGGTATTTGGGTTTTGATAATGGCATGTGAATTCAGCCATTGTAACAAACATGCCATGCTGGTGCCCATAGGGGAGGCTGCGCAGGTGGGGGCAGAGGACGTGTGAAAGATCTCTGTACCTCCCTCTTAATTTTATGTTGAGCTTAAAACTGTCCTAAAAATATAAACTTTTTTTTTTTTTTTTGAGACGGAGTCTCGCTCTGTCACCCAGGCTGGAGTGCAGTGGTGGGATCTCCGTTCACTACCAGCTCTGCCCCCCAGGTTCATGCCATTTTCCTGCCTCAGCCTCCCAAGTAGCTGGGACCACAGGCACTCGCCACCACGCCTGGCTAATTTGTTTTTTTGTATTTTTAGTAGAGGCGGAGTTTCACCGTGTTCGCCAGGATGGTCTCGATCTCCTGACCTAGTGATCCACCCGCCTCGGCCTCCCAAAGTGCTGGGATTACAGGCATGAGCCACCGTGCCTGGCCTTAAAAATATAATCTTTAAAAAAAGCTTCAGACCTCCTCGAGGAAAGGAGGACAGATGTCAGTTTTGTCCCCAGTTGCTGAATAAATGCCCTTTGCTAACTGTCTAAATCAGCTGGAAGCGATTTACACAAAGCCAGGAGCTTTCTGCATATTCCAGGGACTCCTGGCTGCACCTGCAGCCATCTTTAGCAAAAGTTCATCTACATAACAATGCACCAAGGCCCGGGGAAGCTTCTGAGACTGTCGTTGTTCTGTTGTGTATTCACCTTCAGTTGTATGGGAAGTGTTTTTCTATAAGGGCAAACACTTTGTTTACCACCTGGTAACAAACCTTCTGGTAAACAAAGTTTGCATCACAGATTGGATTACTCCCACTCCCTGCTTTTCAAAACCAGCTCAGAAATGGTGTACATTATCTAGCAATGACTAATTGACTTTATGATACAAGTCTGAACAAAAGCCAAAGCAAGAGTTAAAAAATAATATATCTGGCCAGGCACGGTAGTTTATGCCTGTAATGCCAGCACTTTGGGAGGATGAAGTGGAAAAAAAAAAGAGTCAGTAAGTTTTAAAAAGAAAGAGAAGGAGCAGGGAAAACACTCCATTTTAAAACAGTGCTAGTGAGATATAAGGCAAGTGAAAAGCCTAACCATGTGCTAATTATAAAGTGATTATGTGGCTACACAGTTGACTGTGAATAAAGAGAACTTGAGAAACTATTAGTAAACATAGTTATTATTACCTAATCTTGTTCCTAGAAAAGCCAATGGAAGTTTAGACTCAATATTCATGCTTAGGTATAGAATTAAGCATCATTAAAATTCTGAAATTATGGAGGGCGCCTGTAATCCTGGCTACTCAGGAGGCTGAGGCAGAAGAATCGCTTGAACCTGGGAGGTGGAGGTTGCAGTGAGCTGAGATCATGCCACTGCACTCCAGCCTGGGCGACAGAGTGAGACTCTACATAAATAAATAAATAAATAAATAAATAAATTCTGAAATTATAGAAGAAAACCTGAGATGAGATGGGGAAAGTTACACAAAATTTTACAGATTAAACGTCATAAAAGATGGGATAGTGGTTTGCTGCTTTCTGTGTAAGACAAGCTTATATTGGGGGATCATCCAAGTTCAGCATGCATTAACCCTTGATTTTACACTGCTAGTCCAAAAAAAGTCTTTATCTTCAATAGTACAGACTTCCACAGTCACTCCCCTCACCTGTCCTGGAGTGCCCAGCTTTATATCCCTGCAGCCCCCTAACTTCTCACCCCAGCTAGTGAGTCACTCTGGGTCACGCAGGCGTAATTAAGTGTGGCTAGTGTTTCCCTACATGCACAGACTTAAGTCTCTGGATCCAGGGAGTTTAAGACTCTATCCTCAGAGTGGCTTAGTACTCATACTATGTAATTATGCTTTTCTATCCTAACTATGGCATAAAGAAATGAAGATGCCTTTCTCCTATGTTGCTTTAGAGAGAAATAGAGGTTTGTGGAGTGTTTCTAGAAGGTTCTACATGTCAACAGCAGCCGGCAGGCTTATCTGCTTTCCTACCATGCACCTCTGTCTGTTTCTCCTCATTCTCTTCCACTCCTTCTGCACTATCTTTCTTCCCCTTGACTTAACCTCGTTGTTAGATAAGACTGATCACATTTGAGCATCACGGAAAAAATAGGAGGTGAAACAGAGGCCACAAAGCTTTGCATCTACCATCTGGGAAGACATAAACAGAAGATATAAATGTGCTTCCCTCATAACGACATAGTGATGATGCCAACCACCCTTTTCTACTAGTACTTGATTTGGTGAGATTGCCCTGTACTTCCAAGGTGGTGGAAGATCACGAGTCTTCCCTGAAACGTTCCAAGCAGCATAGAGTGTTTTGTTTATCTAATTCTATTTAGCATATATTATGTAGACTACTAGTAATAGTTCTAAGGTTCAGGAATAAGCAAAAAGACATCAGCCACGACCATTACACTCCAATCAATTTGCTGTTGCTGGTCACGGTTGTAGTGGGATTTGTAGTGGGATTTGTAGTGGGGCTGTAGTGGGACTTGGAGTCACAGCAGGGATGCACCGAAATTCAGTAACTATAAACGTGAATGGATATACACTGATTGTCATTCAGAAAGTTTTCCAACCATTCTACTGTAATAATCAGATAATGTTAAGTAACAGTGTTATTGTATTTATTTATTTATTTATTTATTTTTGAGACGGAGTCTCGCTCTTGTCGCCCAGGCTGGAGGGCGGCACACGATCTTGGCTCACTGCACCCTCCACCTTCCGGGTTCAAGTGATTCTCTTGCCTCAGCCTCCTGAGTAGCTGGGATTACAGGCACCTGCCACCACGCCCAGCTAATTTTTGTACTTTTAGTAGAGGCAGGGTTTCGCCATGTTGGCCAGGCTGGTCTTGAACTCCTGACCTCAGGTGATCTGCCACAACCCCCCCATCACCTCTGCCCCCCAAAGTGTTGGGATTACAGGTGTAGGCCACTGTGCTTGGCCAAGTAACAGTGTTATTAGTAGGCTCATAACAAACAAAAAGTTCTGCAAATAATGACAAAGGTCAAATAGGGAGACTTTATCTGGCATGAATATGTTGAGGCTATGTTCTCGTAGCAAGTGTGAAAAGGAGCTATTTCCCGGTACAGCGGCCTAACATTGAGACAGTATGCCAACATCAATGGCAACGGGTACAGTGGGATGGGAAACATGTTCTTATTACCTATGTGTCCACATTCTAATAAAACATAGAAGTGCTGATGATGATGTCACACATAGCTAGGTGTCCCTGTGAGAGTCCAGACCTTGGAAACAGTGAGATGCAAAATCCCAAGTCTTGAGACTTTGAGCATTGTAGGCAAGGCTTACAGATGAAAACAATTTGTTTTCTGTTTTGCCCTGATTCCACGGTGAGTAGAATACACTGGTCTCCGATTGCTGGTGGTGGGGGTGAGAGGAGAGGGTGTAATTTGGAGCCAAAATATCTTTATGATCCTAGAGCTCTGGCTTAAGGGAAAAAAAAAAAAACACATTTCTATGACATTGCACAGTATTTTATGTATATAATTCTCTGTTCTCATCCATGCATCACATGGGTAAATCAAAGCAGAAACACAATGCACTCTCTCAGTCTACAGCAATCTCCAAGTGTGCCCCAAGAGCATGTTATAAAGTATCATAGGCTTGGAGAGCCCCCAAGACCTCTGGGTTCTCTCCCCTTCTTTCTAGCTCCTCTTCTCCTCAGTCTGTTTTCCCAGGCTGTTTTTGGCATGAGCCCACTGGACTCATACACCTGAAGACACCATCAATAGATGAATATTAACATGAGAATGAGTCATGCTTTGTGCTTGCATGTTTTGCTGTTTGTGGACTTGTTTTGTCTTGCTATTTAGCATAAACTCCTTGGAAAGTTTTCTCTACCCAGCACCGCCCCCTCACGCCCCCTTCGTGTTTACCTCTGGGCAACAGCTAAAATTGCACAATCTCAGGGATTATCTCCAGACTATCACATACAGTTTGGAATACAATTCAAAATATTTGCAACAGATACAATTTAAAAAGGGTCCATATCCTTCACATTCTTCTGGATCTTGTTCTAAATGTATATGAAAATACAACAAACTCTTGCAAATTCATTTTTTTTAAAGCCCAGGAGAAAAATAAACCAAGCATGTAATTAAATACTTTTCAAGAGAAAAAAATAATAATTGTAAATAAACATATCTTAAAAGGTTGGGCCAGACATGTTGGCTCATATCTGTAATCCCACCACTTTGGGAGGCCAAGGTGGGTGGGTTGCTTGAGCCCAAGAATGTGAGACCAGGCTGGGCAACGTCGTGAGACCCCATTGTCTACAAAAATTAAAAAAAAAAAAAAATTAGCCAGGCTTGATGGCATGCACCTGTTGTCCCAGCTACTTGGGAGGTTGAGGCAGGAGGATTGTTCGAGCCTGAGAGGTAAAGCCTGCAGTGAGCTATGATCGCGTCACTGCACTCCAACCTGGGCAACAGAGAGTGACCTTGTCTCAAAAACAGAAACAAAAAACAAAGGATTGATTTTGTGAAAAACAAAGAAGATGTAAAGTATAAGAAGAAGGAAAGTTTTTTTTTTCTTTTCAAATTGACAAATAGTATAAAGAAAGACAGTATGCAGAATAATGGAGGACTGTGAGAATTGATATTGTCATTCACTGCTGGTGGGAGCCTTTCTGAAGGACAGTTTATTTCAAAGTGTTTTCCTCTGCAAAGAAAAAGAAAGAAGTAACTGCACAGATGACCTTAACAACTTAAACAGGTAACAAACATTTCATTTGTTATATAAAAATGTAGCAAGTAAAAATGTAACAATGTAACGATATAGTGGTAGAAAACAGGCATTTGTGGTTTTTTTTGAGACAGTCCTCACTCTGTCACCCTGGCTAGAGTGCAGTGGCCAATCATAGCTTACTGCAGCCTCAACCTTCTGGGCTCAAGTGATCCAGCGCCACTCAGCCTCCTTAGTAGCTGAGACTACAGAAGAACACCACTACACCTGGCTAATTTTTTAATTTTGTAGAGATGAGGTCTCACTATGTTGTCCAGGCTAACTTTAACTCCTGGCCTCAAGTGATCCTCCTGCCTTGGCCTCCCAAAGTGTTGGGATTACGGGCGTGAGCCACCATGCCCAGCCCAAAAGATTTTTACAGCTTGATAGAGGTAGGACCTGCTTAGAATAGCACCAAGGCTAAAACTTATAAATGGAAAGAGACAAATTTGACTACCTAAAAAACTCTAAATGGCAAAAATATGAAGTTAAACACAAACATCAAGTTAGAGAAAATAATTTTTGCAGTGTGTATGAGAGACAAATGCTTAGAATTTATCTACACAGGCCAGGCACGGTGGCTCATGCCTGTAATCCCAGCACTTTGGGAGGCTGAGGTGGGTGGGTCACTGGAGATCAGGAGTTCAAGACCAGCCTGGCGAACATGGAGAAACCATCTGTACTAAAAAATACAAAATTAGCCAGGCGTGGTGACACATGCCTGTAATCCCATCTACTTGAGAGGCTGAGGCAGGAGAATCGCTTGAACCTGGGAGGCACAGGTTGCGGTGAGCTGAGATCGTACCACTGCACTCCAGCCTGGGCAACAAGAGCGAAACTCCGTCTCAAAAAAAAAAAAAAAAAAAGAATTTATCTACCCAAATGTATGTACAGAAGTAGGTAACTAGGTTCTTAAGATAGGAACTAGGTTCTTAAGATATCTTAGGAACTTAAGATAACTAGGTTCAAGGATGTTCTTTGTAGAACGTATATAATGCGAAATACTGAACACAAAATGTTCATCACTAGTAGACTGGTTATTAATGATTGCATGTTCTGTTACGCCACTTAATGAAACAGACATATGGAAAAGATGTTAACATATATCTCTAAGTGTAAAAAAAGTCTACTAAACAAGATATGCAGAATAATCTATTCTATTAAATATATAGGTATATGTGCATATATGTTTGTATATTAATATAAACAAGTCTAAAACTATATACTAAAAATAATAAGTTATCTTTGGGGATTTACTTCTCACTTCTTACATTTCTATGCTTTTGAGTTTTCTGAACAGACAATAAAATGGATTACATATATATGTAATATACATATAATTTCTTTAGAGATGGGGTCTTGCTATGTTGCCCAGGCTGGACCTCAAACATCTGGGCTCAAGTGATCCTTCTGTCTCAGCCTCCCAAGTAGGTGGGACATTAAGCTTATATAATGAGAAAGTATATTTACATTTAATTTTTAAAAAATGCGAATATAGGATTCTGTCTTCCCCCTAGTCTTTCTTCTATTTTGTATTTTACAAATTCCTGTTATGCATCCAACAATAATGCAACATTAGGGGACACAGGAAATGGGTTTTTGTTTTGTTTGGTTCTTTTTTTTTTTTTTTTTGAGGGAGTCTCCCTCTGTTGCCCAGGCTGGAGTGCAGTTGCGCGATCTCGGCTCACTGCAAGCTCCACCTGCCGGGTTCATGCCATTCTCCTGCCTCAGCCTCCCGAGTAGCTGGGACTACAGGCACCCACCACCACGCCCGGCTAATTTTTTGTATTTTTAATAGAGACAGGGCTTCAGCATGTTAGCCAGGATGGTCTCGATCTCCTGACCTCGTGATCTATCCGCCTCAGCCTCCCAAAGTGCTGGGATTACAGGCGTGAGTCACCACGCCTGACCTTGTTTTGTTCTTTTTGAGACAGAATCTCACTCTGTTGCCCAGGCTGGAGTGCCGTGGTGCAATCACTGCTCACTGCAGCCTCAGCCTCCCAGACTCAAGGAATCCTTCCATCTCCAGCCTCCAGAGTAGCTGGAATTATAGGCATAGACCATCATGCCTGGCTAATTTTGGTATTTTTTGTAGAGACAGAGTTTTGCCATGTTACGTAGCCTGGTCTCGAACTCTTGGGCCCAAGTGATCCTCCCACCTCAGCCCCTCAAAGTGTTGGGATTATAAGTGTGAGCCACTGCACCTGACCAGTAAATGAGTTTCTCCAAATTTCATTTTAAAAGTGTCAGTTAGAGATCACAAATGAGAGGAGGAAGTTCATGTCACCAGCATCTTTAGTATTGTATGCATGCAACAGTCTTTAATTTTTTTATTCACTTTTTCTTATTTTCATTTTTTGTTATATATTTTCATTTTTTAAAACCAACATTGTTGTTAAAGAAAGAACACACACTTTCAAGTAGTAAAGAGAGCATGTGGAAATAAAAAGGAATTTCACTACTATTGAACTTGGCTAAAAACATCTCAATATTACTGAGTCATAGCTATTTTATGACATGAGAGTGGGGTGAGGTAATGAATACATGTCAAGAAAAGGGACTCCCTCCCTTTCCCTTCCCCTCTATATCCTCCTCTTCCAAAAAAAAAAAAGAAAAGAAAAGGAATTGCTTTAGCCCAGGAGTTTGAAACCAGCAGCCCTGGTAATATAGCTAGTCTGTCCCTATAAAAAATGTAAAAATAGCCAGGCATGGTGGTGCAAACTTGTAGTCCCAGCTACCTGAGAGGCTGAGGCAAGAGGATTGCTTGAGCCAAGAAGTTAGAGGTTAAAGTGAGCTATAATTGCATCACTGCACTCTAGCCTGGGTGACAGAGCGAGACTCTGTCCCGAACAAGTAAATATAGTTCAAAAAATATTTAAAAAACAGTAGTTACATAGGCCCTTTTCTCACAGTAAATTTGGATGAAGACTTTTGCTGTATTGAAAATTGCTCTTAGGGCTGGGTGTGATGGCTCACGCCTGTGATTCTAGCACTATGGGAGGCTGAGGTGGGTGGATCGCTAGAGCCCAGGAGTTCGAGGCCAGTCTGGGCAACATATTGACACCCTGTCTCTATGAAAAAAATACAAAAATTAGCCATGCGTGGTGGCACTCGCCTGTAGTCCCAGCTACTCAGGAGGCTGAGGGGGGAGGATCACTTGAGCCTAGGAGGTTGAGGTTGCAGTGAGCGGTGATTGTGCCACTGCACTCCAGCCTGGGCTATAGAGTGAGACCCTGTCTTAAAAAAAAAAAAAAAAAAAGAAAAGAAAAAGAAATTGCTCTTATTGTAACCTGCAACCTGAAGACTGAGAGTTCTATTTTCAAAACATTTTTGACTGTGAAGATGAGGAGTCTGATACTTTGAATAAACACAACTCAGGTCCTGGCAAACATGTATTCAACTAAGTGTTAAATCACCTGTAGTTCAGACACATCCCTTGCCTAAGATCACACGCTGAGTTAGAGTCGGGACTAGACTCTAAGGCTCTTCACCCTAGACTTGTTTCCCTTTACTCCCTTCAGTATTTTATGAAATGATTTTTTTTTTTTTTTTGAGACAGAGTCTCCTTCTTTTGCCCATGCTAGAGTGCAGTGGCTATTCACAGGCTCCATTACTGCACACTGCAGCCCTGAACTCCTGGGCTCAAGCGTCCTCCCACCTCAGCCTATGGAGTGGCTGGGACTAAAAGCACACATCACTGCACCCAGCTGAAATGACTTTAAGCTTGGAATTCAATGCCTCTTTAAAACTTAAGTGCTGACCGGGCACTGTGGCTCACACCTGCAATCCTAGCACTTTGGGAGGCAGAGGCCTGAGTATTTCTTGAGCCCAGGAGTTGGAGACCAGCCTGGGCGACAGAGTGAGACTCCATCTCAAACAAACAAACAAACAAACAAAAAAACCACACACAAGTGTTTTTAGGTATAGCTTCTCACTATTTTCTTTTTTCTTTTCAAAGATTAATGAGTTATATACATTTTATATGAAGTTCTGAAATGTATAAAGGATGTAAAGGTTTATTTTTCTTGAAATTTTGAGAACTCCTTTTTATTGTATACCACTTAAAATAGTAAACAGGAGACTATTTGCTGAATAACAATGTAGAACTGAACCTTGTGACTTAAAAACAAATCCTCGGCTGAAAATAGCATCTAGGCGAGATTTCCCTGCACTGGAGAGTGACATCAGAAACTACAGCCACAAACAATTTTCTCAAGATAATGGAACTGATAGGGGGCAGGGGAGGTTCTAGAAATCTCACAAAGGAGAATCTCAGAAAGAGATTTGGGCTCATAAATGTCTATTTACAAACCTTGGGTTTGAAAAATACACTCAGTGAAAACATGTTGAATTTTGTAAAGGAAATCAGCCAATCATAAAGGATTTTGGCACAAAGCTGGCTTTTACCTTTTTTTTTTCTTTTTTCTTTTTTTTTGAGATGAGTTTTGTTCTTGTTGCCCAGGCTGGAGTGCAGTGGTGCAATCTTGGCTCACTGCAACCTCCGTCTCCCGGGTTCACGCGATTGTCCTGCCTCAGCCTCCAGAGTAGCTGGAATTACAGGTGCGTGCCACCATGCACGGCTAAGTTTTGTATTTTTGGTAGAGACCGGGTTTCACCACGTTGGCCAGACTGGTCTCAAATTGCTGACCTCAGGTGATCTGCCCGCCTCAGCCTCCCAAAGTGCTGGAATTACAGGTGTGAGCCACTGCACCTGGCCTGGCTTTTAGCTTTTAAAGCTAGATATTTGCATTTCTAAAATTCTTAATAATTTGCCTTATTTGAATAATTATGCTACTTCTTGCTATTTTGTTCAATGCCACTGTTAGTATTAAAACAGAGTTCAAGCCACTTGAACTGACAACTAATATCCAGCTAGTAGATCTATCCCAATATTGAGTAACACAGGGCCTTCACGATCAAACCTTTGGCTTTTGGCCAGGCGCGGCAGCTCATGCCTGTAATCCCAGCACTTTGGGAGGCCGAGGTGGCCGAATTGCTTGGGCTCAGGAGTTCGAGACCAGCCTGGGCAACATGGCAAAACCCTGTCTCTACCAAAAATACAAAAAAATGGCCGGATGTGGTGGCATGCGCCTGTAGTTCCAGCCATTCAGGGGGCTGAGGTGGGAGGATCGCTAAAGTCAGGAGACAGAGGTTGCAGTGAACCTAGATCACTCCATTGCAGTCCAGTCGGTTGACAGAGTGAGATCTCATCTCAAAAAAAACAAAAACAAACAAACAAAATCTTTGGCTTTCACTCTTGATTCTTTTTTAAAATAGACAAGCACAAATTTCCAAGCTTCTTCTGTGCATCTGGGGCAGGAAATGATTATATCTGACGTTGATCTAAAAACAACTGGGTCACATCCTTATATGTATACAAACATTAGAAAGGAGTAGGCATTATGGAAAGTTCAGTCTGTTAGAATGAAAGTCCAGATTTTACTCCAAATTGTGTTCTGCATCTGCCACCAAGAATCCTAGAAAACAATGTGAAAAAGCCTGAAAATTTTCCAGATAAAGATGGAGGAAGCCACCAAAACACTTCCTACTTTAGAGGCTGTTCAGAAAACTCTGCTATTGGGTGAGATAAATCCTTTTGGGACAAAACTCTAAATGGATATGATTCCATTAGAAAGTATTAGATTCTTTTAATTACAATATCTATTTGGAATGACACTTTTACAGAACAGCTCCAATTGAAGACTGAAGAAACAACAACCAACTAAAACCAAAATATAACTACAATAAATCCGTTTAATTTCATAAAATTGTCTTAGGGTTTACGAAGGGATTTTACACATATTTGGTCATTTGAGCGATCAAAGGAGAAATTACATCATGCTGGTTTGTTTTCAAATGGCCTGGACTTCATCTTCCTTGGTGGAATTCATAAACTACTGATGTGACTCATCGTCGAAGGCTGACGTGTCTCATGCACCCAGAACGCACTGACCACTGTTGCACACTTTACTACTGATATTCAAGTTTAGAGGTAGATCACCTCTCTTTAAGAGTTGCCTGAGACAAATCCATGAAAACAGACTTGAGAGGTGGTATAGACCAGTGCAAAGAACGTCGGTATCAGAAAATAGCCTGAATTTTTTTTTTTTTTTTTTTTGAGATGGAGTCTTGGTCTGTCACCCAGGCTGGAGTGCAGTGGCGCGATCTCGGCTCACTGCAAGCTCCGCCTCCCGGGTTCAAGCAATTCTCCTGCCTCAGCCTCTCCGAGTAGCTGGGACTACAGGCGCCCGCCACCACGCCCGGCTAATTTTTTTGTATTTTTAGTAGAGACGGGGTTTCACCGTGGTCTCGATCTCCTGCCCTCGTGATCCGCCCGCCTCGGCCTCCCAAAGTGCTGGGATTACAAGCGTGAGCCACCGCGCCCGGCCTTAGCCTGAATTTTAAAATGAAAACCTCTTATATTTATCTTGTTGGGTTTTGGTTTTACTCCCCCAGCTTTATTGAGGTAAAATTGACAAAAAAAAAAAAAAAAATTATATATATTCATGGCCAGGCGTGGTGGCTCATGCCTGTAATCCCAACAATTTGGGAGACTGAGGTGGGAAGATCACTTGAGATCAGGAGTTCGAGACCAGCTTGGCCAACATGGTGAAACCCTGTCTACTAAAAATACAAAAATTAGGCTGGGCATGGTGGCTCACACCTGTAATCTCAGCACTTTGGGAGGCCGAGGTGGGCAGATCACCTGAGGTCAGGAGTTTGAGACCAGCCTGCCCAACATGATGAAACTCTATCTGTACTAAAAGGACAAAAAATTAGCTGAGTGTGGTAGCGGGCGCCTGCAATCCCAGCTACTTGGGAGGCTGAGGCAGGAGAATCACTTGAACCCGGAAGGTGGAGGTTGCAGTGAGCCGAGATTGCGCCACTGCACTCCAGCCTGGGTGACAAGAACGAAACTCTATGTGGAAAAAAAAAAAATTAGCCTGGTGGGGTGGCACATGCCTTTAATCCCAGCTACTCGGAAGGCTGAGGCACAAGAATCGCTTGAACCCAGGAGGGAGAGGTTGCAGTGAGTTTGCACTCCAGCCTGGGTGACAGGGAGAGACTTTGTCTCAATTTAAAAAAATAAAAAATAAAATAAAATATATATATATATGGTTTACAACATAATGATTTGATATATGTATACATTGTGGAATGATTACCACAATCATATTAATTAATACATCCATCACCTCACCAAGTTACCATTTTCTGTGCATGTGAATGTGTGTGTGTGTGTGACAACACTTAAGCTTACTCTCTTAGCAAATTTCAAGTAATCAACACAGTATCCTTAACTATAGTCACTATGATATATAGAATGTATTTTTTTTTTTTTTTTTTTTTTTGAGACGTTGTCTTGCTGTCTCCCAGGCTGGAGTGCAGTGACGCAATCTCGGCTCACTGCAAGCTCCGCCTACCGGGTTCACGCCATTCTCCTGCCTCAGCCTCCCGAGTAGCTGGGAATACAGGCGCCTGCCGCCACGGCCGGCTAATTTTTTTTGTATTTTTTAGTAGAGACGGGGTTTCACCGTGTTAGCCAGGATGGTATCGATCTCCTGACCTCGTGATCCGCCTGCCTCGGCCTCCCAAAGTGCTGGGATTACAGGCTTGAGCCACTGCGCCCGGCCAAGAACACGTTCGTCTTGTAACTGAAAGTGTGTACTCTTTGGCTGTCTTCTCCCTATTTCTCTCACCATCCCCCTTGGCCCCTGGCAACCATCATTCTACTCTGCTTCTGTGAGTTGATTTTTTAAGATTCCACATAGAAGTGAGATCACACAGCATGTGTCTTTCTGTGTGTCTTATTTCACTTAGCATAAGGTCCTCCAGGTTGAACCTTGTTTATTTGAATCTCAACTCTGCCCTGCTTTTGCTAGCTATTTAGCCAAGGGCAGTTTTCATATCTTGTAAAATCGAAACAATTCTTACTTTACAGGGTGGCAGTGAAAGTTAAATAAGACACTGTATGAGATTTGTGCCCCTGAAATTACAGTCTAATCCATTTACATTATCCTAGTTATCCGGGAGCCTATAGGTATAAAAAGCAAAAACAGGAGACATATTTGGTGAATAACAATGTTGAACTGAAACTTGTGAGTTAAAAACAAATCCTCAGATGAAAATAGCACCTAGGAGAGATTACCCGGCACTGGAAAGTGACATCAGAAACCATAGCCACAAACAATTTTCTCAAGATATGGAACTGATAGAAATCTCACAAAAGACAGTCTCAAAAAATGGGTGTCTTTTATGCTAGCCGTCACTCTTCAGCCTCAACTGGTCAGAATTTTGTGCTCTAGTGCCAAAGTTATTTTCAGATAGTCTGCACCTCCACATTTATTCAAACAGTATTTGCAAGAGCCAAGATATGGAATCATTGATTCCAATAAGAGATGAATGGATAAAGAAAATGTGGTACATACACACCTCGGAATACTATTCAGCCATAAAAAAGAATGAAATCCTGTCATTTGCACCAACATGGATGGAACTGGAGGATATTATGTTAAGGGAAATAAACCTGGAACAGAAAGTTAAACACAACATGTTCTTACTCTTGTGGCAAAGCTAAAAATAGTTAATCTCATAGAAGTAAAAAGCAGAACAGGCCGGGCACGGTGGCTCACGCCTGTAATCCCAGCACTTTGGGAGGCCGAGGCAGGTGGATCGCCTGAGGTCAGGAGTTCAAGACCAGCCTGGCCAACATGGTGAAACCCGGTCTCTACTAAAAATACAAAAAACTAGGTGGGTTGGTGGCAGGCACCTGTAATTCCAGCTACTAGAGAGGCTGAGCAGGAGAATCGCTTGAACCTGGGAGGCAGAGGTTGCAGTGAGCCGACATCTCGCCATTGCACTCCAGCCTGGGCAACAAGAGTGAAACTCTGTCTCAAACAAACAAACAAAAAAAGGTTACAAAATTACAACTAGATAGAAGGAATGAATTCTGGTATTCTATACCACTGTAGCATTACCATAGCTAACAATAATATATAATTTCAAATAACCAAAAGGAGGATATTGAATGTTCCCAACAGAATAAATAATAAACGTTTGAGATAATGGACATTGCTAGTTAACTCCAGTCTGATCACAATATATTTATCAAAACATCACTATGGACCCCATAAATACGTATAATTATTATTTATCAATCAAATTAATAGTTAACATATTATATATACAAGTTAAGACATTGCAGTAAAAAAAAAGAAAGACTGTAATCAGATAAATTATAGAAAGAACATATTTAATTTTATTGACTTGTCCTAAGGTAAAGTTAATGCTTTTGGGGTGCAGGAGTTTTTCCTTCCTCTTTTACATAGATGGATATCCAAGGAACTAAGAATAGATGACTTCCCCTTTTTTACTAGATCTTGCCCAATTAAGAAACCATTCCATTACACAAGCATTCCTTGGGCTTCCAGATGTCATTTTTCTGTTTGTAGTTTTCAATGATGTTGGTTAGAAATATATTGATTTGTTTAAAATGATTTCTGGGCTTCTGAGAAAGCAGACATAGTTCCCTTGTATAACTATTTTCATTTGACCTGTGCATGCCTCCGTGTGTGTGTATGTGTGTGTGTGTGTGTGTCTATCAGTAATATCAGTAAAACAATCTTGGACATTGTGACTAAATTACCATCGAAAGCCATAGCTCTATCCCTAAATCTAATTAGACACATTTTATCACTGAGTGTTACATAGTCCTGAGATTGGATGTTTATGAAAAGTATATTCAAGCCTGGGCACAGTGGCTCATGCCTATAATCTCAGCACTTGGGAGGTGGAGGCGGGTGGGTCACTTGAGGTCAGGAGTTCAAGACCAGCCTGGCCAATATGGTAAAACCTCATCTCTACTAAAAATACAAAAATTAGCTTGGCATGGTGGCATACGCCTGTAATCCCAGCTACTTGGGTGACTCAGGAGACTCGCCTGAACCTGGGAGGCGGAGGCTGCAGTGAGCCAACATCGCGCGACTGCACTCCAGCCTGGACAACAGAGCCAGTCTCTGTCTCAAAAATTAAAAAAAAAAAAAAAGCATATTCAGGTGAGATGAAAAGCCCATTTACATGTCTTAAGAACCAATGAAATGCAAAATCAAGAGATCATTCAGGTGAGAATTGCAGAGCCCCACAGGTAGAAGAGCATGAAGTGAGAGGTCACAATAGGCTACAGACCCACAAATTATGAAGTCCCTGTTACAGACTATAAATAAGGCTCAGGATGCTCTGTCACCATGCCTGATGACAGTCCAACGAGCATACCAATCCCAAAAATTACATGGAAAGATAAACCCTAGATTTAGATAGTTTGAAAAGATAGTTTCCTTTGTATTATATTTTTCTACCAGGAGAAGAATGTGTATTAGGTATACAAATGTTTAAGAGAATAAAATCTTTAGGATTAATATACTGTGAGGAGAGTGTACCATATCTGTTATTCTATGTATGTTTAAGAAAGTAGAATGTGTAAGAAACTTGGACGTATATGTTATTATATGTAGTTAGTGTTTACGAAAGTTGGGCCTAATTTTAAATTACAGTTACTAAGGCAACTCCTCCTTACTCCACTTTGGCTCAGCAGACTCCAAAGCCCCTATTCCCCACCTCCACACACTCTTCAAATATGAAAGTGATCTACACAGTGAGTCAGATCAGAACAGTTCAAGATCTAGTCAAAGGGTCCCCATTTAAGCCTGCACTGCATGACCATACAAGAGTGGTTGTCTGGACCAGGGGGCTCACACCTGTAATCCCAACACTTTGGGAGGCAAAGACAGGAGGATCCCTTGACCTCAGAAGTTCAAGACCAGTCTGGGGAACAGAGAAAGACCCCATCTCCACAAAAAATATTTTAAAAAGTAGCTGAGTATGATGCCACAAGCCTGTAGTTCATCCTAGTTACATGAGAGGCTGAGGCAGGAGGATGGTTTGAGCCTGAGAGGTCGAGGCTACAGTCAGTCATGATGATGCCACTGCACTCCAGGCTGGGCCACTGAGCTAGACCCTGTGTTAACAAAACAAAACAAAACAAAACAAAATGGTGGTCACCTGAAAGGTATCTTACTTCCACTGATGCCCATAGTTAACATGGGCCAGCTCTGGGCACTGCTCCCAGCCCCCAAATGCCCAATTAATCAGCAGTGCTATTCACAAAGGTAACTAATATTAAGCATCCTGTTTGTTAATTTACTTACTTTACAATAGCACTTGTAACATGTAACATTTATCAAAACTTTCTACCTCTGTGGATTTTGTTAGGACTGAGAGCAAATCATGTTTTCTACTCACTTTCTTAAACAAAAATGATAAAAGCCGGGCGCAGGGGCTCACGCCTGCAATCCCAGCACTTTGGGAGACTGAGGTGGGCGGATCACGAGGTCAGGAGATCGAGATCATCCTGGCTAACACGGTGAAACCCCATCTCTACTAAAAATACAAAAAATTAGCCGGGTGTGGTGGTGGGTGCCTGTATTCCCAGCTACTCAGGAGGCTGAGGCAGGAGAATGGCATGAACCTGGGAGGTGGAGGTTGCAGTGAGCTGAGATTGTGCCACTGCACTCCAGCCTGGGTGACAGAGAGAGATTCTTTCTCAAAAAAAAAAAAAAAGATAAAAATAAGACAAAACCTAAATCTTCCTTTAACAAATAAGCTCAAACAATACAATAAGAAAAGGACGAGAAAATAAAAGTTTTACACTATCCCAACAGGTATCAGAGGTTTTTTTTTGTTTTTTGTTTTGTTTTTGAGACAGGGTCTTGCTCTGTCACTCAGGCTGGAGTGGAGTGGCATGATCTGGGCTCACTGCAATCTCCACCTCCTGGGCTCAAGCAATCCTCCCACCTCTGCCTCCTGAGTAGCTGAGATTTCAAGTGCATTCCACCACACTGGGCTAATTTTTGTATTTTTTTTGTAGACACCGGGTCTCACCATGTTGCCTAGGCTGGTCTGGAACGCCTGGGCTCAAGCAATCTGCCCACCTTTGCCTCTCAAAGTGCTGGGATTACAGGTGTGAGTCATCACGCCTGCCAAAGTTTTTTTTTTTTTTTTTTAAACTGCTCTTGCATTTTCTTGTTTCCAATTGCTCTGTAAATGCTCTGACCTCAGTATGTTATGAACACAACAATGCCACCTCAATTCTCTTAGATTGCATGACACTAGTTTAAAAGTTAATGGTGAGGTACTGGGCCCGGTGGCCCATGCCTATAATTCCAGCACTTTGGGAGGCTGAGGTGGGAGGATCACCTGGGGCCAGGAGTTTGAGTCCAGCCTGGACAAAATAGTGAGATCCCATTTCTACAAATAAATTTTTAAAGATTAGTTGGGCCTTGTGGTGCACGCTTGTAGTCCCAGCTACTTGGGAGGCTGAGGCAGGAGGACCCCTTGAGCCCAGGAGTTCAAGGTTGCAATGAGCTGTTATCCACCAGTGCACACCAGCCTGGCTGAGAGTGAGATCCTGTCTCAACAAAATTAAAATTTAAATAAAAAAATAAAATGAGAACTAACAGTGAAGGAGGCCAGAGGGGCTTCTTGAACTTTAAGGTGAATATGAATCCCATGAAAATCTTGTTAAAATGCAGATTCTGACTCAGCCAGCCTGGATCAGAGCGTGAGATTCTGCATTTTAATTCAGCTCCTAGAAGATGCAGACGTCCTTACACCCCTTCTCATACTGAGTGGCAAGGATGGTAGCAGTGAGTTAGACCAAGCCAGAACTAGAGTTTAATTTTGCTCTGGAGGCAAAAATGCGTAAGGCAAGATCTCATAAGAAAAGTAAAGGCATTCTGTATGTGGGATTTTCCTTTCCTAAAAACCATTCTGGGGTGGAGGTGTGTGCAAGTTTTTCCCAAGTCACACAACACTGATGAATCTCCTATATTTGAACTACCGCCTTTTCTTAGATCTCTGTCATTCAGTGTATTAATGGTGACTCCACTGCAGATTGCCTGGATCCCTTGAAATTTGGGTAAAAGAAAGGGGCTCTGGCCGGGCGTGGTAGCTCACGCTTGTAATCCCAGCACTTTGGGAGGCCGAAGAAGGTAGATTACCTGAACTCAGGGGTTCGAGACCAGCCTGGCCAACATAGTGAAACCCCTTCTCTACTAATAATACAAAAATTAGCCAGGCGTGCTCCTGTAATCCCAGCTACTCAGGAGGCTGAGGCAGGAGAATTGCTTGAACCTGGGAGGCGGAGGTTGCAGTGAGCTGAGATGACACCATTGCACTCCAGCCTGGGTGACAGAGTGCAACCTCACCTAAAAAAAAGGGGGGACCTTCTTCCCAAGGTGGGATCCAGTGAAGTTTGGCCTAGTAGTTGTTTATTTAAATAAACTCTTCTGGTAATAAACCTTCAGGGCAGGGAATTTTGAGGCTAAGATGAAAGAAAGCCCTGGCTGAAGAAACAATGACCAAAGCCACTCAATCGTCACTTCAGTGCTGGTGAGTGTGGATGCAGGTCCCCAGTAAGGCCTGACAGCAACATCCCTCAGGGTGAGTTATGAGCCAGGCATCAAAGGAGGCCACCTCAACGCCCAGCTGCCAGGAGGAACATGATAGTCAAAGGAAAAAACAAGGGTGGGGCCCCTATGAAGAGGCAAAATATACTCTCACTTTCATCAGGAGCTAGGATCAGCTGGGTGGATTACCCAGCCCTTGGCTAGAGTTCTGGAGGATTCAGATTAGAGATGTTGGATCAAAACAACGAAAGAAAAGGCTGCACAGAGCCATTCTGTAAACACAGGCCCAATTCTACTATTTGCTGCTCTACCTAGTGTTGTGATTACTACTGAGTGCTTCCTCTCTTTGTTTGTTCTTCTGAGCCAACCTTTGTCCTCTCTGCCTAGACACTCATTTTCCTGGTAGGACACTCTGAGTTCCGGAAAGACGACAAGATGAATAATTAAGGCTCAGGGAGAGATAAATACTGCCCTGTCTGCAAAACCACAATGCCCGGCAACCTCCTAGAGCCCCACACTTGGAAACAGAAAGGAATCCTGGGGTTTCTAGAAACCAAACCCACGGGGACCATACAACTTCAGACAAAGCTGTGGCCTCACTTGAGGATAGCTTACAACTCTCTAACGTTGATCACAGCAGAAGCCCCATGGCCACGTGTACTGTAGCAGTTGGGGAGGGTGTGAGGTGGAAAAAAAAAGTTTGCGCGGTGGCTCACGCTTGTAATCCCAGCACTTTGGGAGGCCGAGGCGGGTGGATCACGAGGTCAGGAGATCGAGACCATGGTGAAATCCCGTCTCTACTAAAAATACAAAAAATTAGCCGGGCGTGGTGGCGGGCGCCTGTAGTCCCAGCTACTCGGAGAGGCTGAGAATGGTGTGAACCTGGGAGGCGGAGCTTGCAGTGAGCTGAGATTGCGCCACTGTACTCCAGCCTGGGCGACAGAGCGATACTGTCTCAAAAAAAAAAAAAAAAAAAAAAGTTTCCATTCTTTTGAAGCCTGAGTTGAAATAAGGAGAGAGGAAGAAGCTGAGAAAAGCAGGAACTAATAGGGCAGCTGACTCACAGGGGCAGAATCTCAGGTTCATTTGCTCTCAGCAGAAAATTATCTCTCTCCAATCAGTTCCACTGTTTTCACTTACCAAGCTGATAGCCTAAAAATAGAGATTAATGTGGAACATTATCTTTTAAAAATACACCTCCCTCTGGGAATGGTAATAAGCCATCAGCCATTCACACATTGTTGTGAATTAGTTTAATTTAGTGAGTGGGAATTAGAATGGAGGAAATTTAGAAAGTAAGTAATCAGCCTTTATTTTACATATGAGGAAAGCATGGTCCAGAGATGGGAGCTCCTTGCTTGAGATCACACAGAAGGTAAACAGCAGAGGTAAACGGCAACCACTACTTTCCCAGGTCTCCTCTGAGATCCGCCAATTCACATTCTCCTGGCACTCATTACGACATTTATTTATTTATTTGAGACCGAGTCTCACTCTGCCACCCAAGCTGGAGTGCAGTGGCACGATCTCGGCTCACTGCACCCTCCGCCTCCCAAGTTCAAGCGATTCTCATGCCTCAGCCTCCTGAGTAGCTGGGATTACAGGCGTGAGCCACCACGCCTGGCCATGACTGACATTTAAAATAGTCATCTGTTGAGCATCCCTAGCATGCCAAGTGCAGGAGGAAGAGCTGGAGACACAATAGATGTGGCTGTCATCTCATGGAGCTTATAGTCCAGCTGGGAGACTGGTAAGTGAATACAGGATCAAGGACCACTCCCCAGTAAATGAAGCAACTCCGACTTCTGCTACGTTATGAAGAAAGAAAACAGGACATATAGATAAAGAAGGAGAACGACTTCAGATTAGGTGGCAGAAGAAGCCTCAGGGCATTTCAGCTGGGATCTGGAGGATGAGAAGGTGCCAACCTCGACATGAGGGTGTGAATACGTGTAGAAGTTTGAGGAAAGAAAGCTGCATGTGGTCCAGTAACTGACAAAAGGTCATGGTGCTTTACATTGGACTTTCAAGATCTGGGTTCAAACCCTGGCTCCATAACCTACCAGCTCTCTGGCCTATGTATCTCCTGAGCGGGGGGATTTTGAGGTCATAAGAGATAGTGGTTAGAGATATTGTCTTCATCTAATGGCCTTTGAGATTAGAATTCATCCATTTACATTTCACTTGACTTCTGTTTTGGATACTTATTGCTAAGTTTCCTGTGCTATACAGTGACATTTTTCAGTTCTGAGGAATATAAAAATGTCTTTTACTCTCATACTGACTTTCCAAACTCTAATACTTGGACATTGCTAACTCTGTGACTTCATTTTAAGATCTTGACACGGTTCCAATTATACATTATATCTTTATTTCATTGTACTGTTGCTTGATAGTACTGAAAAAGATGCTAATACACCTGACTCTGATTTTAACATCATCCTTTGCTCTATATTTTAATTTCTGCTGCCACTAACAAATGGTAGCCTCTGTGAATTTCTGAAACTGCCCCTTAGAGACGGAATGAAATGGATACCATTTGGAGATCACTGGAAAAGCTCAAAGCAAAATTTATTTTATTGTTCTGTTCTTTTATTGTGAGTCCCATTAGATGGTTCCTGCCCTATCCAATCTTTCTTATTTATTTATTTAAACCTTCAGTTGATGTGTAACATACAGAAAACAGTGTTATAAATTTTCACAAATTGAAGACACATATGCAAACAGCAGTGCCCCAGTTAAGAGATGGAATGTTATCAACACTCCAGAAGCCCTTCTTTGACCCCTTAAGTTACAAAACCTTGTAAGGGGGACCACTATTATGACTTCTAATGTCTTATAGTAGTTTTGCCTGCCTTTGAATCTTTTATAAATGAACCCACAAAGTATGTACTCTTTTGTGTCTGACTTCTTTCACTCCACATGTTTGTCATATTCATTCACATTGTTACCCATAGTTATAGATCACTTACTGTAGTTGCTATATAGTATTTCAATGTGGGAAAAGACTACAGTTTATGCATTTTATAGGGGTTGGGCGTTTAGACAGAGTTCCAGCTTGGGGCCACTACAATTAGGGCTGCTATGAATATTCTTGGACATGCCTTTTGGTGAACATGTATGTACATTTCTATTTATAACTGGGAAGGAAATAACTCAGACCACATAAATTTGAATTGTATTTGAATATTCTTTGAGCAATTAACACAAACATATGCTTTAAAATATTCAAAAGTTACAGAAGAGTGTACAATAGAAAATAGTTGTCCCTCCTACTCCTGACCACCAACCACTCCATTCTCCTTCTGAGAATCTTACTGTTATCCTTTTCTCATGAAAAAAAAAAAAAATATATATACATATATATATATATAGCACTGGGCACAGTAGCTCACACCTGTGGCACTTTGAGAGGCTGGGGCGGGCAGATCACTTGAGCTCAGGAACTCGAGAGCAGCCTGGCCAACATTACGAGACTCAGTCTCTACTAAAAATGCAAAAATCAGCCAGGTGTGTTGGCACATGACTGTAGTCCCAGCTACTTGGGAGGCAGAGGCACGAGAATCACTTGAATCCAGTCAGCGGAGGTTGCAGTGAGCCGTGATCACACCACTGAACTCCAGCCTAGGCAACAGGGCGAGACTCTATCTCAAAAAATAATAATAATAAATAAATAAGTAAATAAAAAATAGCTTTTTTTTTCATTTTTGGAACTATCACATTTTATCAGTTGCAATCACATCTTTATAAACACATCCTAATTGATTGAACTGCGGTCCTAATAATACTAACAAACCATGTATGACATTATAGTTTACAACATACTTTTATTTACTCTCACTATTTAATCTTCCCCCAAACTGAGGAGGTAGGCACAGAGTTAAGACAACCATTTAACAGATGGGGTAACTAAGCCCCAGAGAAGTCAATCCTTTGCCTAAGAACATGTTGGGTTTCCAACGGCAGAATTAGGAGTAAATCCAGATTTCTGGCTAAAACTAAGTAACTAGTTTTAGTTACTTCCTGCATTAAGGAATCAGAGTTAATATCTGACAGCAACAATGTCAAAACTGACAGTGCCTGGTACCTAGGGCTCCTGTGTCTCTTGGGAGCCAAAGCTGCCCAGGGAATCTGTGCTGGACCCAAGCCTCCTTTAGCCCAAAGCTCCAGATCTCCAATAGGGCAGAGTTCCTGGGACCCTGAAAGGAAAGGGGGAAACTCTCATGCCTCCCGACGAAAGTTGGAGATCCCATGCTCCTTTCCTGCCAGAAAGTCACTCAATCAGATAAATGTGGGTATGTGGTTTTTGCATATTCCCCAAGAGACAGCTTTAAAAAAATTACGTACTGATGATGACTGAGCTAACTCATCTCCACTCCCCAGCCTGTTTGTGCACTTGAGGTCTCATGTTCAGAAAGTGATTCATTTCCTCTTTTTTAGTTTCCTTTCTCTGTCACCTTTTTTTTTTTTCTTCTCTGAAACAAAAATGCTTTTGTTTATAATCAAAGAATTCTGGTTGCAATTTGGCCTGTCATGTTTCCACCCAAGCACTGTGGCTTGCAAGGTTTCCCAGGAACGGCTTCTGTGTTTGAAATGAAGAATACACCATTTTAAAATTTATTCCAGGGACTTTTGGGGTGGAACTGCCCCACTTACTTGCCCTATTCCCCTCATTTTAGGAATGGTCTTTTGACTTTTTTCATAGTGTTATTTTACTTGTTATATGTAAAATGTTTATTTGGAAACAGAATGCTTGTTCCCTGGTGCTGCAAAGAAATAGCACTTGAACATAAATTTAATTTTCTTAGTAAGGCCATTTTTACTTTCTGCAGAAAGGGTGCTCATCACAGATGGAACAATGGCAACGGCACATCCAAACAAAGGAGGGAAACAATTTTTATTCCTTACGCAGTTTGTCCCTGCTACTGTGTCCTGTCTCCATTGGCTGGAGCCACACAGCACAATCTAAACTAAAACCCGATTGGCTAACAGTTTGAAACTTTTTTAAATAGGTAAAAGTAATGGAAAGACAAACAAAAAGAGGAAGTTGCTTATGCCAAATAGGGAAGGAGCATAGGCTGCGAGCTGGAAGGTGCCTGTGAATATGTCCAGCACAAGTATCTTGGTTAAGGTACAAGGACATAGAATGTATTACGTGCCTGTGAGCATGTTTAACAGCTACCTAGGATAGGGCCCAACAAAGAGTTATTAGCATAAAGTGAGGAGGCTTGAAGGAAGTTAGTCTTTAAAAGAAATTATTATTTTTATCATTTATGATTTATTTTTTAACAAGAAGGGAAGCTTTGAAGGGAAACTTTTTACTTTCTACATTACTGATCCAAACTTTTATATTCCTAAGAAGTCAAATGTGTCCTTGGGATTTAATCTTCACAGCAGGCTTTCAAAATCATGTCCAATCCTAAAATGATGAAAATACTCACCTATGATTTATTTAACAACGTTTTAACGTGTTTGATATTTACATTTAAACATGTGAAATTTTGGAATTTGTTTTGATGCAGATAATGAGGTTGGAAACTGACATTAATTATTTTTTCTGAATGTATAATCAATCATCTCAAAACCACTTATGGAGGCCAGGCGCAGTGGCTCACACCTGTAATCCCAGCACTTTGGGAGGCCGAGGTGGGCAATCACGAGGTCAGGAAATCGAGACCATCCTGGCTAACATGATGAAACCCCGTCTCTACTAAAAATACAAAAAAACTTAGCCAGACGTGGTGGCTGGCGCCTGTAGTCCCAGCTACCTGGGAGGCTGAGGCAGGAGAATGGCGTGAACCCGGGAGGCGGAGCTTGCAGTGAGCCAAGATCATGCCACTGCACTCCAGCCTGGGTGACAGAGCGAGACTCCGACTCAAAAAAAAAAAAAGCTAATGTGATATCTAGCCTGACTGAAATCTCATGATTTCTAAAGTCTTTCTCATTTTTCAACTCTCCTGACAGGTGTACCAGGGTGGTGGGGCTGCTAGTTATGTTCCTTAGGCCACCTCTCTTTCTCATTCTCTCGTTCTCCCTTTCTTCTCTCTCTTACTCACTTCCCATCTGTCCCCTTCTCCATTTCGATGGTTTGGGACATGTCCTCCTGGGCACTGGCCCCTCCCCCACCCTATCTGGACATAAGAACAAACTGTCACTCACTTTTTCCCTTTTGCTGTGGCAATTGGATTTGATGCTAGGGCAACTGGAGAACTCTGACAACATTTAAACAGAGAAGAGACTCTGTCTTTTAAAAATAAAAATCTGGTTCGGGCCTGGTGGCTCACGCCTGTGATCTCAGCACTTTGGGAGACTGAGATGGTAGGATTGCTTGAAGCCAGGAGTTTGAGACCAGCTAGGGCAACATAGCAAGATCCCATCTCTACAAGAAATAAAAAGTTAGCTGGGTGTCGTGGCATATGCTTGTAGTCTCAGCTACTCTGGAGGCTTAGGTGGGGAGGATCACGTGTGCCTAGGTGTTCGAGGCTGCAGTGAGCTATGATGGCACCACTGCCTCCATCCTTGGAAACAGAGTGAGACCCTGTCTCAAATAAATAAATAAACAAAAATAATAAAAAACAAATTAAAAACAAAAATTGATCACTTTGAAGCCATGGAGAGAAAAGTTTTAAGAAGGGACCTGGGAACATTTGCATTAAAGAAAAGCACTCTGGCTGCAGCGAGAATAGATGAAAGAGGGGCAGGTTTGGAAGCGGGAAGGCCAAAAAGGAGGCACCTGCAGTGGTTCAGGCCAGAGGAAGTGATGTCCTAGACTGTGGAAAGAAATGATCAGAGCCCAGGGATATTCAAGATGACTTCGCCCTGGTTGGCTGTGGGGTGAAAAAGAGGGAGGGGCGGAGAGGGAGACCTGGGTCTCCGGCTGGAACAGCTGGAGGGATGTCGAAGATGGTCCTGGGTGTGGAAACCACGAACCTACCTGGAGGATGAAGGAGGAAGGTGCTCAGTGTGTTTCAGAAAGAAGGCCGGGGGAGGTTGGATCAGATGTCTTGATCTCCCACTGTCTTCCCAAGGTCTGCAGTTGCTCCGTTTATATTTTTTTATTTTATTTCATTATTATTTTTTGAGACAGGTTCTTGCTCTATCACCCAGGCTCTGAAACTCCGTCTCTACCAAATATACAAAAAGTAGCCAGGCATGGTGGCTCACGCCTATAATCCCAACTACTCGGGAGGCTGAGGTGGGAGAATGGTTTGAGCCTGGGAAGCAGAGGTTGTAGTGAGCCGAGATGGAGCCATTGTACTCCAGCTTGGGCAACAGAGCCATACCCCATCACAGAAAGATAGACAGAAAGATAGACAGACAGACAGACAGACAGACAGACAGATAGATAGGATGCAGCCTCCCTCAACTTCCAAATCTATCTTCCATGGTGAAATTATACCTCTTACTTTTTCTTTTTTTTTTTTTTTTTTTTGAGATGGAGTCTTGCTCTGTCGCCCAGGCTGGAGTGCAGTGGAGTGATCTCGGCTCATTGCAAGCTCCGCATCCTGGGTTCACACCATTCTCCTTCCTCAGCCTCCGGAGTAGCTGGGACTACAGGCGCCCACCACCACGCCCGGCTAATTTTTTTGTGTTTTTAGTAGAGACGGGGTTTCACCGCGTTAGCCAGGATGGTCTCGATCTTCTGACCTTGTGATCTGCCCACCTCAGCCTCCCAAAGTGCTGGGATTACAGGCATAAGCCACCGTGCCCGGCCTATACCTCTTACTAAAGGCAGCAATCACTGATTATCTACACAGCTGGGTAATAATTCTGCATGTTAGTAGTAACACTCAAAGCTTCTGCAAACTCAAAAGCATCTTCCAATTATCCATTCCCTTCTCAACACGTGTATCTTGTCTTGTTCCTGCTGCCTCTTGTAAATCATGACTATCTTTTCCCTATTCCATGGGACAAATGCTATGGGGCAATTGTATTCGTGTGTGTGTGTATTATTACTGTTTTCATTCTTTTTGCCTAAGACTATTTATCCAGGAGGCCTAGGATTCTTTTGCCTCCTGATGATAATAAACTGGACTTTTTATTTTTCCTTTCCCTCCATAGTTTGTTTAAATTGTAAAACAGGCCGGTGCGGTGGCTCACGCCTGTAATCCCAGCACTTTGGGAGACAGAGGTGGGCGGATCACTTGAGGCTAAGAGTTAGAGACCAGCCTGGCCAACATGGTGAAACCCTGTCTCTACTAAAGATACAAAAATTAGTCAGGTGTAGTGGTACACACCTGTAGTCCCAGCTACTCGGGAGGCTGAGGCATGAGAATGGCTTGAACCAGGAGGTGGAGGTTGCAGTGAGCCAAGATCACGCCACTGTACTCTAGCCTGGGTGACAGTGCAAGACTTTGTCACCAAAAAAAAAAAAAAAAAGAAAACCGTAAAACATAACACTAAACCAGAAAAGCACACAAAGTATAAATATGCAGATTGGTAATTCATTTTACATTATTTGTTACTATTAATAAATCATTATAAATTTTTTCACTTAGCTGTTTTGTAAAAATATTTCCATGTCACATAATTTCACCCAAAAATTATAATCTATTTTCTATTATCTGCTGCTAATTCACAGGTACTGTCTTTAACTAGACTGTGAGCCACTTGAGGTCAGGTATCATTTCTTAAGTGACTTTTCATTCTCTCCATTAGTGTCTCTATGTAACCCGAGAAGCTTTTTAAAGTGAAAATACCAAGTCTGAGGAAAGGTCTGTATTTTAAATAACGTCATCAATTAGTTCTGAGGTTGTACAGGAGCTACACTTAGACACTCATTGCTTTCTACTCTCCCATAAGAATAAATTACATAACTAGTAGTTCTTCAGTAACTACCTAAAAATCATTTTATCACCAGACATTAACAGTTCTGATAAGCACAGCACTTACTAAGTCTCTTCAATTAAATCTTCTAAACTAATTGGATTTATTTCATTGCTAAAAGTCAGTAATTAAGCTAATTTAAATATTCAGGCAGTACTGACAAACTCCCTTCATTCCACGGGCAGCTTCTGAAACATACCTCTGCCTGCTTCTCTTCTGAAATCTTTGCAGAAAAAAACAAAAGCACAAACATGCTCAATTGTCATCATCTGCAATAATCCAGAAGGCCGGGGAAAAGTTAATAACAAGAGAGAATAAAATGAAGAAGAGAGACTTTGGGTGCTGAATGTACTGAATTATCCAAAGAGAAAAGTAGAAGAGGCAATGAAAAGCAAGACAGGGCCAGCCTGAGGGGTCAACTTTTAGTACTTTTTCTCTCCCTCAGAAGCATACATACAACGAAGTTGTATCTAGATTTCAAAAGGAATTAAACTGAAATTAATCTGCAAGTAACAAAGAGAAAGGAGGAAGGGCTGGATGTGGTGGCTCACACCTATAATCCCAGCACTTTAGGAGGCTAAGTGGGGAGGACTGCTTGAGCCTAGGAGTTCAAGACCAGCCTGGGCAACATGGCAAGAACCCTGTCCCTACAAAAAATTTTTTTTTTTTGGCTGGGGACAGTGGCTCATGCCTGTAATCTCAGCACTTTGGGAGGCCCAGAGGGGGCAGACTGCCTGAGGTCATGAGTTCGAGACCAGCCTGTCCAACATGGCAAAACCCTGTCTCTACTAAAAATACAAAAATTAGCTGGGTGTGGTGGCAGGCACCTATAATCCTAGCTACTCGGGAGGCTGAGGCACTAGAATCCCTTGAACCCGGGAGGCGGAGGTTGCAGTGAGCCAAGATCATGCCACTGCACTCCAGCCTGGACCACAGAACGAGACTTCATCTCAAAAAAAAATTTTTTTTTTAATTAGCCAGACGTTGTGTGCAACTGTGATCTTAGCTACTTGGGAGGCTGAGGTGGGAGGATCACTTGAGCCCATGAGGTTGAGGCTGCCATGAGCTATGATCTTGCCAATGCACTCCAATCTGGGTGACAGAGCAAGGGCCTGTCTCAAAATAAATAAATAAATAATAAAAAAGGAGAGAGAAAGGAAGTAAGGGGGCAGGGTGGGGACATCCAGGAGAGAAGAGAAAGAGACAAACCCCAGAGTACTACAAACGAGTGAATGGCCAAGTAAGCTGTGAGCTGTCCACTTGATCACACTATTGGGAAGCAAGAAAAATGGTGCACATGAAGGCCAGCAAATAACATTTGATATAATGTAAGTGAGAAACAGAATACAGAATCTTACATGCACTGCATGCAATTATGATTTTTAGAAACACTCACTGAAGATAAGACCAGAAGTATATACTGAAATCCTTTCTTTTCTGTCTGGTTTTGAGATAGTCTCACTCTGTCGCCCAGGCTAGAGTGTGGTGGCACAATCATGGCTCACTGCAGCCTCAGCCTCCCCAGGTATAGGTGGTTCTTCCACCTCAGCCTCCCCAGTAGCTGGACCACAGGCATGCACCATCACACTCAGCTAATTTTTGTATTTTTGATAGAGATGGGGGTTTCGCCATGTTGACTAGGCTGGTCTCAAACTCCTGGGCTCAAGAAGTCCTCCCACCTCGGCCTCCCAAAGTGCTGGGATTACAGGAGTGAGCCACTGTGCCTGGCTGAAATTCTTTTTTTTTTTTTTTTTTTAATGTTTCTTAACAATACATTTAAAACCACAGTCAGGGTCTTTTCTTGCTATTTTTCCCAGACTGGTTGGTCTCAAACTGCTGGCCTCAAGTGATCATGCCTCATCAGCCTCCCAAAGCTCTGAGATTTCAGGCACGAGCCATTACACCCCATCTCCAAATCCTCATAATGGTTGTGTTAAGGTGCTGAGATGAAAAGAGATGTAAAAGTTTTTTTCTCTGTTACCCACATTTTATAATGTACTTATATGTTGCACTAATAGAAATTAAATTTACTTTCAAGCTCTTTCAGGGAATTTATTGAAAACTTGCTTGGCCTTGTAAGTGGGAAGCCCGGGTGTGGGCGGAGGGTGGAGTCACACCATAACTTCCAACTAAGAATATGTAGGACACATACTTTCTTGGCTGACAGAGGTTCTAAGCCTACTCCCTCAGAAGTCCTCTTACTCCTTATCTTGTCTATACTGCGCTTGAGTATTTCAGGCTGCTTTAAATTCATTGTCAAGTATACTAAGGGCCTTATGATTTGCAAAATGTGCAGTTTGGTTTTGTTTGTTTGTTTTTTGAGCTGGAGTCTTGTTCTGTCACCAGGCTGGAGTGCAGTGGCATAATCTCGGCTCACCACAACCTCTGCCTCCCAGGTTTGAGCGATTCTCCTGCCTCAGCCTCCCGACTAGCTGGGATGACAGGTGTGCACCACCACGCTCAGCTAATTTTTGTATTTTTAGTAAAGATGGGGTTTTACCATATTGGCCAGGCTGGTCTCGAACTCCTGGCCTCAGGTGATCTGCCCACCTCGGCCTCCCAAAGAGCTAGGATTACACGCATGAGCCACCACACCCGGCCCAAATTGTAAAGAGGATGAAAAATGTATATGCCAACAGCATGGGAAATGAAAATACCTATGATATGTAAATATAAAAATAACTGAAGAAAAAAAAGAAAAAAATGTATATATAGAACTTTTTTTAAAAGGCAGTTGATACAAGGAGATGTTAAGGCTTAAATTGCGTCCCCCAAAAAAGATATGTTGAAGTCCTAGATCCCCCCCACAACAAATTATAAATGTGAGTTCTTTGGAAATAGGGTCTTTACATATGTAATCAAGTTAAAGTGAGGTTTTACTAATTTGTGGTGAACCCTAGTCCTAGAGGACTAATGTTTTTATAAGAGGGAAATTTGGACACAGGCACACAGGGGAGAAGGTCATGTGAAGACAGGCAGAGAGTGCAGTGACACACCTACAAGTTAAGGAATGCAGGCCAGACGCGGTGGCTCACACCTATAATCCCAGCACTTTGGGAGGCCTAGGTAGGGGGGATCACCTGAGGTCAGGAGTTCGAGACCAGCCTGGCCAACATGGCGAAACTCCACCCCTACTAAAATTATAAGAATTAGCCAGGTGTGGTGGCAGGTACCTGTAATCCCAGCTACTCAGGAGGCTGAGGCAGGAGAATCACTTGAACCCAGGAGGCGGAGGTTGCAGTGAGCCGAGATTGTGCCACTGCACTCCAGCCTGGGCGACAGAGCGAGACTCCATCTAAAAAAAAAAAAAAAAAAGAAAGAAAAAAAAGAAAAGAAGAAAAGAAATGCCAGGACTGTAGGCACCCACCAGAAGCTAGGAGAGGGAGGGAAGGATTCTCCCCTGGAGGCTTCAGAAAGAGCATGCCCTGAAGGCACCTTGATTTTGGACTTCTGGAGTTCAGTGGCATGATCTTGGCTCACTGCAACCTGATCTCGGCTCACTGCAACCTCTGCCTCCTGGGTTCAAGTGATTCTCCTACCTCAGCCTCCCAAGTAGCTGGGACTACAGGCGTGCACCACCGCCTGGCTAATTTTTGTATTTTTAGTAGAGACGGGGTTTCACCATGTAGGTCAGGCTGGTCTCGAACTCCTGATTTTAAGTGATCCGCCCACCTTGGCCTCCCAAAGTGCTGGGATCACAGGCATGAGCCACCATTCCTGGCCTGACAGAATACATTTCTATTGTTTTAAACCACCCAGTGTGTGGTACTTTGTTACAGCAGCCCTAGGAAGCTAGCATAGGATAAAATGTCAATTACAATGATGCTGAAACAAAAAATCAAGACATGTTCTACCACAATGTGGTTCTACCCTAGTCAGGAAATATGGGAGTTTTAATAAGATAGGTTGAAACAGTGACTGTCTTTGCTGACACTGCCATTTTATACTAGAATTACCATAATATTTTTACAAGTCACACTGTCTTGGGTCTTAGCTTGGTTAATCTACTCACACTGCAGTCAGAGTGACTTTCTAGAGTTTTATTACATCAACTACCTGCTAAAAACCTTCTGTAATTCCCTATTGCCCCCATGATAACATCCAAACTCCTCCAGTGGCTTTTCTCCCCATCACTTCTCGCCACTCCTGGCCTCACACTGCTGTCAGTCTCTGCCAAGAATGTCCTTCTTCCCTTTGGTTGGTGTGATTGCTTGGCCAACTTCTTTTTTTTTTTTTTTTTTTTTTTTTTTTTTGAGAAAGAGTCTCGCTCTGTCACCCAGGCACCCAGGCTGGAGTGCAGTGGCGCGATCTCGGCTCACTGCAAGCTCCGCCTCCCGGGTTCACGCCATTCTCCTGCCTCAGCCTCTCCAAGTAGCTGGGACTACAGGCGCCCGCCACCACGCCCGGCTAATTTTTTGTATTTTTAGTAGAGACGGGGTTTCACCGTGTTAGCCAGGATGGTCTCGATCTCCTGACCTCGTGATCCGCCCGCCTCGGCCTCCCAAAGTGCTGGGATTACAAGCGTGAGCCACCGCGCCCGGTGCTTGGCCAACTTCTATTCGAGCCTCAGGTCCCTATGTTGATGCCCTTTCCTACTGATTGCTCTCCCAGGCAGCCCTGTAATCTGCTCTAATTTCCCTGGCTCAGGACTGACACACATCTTATTGCACCTGCTTCATTACTGTCTGTATCACCCTCTGGCCTTGCTACTCAAAGTTGTCCACAGAGCAGAAGCAGCAACATCGCCAGAGTTCATGAAAGATGCAGAATCTCAGGTCCGAGCAGAGCATCAGAATCAGACGCACATTTTAAGAACATACTCAAGTGATTCTTATGCACATGAAATTTCTGAGTTACTGGTCTCTCCACCAAAGATTGCATAGGGGCTGGCAGCAATGCCTTCCCTTGGCCTAGCTCAGTGTCTGTCTTTTTGTTTTTTTGTTTTTTTTTTTGAGACGGAGTCTCGCTCTGTCGCCCAGGCTGGTGTGCAGTGGCGTGATCTCAGGTCACTGCAAGCTCCGCCTCCCAGGTTCACGCCATTCTCCTCCCTCAGCCTCCTGAGTAGCTGGGACTACAGGCACCCGCCACCATGCCCAGCTAATTTTTTGTATTTTTAGTAGAGATGGGGTTTCACCGTGTTAGCCAGGATGGTCTCGATCTCCTGACCTCATGATCCGCCCGCCCTGGCCTCTGAAAGTGCTGGGATTACAGACGTGAGCCACTGCGCCTGGTCTGTTTTTTTTTTTTTTGAGATGGAGTTTTGCTCTTGTTGCCTAGACTGGAGAGCAATGGTGTAATCTCAGCTCACTGCAACCTCCACCTCCCGTGTTCAAACAGTTCTCCTGCCTCAGCCTCCTGAGTAGCTGGGATTACAGGCATGTGCCACCACACCCGGCTAATTTTGTATTTTTAGTAGAGATGGGTTTTCACCATGTTGGTCAGGCTGGTCTCGAACTCCTGACCTCAGGTGATCCACCCACCTCGGCCTCCCAAAGTGCTGGGATTACAAGCGTGAGCCACACTGTGCCTGGCCTCAGTGTCTGTCTTAAAGAGAGATTTTTTTTTCTTTTTTTTGAGACAGAGTCTCACTCTGTTGCCCAGGCTGGAGTGCAGTGGCGCCATCTCGGCTCACTGCAACCTCTGCCTGGGTTCAAGCAATTCTCCTGTCTCAGCCCAGCCTCCTGAATAGCTGGGATTACAGGATTACAGGCATGCACCACCACGCTCAGCTAATTTTTGTATTTTTAGTAGAGATGGGGTTCTGCCACATTGGCCAGGCTGGCAGACTCCTGACCTCAAGTGATCTGCCGGCCTCGGCTTCCCAAAGGGCTGGGATTACAGGCGTGAGAGATATAATCCATCAAATACTCTGGCTAATTTCCTGTTAACAAACATGCTATACGGGAAAACAACAACAACAACAAACACTTTTATTAGAACAAACACAATCAGATCTACAGCCTGTATATTTTATCCCAGGTTGACTCTAAATATGCCTCATTTATATCTCATGTCCTCTTGTTTAACTGTCAAATCCTATTTTCTGCAAGAAATATATGAATGACTATTCTGTTACTAATTATGCTTATCTTGTTTTGTCATTGTGGTTCATATATATATATATACATACATATACATTTTCCTTTTTTTTTAAACACTGACATCGAAATGATCAGATGTGCACTGTCATTTTTGACAGTGTTTTACGAGAAAGGATTATCTAATAGTTTTTTAAAATGTCATTTTCACCAGTCCTACTTAAAAAAAAATAGTAGGGAATTCTAACGCTTCATGATACATTTTTATTAATTATTTCGTTTGGTCAAATATCTCCATGTTTATATTTGTTGCAAGCCCAACATTAAATGATACCTCCCTTTTCCAGAGGATATACAGTTAAAAGAAGCTATTCACTCTGCTTCTAGCTCTTTTTTTTTTTTTTTTTTTTTTGAGACACGGTTCTCCCTTTGTTGCTTGTCATTCAGGCTAGAGTGGAGTGGCTGGCTCATAGCTCACTGCAACCTCCTCCTCCTTGGCTCAAGCAATCCTCCCACCTCAGCCTCCCGAGTAGCTGACACTACAGCTTGTACTTGTATTATCTGCAGAGTCGGGGTTTCATCATGTTCCCCAGGTTGGTCATCAACTCCTGGACTCAAGCGATCCCCCTGCCTCCACCTCCCACAGTGCTGAGATTACAGGTGTGAGCCACCATGCCCGGCCAATTCTCTTTAGAGAACGTTAGATCTGCCAAAGAGTTTATGGACCATCTCAAATCCCAAATCTTTAAAAGTCCTCTATAAACCAGCTGAATTTGACCCATGTCCCAAACCCCCCTCCCCTGACTTCTTTCCGCCCTTTTCCTCCTTGCAAGCTGAATTTGCAATTCCCTAAAAAACAGAGTTGCCTAAGGTTTGTATCCAGTATGGGTCACGTGACCAATTCTTTTCTAATGAAAATGTTAGAGGATGGGATTAGCATACCTTTTGTAGGTAAACAATGTTATGATTCACTTTTTTTTTTTTTTTTTTTTTGGTGGTTGTTGAGTATATTCTCTGCATTTCAGGGTGCGTATTTGAACGACAGAAATTTAATAATTGATGCAACCAAAAAGTTAACGGTGTTCCTTATGTATTAAGTAAGTCAAAATGAGCCTGGAGCGGTTTTGAATTACCGCTTGGGGATAATAGATTTCAAGGCAGCATCTCCACTGTGCTTCCTGCATCTTTTGATGATTCCTAAATTCTGTCCACTCTTACCCGTTTGTATATAAACCACTCAAAAACAGCCAACATCAGCCTCGAAACTATGTTGTTTAAACTCAAGAGCAGTTTTGTTCCATGCTTATATTGTTGTCCATACCTTCAGCAGGGCCAAGCCATAAATAAATATTTGCTGGTTTGTGTTGACTGAATGATTTAAGATAAATAAACAACCTCAAATGCCTACTGAGGCCAGATAATGTAAATGGGAAAAGTAAACAGCAGGGAGTGTGGTGAACAGGAGCACCCTAGGTTCCTCTAAAGGTTGTGGCTTCGACCACACTTCAAGCCTATTTTGCACTTTTGGAAAACGGATCCCAGGTTGTCAGAGCTTCTGGTTTTCCAAGAGATGCTGGAATCTGGGTTTTTCATGCAATCCCTCAATGTTTAAGATGTTGGTAATCAATTCAAATTTTTACAATACATTTTGAAGGCCAATACTGTAAACCAAACTAAGCACTTCTAGGGAGCCCTTGCAACGAATTTGCAATCTTTTCATTAAACAGCACAGCTAAGATGAAAACACGCTTTTTTTTTTCTTTTTCTTTTTTGAGACAGAGTCTTATTCTGTCACCCAGGCTGGAATGCAGTGGCGCGATCTTGGCTCACTGCAACCTCCGCCTCCCAGGTTCAAGCGATTCTCGTGCCTCAGCCGCCCAAGCAACTGGGACGACAGGCGTGCACCACCAAGGCCGGCTAATCTTTTGTATTTCAGTAGAGACGGGGTTTCACCATATCGGCAAGACTGGTCTCGAACTCCTGGTCTCAAACGAACCACCAGCCTCCGCCTCCTAAAGAGCTGGGATTACAGGCGTGAGCAACTGCGTTGGGCGGAAACACACATTTTCTAAGAAAATGATTGCTGGGAAGGCTACAGTGGGTAAGAGGTCTTGCTCTCTGTGGGCCCGCCTGGGTCGGGATCAGCGCAGTGCTCTCTGCCTAAGCGAACTTGGGAATTTTCTACAAAGCTCAGTTTCTGCACCTGTAAAGTAGCAACGGTTGTTCTGAGGCCAGAATGAGAAAATGCATGCCAAAGCCCTTAGCATGAAGCGGCTCTCAGTAACCGTTAACCACTCCTCATTACCCCTCTTCATAATAGTAGAATTACTCATGGCCTCACCAAATATTGTGCAAATAATTTCACGTTCCCAGGTAGCTCATCCCTCCCACAAAAGATTTGAACGTTTTCCATATGATAACGATCCACTCGTTTTTGCTAAACATCCAGAATGGGCGATATCGACCTATCTGGAAGGACACATACGAATCCCTTCCCAACTCAAACACGATGTTCTTTCTGGCTGGCACCAGGGCTTCTGTTTGCAGCGACTTCCTGGGACCCGGCGCTTTCTCACAGGGCCTCTGGCATCTCCTCTGCGGTGATTAAGGTTCTTCTCATTTCCCTTCCCTGTTACTACCCATACTCTTCAAGTTCGATAAGTTTCCTTTTCTAATCTCTTTTCCGGGCTTGTTTACCCAAGTCTCTAATTGCCAAGGCCTCTGGTCTCTCCCCACCCACAACTTTCCTCCTGGTTAAACCCTTCCCCTCCCGCCACTCCCAGCTCCCGCCACTCCCAGCTCCCGCCACCACTGCAGCTGACGACGTCCAGTGTTTGCAGATGGTCAAAGCCGACCCCCTTCTCCTCCCACCCCATTTTGTAAGGAAGTAATTTCGGGGCCGAGCGCTCTACGCCCCCCGCCGCGGGTCGGCGCCGCAGCGGGTCGGGAGCGTGTCCAGGCGGGTCGCGCTCAGCGGGGGACTTCCCCGCCCGCCTGGGTCCCGCGTCAGCTCACCTAACGCCGTCTGCGGGGCGGGGACAGGGGCGGGCCCGGCGTCTAGTTTCCCTACGTCACCAGGGAAGTTCTCATTGGACAAAAGCGTGGTCTCTGGCGCGGGGACCTTAGAGAGGCGCGGGGACCTCAGAGTTGCGCGGGGACCTCAGAGTTTCCCGGGCACTCACCGAGTGTAGTTGGCATCTCCGCGCGTCCGGACACCCGATCCCGGTACCCCTTCCTGCGGCACTGTTCGTGTTCAGCTCGCGTCCTGCAGACGTCCGAGGTGCTCCAGTTGGAGGCTGAGGTTCCCGGGCTCTGTAGCTGAGTGGGCGGCGGCACCCGCGGAGATGCCTGGGAAGAAAGCGCGCAGGAACGCTCAACCGAGCCCCGCGCCGGCTCCAGCAGGTACCGACCCGCTGGGGCCAGCGAAGACCCAGGCCGGGCGAGGTCGGGGCCGGGGTGGAGGTCTCGGTTGGGGCGGGCTCAGCTCGTCGGGGCTCAAGCACAGACTGCACGCGGGCTCAAGGTCGGGCCAGGTCTGTGCCCTGGCGCGAGCCTTAGGGGAGCCTCCAGAAAGTTCTTCGGGGGTTTTCCCCAGGACGGCGGGGACGGCGAGGAACCAAGCCGGATTTGGGATTGGGATGCAGCTGCGTTTCACCAGGGGCAAAAAGCTCCTCTCCTCCTCTCTTTCCTCCTCGCCACTTGCCCTTCCCCGGGGCCACGAGGAACAAGTGCAAGTGTAGGCGGCTGCCTCTGGGAGAAAGTCATTATCGCGGCAGAAGGGGCAGGAGAGAGCCCCGGGGACCGCCTGGACTCCCAGTGCTTCCAGAGACGGCCCCATAAGGGCCCCTGTGTTCAGGAGCCTAGAAAATCTTGTAACATTTAATAATCGATATTGTGGAATGTGGAGATAGGAGAATAGGAGTTAGTCCGCTCCTTTTTTTCATTCATTCATTCCCACTCCCCACCCCGATACATACAACTCCATCATAACTTTTCAGGCCTGCGCCCCGGCCCCATCCTTTTTCTAAATCTAAACAGAGAACCCAGTCACTGCCCAGAGCCCGAAATCTGTGTGGGCCATACTGCTGTTGCATCAGACGATTATACGTCCCCCCACCTTTTAAGTTACTTTCATTTTATAGAGCTCCTGGGGCGTGCTAAGGAAGTGGTGCATTGCAAATGTGACCATGCCTAAGATGGTAACAACAGGCTGCTGTCTCTGGCGCTTGTGTAGGATGGAAAAAGCTTTGTCTACCTTTTGTGATGTCTTAGGATTCTGACCTTGTTTCTTTCTGAAGGATCTTACCTGTGCACAGCACTTTCTGGTCCGACTTAATTCCCAAGAACAGGAAGCAGCACAAAGTCCTTCTTAAACTTGATTTGATTGATACTAATACATTTATAGGTGTGTAACTGCAATTTTTAAAAAATTAAGGAAATGACCGGGAAGTATTTTCTGCCTTGTTTTCTACATTTTTGGTGAAAGGGATAACTTTTCCACTTAGAATTCAGGGCTTCCAGTGTCGGATGCTGAGTGGTATTTGGTTTTTCTTTTAGAACTGTATATTAATATATCTCAATCTCTGCAGACAACATGTCTATGTAAATACTTCCCAACATGTTTGATCCTGTAGCCCATAAAGAATAACATCTTAAGAGATTAATTAGGTCTCTTGGTGTAGGAGTTAGGAAAGATTTCACTCACCTCTTGTAGAGAGAAATTGGTTGAAATATAGGTTTAAGATTTTGCTTTACTATATATTGACAGCTTTGATTCATTTTGAGCCTAAATACGGTATTTTCAGGGTCGATTTATAAAATAGACCAGATTTTAATTTGTAATCATGATTTTTAATGTTTGTAATCATGCAGTGTACCCGAAAGACCTCAAGCTGCCCTTTGAAATATTCAAGAAAATTGAAATTATAGTCAGTATAGATACAATATTATAGTCAGTATAGTATTAACTGCACTTACTGAAAAAAAGTGTACTTGGAAATTATATTATAAGCATTATTTTTCTTAATATTCAGTTAGAATAACTCAATTCCAAAAAGTAGTAAACATGTGAATTAAACATTGCTTATTTTCTGCTCCTCTCATTTCCATGAAGGCAATGGATTGGTACATAATGGTGTTATAGGAAGAAGTGGGTTTACATTAAAATAGAAATGTTTAAATTATTTTGGAGAATGTGGACTTAATTTTAGAATAAGATTTTATGAGTCTTCTATGAAAAAATATCAGAGTTTTTTAATGAGAAAAAGAATACCTCTAGATTTGCCTATATAATGAGAGTATAACCTAAGCTGTAAATTATTGCCATTTGAAAATCAAATCCTACTTGAAAGCCACACAGAACTTGACTTCTGTTTCCTAGCCAACCTTAAATGAAACAGAAAAAGATGACATCATCTAAGGCTGGTGACTTATGCTACTCTTTGTAGCATTGCTTTTAAAATGAAATGGTTTTATAATGTTCTCACATCTCAAAGAATGATAATGCTACTCTTCGTAGTATTTGACATAAAGAAAGGTAACACTTGCCTCATCCAGGATGCGTTTTTAAAAACCTCAAAGTAAATGTCTTTATTCTTACCTTAACGATTGCTTTCGGTGAGTCACAATGTGTGTAAGTGTGTGTGTGTGTGTGTGTGTGTCACATTTGGAAAACAGGTGCACATAAAGCCAAAGTTAAGAGAAATGCTTCCTGGGATCCTCAATTTGTCACTAGTGTGGGCGTATTAGGTCTTGCTGGTTACAGTTTGTGATATCATCAATGTTCATGTCCATGTTTTGCTTTCCTTCTCAGAGCTGGAGGTTGAGTGTGCTAATCAACTCAGGAGATTTGGAGACAAACTGAACTTCCGGCAGAAACTTCTGAATCTGATATCCAAACTCTTCTGCTCAGGAACCTGACTGCATCAAAAACTTGCATGAGGGGACTCCTTCAAAAGAGTTTTCTCAGGAGGCGCACATTTCATCAATTTGAAGAAAGATTGCATTGTAATTGGGAGGAATGTGAAGGCGCATTCACGGGTGCCCTTGGAAACGGAAGATGGAATACATCAAAGTGAATTTCTGTTCAAGATTTCCCAGATTATCATTCTTTGGGATGAGAGAACATTATAAAACCACTTTGCTTATTTTAAAGCAGGAATGGAAGATCCTTGAAAATAAGGAAATAATTATTGACACATTTCTTTTTTACTTAGAGAATTGTTCTAGTGTTTTTGCGGAAGATTACTGCTGGCCTACTGTGAAGGGAGATGACCCATCATTAGACTGGGCAGCTGGGGAGAAACAGTTCAGTGCTTTGTTGTTGTTGCTGTTTTTGGTGTTTTGCTTTTCAGTGTCAACTCAGCACAATGTATATGATTCGGTTTATACATATTACCTTGTTATAATGAAAAAATTCATTCTGAGAACACTGAAATGTTATAGTCAATGTTGATTTCTTCGGTCACTACACAACGTAAAATCATCTGTTTCTTTTGACTCAAATTGTATTGCTTCTGTTCAGATGATCTTTCATTCAATGTGTTCCTGTTGGGCATTACTAGAAACTATGGAAAACTGGAAAATAACTTTGAAAAAATTGGATAGAAGTATAGGAGGGTTACTTGGGGCCAGTAAATCAGTAGACTGAACATTCAATATAATAAAAGAACATGGGGATTTTGTATAACCAGGGATAATAAAAAGAAAAAAGAAGTTGATTTTTAATTGATGTTTTTGAAACTTAGTAAAACAAATATTCAGAAGTAACTTGATAAGAAATGAATGTTTCTAAAGAAGTTTCTAAAGATTTGGAAAATGCTCCTTGTCATGTTAGTTAGTGTGCATCCTACAAAAAGTGATCTCTTAATGTAAATTAAGAATATTTTCATAATTGGAATATACTTTTCTTAAAAAAAAGGAACAGTTAGTTCTCATCTAGAATGAAAGTTCCACGTATGCATTGGTGAATATATATGTCTACACATACTTACATACTTATGTGGGTATCTGTATAGATAATTTGTATTATAGTATTATATAGATTCTTAGTAGGGTCTCAAGTAAGTTTCATTGTTTTTATCTGAGCTATATACAGTCCTCAAATAACATAAAGTCTTGATTTTATTTCAGTAGAAATAATTTTATTTATTTTGCTTATTTATAATTAAAGTATTTTTCTTTAGTTTGAAAATGTGTATTAAAGTTACATTTTTGAGTTACAAGAGTCTTATAACTACTTGAATTTTTAGCTGAAATGTCTTAATGTAGGTTGTAGTCACTTTAGATGTAAGATTACCTCACATCTGTTTTCCTCAGTATTACTTAAGATTGTTTATTTAGTGGTAGAGAGTTTTTTTTTTTTCAGCCGAGAGGCAGATATCTTACCATCTGGTATTTATGGTCTAACCTGTATTTAAACATATGTACACATATAAAAGTTGATACTGTGGCAGTAAACTATTAAAAGTTTTCACTGTTCTTTTCTGTGTGTTAATTTTGTCTTCATCTTGTAAACTACTAACTACTAAGTGTTCATTATCAAGCCAAAGTATTTTAACTGATTTCCATCAGCAGACATCCTCTGACCTTCTGACCACACTGTCTCCTCCCAGTAGTTGGAGTAGAAAATATAGGAGAATTTGCATGATTTCTGCTGTCAAGGGACTTACACTTTAATTGGGAGGGGAAATAGTGAAAAATAGGAAATGAATGCCCGACATAGGTCCCTTTTTTTTTTTTTTTTTTTTTTCTGAGACAGTCTTGCTCTGTAGTCCAGGATGGAGTGCATTGGCACAATTTTGGCTCACTGCAACCTCTGCCTCCTGGGTCTAAGTGATTCTCATGCGAAAGCCTCCCCCACACGCCACCACACTGGGTAATTTTTGTGTTTTTAGTAGAGACGGGGATTTCAACATGTTGACCAGGCTGGTCTTGAACTCCTGGCCTCAAGTCATCTGCCCACCTTGGCCTCCCAAAGTGCTGGGATTACAGCCTATAGAGATTCATGATCTAATTAGAGGTGTTTTGTGAGCTGGCACCCTTGACTTCTCCTGGGTCTGTCTGGCAAGAGGAGCTGCAGTGCAGTTTCCTTTTTGGCGACCTCACACTTCTTCCTCTGCTTCCAGCCCTAGAGTAGCAAAGATTGCTTCATCTGAGGTTAGTCATGTGCAAAAGTAGGTGTAACTCAATGGCCTTCCTGTTTGAGTGTGAGAACTAAAAGATACCCCTAGTTTTTAGCTTCAATCTGGGAGCCACATCTTCACCCCAGCTCTGCCCAGGGAGTCAGCTGACACCTTAGAATGTAAATTGTCTTCCTAAAATGGGAAACGTGAGGGAAGAAGGAGGAGTTATAGAGGAAAAGAAGAACCAGAGAGCTGAAGGATGCAGGGTTATGGACAAGATACACAACAATGCCTGGAGGGAAAGGCTTTTGTCTGGGAAAGTGGGGTGGAGGTGGGAGCTTGCCTTCAGAAAGGGTGGGGACAAACTGCATGATTTGATTTGAGAATCACTGGAAGAGTAACTCCTGTCTCTAAGCCTGTTCGCATAGCCAGAATTGTTTGCTAAAAGTGCGCCTTATTAGTTCTTGCCACCACTAGAAAACAAATAAGGAAAAAAAGTGTACCTCAGGCTCTTCCTTTATATAAAGAGTAACACATGAGGGCTTAGGCACAGATTCGCGATCTTCAGGTATTAGAGCTATATATTTTTTTGAGAACCATATTTTAATGTTAGAAAATGTCCAAGATGTTCAGGCAATTCTATCTGTTGACTGACAAAAACTGCTAGCTTTTAAATTTGCATTTATATTATAAAAGAAAATATCTTTCAGTGAATAAGTTGTCCTTCAGTTTAAAGAACTGTGTGCTGTGATTTGGGTTTTGGAATCCATTGCAATAACTCTGCAAACTCCTCCCTGCCCCACTTCCTCTCCTCAATCACGGAGCAGAAACCACCTAAAGGGTCAAAAATCCTGTAAATCTCATTGTCAATCGTCAAAGGGGACGATCCATCATCATCAGGAAGAGAACCAACACCTTAAAAATAGAATAGTGACTGGAAGTGCTGTGATACAAGGAGTATCCCACTTTAGAATCTTGAAGCTGGACTTTCAAGGCAAAATCATGAATGAGCTGTGTGACCTTGAGCAAGACAACCTCTCTGAGCTACAGTTAATCTGAAATTGGGACTTAGATCATCTTTAAGGTCCCCTGAAGTTTGAATCATAAAATGGGATGGCAGAGGAGTCTGAAGAAGGTATCCCACCACAGTTCCAAGTCTGTTGGCCCCCACTCCTGAGCTTATTTCAGACACTGTAAGAGGAAAGTTAAGGGTTTGCAAAAAGAAGCAGGGGAGTGGGATTTTAAAAGACCCCCCAAAATTTCTGTTTTCTGGATTCTTCTCCCAAACATTGATTCTAAATCTTAGAGGAGGTTGAATGGGAACCTCTTGGACTTGTATTTTCTTAGAAAGGAGAGTTTGGTATGCATTCAAGCTTTCCCAGTGATGGTATCACTGCCAGAATTCCTTCTTAGGTGGAGCTGAAAATAGATAGGGTCACCTGATAGACACACCTTGTGGTGTCATCACATGAATTTTCTCAAGTAATAGTTCATGGTTAAAGAGCAAAACATTTGTCAATACGGCCCAGGCACTAACTTTAGTTTCTCTTGTAAAAACTTTCAGAAATCTGTTTAGCCAATTCAGGGTGATACATTCATGCTCATGATCTATTCCCTTATGGTTTTCTTCCAAATATACCATTCTTCAAATCACCAGAAAAACAGGAGAGTTGATAAGAGTTATAGATGGGGATTTTGGATTCTTTAATTTAGCAAGTAATTAACCACATGCTCTGGGCACCTCCCAACCATCCCCCGCCCCGATACAGTCCGTGTAATCTATGCTCTCTGCCATTAGACATTGCTCAGTGCGAGAAGGCTCAGCTTGGATTTACACTGTGCAATAAGATAGAATAGAACGACAAAGAATGTGCAAATAACTCCTTGATATTTCTTGTGTTTTATGAAAAGGCCTCTATTGTTCTTCTCATGCTCTCTCACTATGATCTCTAGCAGAGCCTATGACATTTGCCCATTTCCAAATTCACATCTTTACTCAGCCATTTTCAAAACGACTATGTCCCTCTCCCACAATTGTCGCTGTCATTGCCTCTGCCTCTGGCTTCAGAATTGTCATTTTGCCAGTTTGTGCAACTCTGGATAAATATTGGATCTCTGTTTTCTTATAAACTGGTCTAAAATATATCTATTTCAAAGCATCATTGAAAATCAAATTAGATGAGATGAATATAGTGCCTGGTTCACAGTCAGTGTCCAGTAAGTGTGAGTTAACTTTCCTGACAAGGTGGAGGGAGGGTTAGAGATTAGCTTTCTTACAAAGCTATGGAAGATCTTACCCAATTAAGGTTGTTAGACTGAAACGAAACCTTTCAAAGGAAAGACGGGTAGGGCAGTGGTGTAACTGGAGGGGAAGTGGCAGTTTTTCCCTTGATGAGGCCATCTGCTTTTAATTTATAAACTCTTAGTAATGGTAAACCGTTTTTTTTTTTTCACCTGGTATACAACAGCTTTCACAAGCACTATTGAATTGTCCAAAGCCCCTTGCATGTATTCATATAAAAATTCAGGTCCTGATTTACATAATAACATCTCAGGAAGTAGAAAGAAAGTTCCGGTCTAGTTATTTTTGACTGGGGTAAGGCTAGATTTGGGTACAGTAATTTTTCAAGAGGGAATCTTGAAATGCTTTCCTTGAGATAAGACCAAAAAGAAGTGTTAATTTGGAAAACACAGGTCAAACCCCAGCTGCCTTTGTTTTTGGCTTTAGGGAGTCAGTTGCACACATCCACAGGGGTGCAACACTGCTACGTTAACACTATACTCATATGACTCATATATACTTACATATACATGTATGTACATATATACACATATGAGTATATACTAATAGGAGCAAAACTTCCACTAGATAAATACTACTCACTGACAAACCCATCATGTGCCAAATACTTTCAAAACATAACTTTATTAATCCATCTGGTGCTCAGACACTCCTATTCGGAAGGTATGATTATCTTTTTCATTCTAGGAAGCAGCTTCAGAGAATCAGTAGTGTCCTCAAGGTCCCAAAGTAGTCAATTGGCAAATGAGGAGAAGTCACAGGATTTGAACTTGGGCTTTTCTTTCTTTCTTTCTTTCTTTTTTTTGAGACAACCTAGCTCTATTGCCCAGGCTGGAGTGCAGTGGTGCAATCTCAGCTCATTGCAGCCTCCATCTCCTTGATTCAAGCGATTCTCGTGCCTCAGCCTCCTGAGTAGCTGGGATTATAGGCTCACACCACCATGCCTGGCTAATTTTTGCATTTTTAGTAGAGACAGTGTTTTGCCATGTTGGCCAAGCTGGTCTTGAACTCCTGATCTCAAGTGATCCGCTCTCCTCGGCCTTCCAAAGTGCTGGGATTACAGGCGTGAGCCATCTCGCCTGGCCTGAACTTATGTCTTTCTGAACGCAAAATTCTTTTATCTTCCTACCACAACGCGACTGCTTCCCAGTGTGGGGCTGGAGGCAGGATCCCCGTCCCAGAGCAACGCTAGTTTGTTTTCCATCCTGCATGTCATTAATTACAACCAAGGTTTACACCTCTGGGTGTTCCAAGGAAGGCTGATGATTAAGCCAGCTGATAGGCAAAAAAAAGACTGATCATTGCAGCCCCTATTTGCACTCATCTGGTATAGGGGCTTTCCAAACCACAGCAATAAATGAGACTAACCCTATAAACTGTCTCACGTTAATCCAAGAAGGTAGGTAGAGCAAGCCAGTCAGCCACAGTCATGCGGCATCTCACTCCCAGAGGGATTTTGTGGTGGAGGAGAATAGAATTAATTCTGAAAGAAACAGCATTCATGGGCTTGCTTTTTACCAACTTAAGCCAAAACAGACCTGCACGAGCTATTTGTAAATGGAAAGAAAGTTATTAAAAGAAGCCAGTCAAAACAGCAACGGGTGTGTTTCTTCGGCTCCCCTGCAGTATCCACCCTATTTCAGCAAGTCTAGGTAGAAGTCAGGAAGGAAGAATAAACGGCTGCCACTACTTTAACAAAAATCAAACAACAGAGAATATCTAGACTAACCAGTGTATGTTTGTGATGATTCATTTTGGACAAGCGTTGGGAACCCGTCAGAAATCGACGGGTGGTTATATTGTGAAATCCTCTGGTTTTACAAAGCCTGCATTTTTAGTAAGAGATTCCCAAATGCTGTCTTCGAGAAACACGCATTTATTGATTCATCAGGAAAACACTCCCCTTTTCCTATCTGAATACAAATGACACAATACAGTGCTGGCCACTGAAGTAAGAAAACAGCTCCCTCACCCCTTTCGAAATCTTTACTGATGTTATATTAAAATGAACAGGTTTCTGAGAACTAGCAAGTCAAGACTAGAACTTTAACTTTCAAAATGTCATTATAGAGGAATAGAAGGAAGTCAGGCTAATAACTTATCAATGACTCCTGGGCTACCCTGGTATTCAGTGACCTTTCCTGGAGTCTTGGAAAGCACCTAGTCTGGATGATAAATCTAGGCTTTTTTTCTGAACTTTAAATTAACGTAAACAAGGACAAAGGGCAGTAACAAGGCGTCAGTGTGTTACTTGCCAACCATACTATTTTTAGAATAAATTGGCTAACTTAAAAAGTATATATACTTGCTTAAAACATACTTTCCTGTAAGTTATCCTACACTTACACTGAAATTTTTTCTTTAAAAATATTGTGGGAGGCCACAGATATTGGCCCTTTTCTTTATGAAAGCTTTTTATTGTTTCATCCTTAATGAATATGGAAATTTCTTTGGTACTGGCTTGCCTCTGACTGTCTCGCTTTTAAAACTGAAAGTCCCTTGGCCAGGTGCCTGTGGCTTATACCTGAAATCCCAGCATTTTGGAAGGCCAAGGCGGGCGGGTCACAAGAGCCCAGGAGTTCAAGACCAGCCTGGGCAACGTGGTGAAACTCTATCTGTACTAAAAATCCCAAAATTAGCCAGGCGTGGTGGCACATGCCTGTAATCCCGGCTACTTGGGAGGCTGAGGCACCAGAATTGATTGAACCCGGGAGGCAGAGGTTGCAGTGAGCAGAGACCGAGCCACTGTACTTCAGCCTGGGTGACAGAGCAAGAGTCCGTCTCAAAAATAAATAAAATAAATAAAAACAGGCTGGGTGTGGTGGCTCATGCCTGTAATCCCAAAACTTTGGGAGGCTGATGTGGGTGGATCACCTGAGGTCGGGAGTTTGAGACCAGCCTGGCCAATATGGTGAAACCCTGTCTCTACTGAAAATACAAAAACTAGCCAGGCATGGTGGTGCTGCTCCTGTGGTTCCAGCTACTTGGGAGGCTGAGGAAGGAGAATTGCTTGAACCCGGGAGGTGGAGGTTGCAGTGAGCTGAGATCATGCCACTGCACTCCAGCCTGGGAGACAGAGTGAGATTTCATTTCATAAAATAAAATAAATAAAATAAAATAAAATATAAATAAATAAAATAAAACTGAAAGTACCATGTCCTGGAAATGCTTTCACTTCCAGGCAAATCAGGTGAGTCACCCTTGTAAGGTTGTAATGTGATTCCATGTGAAATGTTAGTAGATTTAACCCTAAGAATCTACATCTAAGTAGCTATATCCTACTAACTTTTTTTTTTTTTTTTTTTTTTGAGACAAGGTCTTGCTCTGTTACCCAGGATGGAGTGCAGTGGCACAATCTCAGCTCACTGTAACCTCTAGGCTCTTGGGTTCAAGGGGTTCTCCTGCCTTGGCCTCTCTAGTAACTGGGATTACAGGTGAGTGCCAGCACACCTGGCTAATTTTTGTATTTTAAGTAGAGATAGGGTTTCACCATGTTGGCCAAGCTGGTCTCAAACTCCTGACCTCCGCCCATTTCAGCCTCCCAAAGTGCTGAGATACAAGCGTGAGCCACCACACCCGGCCCCCACTTACTTTTTTTCAGCACTTTTGACTCAGTTGTGAGAAGGATATAATCATTATTCCCTGCCTATCACAAGTTTCACTAGGGGATTAAAAGACACCACAGAGTCAAAGCTCTCAGCCCACGGCATGACTGTTCATAAGCCACCAGTAAACGGCTAAAAAAAATATTCTGTAGGATTACAGAGAGTTTACAAAAGCCAGATGTTATCATAGTTGTTGGAATTATTAAGTACAAAATGAGTGAAGAGATAAAGGCATTCCTCCTGATTTATGGACTTTACAGTTGAGAAGACAGATGAACCCAACCAGATGAAATATCTGCAAATGGTTCAGAACTCAAAGTTATAAGCCAAGAAAGTATTCACTAGAAAAAAGAAAAAATGGCTGGGTGCAGTGACTCACTGCTGCAATCCCAGCAATTTCAGAGGCCAAGGTCGGGGGATCACTGGAGCCAAGGAGTTTAAGACCAGCTTGGGCAACAGGAGGAAACCTTGTCTCTACAAAAAATAAAAATTAAAAATAATTACCCGGCATGGTGGAGTGTGCCTGTAGCCCCAGCTACTTGGTGGGATGAGGCTGGAGGATGGCCAGAGTCCAGTAGGTCTAGGCTACAGTGAGCTGAGAACGTGCCACCACACTGTAGCCTGGGCCATAGAGCAAGACTGTCTCAAAATAAGAAAAAAAAAAAAGTTAGGTAATATCAGTTACTTTTTATTTCAGGTAAAGAAAGATGTTTATTTCATAATCAGATAAGTTATTTTATTGTCAAAATCACTAGTGACTTAATTAATGAGCAGGTCTACCAAGTTATTATTGGGACTGCTTTCCCAAAAACTAGTTGCTTTGTTGACTTCCTCAAATATACTGTACTTTTGCCATGTTGTAATCTGTCTTGCATCTCCATTTTTTTTTTCCACAGTTACTGTTTTCCTAAAGGTCACTGGTGGTCTAATTGCCGCATCCAAAGGCCTCTTTTTACGTTGCATCATGCTAAACCTCTGAGAGTCATCTCTTCCTTCAAACTCATGTAAAGTGATTGGCTCTTGTCTCCATGCACCTCGAGCCCTCTTAACTCTACTTAGCAAGTTCCTCTTCCCTTTTGTTCCTTAAGTTTCACAAGGTTCATCTTTCAACCGTATTATCTAAGAGTAATGACCTCATGTGCCCTCTTTAAGCTAACTGATTTCCAGTTTTCATCTTTCATCTGGCTTCTCTCCCCCTCTCCCAAGCTCTGTCTCTCTGCTTCCCTTTTAAGGATTTGTTTATGCTTTTTATCAGCTCTGGATTTCTTTCTTTTCTCATTTTTGCTGCTCAAAGCTCTGTCATCATTCAAGGTCCATGTCAAAATCCATTTCCTCTGATAATTCTTTTCAGATTGATCAGAACAGAAAGGACATTTTATCTTTTAGATTCCCATAGCACATTTTTCTTTTCCAGATCCTTACTTCATTGTTGATTCATTATGGACAAGTATTGGGCACCTGGCAGGGACAAATGGGTGGTTATATTATGAAATTCTTTGATTTCACGAAGGTTACTTTTTAGTAGGAGGCTCCCACGTGCGCTGTCTTCAAGAAACACACATTCATTAATTTGTCAGAAAAATACCCCTCTTTTCCCATTTGAAAAAAAAGACTTGTACAATACAATAAAGCACATGAAATTATAGGCATAATAGGTTTTGTCTGCCTCTTCAACTTGATTATATGTTCCTGTAGTTACAACATAGATCTAATTTATTTTTCCCCCTGCTTCACTTAGCAAAATGACTATTATTCATTTGTTCACTCATTCATTCACTCATCCATAAAATAATTTTTGACCAGATGTGCCAAGAACTATTTGACATAGAGATACTGAGATAGAGTAGCCAGGAGGACATACTACAGCCTCAAATGTCTCAAAGTCTAGTGGGAACAATTCAAAAATTAATTAAAGGCTTAATTATAATTAAACCTTTAAATACAGTGCCAGGAGGTGAGTAGAAAGCACTGTGGAAGCTCTGAAGAGGCTCACAAAATGTGTGTATGTGTGTGTGAGTCTGGCAGGAGGGATCGAAGTCTTCATGGAATAGAGGTTACCTGAAATGATTGTTTTAGTTACATGTTACTGTAACAATTTACTCAGAAATTTAGCAGCATAAAACAGCATGCATTTATTGTCTCATAGTTTCTGTAGATCAAAATTCTGGGCGTGGATTAGCTGGATCTTCTCCTTCAGAGTCTCTGACAAAGCTGCAATCAAGTTGTTGGCTAGGGCTGTGGTCCCAACTGAAGGCTCCAATGGAGAAGGATTCATTCTAAGCTCTCTTGTGATTGTTGGAAGGACTTGATTTTGACACTGTTGTTGCCTGAAGGCCTCAGTTCCTAACTGGCAGTTGTCAAGAGGCCATCCTCTATTTTTTGCCACCTAGGCCTCTCCAGCCTGCTTCCTCTACACAAACATTTGAGGAGAACCAGAGAGAAAAAGTACAAACAAGATGGAAGTCACAGTCATGTATAATCTAATCATGGAAGTGACCTCTCATCCCTTTCATTATATTCTATTTCCTAGAAATAAGTCACCAGGTCAGACCTATACTTGAGGAAAAGGGATCACACAGGATGTGAAAAGTAGGAGTTGGGGATTCTTGAGTTTTTCTTTTTTTCCTTTTGGCAGGGTTTTGCTTTTTCACCAAGGTTGGAGTTTAGTGGCACAATCATAGCTTACTGTAGCCTTGACCTCCTGGGCTCAAGGATCCTCTCACCTCAGCCTCCTAAGTAGCAGGGACCACAGATGTGTGCCACCATGTCTGGCTAAGGTTTTAAAATTTTATGCTTATTTATTCATTTTTCTGACATAGGGTCTCACTCTGTTACCCAAGCTGGAGTGCAGTGTTTTGATCACGGCTCACTGCAGTCTTGACTTCCTGGGCTCAAGTGATGCTCCTATCTCAGTCTCCCATGGAGCTGGGACCATAGGTGCATGCCACTACTCCCTGCTAATATTTTTTTAAAATTCTAGTAGAGATGGAATCTCTCTCTGTTTCCCAGGCTGGTCTCAAACTACTGACCTCAAGCTTTCTTCCTTCCTTGGCCTTTCAAAGTTCTGGGATTACAGGTGTGAGCCACTGTGCCTGACCAAGGATCCATTATTAAAGGCTGTCTGCCACCACAGTGAGTCTTAAAGAATAAGAAGTTAACTCAGGACATCTTGCTCAGGCAAATGCATGATGAAGAGAATACATATGGCAACATGCATAGGAGACACTTTGGTGCTCCTGGGTTTTAAAGTTTAAAGTAGGAGATGAAGGATTCGAGGCTGGAGAGTTAAGCAGGGCCTGGTTTGTCATATGAAGGGGCTTGGACTTTATCTTGTAAGTTCATCGGGCTAGTATGAGAAGGAGTAACTGGAAAGTTGACATTTTAGATATCTCAATCTGGTGCCTAGATAGAAGATAGATTTGAAAGGGATAAATCTAGAATCTGAGAAGCCAAATGGGGATTGTTATAGAAACATGATGAAGACCTCAGTGTTGGCAGTCTTTTAGGGTAGGAGAAGAGGAAATAGGCTTGAGATATCAAAAAGGTAAAGTGGGTTGAATTTTATTTGTTACATCTGGGGACACTTAGGGAGAACGTCTTTCAGACCATGTGGATATATATCTATGAAGTTCAGGAAAGAACTTAGCCCCAAGTTTGCGAGTCATATAAATATCAGTGGTGGGTACAACTAGAATAGTTGAACAGAGAATGAGATGAAAATGAATCTGGGTAATAGAAGGATGTAAAAAAAATGTACAGAGAAAGAGAGAGCTGAAAGAATAAGAAGGAACAATCAGAAATGAATACCAAGAGAAAATATTGGCCAGGTACAGTGGCTCACACCTTTAATCCCAGAACTTTGAAAAGCCAAGGAAAGAGGAAAGCTTCAGCCCAGGAGTTTGAGGCCAGTCTGGGAAACATAGAAAGATCCCATCATTCAAGTCAAAGGATGAGAGGTGGTCAGATGCAGCAGAGAAATCCAACAGGATAAAGATTGAATGCCACTTTCACATTCATTCATTCACTCAATTCTTTATTTACTGGGCACTGAGCTGGGTATGGTCCATGAACAAGACGGACATTTTTCCTTCCCCTAGGGAAGTTATAGTCCAGTGGGTAAGATGGACCTTGGAGATAGTTACAAGTACCCAAAGTAAATGCAGAAAGTGCCATGAGCAAAACTAAGAGGGCACAAAATATTCAAGTGGAATCTTTTTAAAAAGCAGAGCAGGGGAACAGTTTTAGAGGTTCCATCAAGGAAATCTCTTTTACCAAGTCAGGCAGGAAGGCTGGGGTGCAGATTCCTAGCAGCTCTCCTCTGTGGCTTAGGTGTCCCAGCTTGCTTGGAACAATTAATAGATCTATCATTTGCCATTTTTTTTTTCTTTTGAGATAGAGTCTCACTCTGTTGCCCAGGCTGGAGTGCAGTGGCGTGATCTCTGCTCACTGCAACCTACTGCAACCTCCACCTCCCGGATTCAAGTGATTCTCCTGCCTCAGCCTCCTGAGTAGCTGGGATTACAGGCACGTGCCACCACGCCTGGCTAATTTTTGTATTTTTAGTAGAGATGGGGTTTTACTATGTTGGTCAGGCTGGTCTCGAACTCCTGACTTTGTGATCCTCCCGCCTTAGCCTCCCAAAGTGTTGGGATTACAGGTGTGAGCCACCGTGCCCGGCCCAAGGTCTATCATTTCCTAAGGTAACTGTACAAAGTACCACAGATTGGGTGGGTTAAAGCAGCAGGAGTTTCTTCTTTCACACAGTTTTGCAGCCTAGAGTCCAAAATCAAGGTGTCAGCAGGGCCATGCTCCCTCTGACACCTGAAAAGGAGAATCCTTCCTTGCCTCTTCCTAGCATCTGGTGGTTTCTGCAATCCTTGGCGTTCCTTGGCTTGTAAATGCATCACTCCAACCTCTGCCTCTGTTGCCACATGGCATTTCCCCTGTGTGCCTCGGCCTTCCATTCGCTTTGTCGTCTTCTTATAAGGACACCAGTCATACTGGATTAGGACTCATCCTAATGAACTCATGTTAACTTGATTATATATACAGACTTGATTTCCAAATAAGGCCGTATTTACAAGGACTGGGAGTTAGGACTTCAACATATCTTTTTGGGGGACACAGTTCAACTCATAACAGGAGTTGTTTAAAATTAATTAGTAAAACTTCACTAAGGACAGTTTCAGTAGATGGATGAATTTTAGTATTATTATAGGATTCGCCTGACATCTGCTCAATAAATGAATTGGATAAGACAGATGGTAATCGTTGCTTTTCTCCATATCTATGGTGCCATGTTAGGTCAGAGAAAACTGTTTCTTACAAGTGCTCATCACTGAGAAAGGAGAAAACATATTGGCCTGGCCTTGGCCTTTGCTAGCTCACAGGCCTTATTGGCTGGGCTGAGGCTTTTTTTCTTTTCTTTTCTTTTCTTTTTTTGAGACAGGGTCTGGACTGCAGTGGCATGATCACCGCTAACTGCAGCCTCAAATTCTTGGGCTCAAGTGATACTCCTGTCTCAGTCTCCCAAGTAGGTGGAACTACAGGCATGCACTACCATGGTTGGCTAATTTTAAACATTTTGTAGAGATAGGGTCTCACTATGTTGCCTAGGCTGGTCTCAAACTCTTGGGCTCAAGAGATCTGCCCGCTTCAACTTCCCAAAGCGTTGGGATTATAGGTGTGAGCCACCATACCTGGCCTAGGGCTGTGGTTTCTTTCTTTTTTTTTGAGACGGAGTCTCACTCTGTCGCCCAGGCTGGAGTGCAGTGGTGCTATCTCGGCTCACTGCAACCTCTGCCCTCCGAGTTCAAGCGATTTTCCTGCCTCAGCCTCCTGAGTAGCTGGGATTACAGGCGTCTGCCACCGCACCTGGCTAATTTTTTGTGTTTTTAGTAGAGATGGGGTTTCACCATCTTGGCCAGGTTGGTCTTGAACTACTGACCTGGTGATCCGCCCGCCTTGGCCTCCTAAAGTACTGGGATTACAGGTGTGAGCCACTACGAAGGGCTGAGGTTTCTTAACTGTTCTTGGCCTCACTCATCATTTGCCCAAAGAAAAGTCTGACCTGATAGGGGAGCCTCAGGATGTCAGTGTGTCCCTGAAATTGTGCATAAAAGAGTTGTTTGTGTTTTTTTTTCTAGATGAAATCTATTGTACTTGTCACAGGAGTCTGTGACTCAGTAACACTTAAGAGCCACTGGACTGGATTTCCTGCATTTAACTGCACATTAGAGTCACCTGCAGAGATTGCAAATGCCCCATCTGAATCCCAGAGACTCTTATTCAATTGGTCTGGGAGAGGGCTTATCCATCAGTATTTTTTAAGTTCCTCTAGTAATCTTGGTGTGCAGCTGAGTTGGGTACCACAGCACCAGACGATTCCTACACCCACCCTTTTGGCACTAATATTCAGATTCTGATGCTCTCTACTCTTTACATAAATAATATGGCATATCCCATCAAAACTGCCATTGCCCTGGGGAGAGGGCTTGTTTAGGGCCTGAGTATTAGGACTTAATATACTTCTGGCATGCATTTCAAGACATTCTCTTAGGCTTCTGCTGTACTCCTCTGCTGCACTGGGGTGGGGAGCTGGCTCCTGGGGCATCTCTCCTTTGCTTCCCATACCACTGTGCATTCAGGGAAAATCAGCTCTACAGAGGAAGTCACTGTGGAGCTTCAACGGGGATGCACTGAGAGGGCCAAAGGGGCTGCCAAGCGAGCCTCCAGAGTGGGAGGGGGAATGTCAAAGAGAAAGCGGGTGGCAAGCAAGAGGTGCTGGGGATGGGGTTATGCAGTGCGAATCGGAAAAGTGAGCCAGCTCCCGAGCACAGGCCATAGTTGCCTTTGGAGGGTGACTCAGCAGGTTACTTTTCAGGAAGTGTTTTTTCTTCATTTTTTTGTTTCTTTTTAATGAGCCAGTGAAGGGCATCAAATGAACAGACAAGTTACTAAGACTGAAAAATATTTCAGTTTCTTTTTTGTTTTTTTAAATAGAGACAGGAGGCCAGGTGCGGTGGCTCATGCCTGCAGTCCCAGCATTTTGGGAGGCTGAGGCGGGCGGATCGCCTGCGGTTACGAGGTCAATACCAGCCTGACCAACATGGAGAAACCCTGTCTCTACTAAAAACACAAAAATTAGTTGGACGTGGTGGCGTGTGCCTGTAATCAGCTACGCAGGAGGCTGAGGCGGGAGAATCGCTTGAACCCCGGAGGTGGAGGTTGGAGTGAGCTGAGAGGGTGCCACTGCATTCCAGCCTGTGCGACAGAGTGAGACTCCATCTTAAAAAAAAAAAAAAAATAGAGTCTCCCTATGTTGCCCAGGCTGGTCTTGAACTCCTCGGCTCAAGTGATCTTCCTGCTTTGGCCTCCCAAATTGCTGGGATTACAGGCATGAGCCATTGCCCCCAGCCTTTTCAGTTTCTTATGCTAGATATGGAGATTAGCATTAATTGCTTAATTAGCTATCCACAAAAAATAATCTAGTGATTCGCATTTCTCTACTGTTGTCTGCAGACTGACATTGTATAATCCAGGTGTCTCTCTGACACCGATACACAAACTGATAAGGCTGATAGACGCTCAAATAAAATGGCCATTCCACAGTTGATGGCCCAGATACCCAGAAAGACACATGGCCTCCCCCATTTGCCATTTATCTCTGCAGACAGGAAAGCTAGGTGTGGCTGTACTGTGGATCGGGTGACGGACATGGCCCCTTGGGACTTAAAATTGCCCTGCCGGCAGCTGGCATGACTCAGCTTGTGTGCTGCAGCCAACATAGCGAGGCCAGGCAGGGTGGGGCTGAGGGCAATGGAGCAGAAGAGATCTTCCCCAGTTGCTCTATTTTAAGTTACAGGGTCTTCTAACAGGTTTGGTAGGAACTGAAGTACTGGCTGAGGAGTGAGGAGGGATTGCATAGTCTCGAGGTCGTTGGTTTAATAATAGTTTACACTTTCGGATTCCTTGATGTGTGCCAACTTCTATAGCTAGTGCTTTGCAAATATAATTTCATCTAATCCTTCCACCAACTCTGAGGGCTAAGTATCATTATCTTCATTTCTTTCTTCTCTCTCTCTCTCTCTTTTTTTTTTTTTGTAAAAAACAAGAGAGAACACTGAAGATTAGGAGGTTTAAAAGCCTGCTCAAAGTCAGAGGACTGAATGCAGAGGTAGTGACAAATATTAGAACGGTCTGATTCTAATGCATGTCCTCAAGCCTCACAATGTAGCCACCCGTGGCCTCTCCCCGTGGGGAGTTAATTCAGTGAGCATTTGTTGAGGGCCTACAGCATGCCAGGTGCTTTGCTGGGCATGGTGGAGAATGCAGGGCTGAAACATGTGGCCCCTGTTATCAAGGGCTCAGTATCCTCTAGGGGGACCACCCAGGGAAATTGCGACCTGTTTGTTTTAGTCTCCATTTTATCCTTTACTGGTGGTGTGATCATGGCTGATTTATGTAGTCTGGGATAACATCTTTTTTTTCAGCTATTAAAAGACTATTGTGAGTCCAGACGAGAGAAAGGATGGGGACGGTGTGTTGAAAAGTAACAGGTGCTCAAAAAGTGAAGCTTCATTCATCTTTCACAAGCTACCTGGATTTTGGATGGACTGGTTCTGGAGCAAAGGAGGCTCAGGCCAAGCTCAGGCATCTTGCCTCATCCAAAACCCTTTCTTTCTATAGACCTCACATTCTGTCACTCTTTCAGCAAATCCTGACAGCTATGTCTTCTGAGTATGGACAGAGTATGACCCTTCTCTATTGCCCAGGACACAGAGCCACTATCATTCCATACTTGGGTGCTATAGAGGCCTCCTAACTGGTCTCCAACTTCTGCCCTTACTCCTCTTTGATCTCTGCTCAAATGGCATTTTATCAGAGAACACTTGAGTACCTGTTGAAAGACTATGCCCCCTACCATCACTCACTGTATCCCAACCTGCTTTATTCTTCTTCACCACTTGATATAGACCTGCTCATTTGCTGGTCATCTGATGTCCTCTCTTGAATGTAGGGCCCTGAGGGCCAAAGCCTGGGCTCTTCCATGCACTGCTGTATCTCCCAGATCAAGAAGCTGGCAGGCAAGGCAATAGGGGCTGCCATGCTTGACCTCTTTCAGTTTGTTCTCAAACTGGGTTGCCCTTTATTTTTATTTTTATTTTTTTTAATGAGACAGAGGAGTCTCCCTCTGTCACCCAGGCTGGAGTGCAGTGGCACGATCTTGGTTCACTGCAATCTCCGCTTCCCTGGTTCAAGCAATGCTCTTTCCTCAGACTCCCAAGTAGCTGGGATTATAGGCGTGTGCCACCACACACCCAGCTAATTTTTGTATGTTTAGTAGAGAAGGGGTTTCACCATGTTGGCCAGGCTGGTCTGGAACTCCTGACCTCAAGTGATCCACCTACCTCAGCCTTCCAAAGTGCTGAGACTACAGGCATGAGCTCCAAGCCCTGCCTGCCCTTTTAAATCTTTTTCTTTTTCTTTTTTTTTTTTTTAAATACAGAGTCTCGCTCTGTCACCGAGGCTGGAGTGCAGTGGCGCCATCTCCCCTCACTGCAAGCTCCGCCTCCTGGGTTCACGTCATTCTCCTGCCTCAGCCTCCCAAGTAGCTGGGACTACAGGTGCCCGCCCCCAAGCCCGGCTACTTTTTTTTTTTTTTGTATTTTTAGTAGAGACAGGCTTTCACTGTGTTAGCCAGGATGGTCTTGATCTCCTGACCTCGTGATCCACCCGCTTCGGTCTCCCAAAGCGCTGGGATTACAGACATGAGCCACTGCGTCCAGCCCTAAATCTTATTTTTAATATTACAAAATTCAGCATATAGAGAAAGGTAAAAAAAGGGAGGAGAAATACGTCCCTAATGGCAGTCCCAGCAACAACCACTAATACATTTAAAACCGTTTTGATTTTTAATATCATTTTTGTTTGTTTGTTTTGAGAGAAAGTCTGGCTCTGTTGCTCAGGCTGGAGTGCAATGGTGCCATCTCAGCTCACTGCAACCTCCATCTCCAGAGTTCAAGCGATTCTTCTGCCTCAGCCTCCCCAGTAGCTGAGACTACAGGTGCCCACCACTACACGTGGCTAACTTTTGTATTTTTAGTAGAAATGGGGTTCTCCAAGTTGGCCAGGCTGGTCTCTAACTCCTGCCCTCAGGTTATCTGCCCACCTTGGCCTCCCAAAGCGCTGGGATTACAGGGGTAAACCACGGTGCCTGGCCTGATTTTTAATATAATTTTAAGAGTATTTTAATTACAAAGACTAACCAAGCCTTATTGCATCCCAGATGTTCTGAATTTTGACATTTTACTTAAAGAATTTGAACAGTGGGGTGAGCCTAATTTGAAGTCTATACTTACCGTTATGAATGTTTAGCATTATCAGGTAACCCTTATCCAAATATTTTGAGAAAGTAAACCCTAAGAGGAAGCCCATTACACACTGTAAGCTGCTCTCATTATGTGTCTAATGCCCTGACAATACACCAACCTTATTCACATGATCGCTCATTAATTTATTAATAAACTATTTATTCACCACCTACTACATGCTGTACATCCAGTTTCTGTCTCAGTTTGAACCTTGAACTTCCATGCTGTTGTTCTCCTGAGTTTTCATCATGATGATATAGTAGGGCTGTCAAGCAGAAGCTGTGGTTTGTGGTTGTGGTGGGGGTGAGGGAAGATGGCTAGGCTCAGAGCTGGTAGGTAGATTTTTATGATGAAGCCCATGATCACTTTTGAAGTGGGAACAGTCTTGGACTCAGAGATAGAACAGGGTTCTTGTTCCAAGTGTTGCAACTAAGTTGCTAAGGGATGGTGGACAGTCACTCCTTCTCCAGATGTCAATTTCTATGTCTAGAAAATGTTAGGTTGGGCGGGGGTAATTCCTTAACTCTCATGAATGATTCATCATCTTGGCCAATTTTCTTGTCATTTGCCACCTAATTTATAAGTTGAACACAGGGGAAAGAACCAAACCAAACCACCTGCCTACCCAACCAACCCAACCAGTAAAGCCATGTCCTGGCAACACTTCTTGTCTCCTGCTCAGATTTTCTGGTATTCCAGCAGTAGAAAACAGTTCTTCCTGCTGCTTTGTGTTAGTTTGTGCTGATCTTTGGCTATTTCTGAACTGGAGGAAGATTCTCTGATCGTTTTTAGAGGCTCCCACTGGCAAGGAAGGGTAAAAAAATCTGAGGATATAACCTACCCCAAACAATACTCAGAGTTGGGGTCAAAATATTGATAGTCACTTGGTGGCTTCCTGATGTCTCAAATCCAGTTTTTTTTTGTTTGTTTGTTTGAGACAGGGTCTGTCTCTATTGCCCAGCCTGGAGTGCAGTGGCACAATCTTGGCTCACTACAACCTCCACCTCAGCAATTCTACTGCCTTAGGCTCCCAAGCAGCTGGAATTACAGGTGCGTGCCACCATGCCTGGCTAGTTTTTGTAGTTTTAGTAGAGACGAGCTTTCACCATGTTGGCCAGGCTGGTCTTGAACTCCAGATCTCAAGTGATCCACCCGCCTCGGCCTCCTCCCAAAGTGTTGGGATTACAGGAGTGAGCCACCACCCCTGGCCCAAAATGTCTTAAAATAAGAGCATTTTAGGCTATTTTGTCCTTGAAGCTTGGTCAGTTACTGCTACTTGTACATCATTTCAAGTTTTTAATTATTTAAACACAAACCATGAGTTTGACTTTTATCTAGATCAACTTTCTATGAAACAGAGGGAAATAAGCCACTCTGAATTGGCTAATAGTTTAATTCTATGTCAAATGTAGAATTTCTTTTCTTTTTTTTTTTTTTGAGATGGTGTTTCGCTCTTCTTGCCAATGCTGGAGTGCAATGGCGTGATCTTGGCTCATCACAACCTCCGCTTCCTGGGTTCAAGCGATTCTCCTGCCTCAGCCTGCTGAGTAGCTGGGATTACAGGCATGCACTACCACACCCGGCTAATTTTGTATTTTTAGTAGAGACGGGGTTTCTCCATGTTGGTCAGGCTGGTCTCAAACTCCCAACCTCAGGTGATCCACCTGCCTCAGCCTCCCAAAGTGCTGGGATTACAGGCGTAAGCCACCATGCCCGGCCTCTTTTTTTTTTTTGAGATGGAGTCTCCCTCTGTCATCCTGGCTGGAGTACAGTGGCGCGATCTTGGCTCACTGCTACCTCCGCCTCCCGGGTTCAAGCAATTCTCGTGCCTCAGCCTCCTGAGTAGCTAGGATTACAGGCACATGCCACCATGCCTGGCTAAGTTTTGTGTTTTTAGTAGAGACGGGTGTCACCAGGTTGGCCAGGCTTGCAAATGTAGAATTTCTAAGCTGTGCTTGATATTGTTTTGTCATCTAAACAGGAGGTTTCTCCACAATGGTAGCTTCAACCTGAACACCCAAGATGACGTGCGCCTTTGGAATGTCACCTGACAAGACCACACTTTGTCTGTAAGAGAACACCAGTGTCTGGTAACCCACAAACCTTGTTTGGCCTCTGTGAGGAGTTCTGTTTCACCCGATAGCCGCAGCCTCTCTGTAGAGTACAGTGTGACCACATCAGTCATTGGATTTTGTGCCAGGGATTCCCATGAGAGAACAGATTGCATTTGTCTGTAAATGTTTCCTTAGATAATGTGCAGTTTCTTTGGTTGTTTTTTCCCCAAAAACAAACATAAAAGGGGTAAAATTTTTCTGGCTCTTTATTTTGATGTTTGGCAGGAATATGCTTTGATATATTAAGAGAGGTTTTAGTGTGTGTGATATTCTCTGTTACTCCATGAACCTCCTGCTGCTGGGCAGAGAGAAACCAAGCTCTGTTGCCTCAAGGGACAGTTGTCATAGCAGAACTCGAGAAATAAGAATCAAACTCTTGGCTTTTAGTTTTAAAAGCTAACAGCCAGGTGGAAGATGCAAAAGATTGAGAAGAATAGGTGGTCAAGGGGAGTCAGTTTTTCCATCGCTGAAGATTAGATAAATCTACTAGTCCAAGACAGAAAAGACTTGAAGAGGGGAACAGTGGGAGTGAGGCTGGGGACAAGGGGACCAGTTGAAGCAGGCGCTGTCTGTCTTCACCACCAGGAAGCTGTGATGAGCCTCCATGGATCCTCTACAGACCCCACGCTCTATTTTGAAGCATTCTTCACCTTCCACGTAACTTAGGGTCCTTCTCCTCCGTGGGCTACTTGTGAGCAACACTTGCCTGCACCCCATCTTTTTTCAGCATCTCACTGCTCACTGTGGAGGATTCCCCTTTCAGCAGCCTAGGAAATTTAAGCTGCCAAGAAGCTGCCTTTCCAATTCCTTTTTTCTTCCCTTAAAATCCTAATTTACAGTCTCTGAACAGAAGAATAGTGGGTGCTGGCAGGCCTCTGTTTCTGGTAGTCACTCTTCAACTGACCTCATAGAGATCATAAAGCTCTCAGAATTTGGAGCTTTATCTTTTTCTTTCTTTTTCTCTCCAGAAATATGCTTACCCAAGAATATGGGGCTAGACTGATTCACCAAACAACTGCAAATTAATTAATTCAGATGTGTTAATTCTGAAACTTTTTTCAGGTACAGATAAGAACCCAAACTATTCATTGCACTTAAAGAAAACATAATTCAAATTAATCATACCACTTAGCATTAATTAATGTACTAGTTCATTACAGAATCTAATGTCCATGGTCAATTCCACCAAATCAATTTCAGAGGCTGCAGGTCTAGAATTATCTCTCTTCATTTGTACTCTTTCTCCTCACCAGAAGCCAGTATATTAAAACCTGATTTAATTAGATACAGTCAGCAGGGAATGGTTCAGCTTTCTTTCATTTGGGCAGTGTAGGATTCTGTTATAAATAATCCCAAAATATAAGTTGTTTAACAAAATTTAAAGTTCATGGGTTGCTCACAAAAAGTCTAATGCTGTTGTTCTTAGTTGAGAGGACTTCTAGGCTTCTCTCTTCCAAGGGGCGATTTGGGGACCCAGGATCCTTCCATCTTGTGGCTCCATAGTTTGGCTTCCAGGTCACTGTTATGCACTGAATTGTATCTTCCCCAGATTCACAAGCTGAAACTCTAGCCCGCAGTTCCTCAGAATGTGACTATATCTGGAAACAGGGCCTTTAAAGATGCGATTAAATTAAAATGAAGCTGTTAGGATGGGCCCTAATCTAATGTGACTGATGTTCTTATAAGAAGAAGAGGAAACTTGGAGATATAAAGAGACACCAGGGATGTGCACACAGAGAGGAAAGCCCATGTGAGAACATGGCGAGAGGGCAGCTGTCTGCCTGCCAGTGAGAGAGGCTTTAGGAGAAACCAAACCTGCCAGCACCTCGGTGATGGGCTTCCAGCTTCCAGAACTGTGAGAAAATAAATTTCTGTTCTTTAAGCTCTGCTAGTCAGTGATGTTTTGTCATGGTAGCCCCAGCAAACTAATACCTGCACCTCGGCATCATCCAGGGAATTGATGAGTGGAGTGAGAATCCCATCTGGAAACTCTTCGTGGCCCATGTCTGTAAGTAGTATATCTTTTCCATCTATATTCCCTGGCCCAGAATTTAGTCACAAATAGTGGTGGCTTTAATAAGTGTTCACTGATAATTAGTGTTCAAATTGTTTATATTATAAGTACTCGGACACATATGGTGCATATCATAGTGAAAAAAAAACCCACCAAAAATTCTACTCCAGTGCCTCCAAAGTAGTAGTCTAATAGATAGTTTAGGTAGCCCTTTTTCTCTCTATGTTAGGGATCCTAGATTAGAGAGTTAGGGCAGGAAAAAGAATCTCTCTACTTGTTTTTAGGTAAATCTCTCATATGATTTGAAATTTGTATACTTTTTTTTTTGTTATTGTTATTTTATGTTTGTATTTGTAATGAAATAATGCTAAGGACCCTGTTTTCATAAAAATACATGATGCACAAATTACAAATTATTCTTTTCCTGTTATTAAAGGGCATTAGATATTTTTAAGAAGAGATTTAGGTGGTTTGTCTTCTCTTCTCTTTTTCTTCTTTCAGTGACAGGTTCTCACTCTGTTGCCCAGACTGGGGAGCAGAGGTGCAATCATAGCTTACTGTGACCTGGAATTCCTGAGTTTGGACTCACACAATCCTCTTGCCTCAGCCTCACAAGCAACTGGGACTACAGGCACATGCCACCATGCCTGGCTAATTTTTTTTTTTTTTTTGGTAGAAATGGGACCTCGCAATGTTGCCCAGACAGGTCTTGAACAATTGGCCTCAAGGGATCCTGCTGCTTCAGCCTCCCAAAGTGCTAGGATTACTGATGTGAGCCACCATGCCTGGCTTGTTTTGACTTTCTATAAGTCTTCTGAAAATAACCAACTACATTTCTTTATCAAAATCACACTTTTTCCAATAATTTTTCAAAATTAGTGTCTTGCTGCAAGCATGCATACTCATTTCCCCCATCGTTTTTTTTTTTCTCACAAAAAGACAACAGCAAAGATGTCCAGAAATCAGTAGTTGACCAAAAGCCTTTTTCATGCTTTCGTGTTTATGTTCGGGGCATGCCATATCTGCTGAAGAATGGTAGGGCTCCTGAGGTCTGAATTATGGCTTCCACTGAAGCCTGAGACCATTGCCCTTACAGAAGCTTATTCAGAAATACACTCTCTGAGAAGCAAAATTGTGTGGTAATTAAGGGCAAAGACTCCGATTTCAAATCCACCACTTAATAGCTGGAGAATTAACTTAAGCTCTCTGTGGCTCAGTTTTCCCACGTGTAAAGTAGGAATAACGCTAGACCTACGTCATAGGGTTGCTGTGCTGATGAAAAGAGTTAATATATAGAAAGAACTTAAAACAGTACCTGACACGAAGTAAGTGCTACCTAAGTGTTTGCTGCTATTGTTACTAATAATCAACTAGGTATTATCATCTTCCACGGACATAAGTCTGCCACTGTTTTTCTGTTTTAGCATCACATTTTCTAGGAAGAGTAGAAACTATCGGTGTGGGGAAAAAACTAATATGTTAATTTAAAAAATGAGGCCAGTTGCACAAGAGGCCTAAACGAGAAAATGAGTGCCTGTCTTGGAGATTCACAAGTTCAAGCATGATTCCTAACAGGTGCCTCAGAATTCTACTCCTTTAGAAAAGATTCACGCTGAAAACCCATTGTCACAATCACAGTTGCTGAACCAATCATCTTGCTGAGTGCTCCTAGACCTGCCCAAAGGGAAAGTCCAGGGATGGTGTTGAAATTCCGTTCTGAGCTAGAGGGCTGTTTTAACAGAGAAAGGAATCTATAATTGGCAAGAAAGACCAAGCTTAATCTCAAAGCAGTTTGATAAGTCTGGAGGTCTGAGATCACAGAATGTCTAGGCCAAGACTTACTCAGTCAGAATGAAACACGTTTCTGGAGGTAGGTAAATGAGATTAGGGAAGGGGAAGACACAACTATTTATCATGTGACTTTTTCTTCCTTAACGTTCCACAAAGAATTGTTGTGGGGCCTGATAAGACATATGTGGGAGACTAAAAGCTTAATGACACTCAACTCTGGCCAACCTAGTTCTCACTGTGTGCTTGGGAGAAGGATTCCTACTCTTGGGTTTCTGTCCCTTCTTCCCAACTCCGGTGTGACTTCCTGCGGTGAGCCATCTCTGCCTCCTCAATGAAATAATTGAACCAGAGAAACTTCTCAGATGTGGGTGGATTTAGAAAAAGATATGCGTGTGGGGAGAATGATTGAACACCTTGTATATGGGGTGATGCAGTGGTGGTCCCCTGAAGCAGTAACCGCTGTAGCAGGCTTCCTCGTTGGGCCCTGATGCTGCAATGTTGTGTGAACTTGGACCAATTAATGTTAAATTTCAATGATCTTATTTGAAAAATAGGTAGTGTAAAATCTACTGCACTAGCTGGATTAAAAGCAAAATTTCTAGTTCCATAGGTGGAAGTTGAAGCAAGATGTTTTTCCTCTAAGTGCATGGGTCTTTACACAGAGAAGCTAGCTGCATAGGATATGAGTAAGACAAAAACAAATTCAAAACAGACTGCTTCCAGTCTGTTTTAGCTTAGCAGGAAAAAAGACAGAAGGGAGAAAGAGGCTGCAGTTTTCCTCCACTTCATTAGTGACCTGGGGAAATGGAGGGGGCACTATTCCAGCAGCTCACTGGTTCCTGAAATGTGTTGACTCACAAAACTTTTGGTACCGGATGTGTTTGTTTTTCTTCCCCTCACATTAAGCAGTTCTCTAGTTCTTCGGAAAACAACCGGGTGATCTACAATTCCATTCAAGTCTGATAATTATCACCTGGAGTTAGTGCAGGTCCCATAGCTAAGGGTTCAGTCCCACAAGATTGGCCTCACTTCAGACGCCAATCACATGTCCTGGGTTGCCACCTGCACTTTGGTTCTGATTGGCTGGCTATAAATCAGGAGTTTCCATGCCCTTCTCCTCATGTTTGAGAATTTGATGGAAAAACATGGGAAAACCCTTTACTTACATTTACTGGTTTGTTATAAACGATACAACTCAGAACAGCCAAATGAAGAGACAAACAGGGCAAGCTATGGGGAACGAGTGCCCCATTCCCCCAGCACCTCCATGAGTTCACTAATTTCAAAGCTTCCCGAAGCCCCTTGTTTAGGGGTTTTTAGGATGATGGATTAAATCCTTGGCCATTGGTGATTGAACTCAATCTCTGGCTCTCTCTTCTCCCTGAAGATCAGGCTGTGAAACTGAAAGTTCCAATCCTGTAATCATGCATTGGGCTTTCTGGCAACCAGCTCCCATCCTGAGGCTATCTAGGAACCACTAGTCACCAGTCATCTCATTAACATATAGAAAGACACTCTTTTTTTAAAAAAACATTTATTTATTTATTTTTGTTATTGTTGTTGTTTGAGATGGAGTCTCACTCTGTTGCCCAGACTGGAGTGCAGGGGCGTAACCTTGGTTCACTGCAACATCCGCCTCCCAGGTGCAAGCGATTCTCGTGCCTCAGCCTCCTGAGTAGCTGGGACTACAGGTGTGTGCCAACACACCCAGCTAATTTTTGTATTTTTAGTAGATACGGGGTTTCATCATGTTGGCCAGGCTGGTCTCGAACTCCTGGCCTCAAGTGATCCACCCACCTTGGCCTCTCAAAGTTCTGGCATTACAGGCTTGAGCCACTGCTCCCGGCCCTTAACATTTATTTTAAGTTCAGGGGTACAAGGGCAGGTTTGTTACATAGGTAAACTTGTGTCATGGGGCTTTGTTGTACAGATTATTTCATCACCCAGGTATTAAGCCTAGTATCCATTAGTTATTTTGCCTGATCCTCTCTCTCCTCCCACCTTTCCACCTTCTGATAGGCCCGAGTGTGTGTTTTTCCCCTCTATGTGTCTGTGTGTTCTCATGATTTAGCTCCAAATTATAAGTGAGGATATACGGTATTTAGTTTTCTGTTCCTGTGTTAGTTTGCTCAGGATATGGCCTCCAGCTCCATCCATGTTCCTGTGAAGAACATCATCTCATTCTTTTTTATGGCTGTGTAGTATTCCATGGTGTATATGTGACACATTTTCTTTACTCAGTCTATCATTGATGGGCATTTAGGTTGATGCCATGTCTTTGTTATTGTGAATAGTGCTGCAATGAACATATGTGTTCATGTGTCTTTATAACAGAATTATTTATATCCCTTTGGGTATATACCCAGTAATGGGATTGCTGGGTCGAGTGACATTTCTGTCTTCACGTCCAAAAAAACCACTCTTAGTCATGCCAGAGATACTATGGGTCTTAGAAGCTCATGTGCCAGGAACTGTGGACTAAGACTAAATATACATATTTTTATTATCTCATATTGGCTCTGTTCATCCAGTTAGAAGAACAGCATTTCTTCAGGGGGATCTCAACAGAGACATGACATAGGGAAGGTGCAGAATTCTGTATGCCCGGATGCATTGAGAGCTGTCCTGAAGAGAGGCCAGCTAGAGGCTGGCTAGAGGCGGTGGAGACGTGGTCCTGATTCTTACTGTTGGGCTCAGGCATTGGGGCCTGAAATTCCTACCACAGGAATAAAAGAAGAAAGTTCATTCATATTCAGATAGTTTTAAGCTGGTAAGTGAGTTTCTATTCAAACTCCTACATTATTTTCAAGGTGCATTAGCCCATTTATGTTTAATACCTGTGGTTTCAACTAGCTCAGGGGCATTCTGATCACTGGAAAGAAAGCTGTTTACAAGGTGGTTTATGTCAGATGACTTTGCCAATAAACCTATCTTGAAAGGTTGCTGGAAGGATTATGTGAAACAGCATATCAAGGTTCTAAACAGTGCCTACTACATTAAGTGCTGGATGGTGACTAAGACATACTCCGTCCCTCTCCTTATGGTCCTCACGGTTTAGTGAGAAAATGGAAAAATAAACGTCATTTCATTCTCATTCTAACTGGCCGGGGTGGTGATGCTGAGTAAAATCTGAAGAACCCCTGTAAATTGTATGCTAAATTAAGCTTAAGTGAGCACATACTATTTTCTAGGGCTCAAGTCCAAAGATTTCATTAAATTTTTAAAGGTCTCCTTGGCTCATAAGAGTTTAAGGATCATTCGTTAGAAGTAGATGAAAAGCACCCCAAATTATCTTATGAAATATTTTCCTGTTTCCCAATTTATTGTATGAAAGCTAGCATTACATTTTATAAAAGCCAATAAAGATATTTCAAAAGTAAAACTATAGGCTGATTTTACTTATGGATATAGGTGTAAAAATTCTAGATAAAATATTCACAAACCAAACGCAGTATTACATTAGAAGAATAGATATTGGTGTGACAGTTGGAGCTGAGGAACCCCAGCAGTGTCTTTGCATTCTCCACTCTGGCTGGTGGGTGAAGAGATGGCCTGAAGAGTGGCTGGTTGCTGCAACAGAGTGCTATGTTGAAGCTCTGGAATAAGAATTGGTTTGACCTGTGGTCACATGGTACCTGACCTATTATGATGACCAGACTCGGCAGAGTGTTAAGGATAAGGCCCACATGCAAGTGGAATGCCTCAACATCCCTACCGGGCAGGAAATGTCGGGATAGTCAGCCTCTGGATGGAAAGTCAAAAGACTGCATACTGCCGGGAGTGGTGGCTCACGTCTGTAATCCCAGCACTTTGGGAGGTCGAGGCAGGCGGATCGCTTGAGGTCAGGAGTTCGAGACCAGCCTGACCAACATGGTGAAACCTCGTGTCATCTAAAAATACAAAAATTAGCCAGTCATGGTGGCACGCACCTGTAATCCCAGCTACTCGGGAGGCTGAGGCAGGAGAATTGCTTGAACCTGGGAGGTGGAGGTCGCATTGAGCCGAGATTGTGCCACTGCACTCCAGCCTGGGTGACAGAATGAGACCCTGTCCCCCCCAAAAAAAATGTATAAAATATATATTATATTTTGCATAATAAATAATATTTATATATTATATAATCATATTTAAATATATTAATATTTAAATATGATTATATAATATATAATATTCTTATTAAGATATATATCATATATAATTTATATATGTGATATATATATATCACATATTTATATATGTGATATATATATAAATATATATATATTTATATATGTGATATATATATATATAAATATATATATATTTATATATGTGATAGATATATATATATATATAGAAAAAGACTGCATGCTGCAGATTGTTTGCTCAGATGGGAAAGCAATTAGTCTTTGTGCAGAAAACACAGTGATTGCTTGGCCTGGAAATTTACACTCCAAGATTCCGGGACAAACACAGCCTGTGTGGGCTCCACAGTCATGACTGATGAGACACTCGTGGTTTCCTCCCCTTCACCACACACAGCCTATGCTGCACCAGCCACTGAGGAATAGGCCTGTGAGCCATACAGTGGTGTGTGCCTGCCAGGAACTCAAATTGTCTATGCTGCTAATGGACAGGCATATGCTGTGCCCTACCAGTACTCGTATGCAGGACTTTATGGACAGCAGCCTGCTAACCAAGTCATCATTCAGGAGTGATATCGAGACAGTGACCTGGGCAGTGGGCATGTTGGCAGGAGTGGCCATGGTCATGGCCTTAGGGTGTCTGTTCTTGGTCTTCTAGAGGCTGTAAGGTATTGATGTGCATAGCTCCTGATAACCCTGTGTGCAGTAACATGATTTACAGGGCATTTCTGTTTGTCACAAATGTTTTTAATAATAATTTTAATCGTTCCTTTGAAAGTAGTGACATCATAATTGTAACTAATCCACGTAAGTACCACAGAGAAAGGTTTGAACTGTGCTATTTTTTTCTTTTTCCTTTTTTTTTTTTGAGATGGAGTCTAGCTCTGTCGCCCAGGATGGAGTGCAGTGGCGCGATCTTGGCTCACTGCAACCTCTGCCTCCAGGGTTCAAGTGATTCTCCTGCCTCAGCTTCCCAAGTAGCTGGGATTACAAGCACGTGCCGCCATACTCGGTTAATTTGTGTATTTTTAGTAGAGATGGGGTTTCACCATGTTGGCTGGGATGGTCTTGATCTCCTGACCTTGTGATCCACCCACCTCAGCCTCCCAAAGTGCTGGGATTACAGGCATAAGCCACCACGCCTGGCCAGAACTGTGCTATTTTGTTCAAATATGGGCTCTCCAGGGGCACTGGCTCATTCTAGGACTGTCCTTACGGAGGTCTCGGAATACTTTATTTGAGCATAGCTGTTTTGAAAGGCATTTTCTTTTTAGAGTTAGGTGTAGTGCTTAAGGGATACTTTATTTTCATGTTATGCCAGTAATATAGTGCTGTATGCGTCATGAGTGATTGTGGCAAGAAAATCTACAGTTCCTTTCTGTTTAACTTTTTCAAACAAAAGACCAGAACCGGATGCATGTTACCTTAGGAGCTGTGGATTGGCAAGCTTCTGGTTACTTCTCCGAGGCTGTGATGTGAGAGCCCCCTGACTCGCCTTCTGGGGCTCCATAGGCCCCCAGCAAGGGTGACTCCTCAGGATGAGAGGGCACAGCCAGCCTTTGAAAAAACGATGCTTCAGAAATCTGCCTAACCCTAGCTTCTTCTTTTTCTTTCTTTTCTTTTCTTTTTTTTTTTAAGACAGAGTCTCACTCTGTCACCCAGGCTTGAGTGCAGTGGCACGATCTAGGCTCACTGCAACCTCCACCTCTCGGGTTCAAGCAATTCTCTGCCTCAGCCCCCCGAAGAGCTAGGATTACAGGCGCCCGCCACCAAGCCTGGCTAATTTTTTTTGTATTTTTTTTTTTTTTAGTAGAGATGGGCTTTCACTATCTAGGTCAGGCTGGTCTTGAACTCCTGACCTTGTGATTCACCCGCCTTGGCCTCCCAAAGTGCTGGGATTACAGGCTTGAGCCACTGTGCCCGGCCCCTAGCTTCTTATTCTCAGGTTATTCTTGTATGGTTTTGGTAGCCGTATTTGGAAAACATATCCCTCATTAGGAATTGATTTGAGCTTCTGAGTTTTAGGGTTTTATCCTTTAAAACTTGGAGAAGCCAGAACAATAACAAACAAGTGTGTGGGGGCAGATTTGCTTTATTCAGAGAGAGCTATTTGAGTGTGTGTCTGCCTGGGGTGTTTGCATTGCTGCCTCAGCCTCCTTATAGCCTATTTTTCTGCTTGTTGAGAGACTAATATTAAAAGAAAGGTGGGGGAGTGGAAGGAGAGCCTTAGTTAGAGCGTTTTCATTTCAGGCCTTCTGAGAGGTTGGACTGTGGGGGGATTGCTCTCTCTTGTCCCCCTGAAGGCCCACAGGAATGGGGCCCTGTGGCTGTCCACTGAGCACCAGGACAGACCGTAGCTGAGCAAACTCGGGTTATGGACGGGAAATGGGGCCCAGGGGCCCTCAGGACACAGGGACTGGTTCAAGGTGCCACTCAGTCTGGCCAGGACCCCTGCCTTGCTTTTGTTCTTGATCTCTGCATGATAGAGAAGCTTAGAACATGGAATTTTGAGCCCCAAAATGTGGGAGTCTCTGGAAAATCCAGTCCTGCCTTTCTGTCCAGTGCTCTTATTTCCAATATGATGAACTATGTATTTCAAATATTCACGTTTCTGTTGTTTCATGTTTTCAAGCTCTGAATTATTCTGGTTTTCTGTCCTGCATGCTTTAAACATGTGATTGTAAAAAGGCAGTTTAGCGCAGTGAATATCTCTGCCCCACCCTCCATATGGTCCTGTTTTCCCTAACATACGTTCCAGGTAGCACAGACGTGTTATTTTGCCCGACTAGTTACATACATGCTGTCTTGCTTTGCTGCTCAGTCACTTCCCTCTGAGGCCAACTTACATAGGATTCCACATGAAGCCAGATGCCCGAGAAACTGAGTGGTGACCACAAGTCTGTTTTTATCGCCAGTCCTAGGGGACTTGTTGACGTGAGAGTGTCTGTTCCCACCTGGAAGGATGTGTGTTTATCTGTCGTCTCTGGATAGATGCAACGTATGACAACGCTAGTGCCCATGGTTTAAAATGTCGCTTTGAGGATTTTCCATCCTGTATAATAAGAACGGCTTTGTTAAGATTATAATCGTTGTTAAAGCTGTATGTACGCTTTACTTAAAAACTGTGAACAGTTTTTCATGTTGCACTGGTGGTAATTTTGGACTTGGAATTACTGGGAGGGAATTACAGGAACCAGAGAGTATTGACTTTTGCAGCTGAAATGCTCTTGAAGCAGACGTCTCCCTGTGCCCCATGGCTGCTTCTGGATGAACTGGGGGAGATGTGGACTGAAGCTTGGGCACCCATGTGTGTCCCCTCCCCAGTCCCCATCCCCAGTGGGGCCAGCCTCATTAGGCAGCCATAGTTGAGCCTGGAAATTCACGGTCATTAGTGATTTGATCCTGGTATGAAATGCATACTGGGGATGAGGTGGGCTCAGATATTTCATTTCTTTGGCCACAACTCCCACAGATGCCAACATTTTGATAGCCTCAGTATCTCAATGACATCCTTTGTTTACGGTGCTACACTTAGTAATTCCAAGTCAAGAAGTGCGTGAGTTAGAAGAAACTTCTGTTCATTTTTGAGTAAGCATTTTACTTCCATGTGTCCTTTTTTTTTTTTTTTTTTTTGAGACAGAGTCTCACTCTGTCGCCCAGGCTGGAGTGCAGTGGCACGATGATCTCAGCTCACTGCAAGCCCCACCTCCCGGGTTCACGCCATTCTCCTGCCTCAGACTCCCGAGTAGCTGGGACTACAGGTGCCCGCCACCACGCCCCGCTAATTTTTTGTATTTTTAGTAGAGACGGGATTTCACCGTGTTAGCCAGGATGGTCTCGATCTCCTGACCTTGTGATCCACCCGCCTCGGCCTCCCAAAGTGCTGGGATTATAGGCATGAGCCACTGCACCCGGCCTCTATGTGTACTTTTAAATAATGATCCATACCTTGAAGAAGTTGGCCATTGACATTACTTGCATGCTAAACTGATTGTTCTTTTAGCTCTGTTCTTTTCATTCCTTGAATCAACTTCAGGGTCTTGGATATTAAAGAGAAGAGGGAGAACTGTGGTTAATATCTTGGATCATAATTTGTGAACAAGGCCAGACTTTGCCCATTTTAGGCCTTCCAGGACTCAGTGTAGCCACCTGGATCAGAATAAGATTCTCAGCTGAGACAAAAATGACCCCAGTTTATTTTCCACATCAAGTTTTGATCCCGCGGAATATTTCTTTTTCCTTCCCTGTGTATATAGATACCAGCCATGGAATGCAGCTCCACTTTCTCCCCAGAACTGAACTTTTTGTGATTGCTTTCTGTCTCTAGTATTCTTTCGTGTCTACGGAACTGATTTTTTTTCCTACGTATGCAAATTTTACGTTTGTAAGCAAAAATGTCAATATATTAACGTGTTAACCTTGAAGAAAAAAAAAGAATAAATACCAAGATTAAGTAAATTTATTCTGGAATGCAAGAATTGTTCAACGTTTAAAAAGCTATAAATAATAATCAATTACAGTAACAAATTAAAAGAGAAAACCTGCAAGATTATATTAATAAATATTTAAAAGTATGTGATAATTCAATATTCACTTCAGAGAAAAAAGCTACCTAAATATGATGAGATTTGCCAAAACCCAAAAGCAAACATCATACCAAGTATTATAGAACAAAAAAAGGTAACTGAATTAAAATGAGGAATAAGGCAGATACACTTGTTATCTCAACTTATTTATTACTCCTACATTGTTTTGGAGGCTCTAGCTAATGCAATAGAAGATGAGATTATTTGCTTAAATATTGAAAAAGGAAAGCACAATACTAGAATTAATAAGTGAATTCGGCAAGTCATTTGGACTTTTTGTTAATTGTCTTTGGCTGTTATTTATTGAATGATATGACATTGTAAGGAAATGTAAGTTTTATGTTTTTACACTAACAGATTTAAAAATCTTTTCCTTTAAATTTAGGATTTTGCATCTCTGCTTAGAAATGACTTCCTCATGCTTAGAAATGACTTCCCAGGATTTCTTCTAGTAGTTTTATGATTTTATGTTTAAACTTTCAATTCATCAGGAAGCTCCTTTTGGCTTGTGAGGGAAAATTGGGCCTAAGATTTATTTATTTTCAAAGTATTTTATGTATTACACAATGCACTTTCTCCCATTGATTTGAAATGCCAACATGGCATAAATTTCATTCTAGAATGCAGCTGGGTCTGTTTCTGGACTCTGTACCTCTGTTTTCTTCTTTTGCAGTTCCAAGATATTTTAATTATCGTAGCTGCATTTTATGATTTACTACCTGGACGAGTGAGTTTCTAGGGAGAAATTGTCAGCATTTTAAATAGTGAAGGGAAGGTACTAGCAGGGAGGTTAGTGATGTTACACAAGGGTGTATTTATTTATTTGTTTTTAGAGATGGGGTTGTGCTTTGTTGGCCAGGTGGTCTTGAACTCTTGGCCTCAAGCAGTCCTCCTGCCTCCACTTCCCAAAGTGCTGGATTACAGGCAGGAACCACCATACCTGGCCAGAAGGTTGTATTTAGATGACAGATCCCTGAAGAGGTGGGTGGGTGATAAGGGAAGTGCCGGGGGTTGAGAGGGTAGTGGGGAATGGTTTTCAGGGCCAGGTTGGGGTGTTAGCCTTGACCAGGAGGAAGGGTACTCTGACACTGTGAAGAGACAGAGAGAGGGAAAGCTGGCATTAGCAAGATTACAGCCCTTCCAGGAGAAAGACCCTTCATCCTACTCCTAATGCTGGTCTTAGGTAGCCATATTTTGTGACTGTGAGTCCCTGTCCATCCCAACCATCCCCGATTAAATCAGGAAGGCCCTGTTACCAGAAAGCGGTCCCCATCCAGACCCCAAGAGAGGGTTCTTGGATCTCGCATGAAAAAGAATTCAGGAAGAGTCCATAGAGTAAAGCGAAAGCAAGTTTATTGAGAAAGTAGAGGAATAAAAGAATGGCTACTTGGTAGGCAAAGCAGCCCCAAGGGCTGCTGGTTGCCCATTTTTATGATTATTTCTTGGTTATATGCTAAACAAAATGTGGATTATTCATGCCTGCCCTTTTTAGATAATATAGGGTAACTTCCTGACATTGCCATGGCATTTGTAAACTGTCATGGCGCTGGTGGGAGTGTGGCAGTGAAGACGACTAGAGGTCACTGTCGTCACCATCTTGGTTTTGGCCGGCTTCTTTACTGCAAGCTGTTTTATCAGCAAGGTCTTTATGACCTGTATCTTGTGCTGACCTTCTAGCTCATCCGGTGACTTAGAATGCAGCCCGGTAGGTCTCAGCCTTATTTTTACCCAGCCCTTATTTAAGATGGAGTTGCTTTGGTTCAAATGCCTCTGACAACCAGAGCATGGCAGCCATTCCAGAACAAGCAGACTGTGAAGTGACGTGACATGAAGAGCTCTTTTCCAAACATGAGGAAGGGAATTCAGTTAGAATCTCTAGTGTATTGATTTGCTGGAACACTCATTGTCAAGTTCTAGATTTTCTTTATGTAGAAAACGCAGACTCACAGTGTGAACAAAGCAAGTTTTAATGCTTCCCCACTTCCTCCCCAGACCCAGAGGGAGTGAAGGAGGGCAGTGTTCCTGTCCAGAAGTGGGTCAAGGCTTGAAATTTCTTACCACTGGGTGCAGGACTGGCTCTCACCAGGGATTGCAGGTCCTAGAAGATGCTGGGTCCTACCTGATGGAATCAGAGAGAAAGTCCAGTAGCTTGGTCTCAGTGGGGCCTCAGCGCAAAGAGACAGAGTGGATGTCCTTTTCCTCCAGACTGCCGGGGGCAGCAAATTCCATATGTATGTTTTGCTAAAATTTTTCTTCCTGAGAGTTTGCCTTCATGCGAATCTTCCTGAAGGGTATTTTCCCTGGGTCTAACCCCCTGCATATGAAAGCTAATGGTAGGCCGGGAGCAGTGGCTCATGCCTGTAATCCCTGCACTTTAGGAGGCCAAACTGGGTGGATCACCTGAGGTCAGGTGTTTGAGACCAGCCAGGCCAATGTGGCGAAACTCCGTCTCTACTAAAAACACAACAATTAGCTGGGTTTGGTGGTGGGCACCTGTAAACTCAGCTACTCTGGAGGCTGAGGCAGGAGAATGGCTTGAACCTGGGAGGCCAGCCTGGGCAAAAAGTGAGACTCTGTTGCCAAAAAAAAAGAAAACAAAAAGAAAAGAAAGCAAACAGTAGCAGTGGGTGGGAGTGTTGAGAAAGTGAATGATGGATTGATGGGCTCTTTTGCAAACCAGAGAGTTTTCAATTGAAGGAGGAAATAATCATGTTGTTTATTTGTTTCGCACCTGTCAGCTAATCAAGTGATTTGTTTCATTGACAGATGAACTAAGAAAGTTACTTATTTCTAGTGGAAAAGCATTCACAATAATTTAATCTTATCAGTAAAACTGAGAAGTTGTTCAGGGAATTGAATATCATTTCTGTGCCCAAATTCCCTTCCCATTTCTATTTATTTATGTGAACAAGTTTTTCACAGTTGTATATATATATATATATAAAAACAAAAATAGGAATAAAATCCATGCCAACTTAGTCTCACGCTATCATCTACAGATACATTAAAAATTGCAAAAGCCCTCTAAACTATTAAACAAATAGTACCATTCACCTTTCAGGAGCTTCGTTCTCAATATATTTCCTTTATATTTTATATTTACTTTCTGTTTAATGACTTAAAATATGTAATATTTAGGTACTTTGATCAACTGTTCACTGAAAACAATGGTAAAGATAATTTAATCCAGAAGAAAATTTAAATACAGAGCTTTAAGATCAAAGTAAATAATTTTTTAAAATTTCAATGTGTACACCTATTTTTGTTATAGAAACATAAGGAAGTTCAATAAAAGACTTTTAGACAGAAAAACACATTCCATTAGGATATAATTCTGTAGGAAATGTGGAAGGGCAGAGGTCCGGAGCCCGGGTCTGTGAACTCCCTTTGCCCCCAGGTCCTCAGATCTTGCCCTCCATGCTGAGATTTAGAGACTGGAGGCCCTAATGGCTGCTGATCTCGTATCAGGTGAGAGCTCATCTCCTTGATGACAACATCATTAAGCCCTAATTAGTCAGGCCACAGGAAGCTGGTATCTATTATTTAAAGGAAAGCAAAACACATTTTCCTTCTTCTTTGGTAGAACAGGAAGCAAGGCCACATGCTGAGTAGGAGGAGCCAGCACAGGGTGGAGTAGTGAAGGGCCGCTCTGCCCTAGCCACGTCTCAATGGTGAGCTTATATGTATTTCCCACTGGGCACAGCCGAGCGTCAGGGATTTGAGGTGTGTGTGTGTGTGTGTTTTGCTTATTTGCTTCACAAAGTCATTCTGGACCTCAGTTGAGAGAGAGAGGCTCTGATTCTTTAACTGGTGGCCCCAGGCCCTAGCACCCACTCTGTAGATGGGGAAAGAGAGGAACATTTGTGAGAGGTTTGGATAATCCTGGTCCAGAGAAAAGGCACATCATTTAAATTTTTATTTTTTTATTTTTTGAGATGGTCTCGCTCTGTTGCCCAGGTTGGAGTGCAATGATGTGATCTTGGCTCACTGAAGCTTCTGCCTCCCCGGTTCAAACGATCCTCTCACCTTAGCCCTGCAACTAGCTGGGACTACAGGCACATGCCACTGTACCTGGCTATTTTTTTATTTTTATTTTTTGTATTATTTGTAGAGATAGACTTTCACCATGTTGCCTAGACTGGTCTTAAACTCTTGGGCTCAAGCGATCCACCTGCCCTGGCCTCCTAAGGGCTGGTATTTCAGGCACGAGCCACCATGCCTGGCCTTTTTTTTTTTTTTTTACTTTAAAGGTTTTCGATATTTCCAACAATAATGAGCTTGAAGGGGCACATCACTTCTGCTCATACTCCATGACTTGAACTTGGTGGTTTGTGGCTTTCCTGGGGGTCCTGGAAGCAGGAGATGCTGGTTGGCTCCTCAGCTAGCTGTCTCTGCTCTACGGGGGTAGAAGGTTTGAAGACAGCTGAGACGGTTGGAAATAGCCACTGCAGCACGAGGAGAACAGCTGATCAGGAAACACAAGCCTGGTGGGCAGCATTAATGGCCAGCTGCAATCTGTGGGTTGGTGGGCTTTCCTCCAGCAGCCTCCAACTATGCCCCTACGAATGTCAATAGGAGAAGAGCTGGTTAGATCGAGCTTGTGGTTTCAGGGGAGAGGCATGTCAAGGGGACAAGGGGGCAAGGGAATTGAAGATCTTGGCAGGAAAGAATCTGAGGAACTACTATGTCTATGTTGGATAAGGAAGAGAGTGGTCATGGCAGGTGGGCGGAAAAGAAAGGGCTCAAGTACCTACAGGTCTTGATGAAACTGAAGAAGAGATGGAGTGGATGGAAGTGCTGGGATTACAGGCGTGAGCCACTGTGTCTTGCTCTGTTGCCCAAGCTGGAGTGCAGTGACACAATCACAGCTCACTGCAGCCTTGACCTCGGGGGCTCAAGCGATCCTCTCACCTCAGCCTCCTAAGTGCTGGGACTACAGGTGCTCACCACCATGCCCCCCTAATTTTTGTATTTTTTGTAGAGACAGGTTTTTGCCATAGAAACTCTGTATTTGTATTGTACTTGTATCTGGCCTCTAAACAGAATATACATGTTTAGAAATTGTTGCCCAAGCTGGTTTTGAACTCCTGGGCTCAAGTGATCCTCCTGCCTTGGCCTCCCAAAATGTTGGGATTATAGGTGTGAGCCACTTTGCCCAGCTCAATAAATTTTTTTTTCTTCAAGCCCCAGTCCAAAACTCAGGCTACTACAACAGGTATCTCAAATATGACACTTTTTCTTCTCATATTGGCACCATTGTCAGTTCAGTCTCTGAAGGTGAAGTGTCTTGAGATCACTGCTCTCCATACATAAAAGCAGTAAGAGACTTCTTCAAACTTGTATTTTAACCACGTGGCTCTGCTTTTTACCTTAAATTAATGATGACTATCACCTGTTTTCCACAGTAGTATTTGTTAACCGAAGCTACTAAGTATTGTAAGTTTGTCTAAGGCAGGATGATAGGGTACATAGGAAAAAATTAAATCTATTTTATAACTATAAAGGGAGGCATAAAACTAGAGCATGTTCCTGAAGCAGGTCATGTTTCAAAAAGATGTTCAGGGATGATGGACTTCTCCAGCAGCATGCAGCATTTTTTTAAAACTAGGAACTACCTTTTTTTTTTTTTAAAGATTAACAAAGAAAAAAAACAGGAAGTAAAGAACAACAACAATCTGCATTGCTGTACCCAGCGCAGGAGAAGTTGTCTGATGTGTAGATATAATTTCAGTCATTTGAGATTAAGAAACTTTAAAAGGGTCCAGGTGTGGTGGCTCATTTCTGTAATCCCACCACTTTGGGGGGCCGAGGTGGGCAGATCACTTAAGGGCAGGAGTTTGAGACCGGCCCAGCCAATGTGGTGAAACCCTATCTCTACTAAAAATACAAAAATTAGCTGGGAGTGTTGGTGGGCGCCTGTAGTCCCAGCTACTCAGGAGGCTGAGGCAGGAGAATCACTTGAACCCGGGAGGCGCAGGTTGCAGTGAGCTGAGACCACGCCACTGCACTCCAGCCTGGGTGAAAGAGTGGGACTCCATTTCACCAAAAAAAAAAAAAAAAAAAAAAAAAAGTTTAAAAGGATAATTTGGAATACTTGTATTCAGACTCTTAACACAGTATATATGTTTAAAAATTGTGGATTCTCAGATGATATTTGATTAATAAAAACATATTTTTATCATTGGTGAATGTACTGGGTTGGTTAGGGCCTCCCCAAGTTCACGTCTCCCTGGAACCTCAGAACATGACCTTATTTGGAAATAAGGGTCTTTACATGTGTGATCAAGTTAAGATGAGATCATACTGTATTAGGTTGCACCCTAAATCCAATGACTGGTGTTTTATTTTTTTTTTAATTTATTTTTTGGACACAGGGTCTCTGTCACCCAAGCTGGAGTGCAGTGGCACAATCTCAGCTCACTGAAGTCTTGACCTCCCAGACTCAGGTGATCCCCCCACTGCAGCCTTCCGCGTAGCTAGGACTACAGGTGTCCACCAGCATGCCTGGACAATTTTTAAATTATACATAGAGACAGGGTCTCCCCATGTTGTCCAGGCTGGGATTGGTGTTTTTAGAAAGCTGTACAAAGACACAGAGACACACAGGGAGAATACTGCATGACAATGGAGGTGGAAATTGGAGTGAAGAGTCTAGAACCAGGAAATGCCGGCAGCCACCTAGAGCTAGAGGAGGCAAAAGGGGCTTCTTCCCAAGCGCCTTCAGCAAGGACATGGTCTTTCTATACCTCAATTTCAGACTTCTGGCCTCCAGAATTGTGAGATAACAAATTTTTGTTGGTATAGGCAAGTTTGTGGTACTTTGTGGTAGCAGCCTAGGGAACCAACATACTTAGGTGGGGTAAAAAATATGGAGGTAGAAGGTTGGAATAGCTGACATTTTTTCTAAATGTTATGATGGACAGTCTGTGGTATAGCCTGAATGAACCAGATGCTTCCTGCTGGAACAGTGACATTCGCAGGTTCTTTGGTTCAGAGTTTACTAAAACATAGCCAATAGACTTCCCTTCAGATGGAGAAATGATTTTCTATTTTATATATAAACGAGTTTGGTATGCTTCATGGTATCTTTAACTTCACTAAATAAAACGCTGCACAGAAACATCCTACACTGCAGTCCCTGAAGATATTACTTTTCTTTTCTTTTTCTTTCTTTTTTTTTTTAGACGGAGTTTTGCTCTTGTTGCCCAGGCTGGAGTACAATGGCGTGATCTCAGTTCACCGCAATCTCCGCCTCCTGGGTTCAAGTGATTCTCCTGCCTCAGCCTCCAGAGTAGCTGGGATTACAGGCGTGTGCCATCATGCCCAGCTAATTTTGTATTTTTAGTAGAGACGGGGTTTCTCCATGTTGGTCAGGCTGGTCTCGAACTCCCGACCTCGGGTGATCCGCCCGCCTTGGCCTCTTAAAGTGCTGGGATTACAGGCATGAGCCACTGAGGCTGGCCGATATTACTTTTCATAATTTGTTTTTGCATTTTTCTTTGTCTCCAAGGCCAGCCTCATAGATGTGTAATATTTAATTTTACGTTTAGCTAATGGTTACAAATATTACGTTTCTTTGTCATTGAATACTTTTGAAGTTATTCTGATGCGTATTTACCAAACTTTATGAGGCTAAAAACCTTTGTGATTTTTTTTTTTTTTTGGGAGCATAGACAATATTTTTATATGCTGATAGCTATAATCGAAACATAGGGGTTACTTAAATGAACAAGCGATCTATCACAAGAGAAATGGAAACAGACATTTAATGCATCATTTTGCTAATGGTTCTTCCCTATCCACTAATCAGCCTCCATTCACTTTTTTGCTCTGATAAATGTACTATATTGTTTTATAAATTTTCTTCTGAGTGTTCATGTAAGAAGGAAGTTATTGCAGCCCTCTTTACACAGAGACCTAATGGAATGAAGGACTTGATCAACATCACAGTTTTCCTATCAGTGAGTAGGTTTTCTAGCTGGATTAATGCCAACTCTTCCTTTTTTTTTTTTTTTTTTTGAGATAGAGTCTCACTCTTTCACCCAGGCTGGAGTGCAAATGGTGCGATCTTGGCTCATTGCAACCTCTGCCTCCCAGGTTCAAGTGATTCTCCTGCCTCAGCCTCCTGAGTAGCTGGGACTACAGGTGTGTGCCACGATGCCTGGCTAATTTTTGTATTTTTTTTTTGTAGAGACAGGGTTTTACCATGTTGGCCAGTCTGGCCTTGAACCTCTGATCTCAAGTGATCTGCCTGCCTGCCTTGGCCTCCCAAAGTGCTGGGATTACAGGCGTGAGCCACCACACCTGACTCTTACTCCTGTTCTTAGCTCAAATCTCATCCAAAGGAAATTGGCACTCTCAATTTCCTTTTACATTAAGAATGAGTTTGATGTTCATAAGTATATACTCTGAAATGGTAACCAATATTCCCTTTGAAATGGGTCCCCTTGATGTCAACACAGGGAAATAAGGCAGAATGGCAAGACAAGGCCCTGTACTTACCCTGCTCTGCAGCCAAAATGGAAACTAAAGACCATTCGTTTAGTCAGGCCATTAACCTACATAATCATAAAAGCAGAGATCCTTGTCCATTGGTGATATCTACTCTAAAGCACAGTGAAATTTAGTCTAACACCTATTTTAATGTTTTGATTTTCCTATTCTGTAGCCTGATCTTGTAGGCATTGAGTTGGTGCTTTTAACCCTTGGTGAACACAAGATTTGAAAAAGCCTCTGAGAGGCGAGGGAATTACATAAACTATGCTGCATAGTTAGATGGTCTGAAACTTTGCTCTGCCTATGAAGTAAACACCTTCATAGGTTGTCACATTCTTAGAAATGCAAATAGCTTCTGTGGAGATACATTAAATATAAATTTCCAAACTTATCGGCCAGCTAACATAGGAAATATGTTAGATTTAAACACCAGGATTTTAGAATTTGTGTACTTTCTTTTATGGCAGCTGCAACTGGTTGTCAATCCAGAGAAAAAAGAGAGCTGAGTTTTGGAAGCTACTCCTATGTGGTATCTATTGTTTTTATTTTATTTTGAGACAGAGTCTTGCTCTGTTGCCGAGGCTGGAGTACAGTGGTGTGATTTCGGCTCACTGCAACCTTCACCTCTGGGGTTCAAGCTATTCTCCTGGTTCAGCCTCCCAAGTAGCTGGGATTACAGGTGTGTGTTATTATACCCGGCTAATTTTTGTACTTTTAGTAGAGTCAGGGTTTCGCCATGTTGGCCAGGCTGGTATTGAACTCCTGAGCGCAAGTAATACACCCACCTTGGCCTCCCAAAGTGCTGGGATTATAGGTGTGAGCCACGGTGCCTGGCCTGGGGCTAGGTATCTTTAAATATTGGGCAACTTACTAGCGATTTTCTTGGAAGGCAGATGGCCTCTTCGGTCACCAATTCTGTAGGGTCTATGAAAGAGGATAGAGTGAGTAATTAAAATATAGGCATAAAGAAAAAAGTGAGACAAATAGCAGGGGGCAGACCTCTGGGTTACAGAACACCACCCAACATTTCACTGTCTTAGCTTCGTGTTTTCTCTACAAAGAATTTCATTCCATCTGTTTGGGAAGTTTCTTCCCTAACTTCCATAGAAAACACATTATTTTGTTAGAACTGGAGGGTGGTATTTGTGATTTCAAGATGGTTTTTCGCCATTTTAATCTCTCTTTATCTGAGGTTAGACTTTTGTTTGCAGTTGTGATTTTCAAAGAAAAGGTCCTGTCAAATGTTTCAAGTAGAACACAGCAACACACATTTATTTGCACCCCAACTTGTCAACAAAGTGTGGGGACAGGCATGAAGGAGAGATGCCATTAACTGCCATTGTTTAACTTCATTGCTGCCTGCCTCAGAACTCATCTGACTAAAAACACTTCTTAACCCCAATGTTTTTCTGTCATTTTAGGATTTCAGTGTGGCACAATATGTTCCTGCGGTCCAAAATTGAGAAGGGAATTGAAACAAGGGAAACTTTTACTGTTATGAAATATAATAAATAGTGCTTGCTTTACTGTATGATTTTTATGCTTTCTGATTATATGGACTCTATACAGTTTGTATAGTCACAATGACAAGAATTATTTTATCTTCCCTTTCTTTGGCCCAGCTTTTTGGGCCACTCTCACTATGACTAGCAATGAGCATTAAGTGGTTAATAAGGAAGCAGGTGCCCAGATATTGGCTCCAGTTTTCACAGTATCCACCAGTGACTGTGGACACTTTGGGTAAGTCATTCTCCACAAAGAACGTGGTTTATTTGTATTTTTATAGATTTGAGCTATGTAGTTAATAAGGCTATGGTAGCTCTTTGATGTTCTATGCTGAATTTTCTTAGTTCATTCTTTGTTTTTTTGAGACAGAGTTTTGCTCTTGTTGCCCAGGCTGGAATGCAACAGAACGATCTTGGCTCATTGCAGCCTCCGCTTCCCAGGTTCAAGTGATTCTCCTGCCTCAGCCTCCCAAGTAGCTGGGATTATAGGCATGCACCACCACACCCAGTTAATTTTGTATTGTTAGTAGAGACGGGGTTTCACCATATTGGCCAGGCTGGTCTGAAATTCCTGGCCTCAGGTGATCCACTCGCCTCAGCCCTCAAAATGCTGGGATTACAGGCATGAGCCACTGCACCTGGCCTCGTAGTTCATTCTTAAAATCTATAACCATTAGCATTAAAACATAAATAACTGAAATTTAAGCATAAAATATTTAATGAGTAAAAAAATGGCCCAGAAGAGAAGTAAAAATCAATAGCTATTCATAAGGGTAGGTTTTCATATAGCTTGTATTAGGTAGCATTGTATTGTGTGTGTGTGTGTGCGTGTGTGTGTGTGTGTGTGTTGGGAGGAGTGCATTAATTTGTGAGGGCTCCCATCTCCCATAACAAAAAACTTCAGACTGGGTGGCTTAAACAACAATTTTTTTCTCACAATTCTGGAGGCTAGATGTCCGCGATCAAGGTGTCGGCAGGGTTGGTGTATTCTGAGGCCTCTCTCCTTGGCTTGTAGGCGGCTGATTCCTCACTTCATTTGTTCTTTTCTCTGTGCCTATCTGTGTCCAAGTCTCAGGAGGACAACAGTCATATTGGATTGGAGTTCATTCTAATGACCTCATTTTAATTCTATTGCCTCTTTAAAACCTTATCTCCAAATAGACAGTCATATTCTAAGGTATTGGGGGTTAGGACTTCAACATGTGAATTTGTTTTTGGCGGTGGGGGGGGGATACAATTTAGCCCATAATAGTGGGTATATGGCTTTAACAGCTTTCTTGAGGTTTATCTTATGAACTATACATTTAGCCCATGTTAAGGTTGACCAGTCTTAGTAATTTTATGCAGCCCTGCAACTGTCACCGCAGTCCCATTTTTTTTTTTTTTTTGACAGTGTCTTGCTCTGTCGCCCAGGCTGGAGTGCAATGGTGCGATCTTGGCTCACTGCAACCTCCGCCTCCCAGGTTCAAGCGATTCTCCTGCCTCAGCCTCCCCTGTAGCTGGGACTACAGGCGTGTGCCACTATGCCCAGCTAATTTTTTGTATTTCAGTAGAGATGGGGTTTCACTGTGTTAGCCAGGATGTTCTTGATTTCCTAACCTCGTGATCTGCCTGCCTCAGCCTCCCAAAGTGCTGGGATTACAGGCGTGAGCCACCATACCATGCCGCAGCCCCATTTTAGAACTACATGACGTTGTTCTAAGTCTCTTGGAGCACAATGATGTAATGGGAGTATTGGATGACAACCCAGTTGTTATATTCTCAAATTACTTACTAAAATTTATGTTTTAAGCATCAGTTAAAATGATTGCCTGTTGGTCTGTAAATTTTCCTAATCGGTTATACCGATGTTGATATATTTTGCACTTAGCATCCTGCCTATTTTTTTTTTTTTTTTTTGCCATGGTTTTTCTTATAAGGATGAAAGAGGAGACCCCAAATAAGCTACTTAGAAGGGAAAAAGTGTTATAAGTTTTCATATGGAAGATTTCATCTGATTTTGATAGAATGGAAAGGGCACTGGCCAGGCGCAGAGGTTCACGCCTGTAATTCCAGCACTTTGGGAGGTTGAGGCAGTAGGATTGCTTGAGGCCAGGAGTTTGAGACCAGACTGGGCAACATATGGAGACCCTGTCTCTACAAAAAATAATTAAAAAATTAGCTGGCTGTGGTGGTACATGCCTGTAGTCCTAGCTACTCGGGCCAGGAGTTAGGGAGACCTGGGTTTGCTCTGAGATTCATACTTTCCAAACTGAGCCTCAATCTTCTCAACCAAATAAGACCCTGCTCAGCATGCAACACTGCTAGGAGCATAATAAAGAATATTACCCAGAGTAAAAATCCTTAAAAAGTTTTTTAATGTAAATATAGGATGGTATTACTTTTTGAAGAAAAATAAAATGGGGTCCCTGATTAGAAATAATTAAAATAGACTTTTCTGAGCTGTTAACAGTTTACCCAGTTACTTCAAAGAATAATTGTTTTGCCAGAACCTTAAACTTTAAATTGGTCTATAATCTAAACATTATTATTATTATTATTTGAGATGGAGTTTTGCTCTTGTTGCCCAGGCTGTAGTGCAATGGCACGATCTCGGCTCATTGCAGCCTTTGCCTCCCGAGTTCAAGTGATTCTCCTGCCTCAGCCTTCTGAGTAGCTGGGATTACAGGCATGTGCTACCATGCTCAGCTAATTTTGTATTTTTAGTAGAGGTAGGGTTTCTCCATATTGGTTAGGCTGGTCTCAAACTTCTGACCTCGGGGGATCCGCCTGCCTTGGCCTCCCAAAGTGTTGGGATTGCAGGCATGAGCCACTGCACCTGGCCTATAATCTAATTATTAATGTGCCAAACAGCCTAAAGAAATTGGCTCAAAAAGACAAAGAGATTAAGGTAAATGTTAACAATTACAAAATCATGCTTCAAGTTTATGAACAGCAGTCATATTTCATCATGCTTTTAACTGTCTCATTAGATTGTGTTTAAATACATTGGGAAAGTTGTTTGCAGTTTGAAGCTTCCTCTGCTTTTGCTCACAAGGGTCTCTTCTCAAATAATTATTATTTGAAAGTAATGAGGGTCTGAGAAAGGAAAAGTCACTCCCACCACTCCACTCTACCACACATGCGAATTCAGATCACCCTGACTTCAGCCGAAATACCCTGGTTCTACAGTTACACTTGGTCTTAATTGAAATATGTGCAGTGACGCAGGTTTATAGCAAATTGATTTATTATTAAATAATGTTTGCTCAAAACTCATAATTTTAATTGAGATTTTTTTGTCCTTGGAGCAATGTACAAGCATAAAAGGGAGGCCCCTTCTTTGTAATCAAGAGGTTTATTTTTTTTTGAGATGGAGTCTCACTCTTTCGTTGAGGCCGGAGTGCAAAGGTGCCATCTCAGCTCACTGCAACCTCCACCTCGTGGGTTTAAGCAATTCTCCTGCTTTAGCCTCCCAAGTAGCTGGGATTACAGACACCTGCCATCACACCCAGCTAACTTTTGTATTTTTAATAGAGATGGGGTTTCACCATGTTGGCCAGGCTAGTCTCGAACTCCTGACCTCAGGTGATCCACCTGCCTCGGCCTCCCAAAGTACTGGTATTACAGGAATGAGCTGCCGCGCCTGGCCAAGAAGTTTCTTGAGGCAGGGATTTGAACGTGGAGAATGGGTGTAAATATGTAGGACAGCTCTCAGTCAGATATTTCAGGAAATAATGTTATTACCATCTGTGCTCACTCACTCTTTACCTCTTGTACAAGAGTTTACTGAGGGGAGTATATGTGAACCCCCATTTGTGCACTAATTGTGATGGTTAATCCTGAGTGGCAACTTGATTGGATTGAAAGATGCAAAGTATTGATCCTGGGTGTGTCTGTGAGGGTGTTGCCAAAGGAGATTAACATTTGAGTCAGTGGCCTAGGAGAGGCAGACCCTGGCAGGGGCAGATGCCAGCACAGCTAGAAAAAAGCAGGCAGTATAATCCCAGCTACTCAGGAGGCTGAGTCAGGAGAATCGCGTGAACCTGGGAGGCAGAGGTTGCAGTGAGCCGCGATTGCACCGAGCCGCGATTGCACCATTGCAGTCCAGCCCGGGTGACAGTGTGAGGATCCGTATCAAAAAAAAAAAAAAAAGAAAGAAAAAAGCAGGCAGGGGAAGGTGGAAGAGCAGACTTGCTGAGTCTTCCGAGCTTCATCTTTCTCCCGTGCTGGATGCTTCCTGACCTTGAACATCAAACTCCAAGTTCTTCAGCTTTTGGACACTTGGACTCGTTTGCCAGAGGGTCTTGGGCCTTTGGCCACAGACTGAAGGCTGCACTGTCAGCTTTCCAACTTTTGAGGTTTTGGGACTCAGACTGCTCCACCACTGGCTTCCTTGCCCCTCAACTTGCAGATGGCCTATCGTGGAGCTTTACCTTGTGCTCATGCGAGTCATTCTCCTTAGTAAGCTCCCTTTCATATATACATATATCCTGTTAGTTCTGGCCCTCTAGAGAACCCTGACTAATACACTAATGTTCTGTCATTTGCAACTTCCAGTAAAATGAAGTACTGTTTAATGATATTTAGAACTTATGACTGGCAATTCTTAGATTGAATCATTCAGACTTCTAAAGATCTGGTGTGTTCTTAAGAACATTAAGTCTTGCAACTTGTATTACAAAACCTCTTTCTAAGTGGCTTTGCTCTTTTCAAATGGAAAGTGTCAGTAGTGCATTGAACCATATGTGGAAATAAATCAGATGGCAGAACATGCTGTTAATTTCCCCAAGACGCTGATTATAAATATTCTTTACAAACAGGTCTAGCTCAACATGCTTGCTTTTCCTTCATGGAAACTGAAATCTCACCTGGCAATAGATTTCAATGTCTGGACACACACATAGCACTTTCAGGAAAGCCACTGAAAACAGCTGCGGCCAAGAAAGTCTTCAAATCTCAAGGCCACACCTAAGATACAAAGCCAAGGGGAGGAGCCAGCTGCAGGTTCTGCATTAGATGGATTTCCCAAGGGAGGGGCAAAATGTCTCTCTTACTGAACTCCACAGAGTGTATTTTGCTGTCTAGGTAAAGGTGGGAGGGAAGGGGCCCTAGGATTGTTTGAGATGCAATCTTGAGAGGTTGTGAGATTACACTCATTACAAAAAATAACTAGCCAGGTGCAGTGGTTCGTGCCTGTAATCCCAGTACTTTGGGATACTGAGTTGGATGGGTTGCGTAAGCCTAGGAGATCAAGGCTGCAATGAGCCATGCTCGCGTCACTGCACTCCAGCCTGGGTGAAAGAGTGAGACCCTGTCTCAATTAAAATAATGATAATAATAATAATAACCTTAGATGGAACTTGGAAATGGTACCAAGAAGCAAGTGTCTTTGAATATCTAAGGTAACTACAAAATCTGCCCCTGGAACTCCTAGCAAGCCATGAGATTGGTAACATTGATCCAGGCTCAGACTGATGTCTGTTAGTAAAAAACTCTTTTCCATTTATTCCTTATTATTATTATTATTATTTGAGACAGAGTCTTGCTCTGTTGGTCAGGCTAGAGTGCATTGGTGCGATCATGGCTCACTGCAGCCTCAACCTCTTGGTTGAGGTGGTCATCCTCCCACCTCAGCCTCCTGAATAACTGGGATCACAGGGGCAAGCCACCACACCCAGCTAATTTTTAAAATATTTGTGTAGACAAATAGTGAGACAGGGGTCTCTGTGTTGTTCAGTTTGGTCTCAAACTCCTAAACTCAAGTGATCCTACCACCTTGGCCTCCCAAAGTGCTGGAATTATAGGTATTAGCCACCATGCCCGGCCTCCTTATGCTCTTTTAAAACAGGAGTGAATAAAGCCCTGACATGTTCCCAAGCCTAAATTTCCCTCATTATTGATTCTTTTGTTCGAAATGTCTCCAAGGCAGTCATCTCTCTAAATTATTTCCTGATTACTCAGACGTGATAAATCATAAAGTCACCTATTTCTTCTACAGAGATTTGGAGAAGTGTTAAGTGATCAATATCCAAGCAGTGCAACATGAGCTGCTGGATTTGCTAATGATCACTCTAAATAGGTTTCTTGTAAGCGTTGGCAATGAACTTGAGAACTCACTTTATTCATTTTCTCTGATTACAGAGAAGATGAAATTTCACATAAGTGCACTGTAAGAAGCTGCCCATGTTTCTCCTGTATTCAGATAGTTTCCACGATTCCATTCTCATTCTTAGAGAATCAGTCCTTCCCTTGGTAGATGAAGATAGTTTCTGTTTAGCAGAGGACTGGGCCCATCTTTCCTTAAGGGATGACAATCTTTGTGCCATTGCCACTGGTGAAGGCTTCTAGGACATCTCCATGGATGGAATAAGCCATTGCAGAAGGAAGGTCACCTCCTCAGAGAATGGCCTTTGAGGAAGATCCATGGGGAAGAGGAAAAAGGTAAGAAAATGCATATCTACTAATAACCTTCAGTAAAACCAACAGGGTAAACTACAAATCAATTTGAAAGGAATACGTTAAAGACTAAATGTTCCAAATCAAATTGGTGCTGAGTTTGTGCACGTAAAAAACTTGTGTGCTAAAGCAGGGAACAGATTTCTAAATATTACTTGCCAATGCCAACGTGTACTTGAATTTTTACTCAGTAAATGTTCATTACTGTCAAACGTATCCCCAGGATCCTTTTAATTTTTAGAAATACAAAAATGAATAAGTCATGGTCTTTGCTAAGATGAGAACACAAATTAGTAAAAGATATTTTAGTAATTTCATTTCTCTCTTTTTTTTTTTTTTGAGACAGTCTCACTCTGTCACCAGGCTGGAGTGCAGTGGTGCACTCTCAGCTCACTGCAATCTCGGCCTCCTGGGTTCAACTGATTGTCCTGCCTCAGCCTCCTGAGTAGCTGGGACTGTAGGCACGCACCACCACGCTCAGCTAAATTTTTGTATTTTTGGTAGAGATGCTGGTCAGGATGGTCTTGATCTCTTGACATCGTGATCCACCTGCCTGGGCCTCCCAGAGTGCTGGGATTACAGACGTGAACCACCATGCTCAGCAGTAATTGTTAAAAAAGTGTGGTTTTGGAAATGTGCCAATGTAGAGCAAACACAGATTATATATATGAATTAGATCTAAGGCTTTTAGTGCCCTTATAGTGAAACATTAAGACAAATTTCTCTTTTTCTCTCTGTACAAACTAATAGTAATTTGTTAATCTATATTACTCTGATATCAACTGTGTAACAAGATGAGCTCATCTTTATCGATGAAAACATGATGTAGTTTTCCATTTTGGTGGTAGCTGACAAAAATGACTAACCTTTAAAGGGTTTATTATGACTCACTGATTTGAGCTGGGTGTATACCAATGAGAACTTGACTAAATATTAAGGTAGTTTGAAAAGAAACTTGCTGAAAGACTTAACATCTTTTGCAATAACTGGTTTACACTCAGTATCTCTACTTTATGCTATAATGAATATCATACCTGAATCTCCTTTGTAAATATTTACTTGTTCGAGTAAAAGAGAAATAGAAAAAAATTACTTGGCCAGGTGCGGTAGCTCATGCCGGTAATCCCAGCACTTGGAAGGCCAAGACAGGTGAATCACTTGAGGTCAAGAGTTCAAGACCAGCCTGACCAATGTGATGAAACCCCATCTCTACTAAAAATACAAAAATCAGCTGGGTGTGGTGGCACGTGCCTGTAATCCCAGCTACTTGGGAGGCTGAAGCAGGATAACTGCTTGAACCCAGGAGACAGAGGTTGCAGTGAGTCAAGATCGTGTGCCACTACATTCTAACCTGGGCAAGAAATTCAGACTCTGTCTCAAAAAAAAAAAAAAAAAAAAATGGCTGGGTGCAGTGGCTCATGCTTGTAATCCCAGAACTTGGGGAGTCCGAGGCAGGTGGATCACCTGAGGTCAGGAGTTCGAGACCAGCCTGGCCAACATGGTGAAACCCTGTCTCTACTAAAAATACAAAAATTAGGCGTGGTGACATGTGCCTGTAGTCCTAGCTACTCGGGAGGCTGAGGCAGGAGAATCGCTTGAACTTGGGAGGCGGAGGTTGCAGTGAGCTGAGATTGTGCCATTGAACTTCAGCCTGGGCAGCAAGAGTGAAACCCCATCTCAAAAAAAAAAAAAAAAAAAAAAGACAAAATTACTCATTCTTTTACTAAGAATAAGGAAGTTTATGAACCTAAATCATTTGGTGGCACCAACAATGACAGACTTCAACTTTTGATGTCAATCTTCAATGTTCAGGTTGGGCTGAGGTGCTGCAGAGACACCATAGGAGCACCAAACCCCCTACTTAACAAACTCAGGGTGGTATTTGCATGATGAGTTTAGTATTCCACTCGTCAGATGGAGAAATAGAGCCACAGAGAAGTGGAAGCAATCATGAATGTTTTGGATTGAAGACAAGCTCAGAGAAATGATTAAAATTCTTGAGAATTAACATCCTGTTCTGGCCCCTAGTTCTGGTTTCCCCTAAATTAGGTCATAGAACATCATTTCGGCCAGAAGAAAAATTTGATTCTTTAGTTTTAAAGCTTAACCCCTACCTCCAAAATGCACAGAAGCCAGATTCTACAACATCAAAATACCATGTGTCAAAGGAAAAACATGTTTAAAAAATTTTTTCCATAAAATAATTTAATATATTATTATATATTAATTATACATATAATTAATATATAATATATTATATAAAAATTATATATAATAATATATTAATAATATAATAATATTAACTATAAATTAATATTATAATATAATATTAATTATAAATTAATATAATATAATATAATATTATTATATTAATAATATATTATATATTATATAAAATAATATATTAAATGAAATGTAATATATTATTAAATTATTGAATTTAAGGTGCAGTAGAATAACTAGCTGTAGAGCTAAAACATGTAGTACTTAAAAGTAAAATTTAATTTTTATTAGTTCATATTCCAGCCAAAAAGGCTCTTAATAGTAACTTACAGTATATCATAAAAGACTGTATCAAGTGTCAAACTGGAATAGTCACTTATTAGAGTCTAAGGAAAACAAAAGAACTTTGATTACTCAGATTGAATCGTGGGATAAAATATTAGCAGCCAGGTCACCTTGATCTCAAGTTATATGAACAGTAGACTAAAGCGATTTATATTTACTTCCCTTTTCCTCCCCCTGCCTTTTAGTGTTGAAGACAGACTTGTTTCCAGAGGCTAAATAGAGCTGATGTGTCCAGGGAGTTTTAGACAAGCTCAAGGGGAATTGTGAGCTATGAAAAAATCAGACAGAGGGCCACTTGCCATTCTCATCTCATTTTAATCATGTTATTGTTCCAAGGATTAATACCAAATTTTCAAGACTGTTATTCGCCTATTTTTAAAACTATTTTTCAGCTTCTATGCATAGCTCTGGCATCATGCATAGATAAAAACTTACCTATGCAATCCTGCTGAATGAGACCTTCCTGGAGACACACATTCCTTCCTCTTTTGTGTTACCATTAAGGCCAATGTGGACAAATTTCCAAAGTGTTCTACAACTGTCTTTTCAGACTGTACTCAAATAGGTCAGAAAGACAAAATTCTTTAATGATGACACTTGTTCCCTGCTTTGATGACAGGAAGTACAGATGTCAAGCAAATAACCACATCTGAACTGTAAGCCTACATTTCATTTAGTGTTTTGAGAAACATAGCATATGTGATTCAGAGTAAAGGCATTTATTATGACACTTAGTCATAGAGAACTTACCTTGGCAATTTCTGCTGTCTAAAAAAGTGCATTCAGTTTTTAACCCATGGAATTCTGATAGCTCCAATTTTGCCTATACTAAAATTACTTTTGCACTTCTTAGGGGTTTGAATGTAACCTCCTACATAAATTTTTTGGTGTCCAGAGATACCATGCCATGGAAAGAGAAACAGATCTATTCTTTTTTAATTTTTGAATTTTTAAATATATTTTGTAATTTTTGTGGATACATAGTAGATGTATATATTTACGGGATACCTGCGATGTTTTGATACAGGCATGCAATGTGAAATAGCACATCATGGAGAATGGGGTAATCATCCCCCTCTCAAGTATTTATGCTTTGAGTTATAAACAAGCCAATTACATGAAGTTATTTTGTTTATTATCATTATTATTATCATTATTTGTGACAGGGTCTCACTCTGTTGTCCGAGCTGGAGTGCCGTGGCACAATCAAGGCTCACTGCAGCTGTGACCACCCTGGGTTCAGGTGATCCTCCCACCTCAGCCTCCTGAGTAGGTGGCACTACAGGTGCATGCCACCGTGCCTCCCTATTTCTTTTGTATTTTTTGTAGAGACAAGATTTTGCCATGTTGCCCAGGCTCATCTCAAACTCCTGGGCTTAAGCAATCCATTTGCCTTCGCCTCTCAAAGTGCTAGGATTACCAGCATAAGCCACTGTGCCTGGCCCTAAGTTATTTAAAAATATACAATTAAGTTATTATTGACTATAGTCACCCTATTGTGCTGTCAAATAATAAACATTATTTCTAAAAGAACAATGGAAACATATAGATGACAAAATATTTTGTCATTTTATTTTGACTTCTGGGAGATGCAGCATGGATGTTGAAATTTTGGCATTTCAGAGACATTTAAATGGCTTTATGGGATCACAGGGCAGAATCTTTTATCCCAAATTTTTACACATTCAAGTTGTGTTTTTCTATTCAAATATTTAATTTTTAAAATATTGAAATATTTAAAAAATAGAGAAAAGGATTGCATTCATTTACTTCATAAATATCTATTGAGAGTTTACTACATGGCAGCAACTGATCTCTGTGTTTGGGATATATCAGAGAACCATGTAGACAAAAATCCCTGGATTTCTGGAAAATATAATGTAGCAGGGTAGGCACGTGATAAAGAACAATTGCAGAGATAGTCTTGACTAGATGCAGGCCACGTTACCTAGTGCTCATGCACTGGGAATTGGATGTAGATGGTCCCATACACTAATGGGCAGGAAGGCAGAATATGTGGGTATAGATGCTAGTGGGCGGTGGATGTGATGGGGGAGGCTCTGGACCCTCTGATGGCATCATTGCTCTCTGGGAAGTAAGAAGCAAGGTCGTAAGCAGAAAGCAAAGATAGCAGAGGAAGTGGTGGATATTTGAGGAAAGAAGCTGAAGGTGTGAAAAATTTATTTATTTAGTATAGAAAATGACATAACAGATACTTATAAACAACCCTAAGTTTAAACAGATAACATTTTGCCATATTTTGTTCAGATTTTCTTTTTTTAAATAGTTACAGATATACAGTAACTCTCTGTTGATCATTTACCTTTCCATCTTCTCAAAGAAAACCACTGTCTCAAAACTGGTGTATTTGGTACTTATGCCTGATGTTCAAATTAGGACTGTTTAAGTTGGATTTGAAGCTGCTTATTTCTCTGAGAAACTGAATTCAATACGCTCCCCCCCACCCAGTGCCTTTTATTGCTTTGCTTTTTAAAATTGTGGCAAAATAGACATAACATAATATTTGTAATTTTATTTTTATTTTTTATTGTAAATTGAATATTCTTAATTGTATATATTTATGGGAGACAAAGTGATGTTATAACTCACGAATACAATGTGGAATAATTAAATGAAGCTAGTTAATGTATCCATCACCTCAACAACTTTTTTTTGTGGTGAGAGCATTTGAAATTTACTCTTAGCAATTTTGAAATGTGCAATACTCTATTATTAACCGTATTCACCACACTGTGCAATAGAACTAAAAAAAAAAAAAAATCCCACACCATGTTTCTCTTCTGAGATTTTGTACCCTTTGACCATCATCTCCCAACCCACTTCACCTTCAGCCTCTGTAGCCACCATTCCACTCTCTGCTTCTATGGGTTCAATTGTTTTAGATTCCACATGTAAGCAAGAATATATGGCATTTGTTTTTCTGTGCCTGGCTTATTTCACTTAGCATAATGTTCTCCAGTTCCATCCATGTTGTTATCAATGACAGAATTTCCTTCTTTATTAAGGCTGAATAATAGTTCATTGTGCATATACATCACATTTTAAAATCCATTTATCTGTTGATTCATGGACATTTCGGTTGATTCCATATCTTGGTTATTGTGAACACAGCTTCAGTGAACTTGGGCGTGCAGACATCTCTTGGACAAACTGATTATAACTCTTTTGGGCAAATATCCAGAAGTTGGATTGCTGGATCAATATTTGTCATTTTAACCATTTGTAAGTACAATTCAGTGGCCTTATGTACATTCATAATCTGTGTAACTATCACCACTGTCTCTATCCAGGACATTTTACTTATCCCTAACATAAACTCTGTATCCACTAAACAATAACTCTTCTTTCCCCACCCTCCCCTAAGCCCTAGATAGTCTCTATTTTGCTTTCTGTCTCTATAAATTTGCTTGTCATAGGTGCATCATGTAAATGGAATCATGAAATATTTGTCCTTGTCCTGGCTTATTTCACTTAGCATAATTTTTTCAAGGTTCATCCATGTTGTAGTATATGTCAAAATTTCATTTATTTTTATGGGTGAATAATGTTTATAACAGGCTTTTAGTATCATAAAAACTTACTACAACCATCATAGTCTAGTACAGGGGTGCTAAGGACTGCAAAATCTTACTGATGGCTTCTATCTTCCTTGTCAGTATTTCCTATTGTCTTTAGTGCAAAATTATTCTTCATAAATCCTTTTTGGGCTGTTTCACTGACATCACCTCAAAGCCATACTGAATGTCATATGGTAAGGCAGGATCTTGTTCACTAGCAAGCTATGAAGACCTTGGAAGGCTGCCAGGCTCCCAGCTCTGAGGCCCTGCTTGCTGCAAATTATCTCTGTTGGGCCGAGCAGGGCAGGTGCAGAGGAAAAGGGCAACTGTAGATCAACAGCAGCTGCTGCTTGCTGACCGGAAATAGGGCCGGTCGAGAAGAAACATCTTCGGTAATGGTTTCCATAGTTTCCCTCCTTAGGAGGAAATAAATGACAGTCACAAAAAGAGAGACCATGAATTACGGGAATTGTACTTTGCATAGCTTTGCATTCTGCAGCTTAAAAACATGACTTTTTGAAGTTTGAATGACTTAGATTTGGCAATCCTAAAGGTTAAAGGCATTTGGTCATTTTTATCTGAAATATCATGTTTTAAAAGAGATACTGTCTCATTTCTCAAATATTGTTTCTCAAAAGAACTAGTGCCTGAAAAATGTTTTCTAAAATTCTTACAATGAGCAGTGTTTCTTTTTTTTTTCTTTTTTTTTGAGAAGGAGTTTCTCTCTGTCGCCCAGGCTGGAGCGCAGTGGTGCAATCTCAGCTCACTGCAACCTCTGCCTCCCGGGTTCAAGTGATTCTCCTGCCTCAGCCTCCTGAGTAGCTGTGATTACAGGCATGCACCACCACGCCTGGCGAATTTTGTGTTTTTAGTACAGACGAGGTTTCACTATGTTGGCCAGGCTGGTCTCAAACTCCTGACCTCAAGTGATCCACCCGCCTCAGCCTCCCAAAGTGCTGGGATTACAGGCGTGAGCCACTGGGCCTGGCTGAGCAGTATTTTTTTTTTTTTTTAATGAGAATGTGTTAATTTGAAAACTCACTTTTGTTCTTGTTGTTAAAATTTAAAGTTTCTTATACTTTCTATATCAGTGTCTGTCCTAATTTTTCTGCAGTGTATTACTAATACCAACAATAGTAGGAAATATTTTTTGAAGGCTTAGTATATGCCAGTGTCCAAAGTAGGCATTTTATATAATCCTTACTTAACATTTGTAATTATATGATAAAGTAGAAGTTATAATATTCATTATTCTCATCTTTGAAATGAGGAAACTGAGGCTTAGCATAGGTGACAAAATACATAGCAAAACCATGAGTCAAGGCAAGCTTGGCCAAATGTCAGTGACCTTCTTCTTAGTCACCGTATGCATCAGGTTATCAGATGAGGTTCAAGAATGAAGAGTGCCTTGAAACTATCTGATTAAGCGCCCCCCCGCCCCGCCTTTTCAAATATGGACAGTGAGGCCCAGCGTGGCCTCAGCCCTCTTCCACACTTGTTGAGTGGGTTAGTTGCAGGGTGGGAGCCAGGAGGGGTCTCCCAACACCAGAAGACCCTTGTGCTTTCATACAAGAGTGCTTGTATTTTCTTGTAACTGCTTTATATCCGATGGTTTCAAAAAGAAAACTCTTGTAAATACTAAAACACAAAACAATATGTTGAAGAAGAGTGATTTGGGAGGTGGTATCTTCATGACTTTTCTACAAAGTGAAAAATGGGCTTGTTAGTGTCTGCTCATTTCACAACCACATTCAGTGAGAAGAGGTTTTTTCTTCATTAATTACATTCTCTATATCCTATAGCATTTGTATACTATGCATTTTCAGAAATGGCTAGAAATTCCTTTGAAACAAAACTAAAAGGTAAAATTAAAAATACATATTTCTGCTAAATATGGCCTTCATAAAAGATTCGTAAGTGTTGTTTATTTTTGATGCTGCTTCCCTCTATCTCTGTACACCAAGGCAACTTTGCATAACCTCGTATAACACTTCTACTGCCTTGTCTTGTCATGTCTGAAGCCCAGCTCTTTAACTGTAAGAATATTTCCTGTTTGCCTCTTTTCTAGCTTAGCCCCATCTGGCTATTGCCTCTGCTTGGAAGGTTTGAGGAAAATTCTGACTATTCGTATATTTCACTTCTATCACTTCTAAATGCATCTTCTTGTAAATACATCTTCTAAATATTTTGGAAGCCATCTCTGGTTTTCTTAAATTTTCTCTTATGCTAATTTTGTTCGGTTCTTTTTATCTGATAATAACAATAGATTCTTTTTATTTTAAATTGTTCAGTTCAGTAGTTTACAATTTAAAGTTGTACAATCCAGTAGTTTTAGTAGATTACAGAGTTGTGACCACTGTCCCTGCTATCGAATTCCAGAACATTTTCATCACCCAGAAAGAAACCTCATACCAGTTACTGGTTACTCTCAAGTCCTCTCTTCCCCTGTCCCGTGGCAACTGCAAATCTACTTTCTGTATCTACAGATTTGCCTATCCTAGGCATTCTGTATAAATGTCATCATATAGTATGTAGCCTTCTGTGACTAGCTTCTTTCACTTAGCATCAGGTTTCTCAGGTTCCTTCATTTCGTGATATGACTTAACTTTATTTTATGACCGAATAGTATTCCATTGTATGGATATACCACATTTGTTTATTCATTCTTCAGTTGATGGACAGTTGGGCCTGGTTTCTTTGTTAATTAACTCTCCCGTCTCCTTGATTTCCTCACTCCAATGCATAATCTGCTACATGTCCAGAATTATCTTCTCAAAGAGTTGTGATCACAGCACCCTGTATACGAAAACCTGTGAAGGTTCCCCAGTGGCTCACCCTCAGAATGAAGCCTTGTCCCCATCCCCCCACTTTAGTCTCATTGCCTATTCTTTCCAGATGCCCCATGTGGATGAACTCTTATGCCACTCACCTTCCTTGCTTGGGGCCCCTGCCCTGACTAGAATACCCTCTGCTCTCTCCAAGTGGCGAATTCCTCTGGCCTTCCCTGGGAAGGCTTTCCCAAGGCCTGCTGGGAGAAAGCATGATGCCTCAGCACTTTCTACATTGCCCTTAATGGAAATATTTACAATTCTGTATGGTATTTACCCTTTAATTGTCACTCTATAAAGAGTGTGAGCCCTTTGAGGAAAATGCATGCTTCTTATTTATCTTCTATCTCTCCATGACTTTTCTGTGACCAACTCAAAGCAGTTGTATAATCAGTGATGATTTAATTAATGTGAATACCTGTGCTTCACCTTGACTTTGAAATGTTTATGGAACCGTTTAATGTTTCTGGCACTCAGTTTCTTTCCTGGGAAAATGAAGCCAGCTACTTTGAGCCAGGTGCTCGCGTGGCCCCAGAACAGAAAGCAGAAGTGCGTTACCTCATACTGTGCCTGCTGCCCCACCTTCCAGATGATAACATGTTTTTGCATACTTTATCTTCTTTTGATTGCACATTGTCTGTGTATCTGGCAACTATTGTTGCCCTCAGTTGAAAACAATTTGAAAGCGAGACTTTTGCCTGTTTGAGGTCACACAGGTAGAATAAAATCTGTCCCATTTAAGCCACATTCCTAAGGAAGGAAGAGATCCGAAAGGAAAGAACATAAACTCTGCACTGGATAATTTAGCTCCTGAGGGGAAATGGTGGTTTTGCATAGGTTGTGTTTCCGCAAAGGAGGAACTCTTTTCTCCCCAAGTTCTTTTTCTTTTCAGTGTACGTGCATGTTGATATAAACATTCTGTGAGAAAGACAATGCAATAGGCCTAGATTGTCATTTTTTTATTTTTATTTTTTGAGACAGAGTCTCCCTCTGTTTCCCAGGCTGGAATGCAGTGGCACGATCTCAGCTCACTGCAACCTCCGCCTCTCAGGTTCAAGCCATTCTCCTGCCTCAGCCTCCCGAGTAGCTGGGATTACAGTCGTGTGCCACCAGGCCTGGCTAATTTTTGTATTTTTTTTTTTTTTTTTTTTTTTTTTTGAGAAGGAGTCTCGCTCTTTCGCCTAAGCCGGAGTGCAGTGGCGCTACCTCGGCTCACTACAACCTCCGCCTCCCGGGTTCACGCCATTCTCCTGCCTCAGCCTCCTAAGTAGCTGGGATTACAGGCGCCCGCCACCGTGCCCGGCTAATTTTTTTTGTATTTTTAGTAGAGACGGGGTCTCACCGTGTTAGCCAAGATGGTCTCGATCTCCTGACCTCCTGATCCGCCCGTCTCGGCCTCCCAAAGTGCTGGGATTACAGGCGTGAGCCACCGCGCCCGGCCAATTTTTGTATTTTTTTGTAGAGACTGTTTCATCATGTTGGCCAGGCTGGTCTCAAACTCCTGACCTCAAGTGATCTGCCCACCTCGGCCTCCCAAAGTGCTGGGATTACAGGCATGAGCCACCGAGCCCAGCAGGATCTGAATTTTCAATTCTTTTACTGTTCTTGCTCCAGAGTGATCGACCCCAAACCTGTGAGCAGAGAGACGATACAACAACCAGCTTAGGGCTTCTGGGCTTACAAGAATCAGGGAGCACAGGGAGTCCAAGTCAGGGTTGGAGACATCATTTTCAGGGCCCAGGGCAAAATAAAATATAAGATTCCTTGTTCAGAAAGTCTTAAGAATCTCAAAATCATGACAGTAGAGCATTAAATCAAGTAAGGGACTCTTCTAATATGGACATAGAGATTCCTTCTTGTACAGGTCACATGCCCATGAGGCTGGCCCTGGTCAGAATTGCCTAGTCTTCCTTTGGTATCTGTGGGAAAATGATTCCAGGACCCCTCCCCTGGTATTGAAATTTGAGGATATTCAAGTACCTGATATAAAATGGCATAGTATTTGCATATAACTTAAACACATCCTCATGTATACTTTAAATCACGTCTAGATTACTTATAATACCCCATACAGTGTAAAAAACCATGTAAATAGTTGTTATACTCTATTGTTTAGGAAATAACAACAAGGAAAAAAGTCTGTACATATTGATACAGATGCAACCATCCATTTTTTTTACAAAAATATTTTTGATCTTCAGTCGGTTAAATCCATGGTTGCAGAACCTACAGATACAGAGCAAATACACTTTGTTCTCAGAGTCATGGAGAAAACACCACCAACATCAACATTAAGGAATACAGACCAAGACGATTTCTCTTAAAATTCTTTTTTTCCCCTAGAATCTAGCTTATATAATAATTGTACTTTCTATATTCCAGGCACAGTTATAAGTGTTTTACAAATTCTGACTCATGTTTTTCTTCTTGAGAACACTATGAGGTAGATGCTACTATTATAATACCCATTTTGCACTTGAGGAAACTGAGGCATGGGAATTCATGTAAATTACTCCAAAATCTACAGAACTTAGCCAGTCTGGCTGAAGAGGCTGTGATTTTAATCACTACATACACTGCCTCTCTGAAATAAAAATAAGACATATTTACCTTAGTATATGACTCTGTTCCCGACATATTTTTGGAAGATGACAGTTTTGAAGAGTATCTTCTTTTTTAATCCTCAAAGAGAGAGGATTTAATTAATTACAGGTATCTGTAAAGAACTCCATGAATCCTTCAGGTTCCTGCAACCCAACCCATCCATGTATGATCCTATATGTACTGTTACATCATCTCACTTTTCAGCTCTCCGATTCAGTCACAACTATTCAAAAACATATCTGAGAAAGAATAAATGTACAAAAATACATCCCTAAAGGAACATCAATAACTATTACTACCCCCTTCCCTCCCCAATAACAAAGTAGCTTTCAAGAAAAGCTGATAAGACCTTGAGCAAATAAACACACAGCACTTAAGGTAGCTCCTGAGAATACCTCTATACTCACTGCCGAGGGAAACAACTAGCATTTTTGAATTTGAAGAAAAGGTTAAATTGGATCTTGCACTATAAAAGAGAGTAAACTGCAAAATGAATCTCAGCATTTTATTCAAAGTGTTAAAATAAATACAAAGTTATGGTATGTATATAATAACTTTATATAGAAGCTTCATATATTCATTCCCATTTACCTTTCATGAGATGTTTGATAAATGTATTGTTTCTTTTTCTTTTTTGAGACAGTGTCTCACTGTGTTGCCCAGGGTAGATTGCAGTGGCACAATCACAGCTCACTGAAGCTTCAAACTCCTGGGCTCAAGTGATCCTCCTACCTCAGCCTCCTGAGTAGCTGGGACCACAGGTGCATGCCACTGAACCCAGCTAATTAAAAAAAATTTATGTAGATATGGTGGTCTCACCATGTTGCCCAGGCTGGTCTTGAACTCCTGGGCTCAAAGAATCCTCCCACCTTTGCCTCTCAAAGCGTTGGGATTGCAGGTGTGAGCCACCACACCTGGCCGGTTTCTATATTTTATTTGCCTCTCTGTGCACTTTAGCTTCTGGAATGGAAATTAGGATTGTGGATTTTAACCTCACTGATGAAGACAGCATTTTTTTTTTCAAGGAATCTGAACTGATCCAAACGAAATGATACAAATAGATGGAAGAATATAAAAAAAACCCTTACTACACAAAGAGAATTCTTGTTTCCCTGAAAAGTGTTTACTTGAAAGCTATTTCTTAAAAAATGCTGAAAGGAGGCCGAGCGCGGTGGCTCACGCCTGTAATCCCAGCACTTTGGGAGACCGAGGCAGGCGGATCACGAGGTCAGGAGATAGAAACCATCCTGGCTAACGTGGTGAAACCCTGTCTCTACTAAAAATACAAAACATTAGCCGAGCGTGGAGGCGGGCGCCTGTAGTCCCAGCTACTCGGAGAGGCTGGGGCAGCAGAATGGCGTGAACCCGGAAGGCGGAGCTTGCAGTGAGCCGAGATTGCGCCACTGCAGTCCAGCCTGGGCTACGGTAGTCTTACGCAGACTCCGTCTCAAAAAAAAAAAAAAAAAAAAAAAAATGCTGAAAGGGTATGGGCGCAGCGGCTCATGCCTGTAATCCCAGCACTTTGGGAGGCCGAGGTGGGAGGATCACTTCAGGCCAGGAGTTTGAGACAAGCCTTGTCAACATGGTGAAGCCCCCGTCTCTACTAAAAATACAAAAATTAGCCGGGCGCGGTAGCGCATGCTTGTAGTCGCAGCTACTCGGGAGGCTGAGGCAGGAGAATCGCTTGAACCCAGGAGGTGGAGGTTGCAGTGAGCCAAGGTCGTGCCACTGCACTCCAACCTGGCGACAGAGTGAGACTCCGTCTTAAAAAAAAAACACGTCTCTGACCCTCTTGTGTTTGGGAACCTTATTTGAACAACTTACTGAGTGTAATGGAGTCATGATGGATTTTCCTAGACATTGCTTAGCGCTTCACGGACCTTGCTCCGTGATGTTTTGTCAGGAAATGCTGCTCCCGTTGGCATGCTTTCTCTCTTCCCGCGGTCGCCGGTGGGCTCCGGGGTTGTGCTGGTTATTCGCTTGCTCTCAGGTACATTTTTCTCCCTTCTCTTCCCTTCTCAGCCATGCAGCTCTCTTGCCCTCTTCTTTCCATGAAAGTTCTGCTAATATAAGACTAGAAGAGAAGATGCCAGGAAAAGCCTGGGTTTCTCTCTCTCTCAGCTGGAATCTTGGGAAGTGGATTTTCCTCAGAGCAGCTCCCTCTACGCTGTCCCTCTTTCCCCCTCCTTTTCTCTCCTTGGTTTTACCCTGCTCCAGCTTCAAATCCCCTCCTTTTGACATAAACTATGCTGCCTTCCATTTTCTGACTAGACCCTGACTAATTCAGGGGTGATTAGGAGATGTGCTAACCTACACCAAAATTGTCTCTGTTCCTTTCCTTCTGGCCATCACTTTTTTGAGATTATAGAACAGGGATGTGTACCTTTCACTGTTCTGATGTTTGTGGACAAATATTTTGGCTCTTTAAAAACTTTGGTGAGGTCGGGCGCGGTGGCTCACGCTTGTAATCCCAGCACTTTGGGAGGCCGAGGCGGGCGGATCACGAGGTCAGGAGATCGAGACCACGGTGAAACCCCATCTCTACTAAAAATACAAAAAAATTAGCCGGGCGTGGTGGCGGGCGCCTGTAGTCCCAGCTACGCGGAGAGGCTGAGGCAAGAGAATGGCGTGAACCCGGGAGGCGGAGCTTGCAGTGAGCCGAGATTGCGCCACTGCACTCCAGCCTGGGTGACAGAGCGAGACTCCGTCTCAAAAAAAAAAAAAAAAAACTTCGGTAAAACATTAGAGAAAATTTCATCTGCTGTTGTCTCTTGCAATTCCATTATCAGTGTTTTATTTTACTTTATTTTAAATTGTAAATCAAACTTTATTTTTAATTGTAAATTGTCAACTTATAATTATATAAATTTATGGGGTACAAAGCGATGTTATAATTTATAAATATGAAATGAAATAATCGCTCTTAGCAATTTTGAAAGGTACAACACTCTAATATAAATATATTCACCATGCTTGGCAATAGAACTAAAAAAAACCTATATTCTTCTGTGAAATTGAGATTCTGTACCCTTTGACTATCATTTCCCCATACCTTCATCCGTCTCTCCTCACCCCTACTCCACGTCTCTCAGCAAGTGCCAGGCTCTTATTTATAAAATACTCTCATCAGAACTGCATTTTTGCAAAATATCTTTTTTCTAATAACAAGTGTATAAAGAGAGAAACCTACCTACGCACTGACCAACTTCTAACTAGAATAATCCATCCCGATTTCTTACAGCTTCATGGGTTTCAGACACATAGGTCAAAGTCTGCTTCATCTTGAGCTCATTCTATTTCTTTCCTTGGCTTGTCACACTCCTTGCAGGAAAGTCAAATGACTCTTAGGAGCAATACCTATTTATTTATTGTTTGTTAATTGGAAAAGGTAAAAAGAAAAAATAATGTAATAAGCATTGGCATCCAAAAGAACATATTAAACTCATAAAATTAAGAAACATTTCTAATAAAGTTGAAGTTCCCTTGATCTTCTCTCTGATCCTGTTCCCTTTATTTCTTCCCATAGGTCCACACAATGATAACTGGGCATTTTATTATGTCTGTTCATGCTTTAAATTTTGCTACAAACGTATTTTTAATATATAGCATATAAATATTGCTTGCATGTGTTCACAAGTTTACAAAAGTGGTGTTGTGTTTCGCCAAGATCCAGATCAATCTAATCTCTGGGAATAAGAAAGAATAAAATTTCCTGAAATTACAAGCTCTGTTTTAGAAACTGTTCCCTTGAGCAAATTTTAATCTCTAGAGTAATCGGAGTGGCAAATCTTCACTGCAGACAAGAATTCTTGAGCCTCTTTTTGCCTTAGCGACTTTATGAGGTTCTCTTAGAAAATGACACCAGCTGGGGACTGTCTCTTACCCGAGGTCTGTAAACTTGAGAAAAACTTGCTTTCAGAACATTTCCAACAATAGATTTCTTTCTGAGAAGCTGATTTTTTTTTCTGCATCTATTAAAATCCTCAGGTGGTCACTATAGTGAATAAACACATATTTGCTATATTTTAAATCCCTGGATACAAGATGTCATTGTAGTCACAGTTTTATCTGTCCCAATATAGATTTTTCATGTTAGTGACAAAAATTTCAGAAAAAACATTAAAAATGTGAGTTAGTCATAGTATTTATAAATCCATCTTCTTTTTCAGCATGGAAAATTTTAATGATGTTTCAGAAATACACATGGGAATTATAAATTCTTCAAAGGTATATAGTTCTATACTCTTACAGTACCATGAGAAACAGCTGAGTACTTTCATACTTTAATTAGAATGAAATGTCTCCTCACCTTAGGGTGATTTTAATGAAAGCTGGTATGTTAATGAATCTAGCCATCTAGTGGCCACCTGTGACTAAAATACTCAATTACGTTGTGTTAGATTTTAGAGTAAGAATTTTATTTCTTTGAAAGTTTAATGAATGCATTCAGTTTAATATTTATGGATAATTGGATTGATTCACAATGTCTACTAGTAAAGTGATTAGCCATCCTGGTTTTCCTGGTACCAAGGGGCCTCCCAGGACATGAGACTGTTTTAAAACCATTCCTGGGCGAGCTGGGATGAATTGGCCACCCTACCTACGTAGGTACAACGTGCTGTCTAGGCACGCAGGAGACAGCAATAACTAAGATAATCAAGTCACTGTTCTCATCTAGTGCATGGAGAAAAACAGATGATATATAAACAATCATGTGTAACATCAGATAGCTATAGGCTATGCGGGGGACTAAAACAGGTTAATGTAATAGAAAGTAGCTGGGTAGCTATTTTAGGTAGAATGTTTGAAAATGGGGAGGTGACATTTAAGCTGAGATGAATGGCATATAAGTGCTGGTCATATAAAGACAGGAAGAACATTCTGGTCAGACAGAAAAGTTAGAACACAGCTTTTAGGTCAGGAATCAGCTTGGTGTGTTCAAGGAGCCCAGAGGGGTCAATATGCCTAGAGTAGTGTGGGTTTATTAGTGGCCTAGGGCTGCTGTAACAAATGACCCCAAAGGGTGGCTTAGCTCAATAGGGTTTTATTGTTTCACAGTTCTGGAGACCAGAGGCTGAAATCAGTGTGTCAGCAGGGCTACAGTCCCTCTTAGCTACCAAAAGCTAGGAAGGGCAAGAAAGGATCCTCTATGGGAGGATTGTAGATGCATTGCTCCAATCTCTGCCTTCATTGTCACCTGACATTCTTTCTGTGTCTCTTTTCTTTGAGACAGTGTCTCCCTCTGTCACCCAGGCTGGAGTGCGGTGGCGTGAATATGGGTCACTGTAGCCTTGACCTCCTGGGTTCAAGCCATCGTCCTGCCTCAGCCTCCTGAGTAGGTGGGACCACAGATGTGCACCACCATGCCCTGCTAATTTTTTTTTTTTTAGAGATGGAGTCTTGCCATGTTCCCCAGACAGGACTCGAGCTCCTGGGCTCAAGTGAACCTCCTGCCTTGGCCTCTGAAAGTGCTGGAATTACAGGCATGAGCCACCATGCCCTACCAATGTCTCTGTCTTTACATGGCCTTTTCTTCTAATAAGGACACCAGTCATTGGATTTAGGGCCTTCTGTAATGATGTCATCTTAACTTGATTACATCTGCAAAGACCCTATTTCTAAATAAGATCACATTCACAGGTATGAGAGTAGGCTGTGTTAGAGATTCAACATGTCTTTTTGCGGGACACAATTCTCTTCACTACAGTGGGCAAAGCCAGAAGTGGCACAAGAGACAGAGATGGAGGCAGGGCCCAGATCATGCAGGTTTTGCAAGGCAAAGTGAGGACTAAAACTCCTGATGGATTTTAAGGAGCAGAGAGATGTGATACCACAGCCAGTTAAAAGTAAGATGATAGCTGTGGAGAGATGGACCACAGGAGGGTAAGGGTGGAGAGAAAGAGACAGGTTAGGAGAGGGTTGGCATGGCCTGGGTGATGATAGCGGTGGTGAAGACGCAGTGAATTGAACAGAGTTGGGATATGATTTAAAGAGAGAACTACTAGGTTTTCTAGCATAGAAAGGACAATATCCCATTCCTAGACCCCATGCCTCATGGGGTAAGAAAAGATAGCTGCTTCTCTAGAGGGCTGTGGGGAAGGAGGAAGAGATGTTTTTATGGAATAAGCACGTTTCAGATAGGGCATGCGAGAGGAGAGGAGAAGGTTTAGAGAAGAGTTTGAGGATAAAGCGAGTTTCCTGATGATACACTGTACATTCCATAGAACGCACCAGCAGGGTTTTGGAGGGTGGAGACGAAGGGAAATTGGGTCAGATTAGAGCACGTGCCTGCTAGTTTGGGTGATGGTGGCTGACAGGCAGAGTTCGGGCTGCTGCTGATGACTGAGGTGAAGTGACTGTAAGCATGCTTTCTTAAAGATGCATCATAAGCTGTTTTTTTCCCCATAAATGGAAGTGTTAGAGAAACACTTTTAAAAGCAAATGTTGAGAATATGTTAGTTCAACATGTTTATTTCTGCATTGGTTTGTATGAAACAGGTTTACACATACAGCTTTAAAAGGCAAACATAAGTATGCTTTCTTAGTAATTCATTATAAGCTGAAGGATTAGTATAATGATCTCATAGCGGAAGACATCCAGTTTAGTATGTCTCATATGGGAGCCACTGGACAATTGCTCTGTCTTGCAGTTTCCAGGGGCAGAGTGGGCAGGTGAGAGCCAAGGCCTTCTACAGACTCCTTCTTTAGGAGGTTGGGAGTAATAGGCTCCTGGTCAGCTGGTAGAGAGCTGGCATTATCTGGAGCAGGAGGTTAGGCATTGCCTTATTTCCTGGTGACACACTTAAGCATAGACTATTATTCACAAAGCCTCTTCTGTTGCAGGGAGCCTCTTCTGCTCATGTGTCAAGTGGTCATGGTGCTAAGGTTTAGTTGCTCTAGACATGTCTACGGTTTAGAACTCATGCACCAAAGATGAATATTCCGTGCTCCAGGACGAGCTGCTGTTCCTGGGCGGCCAGGCCAGCTCCGCCTATGCGCTCAGCCTCTTCTCGACCTCGGGAGGGTGGGGGCGCGCGGGCCAGTTGCACCCCAAGGGCCGGGAGCTGGACCCTGCCGCGCCGCCCTAGGGCCAGCTACTCCGGGAGGTGCGTGTGCTCAGGGTCCCCTTCGTCCCTCGCGCCCGGGTGGATGCGTGGCTGGTGCACAGCGTGGCTGCCAGGAGCGCGGACGAGGCCCACGGGCTGCTTGGCGCAGCCGCCGCCGTGTCCACCTGAGGAGCCGGCGCCAGCCAGGCTGTGCAGGGGGGCGGCGGGGACCCCCGAGAGGCTCAGAGTGGTCCCTTGGACGCCGGAGAAGAGGAGAAGGCACCCGCGGAACCGACGGCTCAGTTGCCGGACGCTGGCGGATGTGCGAGCGAGAAGAACGAGGTACTAAGAGAAAAGCACGAAGCTGCGGATCATAGTTCCCAGCGTGAGGAAACTGAAGAAAGCGCGTCAGCCCAGAAGGAGAACTCACTTCAGCAGAATAATGATGATGAAAATAGCAGAGAAACCTGACTGGCAGAAAAGACCACTGAATCTAGAAATGAGAGACATCTGAATGGGACAGATACTTCCATCTCTCTGGAAGACTTATTCCAGTTGCTTTCATCACAGCCTGAAAATTCACTGCAGGGCATCTCATTGGGAGATATTCCTCTTCCAGGCAGTATCAGTGATGGCATGAATTCTTCAGCACATTCGCATGTAAACTTCAGCCAGGCTATAAGTCAGGATGTGAATCTTCATGAGGCCATCTTGCATTGTCCCAACAATACATTTAGAAGAGATGCAATAGCAAGGACTTCACAGTCACAAGAACCATTTCTGCAGTTAAATTCTTATACCACCAATCCTGAGCAAACCCTTCCTGGAACTAATTTGACAGGATTTGTTTCACTGGTTGACAATCATATGAGGAATCTAACAAGCCAAGACCTACTGTATGACCTTTACGTAAATATATTTGATGAGATAAACAATGTCATTGGCCACAGAAGACAACTTTGATCCAATCGATGTTTCTCAGCTTTTTGATGAACCAGATTCTGATTCTGGCCTTTCTTTAGATTCGAGTCACAATAGTACCTCTGTCATCAAGTCTAATTCCTCTCACTCTGTGTGTGATGAAGGTGCTATAGGTTATTGTATTGACCATGAATCTAGTTACCATCATGACTTAGAAGGTGCTGTAGGCGGCTACTACCCAGAACCCAGTAAGCTTTGTTGCTTGGATCAGAGTGATTCTGGTTTCCATGGGGATCTTACATTTCAACACATATTTCATAACCACACTTACCACTTACAGCCAGGTGCACCAGAATCTACTTCTGAACCTTTTTTGTGGCCTGGGAAGTCACAGAAGATAAGGAGTAGGTACCTTGAAGACACAAATAGAAACTTGAGCCGTGATGAACGGCGTGCTAAAGCTTCGCATATCCCTTTTTCCGTAGATGAAATTGTCGGCGTGCCTGTTGATTCTTTCAATAGCATGTTAAGCAGGTATTATCTGACAGACCTACAAGTCTCACTTATCCGTGATATCAGACGAAGAGGGAAAAATAAAGTTGCTGCGCAAAACTGTTGTAAACGCAAATTGGACATAATTTTGAATCTAGAAGATGATGTATGTAACTTGCAAGCAAAGAAGGAAACTCTTAAGAGAGAGCGAGCACAATGTAACAAAGCTATTAACATAATGAAACAGAAACTGCATGACCTTTATCATGATATTTTTAGTAGATTAAGAGATGACCAAGGTAGGCCAGTCAATCCAAACCACTGTGCTCTTCAGTGTACCCATGATGGAGGTATCTTGATAGTACCCAAAGAACTGGAGGCCTCAGGCCACAAAAAGGAAACCCAAAAGGGAAAGAGAAAGTGAGAAGAAACTGAAGATGGACTGTATTATGTGAAGTAGTAATGTTCAGAAACTGATTATTTGGATCAGGATCAGAAATCATTGAAACTGTTACAAGAATTATATCTTTAAGTACTGCTACTTGAATAACTCGGTTAAGGCTCTGTTTTGAAGCTTACATGGACAAGTGTTTAGGACTTCAAGTTCACACTTGTGGGAAATCTGGGGGAGCCACAACTTTTCATGAAATGCATTATATACAAAATTCATAGTTATGTCCAAAGAATAGGTTAACATGAAATCCCAGTAAGACTTTCCATCTTGGCAGCCATCCTTTTTAAGAGTAAGTCGGTTACTTCAAAAACAGCAAACACTGGGGATCAAATTATTTTAAGAGGTATTTCTGTTTTAAATGAAAAATAGCCTTATTTTCATTTAGTTCGTTAGCACTATAGTGAGCTTTTCAAACACTATTTTAATCTTTATATTTAACTTATAAATTTTGCTTTCTATGGAAATAAATTTTGTATTTGTATTAAAAATTAACTTTTCCTTTTTATACAGAAATCTCAACCAAATTTACCTTACTTTCCTTCCAAAATTTCCACTTTCAGGAATATAGGTGAATAACAAATAGGGCAGCATAGCAAATTGCTCAGACTCAAGCCGAATTGAGGTCAACATAGTATGACAAAATAAGGCAAATCCACCCCCCTACCCCAGTACTTAACACACAGAATACTATGTGATACAGAATGCATTGAAAACCTACAGTCACTGGTAGTTTAAGCCACAGGGCTTCCTCATGTAACCAGAGACAGAATGGACTACTTGCATAAATATAACTCCTTGTGTGTATATTAAATCCATAAAATCTCTGGCAGTAAAGCCAGCCTGAAGGGGTGGCCTCATCATCTTAGAATACTGAGATCTCACCAGAACATTTTAAGCCATATAAACAAACAGTAGGGGAAGAGTCAGTAACAGTGAAAACATCTAAAAGATTTAAGTGTTTAAAATGGGCAAAAGCGATTAGGGGAAAAAAACAGGTGAATTTGAAAATAAACCAGGGTAAGGTAAATTCTAGAAATAATGACATTTGAAATGAAAACCTCACTTAAGTTCACTGGAACAGTAAACAGGAGATTGTTGAGTTTTCTGAAGACAGCAATGACCTCACCTAGATGACTGTCAAGTTTGGGGAACATCAAGATTTTAATGTGTACTATAATGCTTAATATGTCCAAATTTTCAAAATGAAATTTCTCAGATGTTATTTCTGCCATAGGAGTTACAGTGTAGAGTAGGACATAAATATCTTGGGCTAGAGAAATGCAGTTTATATATACCGTTGGATTTTTATAATAAAGTTTTTTTCCCAAAAAAAAAAAAAGAAAATTCCATCTGTTGGTAAAATAATTGAATACTCTCAGTGTCTTTAAACAATACCTGCTAGTTAGAAAACTTGTATGTTGATTTTTATTTATTGTTATTTCGTATCTGATAAAACACCATACAATATGAAGATATAAAATGAAAATAGCTGGGTGTGATGGCATGCATCTGTAGTCCTAACTACTTGGGAGGCTGAGGTTTGAGGATTGCTTGAGTCCAGGAGTTCTGGGCTGTTGTGTGCTATGCCGATTGGGTGTCTGCACTAAGTTTGGCATCAATACGGTGACCTTCCGGGAGTGAGGCACCGCCAGGTTACCTAAAGAGGGGTGAACCAGCCCAGAAACTGAGCGGATCAAAACTCCAGTGCTGATCAATACTGGGATTGCGCCTGTGAATAGTCTCTGCACTCCAGCCTGGGCAACATACAGAGACCTTGTCTCTTAAGATAAATACATAAGTAAATAAAAAGAAAGATCACTTCACAATTCTAAGCTTATGTGAATGCATATATAGATTTTTTTTCCTATGCAAATTAATGGTCTTGTATTTAGACTTCCATGTCAGGCTAGGATCATGAAAACTCAGTAATAAATCACCTCTATGATGAAAGGGGAAGAAGCAGGAGGAAAAAAAGAGTAAATGCTCATTTCTCTCTTGTTTATTATTTTTCAGTTCAAACAGGTTAGAGAGGCCGGGAAGCCAACCAGACCTAGTTGATATGTCATATATCACATTCCAGTTCATGTGCATATTTCTGTCTGGTTCTGTGCAGAGAAGGGAAGACAAAAGAGAAAGGAAGAAAACAGCTGGCCTTTCTTCTCCAGTCCCCATTTCTGAGCTGGCCTTAGGGTTGAGGATAAGAGTGAGAATCAGTAGCACCTCCTTTGGGAGTGAACACAGAAAGACCAAAACAGAACTTTTCTTTTTCAGTCACTCCAGAATTAATGCACATAAATCCCTCCCTCCCCAAAAGCATTAAGAAGATTAAGTACTTGGGCTTTTCATTAGTTGCTTTCTTCTGTTTGGAATCAGTGTGGACAAGTATAGTGTAAACAAGAAGCTGTCTTTGGACAAAATTCATTTTCCTTTATTTTAGACAAAATTCATTTTGTTTTATTTTAAACAAAACATTTTGGCTAGTTTATTTTATAATGTACAAAGTATAAAAGTGATTCTTTTTGGTGTACTGATCTATAGATTTTGACAAATGTAAAGAGTTGTAACAACTACCACGATGAAGATACTGAACCATTCCATCACCCCATCAGCCCCCAAAATTCTGTCATGCTGACCCTTTATTCTGTCTTTTAAAGTAAATTATATTTTTATTTATTCTTAGGCAATTGATCTATATCAATTGGGTGAAACTGAAGAAAAAAATTAACATTTTTTAGAAAGATTAACCCCTCTCTATAACATGAGTATAAGAAGTTCTTTTCACTATGGGCCCATAATGGATTTCCATAGTGTAGTGCTTCTCATCTTCACCTCACAGTATAGGCTCCCCATCAGTCTATCAGCCCCCTCCAGTGTGATCACAGATTGCTTTCTGGGTCTAGCAGGATTAGGGTTGCTCTTTGATTCAAGTCGTTGCTTACAACCATAGGACTTCAATTCTCTTTATATTTATTCCACTCTTCCTCATAAAGTGGTTATTGATTTCTTCACTGTGTTTACTGCTCTTTAAGTGTGCTAAAGCAACTCTTAAAACATGGTGCCCAGAATTAGATGCAATGCTCCAGATGTTGATATCGTACATGATGGGCCTAACAAGCACACACTTTCCCCTCCTGGATTCTAAAACGGCAGTAGCATTTTTATTTTCATAGCCACAATTCAGTGTTTACTGACTGTGAGTATTCTGGTCAATTAAATTAAAAACATTTAACACATGGCTGTGAATTCATTTAGTCCTGTTCGTGTAGCACTGGGATTTTTGCACCCAAGTAAAGGCTTTTATGTTTACCCTCACAATGTTTTCTGTGTAAAAGTTAGCCATGGGTCCAGTCTGTTATGGGTCTAGATGCTGTTTCTGTGACATCATGCATTAGACATCCTTGCTTATTTGCCATCAAGGATAGCAGGCAGCCAGGATTGCTTGCTCACTGCCTTGTTAGTCTCACATCTCTCTTTAATCTTGATGCTGGCTCTTTTTTGCCCATTTTCTCGTTGCTCATATCTCTTCAAAAGTGAAAGACTCTACAGCCAGAGTCAATAGAAAGAGAAAAGGGACAGACCCAATAAGTGCTGCTGGACCTGCAACTCCTACTTGGGGGCTTATGAGGACACTGAAAACTGGGTCTTCTGCCTGGCCAACATGGCAAAACCCCATCTTTACTAAAAATCCAAAAATTAGCTGGGCGTGATGGTGCACACCTGTAATCCCAGCTACTGGGGAGGCTGAGGCATGAGAATCGCTTGGACCTGGGAGGCAGAGGTTGCAGTGGTCCGAGATAGAAACAAACAAAAAGAGAAAACTTGGCCTTTTCTGGAAAAACAAATGGAGGGGCTAGTAAAAAAAAAAAACAAAAAAAGGTTCATGATTGGGATTATTACCTTATGATGATATATTGGGCAAGCCTTGGAAAGAGCATGGTTTGGACTAAAGAATAGAAGGAACCCTCTATTAGTAACATTTCATCGGCACATACTTAGTGAGTTGCATTTAAAGGGGAAGGATAGATTGGATTGACTTATAAGGATTCTGGATGCCACTGTTACATGGGCATCAGTAAGAATGCAGAGAATGGCTGGGCACTGTGGTTCATGCCTGTAATCCCAGCACTTTGGGAGGCTGAGGTGGGTGGGTCACCTGAGGTCAGGAGTTTGAGACCAGCCTAGCCAACATGGTGAAAACCCACCTCTACTAAAAATTACAGAAAATTAGCTGGGTGTGGTGGCATGTGCCTGTAGTTCCAGCTACTCGGGAGGAGAATCACTTGAACCCTGGAGGCGGAGGTTGCAGTGAGCAGAGATCACGCCATTGCACTCTAGCCTGGGTGACAAGGGTGAAACTCCATCTCGGGGGGCGGGGCGGTGGGGAAGAATGCAGAGAATGATGTTTTGTACAACAGTACAAAACACAGTATATTTCACATTCTTGCACACTCTTGGTATTGCCACACTTTAAAAATTTTGCCAATCTTATGGGTATAAAGTGGTAGGTTATTTTTATTTTAAGTCTTTACACTTTGTAAATACCAGCTTAATTGAGATATAATTTACATACCATACCACCCACCCTTTTTTTTTTTTTTTTTTCTGAGACGGAGTCTCGCTCTGTTGCCCAGGCTGGAGTGCAGTGGCACGATCTCGGCTCACTGCAAGCTCCGCCTTCTGGGTTCACGCCATTCTCCTGCCTTAGCCTCCTGAGTAGCTGGGACTACAGGTGCCCACCACCATGCCCGGCTAATATTTTGTATTTTTTTTAGTAGAGACGGAGTTTCACCATGTTAGCCAGGATGGTCTTGATCTCTTGATCTTGTGATTCACCCGCCTCAGCTTCCCAAAGTATAGGGATTACATGTGTGAGCCACTGCACCCGGCCACCACCCACCCTTTTAAAAGTATATAATTTGGTGGTTTTAGTCATAGTCTCTTTTTGTAAATGTGTCTTTTTTTCATATAAAAGTTTCAGGAAGTAATGTAGTTAAGTTAATCGATTTTTTCTCTTATGATTTATACTTTTTGTATCTTATATAAGATTTCCTTCCTTATCACATTTTTTTTTAAAGAGACGGGGTCTTACTCTGTTGCCCAGGCTGGAGTGCAGTGATGCAATCATGGCTCACTATAGGCTCGACACCCAGGCTCAAGAGATCCTCCCACCTCAGCCTCCTAAGTAGCTGGGTCTACAGGTGTGTGCCACATGGCTGGCTAATTTTTAATTTTTTGTAGAGACAGGGTCTCACTATATTGCCCATGCTAGTCTTGAACTCTTGGGCTTAAGCAATCTTCCCACCTTGGCCTACCAAAATGTTGGGATTACAGACATGAGCCACCGTGCCTGGCCCCTTATCACAATTTTAAAAAGTTACTGTCTTACATTTTCTTCTGAAATTTTTCAAAGTTTGTTTTTCACATTTAGGCTTTTAATTCTCCTAAAATTGACTTTTATCTATGGGGTGAATTTAAGGATCTTAATAATCTCTTTCTATAGACTCCAAACCATTTTTAAAACAGTTTATTCTTTCCCACTGATTTATAATGTTAATTCAGTGTACATCGGATTTCTATATTTACTTTCTAATATGTTTCACCTATGTTTTTTGTTTTTATTATGTTAAGATCACAATGTCTTAATCATTTCACTTTACAGTGATATTCCTTAGAGTAAGGACATCCCCTGTCTTCTTCATTAAAAGTGGTTTTGTGGCCCTTTTGCTCTTCCAAATGAAATTTAACTTTGGCCTGTCAAGTTCAAAAACCTTAATGAAATCTGAAATGGAATATTAGTAGATTTACAGATTAATTTGGAGAGAATTGACATCTTTATTATATTCCCAGTCATGAACATGGTCTATGTAATTAAGCTTCCTTAATTTTTGTCTCCACTTACAACATAGGACCAATAGGAGAATGTCAAATACGACCCCTAATCAATCAAGTTAAATGTCAGGAGAATGTCAAATATGACCACTAACCAATCAAGAATGTCAAATATGACTGCTAACCAAGTGCTCTGTGTAGGCACTTAACTGAAGAAAAATCATAAGGTGCATAAATCTAGAAAAGGATACTTTATTTCTTGTAAAGGGTTACAGCTAGCAATGTGGCCAATCTGACAGGCTGGGAAGTATAGTCTCAGGCAAAGACCAGAGACAGGCACTTTGAAGAAGGGGTTGGGTAGGCTTCTAGTTAGTCTGCCTCCAGCTTCCCCAGGCCAACAACAGGATATACCCAAGCCTCTCATTTTTCCACTATAAAGCTATTCCATCTCTCTGCCTGTCTTTGCAGCTCTGCCAAACACAAGCGATTGTGGCTGGCTTTCTTGCTAGAGCAAGCTCTGAATGAATCACCTTTCCTTGTTCTCATTTGGATGGTCTCCATTTATTTCTTCCACACAAGAAAGGGAGAAGCACAACAGAGGAACACTGCTGAGATCTGTAGGATAATGTCTTCTCATGCTAACTCCCTCATGGACTAGATCCTGACTGGTGAAGATCCAAGACAGGAGATGTCAACATTCTTGAGGAATAGAGGATGTGTACAGCTTGGTTCTAGAAGTTCAGAAGAATTTATAACCAGTAAAGACATGAAAGAAGGGGTGGGTGAATGAGAAGATAGTTCTCTCTTTTATTTGTTTTTCCCTCAGGAGATATGTGAAAGTTGAGGGGGAAAAGGCCCTAGGATTATAGATGGAACTAATAATACTGGACTAGCCTAGACAAGGAGGTGAATTGTTGTTACAGGGTTGACCTTTGCATCCTTTCAGACTTGTGTTGATTTTAACATCCCTCTGGAAATCCCTCTGGCACATTGTAAGGGCCTAATATATGTTTGCCAAATCTGAATCTGAGGCTACCTGGCCAAGGCAATGTGGGAGATGACTTGAGGTAGAATCAGCCACTTTGGGGTTTCAGAACGTGAAAATCAAGCCATTTATCTTTTAGTTCCTCTTCTATTTTCGTCTCTGAATAATTATTCATTCATTTTAAAAATAATGTATTTAGTATCCCCTGTATGCTAGTCTCATTAGCCACCTAGAGACCAACTTTAAGTTCTTCCAATGCTGCCTAACAATTCCAGTTGATCGTGTTTTCTCTTTTCAAGCAAAACTAAATTCTGAGCTAAACTAGATGTCAACCTAAAATGTGAATGGCATTTATCCTTTCTATTACAAACAGTGTAATTATACACTTTTAGGTATTTTAAAATGTACAATTAAATCATTATTGACTACATAGTTATTTTTGTGATCATAATAAAAATTATATAGAAATATAAATAAAATCCATACATTTGAGTCATGAAAAATTATTAATAAATATTTGTTATATAGTTCTCTTTTTTAAAAAAGGTGAACAGTTAATTGAATTATCTCTTCTAATGTGTGTTTGCAATTTTTAAAGGGTGGCATTAGTACAGGTAAATCTCTGGCTTATTCCTGGAACATATTTTGAGCTAAATAGATTTTTTTAAAAAGTACCTTACCTCTATGCATCTGCTGGAACATAAAAGTATGGCACCAGTCATCCAATATCACTTTACTTTTTGGGAAATCCCCACTGAATGGAGCTCTGTTTAGGCGCTTAACAAAACAAAAATCAGGCCGGCATGGTGGTTCATGCCTGTAATCCCAGCACTTTGGGAGGCCGATGCGGACAGATCGCCTGAGGTCAGGAGTTCAAGACCAGCCTGGCCAATATGGTGAAACTCCGTCTCTACTAAAAATACAAAAATTAGCCAGGCATGGTAGCAGGCACCTGTAATCCCAACTACTCAGCAGGCTGAGGCAGGAGAATCACTTTAACCGGAGGTTGCGGTGAGCCGAGATGGTGCCATTGCATTGCAGCCTGGGCAACAAGAGCAAGACTTCATCTCAAAAAAACCAAAACCAAAACCAAAACAAAAACAACAAAAAAAGAAAAATCATAATATCTATAAATCTAGAAAGGGAGACTTTATTTCTTGTAAAGGGTTACAGCTAGCAATGTAGCCATTCTGACAAGCTGGGAAGCATAGTCCCAGGCAAAGACCAGAGACAGGCACTTTGAAGGAGGGGTTGGGTAGGACCTTTATGATGAACAGATTGGCTAAACATACATATTCAACAGGTTATGGCAGGAGCTATGAATATTTATGAAGGTGATCCTGATGCTTGCATATTGAACAAATTTGCATGTTACATATGATCCGTGTTTACTTTGGGGTGGAGAGTTAACATTTACATGTATTACAAGTAGGCCCCATATGTCAAAAGATCTCTTTAGGACACAAAGGCATCCGAATACACAGCATCTGTAAACTGACCAGAGCTAGTCCGTGGTTGTTGGGTCTTCCCATCTGGAGATATTTACTGCAATCAGTTTTGTGACCACGTAACAGCTGTAGTTATGGCTGGTGGAACAAGGGTTCAGTTAGTCAGCATCTGGTGGTGGATGAGCTGCGATTGTTTCAATAATGCTTATCTCGAGGCCAGTGCTTGTTTAGCTGTTTGTTTAAAGAAAAAGAAAAACCTTGCGGCAGTTAGAAGATAGTTTATTTTTTAAGTGTAAGGCACTGCCTTAGGCTCTGTTTATAATTTGGAATCTTATTGCTAGAAAGAGTCCACGCAGTCAGTCGTATGATCTCCATTTTCATATCGATGGCGGTCCAACTATTCTGTAACTTTTTAATAAAAGTTTAAAAACTCTTCTGAGAGTTGAAGCTACTCCTTATAAAGATGAGGAATTATTTTTATAAATTTTATTTTTTCTGTCACCACAGAATCACAATGCCTTTGCACATTATAGTAGGAAAGAGGGATTGTAATTTCAAAAGTATTAAAAATTCATAAGACAACATTATTGAGATTTAACTTAAAACAGGAATATTTCTATCTCTTTATTGCCTATTTTTCTTTTGGGAACAAGAAAACATTAGCAAAATCTGAGTGCAGTGGGAGTTTAGTCCTCGTGTCTAAACTGCAAAAGGGAGGGGGTATAATGAGGGTGTCTGACCTCCTGCCCCATCATGGCTGGGAACTCCGTTTTTAAGGTTTCTCTGGGGTCTCCTTGGCCAAGAGGGGGTCCATTGAGTTGGGTGGGTGGCTTAGAATTTTATTTTTGGTTTATAGGGAGAAACCTGGAAAGCGAGTCTCCATGGGCATAATACGTACTGAATCCCCGCACAAGAAATGCAGAGGTCACGGGCTTGTGGCTTAGAGTTGGGTATGTGAGTGGAGGTGATACAGGGCAAGTGAGCCCCCAACTGGAGCTTAGACAGTGAGGGTTCTTGGCTTTGCCCAGGAAAGAATTCAAGCGCAAGCCAGAGCTAGGAGAAAACAGCTTTATTGAACAGGCAGTGTTACAGCTCTGTGACTGTTCCTGCAGAGCAGGGTCACCCCACAGGCAGAGTAGCAGCTCAGGGCAGTTTTGCAGTCATATTTATACCCCCTTTTAATTGCATGCAGATTAAGGGACGTTTTATGCAGGGAAGGGATAGTAACTTTTGGATCACTGGGCGCCATGGAAAGGGGGGTAACTGCCAGGTGTTGCTGTGGTAACAGCAAACAAATATGGCACACTGGTGGGAGGGTCTGATTGAAAGCTGTATTCACCCTGCCCTGTTTTAGCTAGTCCTCAATCTGGTCCAGTGTCTGAGCCCCACCTTTCGAGTCCAGTCCCTCCTGCTACCTCAGAGATGAGGCTTAGAAAGGGACTCTTAGATGAAGAGAGGCTTAATAGAACGGGCTTTGAAAGCAGAAATTCAGGACACAACAATCCAAACAGGGAGGTCAAAGTGGGATGTGAAAGTGCCATGAAAGAAACATGAAGTGTTAATTTTAGTTCACTGAGAACAGTGAAAGGTGTTGAAAAGCCATTACCCTTAAAACAATAATTTTTTTCCTTTGTTTTTTTAAGATCAATGGCTTTTTTTTCCAGAAAAAGAAGCAAATTCTTGTGTATTTTAGTATGTCCAGCTAAGAGCATGTTCAATATATGTTGATTTAATCAATTTATCAAAGTTCATTAAGATTCCCTCCTGCATTAAATAACATGCAGGTTGAAACTCTCACTGCACTCAGATTTTGCTAATGTTTTCTTGTTCCCAAAAGAAAAATAGGCAATAAAGAGATAGAAATATTCCTGTTTTAAGTTAAATCTCAATAATGTTGTCTTACGAATTTTTAATACTTTTGAAATTACAATCCCTCTTTCCTACTATAATGTGCAAAAGCATTTTGATTCTGTGGTGACAGAAAAAATAAGATTTATAAAAATAATTCCTCATCTTTATAAGGAGTAGCTTCAACTCTCAGAAGAGTTTTTAAACTTTTATTAAAAAGTTACAAAATAGTTGGACATACTTCAAAACAGACCCAAACATTTGTAAGCACATTTGTAATTTTCTCATGAAAGTCTACACATCATCTAAAGATATGCTTTTTAAGTGTAACGTACCATTTTCTTCTTTTTAAAAAAAATTTCAATAGCTTTAGGGGTACAAGTGGTTTTTGGTTACATGGATGAATCGTATAGTGGTGAAGTCTGGAATTTTAGTGTGCCCATCCCTCAAGTAGTGTACGTTGTACCCAGTACATAGTTTTTTATCCCTTACCCACCTCCCACCATTCCCCATTGTGAGTCTCCAAAGCCCATTATACTATTCTGTATGCGTTTGCATCCTCATAGCTTAGCTACCACTTCTAAGTGAGAACATATGGTATCTGGTTTTCCATTCCTGAGTTACTTCACTTAAAATAATGACCTCCATTTCCATCCAAGTTACTGCAAAGATCTTTTTTTTTTTCGGCTGAGTAGTAGTCCATGGTGTATATATACTACATTTTCTTTACCCACTCATTAGATGATGTGCACTTAGGTTGGCTCCATATCTTTGTAATTGTGACTTGTAGACTGGTACTGCAATAAACATATGTGTACAGGTGTCTTTTTAATGTAGTGACTTCTTTTCCTTTGGGTAGAGGCCAGCGATACGGTTTGGCTCTGTGCCCTCACCCAAATCTCATCTCAAATTATAATCTCCATATGTCTAGCAAGGGAGGCAATTGAATCATGAGGGTCATTTCCCCTATGCTATTCTCATGTTACTGAGTGAGTTCCCACAAGATCTGATTGTTTTAAGTGTTTGGCAGATCCTCCTTCGTTCTTCTCTCACCTGCCGCCATGTAAGATGTGCCTGCTTCCCCTCTGCCATGATTGTAAGTTTCCTGAGGCCCCCCCATCCATGTGGAACTTGAGTCAATTAAGCCTCTTTCCTTTACAAGTTACCCAGTCTTCGGTAGTATAGCAGTGTGAAAACGGACAAATCCAGCCAGCCTAGACAACATAATGAGAGGGAAGAAGGGAAGCCTAGGGAGGTAAGAAAAGCGAGGCAGGTGAGGCAGGCAAGGCAGGCAATGCAAGCCTCTAGGCAGGCCAGGAAGGCCAGGCAGCCCATGCAGGCAAGAGGCCATGCAGGGTAGGTAGGCAAGAAAGGCAGAAAGGAAAACATATATGGTTTCATTTACCTTCTTGAACATATGGAGTCTATTTAGGATGGTTGTTATAACATCCTTGCCTGCTTCTTCCATTATCTCTGTCATTTCTGTGTTTCTATTTCTGATTTTTATTTTGGTTATGGGTCATATTTCTGGTTTCTTTGTATGCCTAATACATTTTAAATTTGTGCTTGACTTTTGAGTATTAGTTATTCTAGGGCTGTTTTAGACCCTCTTTCTTTCTTTTCTTTTCTGCCTTCCTTGCCTGCCTGGCCTGCCTGGCCTGCTTAACCTGCCTGGTCTGCCTAACCTGCCTGGCCTACTTAACCTACCTGTTCTTCCTGGCCTGCCTGGCCTGCTTAACCTGCCTGGCCTCGGCCTGCTTGGCTTTTCTTACCTTCCTAGGCTGCCCTCCCTCCCTCTCACTGTGTTGCCCAGAGCCTGGCCTCAAGCTCCTGGGGTCATGCAATCCTCTCACCTTGAGCCTCCCAAGTAGCTGCGCCTATGGGCATGCACCACCGTGTTCAGCCTAGTCCCACTTTTAAGGTAACATCTTTCTGAGGTTTCTACTGAATGCCTGTGTATTCAAGAAGACCCCCTGCAACCCCCTATTCCAGCTGGAGGGAATGAAATAATTCCTGGCACTGTATAAGCTTTGGAAATTGTTCATCTTACATCTCCCTTGTAATTGTTTTTTTCCCTTGGTAGTTGTTGTTCCCTGACCTTGTGATATTTCCTCTTATGTATGTACGCATTGGAATTCAGCCAAAGACCGAAGTAGATCTCTATTCTATGTTTGAATAACATTTACTTGGTAGGCTGGAGCACAAATTAGTGGTTAGTGTGCTAATTTACTAAGTAAGAACCTTTTGACATCCACTATGTGTGTGGTGCTTTATTAGGCTGCCTGACACTCAAAGAAATTGGCCAGATATACCATGTGACATATGGAAGAATTGGTTTTGTTTTTAATAACCACCATCACCTCCCCTGGGGAAGTGTCTTTTGATGTTCTCCAATACCTGTGTTATGTTTAATTACAGGAGGAGAAATACAAAACAACAACAACAAAAAAACAAAACAACCTCCCCCAAAAACAGGCAGGTCATAAAGGATGGATTGAAAATAACCTGGTGACAATTCTCCCATGAGAATTTCTGTGACTCTCTTCCTACCTCTTTTCCTTTGGAGAAGTTTACTCATTTCTATACAGAACTAAAAGGAGTGTGATTGAATTACACCACTCTCTGATTCAGCTGGCAGTGGCAGCGTAGTCTAGTAACTGGCAAGGGCTCTCAAGTTGTGCTACTCAAAACACATGATCCCCATATGCTCCCGTTAATAAATTCTGGGAAAATCAAACATTGTTATGTCTTAGCATTGATTCTGAAATCATCTGTGGTGCATTATTTACAAGTCTTTATTTTCAATTAATGGTTTTTTGCCTTTTTTTTTAAATTGGAAGAACCTTTTAATGACTTGAAATCCAGTTTGAAAGTCACCTCTCTAGTCATTGTTACACATGGTGAGGGAGTGAGAAAGGCTCTGGATTCAAATGCCAGGTCGGAGTCTCAGCTCCACCACTTGTGTTCATTATTTGGCCTCTATGAACCTCGGTCTGCTTCTTTAAAAGGGGTAATAACGGTACTGTATTATAAGATTGTTGTGAGTATAGAATGAGATAATCCATGTAGGGCATTTATTATTATTTTTATTTTGAGACAGGGTCTTGCGCTGTTGCCTAGGCTGGGGTGCAGTGGCATGATCACAGCTCACTGCAGCCTCGACTTCCCAGACTCAGGCAATCCTCTCATCTTAGTCTCCTGAGTAGCTGGGACTACAGGCAACTGCCACCATGCTTGGTGAATTTTTGTATTTTTTTGTAGAGATGGGATTTCACCATGCTGGCCAGGCTGATCTCGAACTCCTGGCCTTGTGATCTGCCCGCCTCACCCTCCCAAAGTGCTGGGCTTACAGGCGTGAGCCACCGTGTCTGGCTGAGGCAAGGTCTTTAGTGTGCTACACTTGCCTGTGTGAGACTCCTGGTACTCCCTTGCAGTAATGAGTAGATTCACCTGCAGGTAAAACAAAACCAAATCATCAAACTTGATGTAGTAGATTTGTACTGAGTCAATGAAGCTAAGCTGGAATGATGTTTCCCTGAATTCCCTTCCCTGCAGAGTTCCCCGTATAGTTAGTATGGTCCAGAAGGGACACTGATGTACGAGATTTGGAAGGCGGAAGAGAAGCAGCAGCATGTTGCTTTTATGCTCAGAAGGGGGTGCAGGGCCCGGGACCTCTTCTGCTCACATGTGTGATTGCATCTCTGTTGGCCGCCCTGGGGACATGGGCAGCAGCCGGCCTCACAGCTGCTCCAGCTCCTGTGCCCAGGGACCTTTGTGAGGATGAGTGCCAGCAGGTCACTTTCCTTGCTGAAGTTGGGGGCACTGAGGGACTGAGGTGGGATTCGGCCTGGCCATGTATGTTCCACCTTGTCCTTGTAGTCGTCTTGAGAAGAGCGTTGTGTGTGCACGTGTGTCTTATCAGGCATCGGTAGGAATTTAAAACATAGAGATGCTCATAGGCCAAGCAAATATTGCTCAGTTCCATTAAATAATCCCTGGAGCAATTTCTGGTCCTATCATGAGGGTCAATGAATAGAACTTTGGAGTTTTTGTTTCTTCTTTTCCTTTATTGTCCTCTCTTTACTTTTCCAAGTTGCCTCCCACCCCCACTTTTGCCCCAGGTCTATACTTTAATCAATTAGTCAAAATTTTCATTGAGTGCTTACTGTATCTATACTGTGTATGTGGGAATGTATCAGGCATTGTGCTGGGTACTACGGATACAGTAGAGAACAAAATGGAAATAGCTTAATGTTGGTCCTCTTGGAGATAGGTGTGAAACAAACAAGTCAACACAGGGATATGTAATTATAATTTCCAAAAGAACTATGGAGGAAAAGTTACCTACAAACGTATCTAAGGTACCTTCTTGACACTCAAGGTTCCTTGGTACTATAGCCTGAATGTTTATATTCCCTCCAAATTCATAGGTTGAAACCAAAACCAGTGTGACAGTATTTGGAGGTGGGGCCATTGGGTAATGATTGGGTCATGGTGGCGGAGCCCTCATAAATGGGATTAGTGGCCTTATACAAGGGACCCTAGAGAGCTCTCTTGCCCTTCTGCCATGTGAGGACACAGTGAGAAGATGCTATGACCAGGAAGCAGGATCTTAACTGACATCGAATCTGCCTTAATCATGGACTTTCCAACCTCTAGAACTGTGAGAAATAAATTTCTGTTTTCTGGTAGGCCACCCAGGCTATGGTACTCTGTTATAGTAGCTGGAACAGCCTAAGATAACTGGTCTTATACAATATGTAGGAAAGAAGAATTTATAAGAATGGCTACCAGGAAAGGTATCTGCACATCAACATTTTTCAGTGTTTAGCAGCCCACAAGGTTGCAGTCTATATGGTACAAGCAAAACCCTGGAACCTTATATTCCCCAGCACAGTTATCTTGGAAACTTCTAGTCAAACTGAACTATATGAATCGTATATTTATTTTTGTTTGACAATTCAGAGAATGTCTTCATATCTTTTCCTCCATTAGCGTTACGTGATCATGTGAGCAACCCATTTCTCATAGGGCTAATTTATAGGTCTTGATTTATGTTATGCTAGATAACAAGTTTTAATTATAAATAGTAAGACAAAAAGCAGGTCTTTAATTTTGACCTGTCACATGACTTAGGTCACCATCCTCAGCTTTGTGACAATCTACCATGCCCATCACCTTGTAAGGCATCATAAGAAATTCATTCCCAACCTTGGTGCTCTTCATTTTCTCATTTTGTCCAAGCTTCTAAAGTTGTATTTTTTGTTTTGTAAATAATTTTCATCAATATATTTTCTTAAAAAATATAAGGCCATTAAAAAAAGACAAAGCAACACTCTAAACACAGCAATTATTTTTCTATCTTCAAATTAATTTCCAGTCGTTTTCACACAGGTACATATTTCTTACGTAAATTAAGTAATTCACAGTGTAGCTGAAGAAACTTATACAGGGAGAAGTTACTGCTGCTGTGCAGTAGATGGCGCCAGACACCAGGTTACCAATCAGCCTGTATTTAAATTAAACGTCTTTAAAATTGCTGAATAAATTTCATAAGTTTGATAGCATCTTTCTCATTTTATTTGAGGAACATCAAATTGGCTTAGATTACTTTTTTTGTCCAGTTATCATATAGTCCAAAGTTTTACATTTTAAAATATCGTGAAAAAGTGCTATTTATTTTGGGGAGCATTTTTAACGGTTTTTTGTTTGTTTGTTTGTTTGTTTGTTTTGAGACGGAGTCTCGCTCTGTCGCCCAGGCTGGAGTGCAGTGGCGCAATCTCGGCTCACTGCAAGCTCCGCCTCCCGGGTTCACGCCATTCTCCTGCCTCAGCCTCTTGAGTAGCTGGGACTACAGGTTCCCGCCACCACGCCCGGCTAATTTTTTTTTGTATTTTTAGTAGAGACGGGGTTTCACCATGTTAGGCAGGATGGTCTTGATCTCCTGACCTCGTGATCTGCCCACTTCGGCCTCCCAAAGTACTGGGATTACAGGCGTGAGCCACCGCGCGCGGCCAAGGTTTTTTATTATACTTGTGGAAATTCTATAAATGAAAGTATCCTTAGAGGTAATTATTTTATGTGCTAAAAATTATGCATTTATAGAGTTTAAAATGCTTTTTGAATTATAGCAGTAAAAAATTGCCTGTTAGGCTGGGCACAGTGGGTCATGCCTGTAATCCTAGCACTTCAGGAAGCTGAGGTGGGAGGATCGCCTGAACATAGGAGGCTGCAGTGAGCTATGGTTGTGCCACTGCAATCTAGCTTGGGCCACAGAAAAATACCCCATCTGAAAAAAAAATGCCTGTAATCTGTGTGTTGGTGAGGCTGATTTTACTAGCTCTTAAAAAATTTTTTGTCTTTTAACACTATTCATCTTTTAATACTATTCTCAGGGAGTATGGTGTGTAATGTTGGTGTTATAGGCAGATGAAATAAGGTGCTGACTTACTTTGTAGGTGATTGATAGTTTCTTTTTGTAGCAACAGCTCAGAATGGGGAGTTTTTAGGTGAATGCCAGCCTTTGGCAATTGAATAGAACCAATCCAGTAATTATTTCAAGTTAACATTTTAGCACATCAGTGTAAATAATGCTGGATTATCAACATGTTCCTGTTTCTTACATAATAGAACAGTGTTTCTGTTTGGTATGAATATCCTTGGAAAGTGATATTTTGCACATCTTTAAAAATAAGTGGCTTTATGCGTGAGCATAGTTCTTAGCTTTATACACACAATATACATATTTCTATTTTGGGTAAAGTTAAAATAACCAAAATAATTAATTATTCTGGCCTTTTTATGTGGCCATTTGCCTCTTTTACATTTGTTAAAATATTTGCTTTACAAGTAGCTGGTCTTTGCTTATGTTTAGATAAGTACCTGTGTTATTGCCCTGTCATTTAGTAATCTAAAATTCTAAGCCAGGAGAGCCATCACCAGGTGATATGGTTTGGCTCTGTGTCCCCACCCAAATCTCATCTTGAATTATAATCCCCACATGTCAAAGGAGTGGCCTGGTGGGAGATGATTGAAAAATGGGGGTGGATTTCTCCCTTGCTGTTCTCATGATAGTAAGTGAATTCTCACAAGAGTTGATGGTGTTTCCCCCTTTGTGTACACTCTCTCTCTCTCCCACTGCCCTGTAAGGTGTGCCTTGCCTCCCATTCCATCATCATTGTAAGTTTCCTGAGGCCTCCCCAGCCATATGGAACTGTGAGTCAACTAAACCTTCTTTTTATGAATTACCCAGTCTCAGGTAGTTTTTTTATAGTAGTGTGAAAATGGACTAATATACCGGGGGTCTTGTAGTCAGTTGTTTCTTAGTAGATATTCTCATTTATATCCTGTGGGGATTCACTTTGGTACATAATTAAATTTTCAAGAAAACTGAAGCTTTTTTCTTAGCCAAATATATAAACTTAAAAAAATTCCTATTACTTGGAAATTTCTTAGACATCTTCTTCCAAATTACACTAAACATTTAATGATCTCTTTCTTAATGAGATGTTTTACTTTATAGTGCTAGTCATTATTTTATTTTTTGCTGCTTGCTTCTAAATGGAATATTCCTATAGAGTGGCTGTAATTCATCGTTTCCTGCATTTTATCATTTAGATAACCTAAATACAAAAAAATTATCAACCAGTGTAGCATGGATAGAGGTATCAGAATGGATGCTAGCTGAAAACACCTGCCTGATCATACCAGCATCTCCTAGTTAAATATTGGCACCTCCATTTACTTCCTCTAAGTCTGACCCTCTGTCCAACAAATGGCTTTCTGATGACTAATTTGGATACCAGGTACTTTGATTGGTGGAAGAATATGCTCTGGAGATGCAATATAAATATTCTGGTTACCACTGAAAAGGTGCATCCCCCTTCACTGTAAATAAATGAGTTGGCATCCAATCCATTGGTGACATGAGAGTTTAGTAGCTGATCTGAAAAGCTGAGGATCAGCTACATTATGGCCAACCCTCCAAGCTGGGAGGCTCTTCCAGAGAAACCAGCCCTCCCTTCTCTGCTTGTCTTGACCTGCTCTATCTTTCACATCTCTCCCTTTCACTCCAATGCTATCATCAGCAGAGAGTGAGAACATCTAAACGATGTTTTAATGTGGTCTCAACATTGACCACACACACACAAAAAAAGCCATTTGGGCTCTTTTGGATAAGAGCCCAAGTTTTAAATCATTAAACTTCTCCATATCGAAGTGAAGAAGTTTAATGATTTAGTCTCAGACTAGCATGATTGCTGATAGTATGAACTCTGCAATTAAACTTTGTGAATTCAAATCCTAGCTTTTTCACTTACTAGACCTATGAGCCTGTTTTCTTCCCTGTAAAATGGGGATGACAAAAGTTCTTAATACATAGCCTTTTAGGAGCAATAAATGCATTTAAGATTCCTAAATAGAACTTAGCATATAGTCATTACTCAATGAAGCTTCACCATAATTACCTTTTCTGAACTTGGTTGGGGTTTTAGCACTGCTCAAGTGCTCATTATTCCTTGTGGTAGTTATTTTAAAATTTTCACACTTTGCTCAAGCTTTTCTCTCTCCAATTCCATCCCTTTTTCCTGATTACCATGCCTCTTTCTTCACAGATAAGATATAGACAATTGAGTGTAATCTTTCCCACCATCTCATCATCTATAGATTTTTTTTGCCACATATCCTTTTAACTAAAGGATTGTTTCTCAGTGTATGGTCACCAGACCAGTGTCATCATCATCACCTGGGAAACTTTAAATGGCAGATTCTGGGGCCTCACTGCAGACCTACTAAATCAGGTTCTCATTGCAGACCTACTAAATCAGATTTTCTGGGGGTAGAACCCAGGGATCTATGATTTAACAGAATCTCTTAGGGAATGCTAAAGTTTGAGCATCGTTGCTCTAAAGCTTGGGGGTCTGACATGCAAAGTCCCCTTGACCAGGTCATTCTCTCCCTGGGAGTAGACCCTTAGCTTTATAAACCAAGAGAAATAAAATCGTTTCCTTACGATGTCTGATGTGAACCAAGGGGATTTAGAGGAATCAAATGATGAATGACTGGCTTAGCTTGGTTCATCTTTTCACAGTAAATCTAGGATGCCAGTGGAAGTATACTGTGCAGAGTCCATTGGAAAAGACTTTTAATGGGAGTACCTTGGGGTCACGCTGACAATATTTTCTTCTGTATCTCTTTTTTCATTAGTACCTCCATGGCTTTTAACTAAGATATTTCTTCTTTACATATACATATTTAAATTTTTTATTTTTAATTATTATGGGTATATAGTAGCTGTATATATTTGTGGGGTATATGTGATGTTTTTATTTTTATTTTGTATTTTAGAGACAGGACCTCTCACTATTTTGCCCAGGCTGGAGTCCAGTGGCATGAGCATAGCTCACTGCAGCTTCAAACTCCTGGGCACTAGAGATCCTCCCGCCTCAGCTCCCCCAGTAGCTGGGACAACAGGCATGTGCCACTATGCCTAGGTAATTTTTATTTTTTAAGATTTTTTTTTGTAGATATGGGGTCTCACTATATTGCCCAGGTGAGTCTCAAATGCCTGGCTTCAAGTGATTCTCCCACCTTGGACCCCAAAGTGTTGGGATTACAGGTGTGAGCCAGCAAACCTGCCCCATGTGATGTTTTAAGATCCTTCTTTCCATAGATTAATTCATCCAATCAGATTACCCACTGAAAAAGCATTATTCCTCTCTATTGTAAATGAAGGAATTGGCATTCTACCCATCACTAACACAAGTTTGGAACCTATTTCCTTTTTGTATTGATCTGAAAGCTTAATTGCAAGAGCGCAACCTTTTTTTCCCCACACTTTCAAGCTCTTAAGTAAAGTTTCTGTAATAACAAGGGATTAAATTAGTGCCAACAGACAGGAAAGCATGCAAGCAAATAATAATGTTTTACTTTTCTTCAAAGTGAAGGAAATAAGGATACCTTCATGTCTGATGCTTCTACAGTCAAATTAATATGTATTCTTGGGAATGGGAAAATGCCATTTTCTAATCAGGTTTTGAGTAATTAACCCACTTACTATCTATTGTCTCCAAAGGAGATAGAAAAAAAAAAAACCTCTATGTTAATATCAAACCCAGTGGAAGAAAAGGAAACAAGAAAGGAAATTAGGAGTTATTTATGGATGCGAAGAGTAAACATTTTTGACAGGGAACTTCAATGGATACAAGTGGAAGAAAGAAATTTTGATGAGTGCCTGTAATTATGCCAACTAACCTGTGATTATGTGTACTTGTTTTACAAGAAGAAATTCATTCTGAGTGAGCCTGTTTCCATGTCTTTAATATTTCTATATTATATCTCAATATTCCCTAAAGTTCTGCAGAAGAGTTCCTGCCTGTGATGGATACTGTGGTTGGCTTCCTCATTACCCCTTCCAACCCTCTTTCCCTGTTTCCCTCCCATTTTACAGTCTTGAAAGCTAAGATCCCATTTCTGGCTCTCCTTCAACTTGGGTGGCTGTGTGATATAGCCTGGCTCTTGAGGGATAAGTTGAAGTCTTCCACTGGGGGTTTCTGTGCAAGCTTTTGCTTTTGGATATAGATGTTTCCCCTTTCTGACTCGATTCTTCATCTCCTACTGGGAAAATGGTCTCAACTGCTGCAGCTTCACAACCTACTTGCTACCTGGTATGGTTTGGCTGTGTCCCCACCCAAATCTCATCTTGAATTGTAGTCCACATAATCCCCATGTGGGAGGGGCCTGGTGGGAGATAATTGAATCTTGGGGGCGGTTTCCCCCGTGCTGTTCTCGTGATAGTGAATGAGTTCTCACGAGATCTGATGGTTTTGTAGGTGTCTGGTGTTTCCCCTGCTGGCACTCATTCTCTCTCCAGCTACCCTGTGAAGAGGAGCCTTCAGCCATGACTGTATGTTTCCTGAGGCCTCCCCAGCCATGTGGAACTGTGAGTCAATTAAACCTCTTTTTAAAAAAAAAATAAAATAAATAAATTACTCAGTCTTGGGTATTTCTTCATAGCAGCGTGAGAATGGACTAACACACTACCATCAGGAAGAGGATAGATGGCTATTGAGCCTAAGTCCTGTTTTCTTTGAGCTGCTGAAACACAGCCAGCAACTGTGTACCTCATGATCATAAGTGCAAGGAAAGAAAATCATCACGCATTTAAACCATCATTATTTGGGTTTTCTGTCACTTGGAGTCTACCTGATACATGGTCTGTCTCAATGGAACTAGGCTAAAACAAGTTTTTGATAAATGAGTCAGAGTGGAGACAGCAATGAGACAGAGAAAGATTCAAGAAGAGAGGACAGCCCTGGCATGGTGACTCACGCCTGTAATCCCAGCACTTTGGGAGCCCGACGTGAGCAGATCACCTGAGGTCAGGAGTTCGAGACCAGCCTAGCCAATATGGAGAAACCATGTCTCTGTTAAAAACACAAAAATTAGCTGGGCGTGGTTGTGTGCGTGCCTGCAATCCCAGCTACTGGGGAGGCTGAGGCAGGAGAATGGCTGGAACCTGGGAGGCAGAGGCTGCACTGCAGTGAGCCAAGATTGTGCCACTAAACTCCAGCCTGAGTGACAGAGCGAGACTCCGTCTCAAAAAAAAAAAAAAAAAAAAGAGGACAAAAGAGATAAACTTAAGGTGGGAGTTTAGGAAGTCAGGGAGAAAATTGTCAATATGTTTCTCTTTGAGATGATGCGTGATCTGCTCTGATATGCTAGTCCAATAGATAATCATTTCATAGAAATGTGATTTTCTATACAGGCTCAAAGAAGGCTACCAAAAGTTGGTGTTAGAATATGTGTGAGCCTCTTGCACAGTTTCTCAATGGGGTTGCTCTTGAAATTTTGGACATGACTTTTCTTTATATGGAGAAATTATTATACACATATGGGATATTTATCAGACCAAGCCCCTGCTCATTAAATGCCTATAGTGCCTACCTGTTATTTTGACAAACAAAAATGTTTCTCACAAGTCAAATGCCACCTGGGAGGGTGGCCATATGTCTGGTAAAGAACTGCCTTCTTAGAGCATCTAATACAGTGCCCTCAAATGGATGTATTTGGTTAAACAGCTCCCATTGAGTGGTATGCTAGTAAGCTAGCTCTCTGAAAAAAAGCCCTGATTTGTAGCCTTTGCCAATTTCTATGTTGTAAATACTCCAAACGTGTCAATTTCATGCTGTCCATGGCTTAACCACTGGCTTGTGAAATTTAAAAATATTTAACAGTTGGCTCTTGAGGGCAGGTAGAGCTGGTTTCAGCACACCCATATGCTCACAGAAGTTCTGGAAGGAACTTAGGGATTACATAGTATGCCTTGGTTTATAAAAGAAGTAACACTGAAGAAGGTTTACAGTCAGAAGTATGTATTTTGTTATGACCAATCAGTCTTTGTCTAAACAATGCCCCAACAAATTTTCCAGGGAGCCTAAAGTGTTTAGTGGCTTAGCCACTAAATGACGATGGTTGTGGAAAGTGACTCAGGTCGCAGACCAGGCTGCAAATTCTTTTCAGGCACTTTGCCTTTGGGTTTATCTAATGTGTAGGTACACTTAATATGTATGCGTTATTTAGGTTAAACACACAAGCTGACATTTATTTGATGCTTCCCATGACCCGAAGGATTAAAGGAGAGAGAAGGAAATGTCCTACCCAGAGAGCTTGCTCTACTGTGTCCCCTTTTTTGCAGTAGCTACTTAAGCCTTTGGCTGGGAAGGGGAGGAGAGGTTCTTCATGGCAGCCTCCATTTCCATAAGATGCGAGATCATCTTCTTTTTTTTTATTATTATACTTTAGGTTTTAGGGTACATGTGCACAATGTGCAGGTTTGTTACCAAGATGGCCGAATAGGAACAGCTCCGGTCTACAGCTCCCAGCGTGAGCGACACAGAAGACGGGTGATTTCTGCATTTCCATTTGAGGTACCGGGTTCATCTCACTGGGGAGTGCCAAACAGTGGGTGCAGGACAGTCAGTGCAGCGCAGTGTGCGCGAGCTGAAGCAGGGAGAGGCATTGCCTCACTTGGCAAGTGCAAGGGGTCAGGGAGTTCCCTTTCCTAGTCAAAGAAAGGGGTAACAGACGGCACCTGGAAAATCGGGTCAGTCCCACCCTAATACTGCGCTTTTCCAATGGGCTGGGAAAACGGCACACCAGGAGATTGTATCCCGCACCTGGCTCGAAGGGTCCTATGCCCACGGAGTCTCACTGATTGCTAGCACAGCAGTCTGAGGTCGTCTTCTTTTGGTCATCTACAGAGTCCATGTGTTTGCAGCAGTGACATCCCTTTGGAGCTTTTTCCTCCTACATAAAGATCCCTCAAGTGGAAGTGGAGGTCTTCCCTTTTTATGAGACTGGTTACTGCTATAACTGGCATTAGTTTCAATGAGATGTGCCTGTCGTTCACCCTCTTGGCTCTCCTTCACTCTCACACTCATCAAGCCAACACTTTCATAATCATACACAAAATTTTCAATTTTAGACCTAGGGGCATACAATCATTTAGACAATAGCCTACGTACTATCAGTAGAAACCTCCATTGCTTGGTGTGGTCCTGCAGGACTTTAATGGGGTTATGTATATCTATAGTGTCAGAGCCACAACTAGAAATCAGGTCTCCTGGTTTCCAGGTGTTAATGAACTTGGCCAAGGTCAGACAGCTAGTAAATAGCGGAGCCAGAATTCAAACTGTGGTCTACTTACCTACTATACTACACTAGAGGAAAGGAAGTAGCTGCTGCCAGCTTTGGCTTAGGAAGAAGTTCTAGGTCATATTCCAGCATGCAAGTGACAGAAACCATTGGCCTAAATCCAGCATCCCATTAGATGGTCTCTGATAAATTGGACTATTAGAGCTATGCCTAATTAGCCTTTTGCAAGAAATGTCCATGATAGCCACGTGGTAACATCATGGACCTCCTCACTGCAATTTCAGTCACCTGAAGCAGGGATAGATAACCCATTCTGGGGGCCTGCAGGGCTGCCAATAGCTTTGGAATTAGGTACACTTGGGTTCAAATCCAACTCAACAACTTACTAGATGGGTGCCTTGGGAAAGTTTTATTTTATTTAAAATTTTGAGTCCCCTCACTGTTTCTGGGCTCTACTAGCTTCCTGTGTCATTGTACTTAATATGTACTTAATATGGATTTTTATTACCTATTTTCATGTCTTCCCCACTAGTCTATGAGTTCCTTAGCGGCATTTTCGGTTGTTAATATTAGTGTTCCTAGTGATGTTTACACTGTTTGTTATGTAATGGGAGCTTAATGAATTTTGGATAAATCACTGAACAGTGAAAGATGGTATGTCTGAGCTTTGACAATATTGGGGAAAGCTCGTCCTATGACTTGGGATATGATTGGGAACATTTTCTTTCTGTAAGTAAAAATTTCCTGAACTTCCTAATATTTTCAGTATTCAAGATGTTTCATTGCCATACAAGTAATGGGGATGCTTTAAGACAAATCAATCCTTGCTTTATCATCTTTTAGACATATGAGAACCCCAAGAGAACATGCTAGGCTGGATTTGGCCACTAGGTGGAACACTTAACCTAATGCCAACACTTGTTGAAACCAGCTGGATTTATTTCCAAACCCTTTATGGATATGAATCTTTGGTACAAATGGAAGTTTCTAACATTCTAGAGCTGTCATTTCTCATGTCCAAGAAGACCAGACCTAGGATTTATTTTGTCTCTTCAGTATATTGTGAATCTTCAGAATGTAACTAAGCTGCCTCCTATTTAGAAAGCAAAGGCAGAGGTAGAGAATTATTATTCTTGTCTTTCGTTGATGTTAAGAGAAGAACTCCATGGGCACCCACCCTATAAATCATATGGAAGAGTGAGGGATAATTTCAAAAATAGATGTCAGTTTAGTAAAATTTAAATCAGCCGATAATTCAAACAAACTTGAAACAAGTTCTGATGAAGTGATACCTATTTTTTTCCACCTTGCAATCATTTAAGTATTGTTTCCTATTATAAAATGTCCATTGCCAGAATTACAGTTTTATAATTTAATATAGTACTTTTGTGATACTTGAGATAATTTTATTTTTGAAAAAGTTGTTTATGGAAAATGTAAACTGAAAACAAAGAAAAGGAAGAGAGTAAAAAATATCAAGGGATAAAAGGAAGAACAAAGAACAGAAAACCTAAGTCCCACGTTGAAAGTGATATTCTAGGAGTATTTGAAGTATAGGAACACTTTCTTCTTCTGTTAGTTAGTTGTACTTTGGCAACTTGTTTTTAGAATTCAGAATTTTCATCTTAGTTTAATAAGAAGCTGCTCAAACTTTATATGACAAATACAAAAGTCTACACTTGTTCATACAGGCTAATTACAAAGAAACCTCTGTTACTATTTTTATTTATTTATTTTTAAATTTTACTTTAAGTTCTGGGATACATGCAGAACTTGCAGGTTTGTTACATAGGTACACACGTGCCATGGTGGTTTGCTGCAGCTATGACCTGTCCTCTAAGTTTCCTCCCTTCGTCCCCCACCCCTCAACAGGCCCCGGTGTGTGATGTTCCCCTCCCTGTGTCCATGTGTTCCCATTGTTCAACTCCCACTTATGAGTGAGAACATGTGGTGATTGGTTTTCTGTTCCTGTGTTCATTTGCTGATGATGATGGCTTCCAACTTCATCCTTGTCCCTGCAAAGATGTGATCTCATTCCTTTTTATGGCTGTGTAAGTATTCCATGTGTCTGTGTACCACATTTTCCTTATCCAGTCTATCACTGATGGGCATTTGGGTTTGTTCCATGACTTTGATATTGTGAATAGTGCTGCAATAAACATATGTGTGCATGTGTCTTTATAACAGAACTATTTATATTCCTTTGAGTATATACCCAGTAATGGGATTGCTGGGTCATACAGTATTTCTGGTTCTAGATCCTTGAGGAATCACCATACTGTCTTCCACAATGGTTGAACTAATGTACATTCCCACCAACAGTGTAAAAGCATTCCTATTTCTCCACAGCCTTGCCAGCATCTATTTTTTCCTGACTTTTTAATAGTCACCATTCTGACTGGCGTGAGATGGTATCTCATTGTGGTATTGATTTGCATTTCTTTAATGATCAGTGATGTTGAGCTTTTTTCATATGTTTGTTGGCCGCGTAAATGTCTTCTTTTGAGAAGTGTCTGTTCATATCCTTTGCCCACTTTCTAATGGGGTTGTTTTTTTCTTGTAAATTTAAGTTCCTTGTGAATTCTGGATGTTAGACCTTTGTCAGACGGGTAGGTTGCAAAAATTTTCTCCCATTCTGTAGGTTGCCTGTTCACTCTGATGCTAGTTTCTTTTGCTGTGCAGATGCTCTTTAGTTTAATTAGATCTCATTTGTCAATTTTGGCTTTTGTTGCAATTGCTTTTGGCATTTTCATCATGAAATCTTTGCCTTTGCCTATGTCCTGAGTGGTATTGCCTAGGTTTTCTTCTAGGGTTTTTATGGTTTTGGGTTTTACATTTAAGTCTTTAATTCATCTTGAGTTAATTTTTGTAGAAGGTGTAAGGAGGAGGTCCAGTTTCAGTTTTCTGCATATGGCTAGCCAGTTTTCCCAGTACCATTTATTCAATAGGAGATCCTTTCCCCATTGCTTGTTTTTGTCAGGTTTGTTGAAGATCAGATGATTGTAGATGTGTGGTGTTATTTCTGAGGTCTCTGTTCTGTTCAATTGGTCTATATGTCTGTTTTGGTACCAGTACCATGCTGTTTTGTCTTGTAGTATAGTTTGAACTCAGAGAGCATGATGCCTCCAGCTTTGTTCATTTTGCTTAGAATTGTCTTGGCTATGTGGGGCCTTCTTTGATTCCATATGAAATTTAAAGTGGTTTTTTCTAATTCTGTGAAGAATGTAAATGGTAGTTTGATGGGAATAGCACTGAATCTATAAATTATTTTGGGCAGTATGACCATTTTCATGATATCAATTCTTCCTAGCCATGAGGATGGAATGTTTTTCCATTTGTCTGTGTCCTCTCTTATTTCCTTAGGCAGTGGTTTGTAGTTCTTCTTGAAGAGGTCTTTCACATCCCTTGTTGGCTGTATTTCTAGATATTTTATTCTTTGTGTAGAGACTGTGAATCGGAGTTCATTCATGATTTGGCTCTCTGCTTGTCTATTGTGGGTGTATTGGAATGCTTGTGATTTTTGCACATTGATTTTGTATCCTGAGACTTTGCTGAAGTTGCTTATCAATTTAAGGGGTTTTTGGGCTGAGATGATGGGGTTTTCTGAATATAAAATCATGTTCATCTGCAAACAGAGACAATTTGACTTCGTCTCTTTCTATTTGATTATGTTTTATTTATTTCTCTTGCCTAATTGCTCTGGCCAGAACTTCCAGTACTATGTCAAATAGAAGCGGTGAGAGAGGGCATCCTTGTCTTGTACCAGTTTTCAAAGCGAATGCTTCGAGATTTTGCCCATTCAATATGATATTGGCTGTTGGTTTGTCATAAATAGCTCTTATTATTTTGAGATATGTTCCATCAGCACCTAGTTTATTGAGAGTTTTTAACATGAAGTGATGTTGAATTTTATCGAAGGCCTTTTCTGCATCTATTGAGATAGTCATGTGGTTTTTGTTATTGGTTCTGTTTATGTGATGGATTATGTTTATTGATTTGCGTATGTTGAATCAGCTTTGCATCCCCGGGATGAAGCTGACTTGATTGTGGTGGATAAGTTTTTTGACATGCTGCTGGATTTGGTTTGCCAGTATTTTATTGAGGATTTTCACATCGATATTCATCAGGGATATTGGGCTGAAATTTTCTTTTTTGTGTGTGTGTCTCTTCCCAGTTTTGGTATCAGGATGATGCTGGTTTCGTAAAATGAGTTAGGGATGAGTCTCTCCTTTTCAATTGTTTGGAATAGTTTCAGAAGGAATGGTACAGGCTCCTCTTTGTACCTCTGGTAGAATTTGGCTGTGAATCTGTTTGGTCCTGGGCTTATTTTTTGATTGGTAGGCTATTCATTACTGCCTCAGTTTCACAACTAGTTATTGATCTATTCAGGAATTCAGCTTCTTCCTGGTTTAGTCTTGGGAGGGTGTATGTGTCCAGCAATTTATCCATTTCTTCTAGATTTTCTAGTTTATTTGCAAAGAGATGTTTATAGTATTCTCTGATGGTAGTTTGTATTTCTGTGGAGTCAGTGGTGATATCCCCTTTATCATTTTTTCATTGTGTCTATTTGATTCTTCTCTCTTTTCTTCTTTATTAGTCTAGCTAGCAGTCTATCTATTTTTTCAAAAAACCAGCTAGTGGATTCATTTATTTTTTGTGGAGTGTTTGTTGTGTCTCTATCTCCTTCAATTCTGCTCTGATCTTAGTTATTTCTTTTCTTCTGCTAGCTTTTGGATTAGTTTGTTCTTGCCTCTCCGGCTTTTTTTTTTTTTTCTTTTCTTAAGTGGAATCTTGCTCTGTATCCCAGGCTGGAGTGCAGTGGCATGATCTTGGCTCACTGCAACCTCTGCCTCCTGGGTTCAAGCAATTATCCTGCCTCAGCTTCCTGAGTATCTGGGATTACATGCACCCTCCACCACGCCCAACTAATTTTTGTATTTTTAGTTGAAACGGGGTTTCACCATATTGGTCAGGCTGGTCTCGAGCTCCTGACCTCAGGTGATCCACCTGCCTCAGCCTCCCAAAGCACTGGGATTACAGGCATGAGCCACCTTGCCCGCCCCTCTAGTTCTTTTAATTGTGATGTTAGGGTGTTGATTTGAGATGTTTCTAGCTTTCCAATGTGGGCATTTAGTGCTATAAATTTCCCTCTTAACACTGCTTCAGCTGTGTCCTAGAGATTCTAGTATGTTGTCTCTTTGTTCTCATTGGTTTCAAATAACTTTTTAATTTCTGCCTTAATGTCATTATTTACCCAGGAGTCATCCAGGAGTAGGTTGTTCAATTTCCATGTAGTTGCATGGTTTTGAGTGGGTTTCTTAATCCTGAGTTCTAATTTGTTTGCACTGTTGTCTGAGAGACTGTTTGTTATGATTTCAGTTGTTTTGCATTTGCTGAGGAGTATTATACTTCCAATTATGTGGTCGATTTTATAATAAGTGCCATGTGGCACTGAAAAGAATGTACATTCTGTTGATTTGGGGTGGAGAATTCTGTAGATGTCTATTAGGTCCACTTGAACCAGAGCTGAGTTCAAGTCTTGAATATCCTTGTTAATTTCCTGTCTGGACAATCTGTCTAATATTGACAGTTGGGTGTTAAAGTTTCCCACTATTGTGTGGGAGTCTAAGTCTCTTTGTAGGTCTCTAAGAACTTGTTTTATGAATCTGGGTGCTCCTGTGTTGGGTGCATATATATTTAGAATAGTTAGGTCTTCTTGTTTAATTGTTCCCTTTACCAATATGTAATGCCCTTCTTTGTCTTTTTTGGTCTTTGTTGGTTTAAAGCCTGTCTTGTCAGAGACTAGGATTGCAACCCCTGTTTTTTTTTTTTTTTTTTTTTTTTTTTTTTTTTTTTGCTTTCCATTTGCTTGGCAAATTGTCCTCCATCCCTTTATTTTGAGCCTTTGTGTGTCTTTGCATGTAAGATGGGTCTCCTGAATACAGCATGTTGATAGGTCTCAACTCTTCATCCAGTTTTCCACTCTGTGTCTTTTAATTGGGGCATTTAGCCCGTTTACATTTAAGGTTAGTATTGTTATGTGTGAATTTGGTCCTGTCATCATAATGCTGCTGGTTATTTTGCATGCTAGTTGATGCAGTTTCTTCATAGTGTCATTGGTCTTTATATTTTGCTGTGTTTTTGCAGTAGCTGGTACTGGTTTTTCCTTTCCATATTCAGTGCTTCTTTCAGGAGCTCTTGCAAGGCAGGCCTTGTGGTAACAAAATCTCTCCACATCTGCTTGTCTGGCAAGAATTTTATTTCTCCTTTGCTTATGAAGCTTAGTTTGGCTGGATATGAAATTCTGGGTTGAAAATTCTTTTCTTTAAGTGTTGAATATTGGCCCTCAGTCTCTTCTGGCTTGTAGAGTTTCTGCTGAGAGGTCCACTGTTAGTCTGATAGGCTTCCCTTTGTAGGTGACCTGGTCTTTCTCTCTGGCTGCCCTTAGTATTTTTTCCTTCATTTCAACCTTGGGGAATCTGATGGTTATGTGTCTTGGAGTTGATCTTCTCATGGAGTATCTTAATGGTGTTCTCTGTATTTCCTGAATTTGCATGTTGGCCTATCTTGCTAGGTTGGGGAAGTTCTCCTGGGTAATATCCTGAAATGTGTTTTCCAGCTTGTTTCCATTCTCCCTGTCTCCTTCAGGTACTCCAATCAAATATAGGTTCAGTCTTTTTATGAAGCTGCATATTTCTTGGAGGCTTTGTTCAGTCCTTTTCTTTCTTTTATCTCTAGTCTTATCTGCATGCCTTATTTCAGCAAGGTAGTCTTCAAACTCTGATATTGTTTCTTTTGCTTGTTTAGCTGTTGATACTTGTGTATGCTTCACAAAGTTCTCGTGCTGTGTTTTTCAGCTCAACCAGGTCATTTATATTCCTCTCTAAATTGGTTATTCTAATTAGCAGCTCCTCTAACCTTTTATCAAGGTTCTTAGCTTCTTTGTATTGGGTTAGAACATGTTCCTTTAGCTCAGCGTAGTTTTTTATTACCCATCTTCTGAAGCCTACTTCTGTCAATTTGTCCAATTCATCCTCTGTTCAGTTCTGTGCCCTTGCTGGAGCAACACTGTGATCATTTGGAGAAGAGGCACTCTGGCCTTTTGGATTTTCAGGGTTTTTTTTGTTGATTCTTTCTCATCTTTGAGAGTTTGTCTAGTTTTGATCTTTGAGGCTGCTGACTCTTGGAAAGAGTTTTTGTGGAGGCTTTTTTTGTTGTTGATGCTATTGTTGCTTTCTGTTTGTTTTTCCTCCAATTGTCAGGTCCCTTTTCTGTAGGGCTGCTGTGGTTTGCTGGGGGTTCACTTCAGGCCCTTTTCATCTGGTTTGCTTCTGTGCCTGGAGATGTCACTCAAGGAGGCTGGAGAACAGCAAAATTGGTGTCTACTCCTTCTGGGATCTCTGACCTTGAGGGGCACCAACCTGATGCCAGTAGGATCGCTCCTGTATAGGATATCTGAAAACCCCTGTGAGAGGGTCTCACCCTGTTGGGTGGCCCGGGGAACAGGAACTGTTTAATGAAACACTTTGTCCCTTGGTGGAGGGGGTGTGCCTTTCCCTGGGAGGAAACCCACTCATCTGGGCTGCCCGGATTCCTCGGAACTACCAAGAGGGGTGGTGGCTGCAGGTTCCCCCTATTGGCTCAGGCCCAGAGAGATCCAGGTTCTGTCCCTGAGCCTGTGGCTGGAGTTGTTAGAGTTTCTGCAGGGAAGCCTTGCCCATTGAGGAAGGATGATTCAGGGTTAGACCTGAAGAGGCACTCTGTCACAGTCTGCCAAAGCTGGTGTGTTGGGCTGTGGGGACATGTCTTGAGACCAAGCCGTCCAGCTTCTCTGTCTCCAGCAGGGGAAAAGCGAGGCATGGAGCTATAGAGATAGATGCTGCCTTCCCCCCCGCCCAGAGAGCTTAGGGTGCTGTGAGTCCCAGCTCTGGCTGTTGCCCCTCCCCCAATGAGCTCAAATGGCTTAGATAGCAGGCAGCTGTAGCTGTGGTGCTGATCGCCCCTCCCCACCGGGAGCTCAGTAAGCTTAAGCAGATTCCAGCTGAGAGGCTGCTGAGAATCTGCAGGGCTCTGGGGTTGGGACGCTAGGCCCTGGAGGTGTGGGCTTGCGAGTGGGATCTTCTGATTCATGGGTTGCACGGTTACATAAAAAAGCATGGCTTCTCCAGCTGGGTAGCACGTTCACTTACCGCCTGTCTTGCCTCGGGGGTGGGGGCTTCCCTGCCCCGTGTGGCTCTCAGGTGGGTCACCGTACCACACTGCTCTTCCTTCCTCTCCGTGGAAGACATCAGTCTCCTAGCCAGTTCTGATGAGAGAACCTGGATACCTGCTGGAAGTAATGAAATCCTCATCCCAGAGGGTCCTGAGCCCCAAGTTACTGTGCCGCTCTCAGTCTGTGGTTGCTATTCTTAATTGAAGGAGGGGCATGTGGATCTCCTCCTGAGTCATGATTTTATTTTATGTTATTATCTTTTTTTTTTTTTTTTTGAAACACCGTCTTACTCTGTTGCATGGGCTGTAGTGTAGTAGCACGACCTTGGCTCACTGCAACCTTTGCTTCCCAGGTTTGTGATTCTCCTGCCTCAGCCTCCCAAGTAGCTGAGTCTACAAGCATGTGCCCCCATGCCTGGCTAATTTTTGAATTTTTAGTAGAGAAAAGATTTCACCATGTTGGCCAGGCTCGTCTGGAACTCCTGACTTCAAGTGATCTGCCTGCCTCGGCTTCCCAAAGTGCTGAGATTACAGGCGTGAGCCACCGTGCTCGGCCTTATTTATTTATTTATTCTTTCACTTTTTTGAGTATCTTACAATTTTTAATTTCATTTTGTTATAATTTTTAAATTTATTTTTTATTTAAATAGTTTTTTAGGAGCAAGCGGTGTTTGCTTACATGAATAAGTTCTTTAGTGGTTATTTCTGAGATTCTGATGCACCCATCACTGGAGCAGTGTACACTGTACCCAGTGTGTAGTCTTTTATCTCTCGCCCCCATCATGCCCTTTCCCCCAAATCCCCAAAGTCCATTGTATCATTTTTATGCCTTTGTGACCTCACAGCTTAGCTCCCACTTATGAGTAAGAACATATGATGTTTGGTTTTCCATTCCTGAGTTACTTCACTAAGAGTAATAGTCTTCAATTCCATCCAGGTTGCTGCAAATGCCATTATTTTGTTCTTTTTTAAGGCTGAATAGTATTCCATTATATATATATCTCACATTTTCTTTATTCACTTGTTAATTGATTGGCATTTGAGCTGGTTCCATATTTTTGCAGTTGCAAATTGTGCCGCTATAGACATACATGTGCAAGTGTCTTTTTCATATAATGACTTCTTTTCCTCTGGTAGATACCCAGTAGTGGGATTGCTGGATCAAATGGTAGTTTTAGTTCTTTAAGGAATCGCCACACTCTTTTCCATAGTGGTTGTACTAGTTTACATTCCCACTGGCAGTGTAGAAGTGCTTCCTTTTCACCACATCTTGCCAACATCTATTCTTTTTTGATTTTTTGATTATATTATGGCCTTTCTTGCAGGAGTAAGGTGTTATCACGTTGTGGTTTTGATTTGCATTCCCCTGATAACTAGTGATGTTGAGCATTTTTCCATATGCTTGTTGGCCATTTGTGTATCTTCTTCTGAGAATTGTCTATTCATGTGCTTAGCCCACTTTTTGATGGGATTGCTTGTTTTTTTCTTGCTCATTTGTCTGAGTTCTTTGTAGATTTTGGATATTAGTCCTTTGTTGGGTATATAGATTGTGAAGATTCTTTCCCATTCTGTGGGTTGTTAACTTTGGTGATTATTTCTTTTGCTTCGTAGAAGCTTTTTAGTTTAATTTGTTTCTACTTGTAAATTTTTGTTTTTGTTGCAATTGCTTTTGAGGACTTAGTCATAAATTCTTTGCTAAGGCGGATGTCCAGAAGGGTATTTCCTTGGTTTTCTTCTAGGATTTTTGTAGTTTTACATCTTAGATTTAAATCTTTAATCCATGTTGAGTTAATTTTGGTATATGGAGATAGGCAGAGGTCCACTTTAATTATTCTGCATATGACTAGCCAATTATCCCAGCACCATTTATTGACTAGAGAGTCCTTTTCTCATTGCTTATTTTTGTTGAATTTGTTGAAGATCAGATGGTTGTAGGTGTGTAGTTTTATTTCTGGGCTCTCTATTCTGTTCCATTAGTCTATGTGTTTGTTTTTGTAGTAGTACCATGCTGTTTTGGTTACTCTAGACTTGTAGTATAGTTTCAAGTTAGGTAATGTGATGCCTTTGGCTTTGTTCTTTTTTGCGTAGGATTGATTTGGCTATTTGAGCTCTTTCTTGGTTCCATATGAATTTTAGAATAGTTCTTCTAATTCTGTGAAATATCATATTGGTAGTTTGATAAGAATAACATCAAATCTGTAGATCGCTTGGGCAATATGGCTATTTTAACTATATTGATTCTTCCACTCCACGAGCATGAAATGTTTCACCATTTGTTTGTGTCATCAGTGATTTCTTTCAGCAGTCTTTTGTAATTTTTATTGTAGAGATCTTTCACTTCCTTGGTTAGATGTATTCCTAGGTATTTTATTTCCTGTGGCAATTATAAATGGAACTGCCTTCTTGATATGGCTCTCAGAATTAACATGATTGGTGTACAGAAATGCTACTGAATTTGTGCATTGATTTTGTGTCCTGAAACTTTACTGAAGTAATTTATCAGTTCTAAGAGCCTTTTGGTGGAGTCTTTAGGGTTTTGTAGGTATAGGATTGTATCATCAGCAAAGAGAGATGATTTGACTTCTTCTTTTCCTATTTGGATGCCTTTTATTTCTTTCTTTTGCCCCACTATAATTTTATATCCTACAGACAATTTGTTTTGGAAGTGTCTTTTTAATTTAGTACATTGCAGAATTCCAAGGAGGAGATAAAAGGGCTCCCAGTCTCAAGAAGCTTAGTCGTGCAATTATTAAGACATTCAAATTTAAAACAATGCAAAGAAAAAATAGTGAACTGAAACAAAAAGAAGACAACCTTTGGATTCAACATTCCTAGATTTCCCAGCTTCTCTATTTAGTAGCCATAATCTCTGAAAGTAACAACGTCTGAGCTTCAGTTTTCTTATCTATAAAATGGAAATTTTAGCAATACCAAATGGAGGTAATGAGGGTTAGGAGGTAACATCTAAATCATTTATTCATATGAGAGTTTATATAATAATTAATAGCAGAATATGGGATACAGACAAATAATACTCTAGAATTGTATAGGAATGATTACTTATGCTACAGTGGTTTGACAGGATTTTCAATTTTTAGCAGAATTTTGAAAAGTGTGGAATAATGAAGGAGCTAGTCCAATTATGGCGAATAATGTGAACAAAATTTTGCAGCATTATTTATCTAATGTAACAAAAAATGTAACCTTGTCCAAAGTAGGTTTGTTTAGGGAGCTGAGCAAGATGAGCCTGACAAAATGAAGAGAATTTGAATGTCTGGATGTCTGTCCATTTAAGGAGAAGGACAAAACCAAGATGAGCTTTTAGGCTGTATTATGCAGGAAGACTTGGACACGATTCATGCTTAGCCCCATACATCTGTTTACTGTCTCTATATTTTTGTCTTTTCTAGAATGTCATCTAAGTAAAATTATACACTATTAGCCTCTTGAATCTGGCTTCTTTCACTTATCATAATTCATTTGAGATTGACTTATATGGTTGTATGTATCAGTAGTTTGTTCCTTTTTATTGCTGAGGAATATTTTATTGTATGGCTGTAAAATAAACAGTGTGTTTATTTACCAGTTGCAAACATTTGGAATGTTGCCAGGTTTTGGCAATTATGAATCAACATTCGTTTAAAGGTTTTTACATGAATATTCAGTCTTCTCCTGGGTGACTGCTTAGAAATAGGATTGCTGGGTCATATGGTATGCTTATTTTTATAAGAAATGGTCATAGCATTTTTCAAAGTGGCTATAATATTTTGCATTCTCTTCAGCAATGTATGAGAACTCATCCATATGTCATTTTATTTGCTTGTTTTAAAAAATGAACTTCATTTTTTAGAACAGTTTTATGTTTACAGAAAAATTGCCAAGATAGTAAAAAGTTCCCATATGCCCCACACTGAGTTTCCCCTGCTGTGAACATCTTACTATTACATTATATGATTGTCACAATTCATGAAGCAATATTTATTCCAGCACTGAACCAACATTTTTCCAATATTGAGTATCTTTTAATATTGAACTGACATTATTATTAACGGAAGTCCATTCTTTATTCAGATTTCCTTAGTTTTAACCTAATGTTCTTTTATTGTTCCCGGATGCCATCCAGGATCCCACATTACACTTAGTCACCAAATCTCTTTAGGTTGCTCTCGGCTATGACAGTTTTTCAGACTTTCTTTGTTTTTGATGACCTTGACTGCTTTGAGGATTACGGTCAAATATTTTGTAGAATATCCCTCCATTGGGATTTGTCTGATGTTTTTCTCATTGTTACACTGGGGTTATGGGTTTTGGGGAGGAAAACCACAGAGGTAAAGGGCTATTTTTGTGTCATAAGAAGGGTATCTATTATGATTTAGGCATGATTTACCACTGTTCATGTTGACGGTGACCACTTGGCTGAGGTAGAGTGTGTCACATTCCTCTACTGTAAAGTTACCTTTTGCCTCCCCTTAACTCTATATGTGATTTTTTAGAAAAATATTTTTAATTCACAAATAATAATTATATATATTTATGGGGTACATTGTGATGTGATATTTTGATATGTGCATACAAAATGGAATAATTAAATAATCTAATTAACATATCATTACTTCACTTATCCATTTTTGTGGTGAGATATTTGAAAGGTACTCTGTTAGCAATTTTGAAATATACAATGCATTAACTATAGTCACTATGCTGTGCAATAGCTTGCAAAAACTTATTCCTCTTGCCTAACTGAAACTTTTTCTTTGACCAACATCTCTCCATTCCCTCCCTCCCGCCATCAGTCTCCAGTTACCACAATGCTACTCTCTACTTCTATGAGTTCAACTTTTTTAGTTTCCACATATAAGTGAGACCATGAAGTGTTTGTCTTTTCATGCCTGTGCCTGGCTTATTTCACTTAGCATAATGTCTTCCAAGTTTATCCATGTTGTTGAAAATGACAGAATTTTCTTTTTTTAAAAAAAGGCTGGCTAGTATTTCACTGGCATGTTTAAAAAAATATATGTATCCATTGGTGAATGCTTAAGTTGATTCCATATCTTGGCCATTGTGAATAACGATTCAATGAATATGGAAGTGGAAGTTTCTCTTCAACATATTGGTTTTATTTCCTTTGGATGTGTACTGAGAAGTGGGATTGCTGGGTCACATGGCAGTTCTATTTTTAGTTTTTTGAGGAATCTTCATACTGTTTTCCATAATGGCTGTACTATTTTACATTCCCACCAACAGTGCACAACAGTTACCTTTCCTTTACATTCTCATCAACGCTTATCTTTCATCTTTTTTTTTTTTTTTATAATAGCCATTCTAACAGGTATAAGGTAATACCGCATTGTGGCTTCCATTTTCATTTTCTTAATGATTAGTGATGTCGAGCATTTACTCATGAACCTGTTAGCTATTTGTAAGTCTTCTTTTTTTTTTTTTCTTAAAATCGCTGGCTTTTATGTCAATGTCTTCCAAGAGCCCATTAGAATCTATAAAATCGCAGGAATTTTGCAAACAAGGGCTGCATAGAAACCACAGGGTCAACTCGGCCAGGGCTGCTCCCATTGCGGTGGCCAAGAACTGGCTGAGGGCACGACACTGGACTCTTGTGATAAACACTTTACTCTGGGTGAAGACTGCATATTTAAGGACACAACTGCGCATTTAGATCAAGCAAGCGGTGGTGATCTCAGGGCATACACGGAGCTTCATGCTGAGAACACCCAGGGGTTCTCAAGAGTCTTCCTCCTCGTCTTTAATTTCAGAAATTCTGTCTATAGATTTAAGGATTTCGGCAACAAGATTCAGTGTCTCAGCTCCGGAAACCAGTTGCTTAATGGAAGCCTGTGCGCTGTTCATGACCACCCGGAGGTTCTGCTTCACCACTGTCAGGCTGGCGCCTGGCTGCACCGCAGGGCTTCATTCTCTGGCTGGAAGTTGGAGACCTGCGCCTGGAGCAAACTGATTTCCTGTTTCAGTTTCACGACGTGGTTTTCTGCCTTTACAGCCCGTTTGGTCATCAGCTCCAGGTTCTGCTCCACCTGCTGAACCACCGACTCCAAGTCGTGGTAGTCGCTTTCCTCCTTGATCATTTTTGCTTCTAATTTCCGCTCAAGTGTCCTCACCATCTCTGTTTGAGCTTCAGAGAAGCTCTGAACCTCCTTCAGCTTTCTTCTCAGCTTAGAATTTTCGGTGCTTTGTAACTTATCTGCAGCGTCCGCAGGTGCCTATCTCCCAGAGACTCTCCATGAACTGCAAAATCTGTGCTAGGACTTCCTGCCGGAGAGGCCGGAGGCACGCGAGAATCAGTGTCACTCAACGCCCACGGGGGCAGAGACTCAGGCCCTGCCAGCTCCGACGGGGTGGAGAAAAAGGAAAGGTATGTGCTGCAGGGCGACGTGCAGGCAGGGACCCTCTCTGGGTGAGTCTGCTCGATGGCGGACGGCAGGGAGGCCCCACTCCGTCCGGTGTCCTCATCCTCCTCCTCATCCAGGAGGTCACCGGCCCCTGTCAGGTCCTTGAAAAATGGCTGCTGATACTCCAGGCCATACGCCCCGGTTTGGGAGGGTGGGGAGTTGTGGTCAAGTCCCAGTGAATGCCTCGACGCTTCCTTTGCATGAATTCTGCTGGCCGGGTCCTCTTTTGACCCTCTTGGTCTTCAGAAACTCTTTAAAGGAGAATGGATTTGCCTCTTCAAGATCTTAAATTTGTCATCTCCAAAACGTGTCTCGTGGGCTCCTGACGGGCTCTGCTTAGAACATTTCCCCTTTCCATAGCCAAAATCATCGGGAATTGGCGAGGCTCCGGGCTCAGGACAGCGGGGTGACGCCCGGGCGGCGCGGGTAGCCCGACATCGCCGTGGGCCCGGCGGGGCAGGACCTTCCTAGCCCTGCAGCGGCGGCTCCATGGCCACGGCTCGGCCCGTGCCGCGGCCCGTGTCGCCCGCTCCCGTTGCCCGCCGCACGGTCACCCCTGATCCTCCGAGCCTCTCGTAAGTCTTCTTTTGACCAATGTCTATTCAGGTCCTTTGCCCATTTTTAAAGCCAGTTATTTGTTTTTTTTGGTATTGAGTTTAGTTCCTCATATGTTGTGTTAGGCCATTCTTATATCACTCTAAAGAAGTACCTGAGGCTAGGTAATTTATTAAAAAAAAAGAGGTTTAATTGGTTTATGGTCCTGCAGGCTGTATAGAAAGTGTGGTGTTGGCATCTTCTTCCGGTGAGGGCCTCGGGGAGCTTACAATCTTGGTGGAAGGTGATGGGAAGCCAGCATGTCACATGGTGACAGTAGGAGCAAGAGAGAAGGGGGGAGGTGCCATACTCTTTAAACAACCAGATCTTGCGTGAACTTAGAGTGAGAACTCTCTCATCACCAAGCGAATAGAACTAAGCCATTCCTGAGGATCCATCCTCATGATCCAAACACCTCCCACCAGGCCCTACCTCCATCACTAGGGATTACATTTCAACATGAGATTTGGAGCAGACAAACATCCAAACCATACCATATTATATGTTTTGGATAGTAACCCCTTATCAGATGTATGGTTTGCAAATATTTTCTCCTATGCCATGTATTGTCTCTTCACTCTGCTATTTGTTTCCTTTGCTGTGCAGGAGCTTTTTAGAGTGATGCAATCCTATTTTTCTCTTTTTGTTTTTGTTGCATATACTTTTGGGGTTATATTCAAAATATTGTCCAGACCAATGTCATGGAGCTTTTCCCTTATGTTTTCTTTTAGTAGTTTTACTACTAAAAGAAAGTTTCAGTAGTTTAGTGAAACTACTAGGTTTCAGGTCTTAATTTGTCTTTAATCCAGTTTGAGTTGATTTTTGTATATGGTGAAAATAAGGATCCAATTTCATTCATCTACATGTGGATATCCAATTTTCCCCACACCATTTATTGAAAAAGCTGTCCTTTCCTCATTGTCTCTTCTTGGCACCTTTATTAAAACTCAATTTTCCATAAATATTTGGGGTTATTTCTAAACTCTATCCTGTTTGACTGATTTTATGTCTGTTTTTATGGCAGTACTGTGCTGTTTTGATTACTATAACTTTGTAATATATTTTGCAGTTAGGTACTATGATGCTTCCAGCTTTTTTCTTTTTGGTCAAGATAGGTTTGGCTATTCAGGGTCTTTTGTGTTTCCATACAAATTTAAGGATTGTTTTTTCTATTTCTCTAAAGAATGACATTGGAATTTTGATAGGGATTACACTGAATCTGTAGATTGCTTTGGATATTATGGACATCCTAACAGTATTAATTCTTTCAATTCATAATCATGCCTTTCCATTTACTTCTGTTTTCTTCAGTTCCTTTCATCAATGTTTTATAGTTATCAATATATAGATCTTCACTTCCATGGTTAAATTTATACCTAGGTATTTTATTTTATTTTTTTGCTATTGTTAATGAGATTGTTTTATTAATTTCTTGTTCAGATAGTTTGTTGTTAGTGTTGAAATGCTCCTGATTTTTGTATGTTGATTTTGTATCCTGCAAATGAACTGAATTTGTCAGTTGTAATGTTTTTATTTGGTAAAGTCTTTAAGGTTTTCTATATATGAGATCATGCCATCTGTAAACAGGGACAATTTAACTACTTCCTTCCAATTTGGATGTTTTTTCATTTCTTTTTCTTGCCAAATTGCACAGGCTTGGACTTCCAGTAAAATGTTGAAAAGAAGTGAGATTGAGCATTCCTGTCTTGTTCTAGATCTTAGAGGAAATGCTTTAAACTTTTCACTGTTGCAAATATTAGCCATGGACTTGTCATTTAAGGCCTTTATTGTGTTGTGGTACATTTCTTCTCTACCGAATTTGTTGAGAGTTTTTATTATGAAATGCATTTGAATTTCATCAAATTCTTTTTCTATATCTACTGAGATGATCATATAATTTTTGTTCTTCATTCTGTTAATAAAATCAGAAACAAAAGAGGAGACATTACAACTGATACTACAGAAATACAAAGGGTCCTTTGGGAAGCCGAGGCAGGCAGATGACCTGAGGTCAGGAGTTTGAGACCAGCCTGGCCAACATGGTGAAACCCCGTCTCTTCTGGAAACTACAAAAATTAGCCAGGTGTGGTGGCAGGCACCTGTAATCCCAGCTACTCAGGAGGCTGAGGCAGGAGAATCGCTTGAACCCAGGAGGTGGAGGTTGAAGTGAGCCAAGATTGTGTCACTGCACTCCAGCCTGGGTGACAGAGCAAAACTCTGTCTCCAAAAAAAAAAAAAAAAAAAGAAATACAAAGAGTCACAAGAAACTACCATTAGCAATTATACCCCAATAAATTGGATAATTTAAAAGAAGTGGGTAAATTCCTAGACACATATAACCTGCCAAGACTGAATCATGAAGAAATAGAAAATCTGAACAGACCAATAATAGACAAGTAGATTCAATCAGTAAGAAAAAGTCTCCCATTAAAGAAAAGCTCAGGACTGATTGGCTTCACAGATGAATTCTGCCAAACATTTAAAAAAGTACTAATGCTAATCCTTTTCAAACTCTTCCAAAAAAAATTGAAGAGAAAGGAATATTTTCAAATTCATTTTATGAGTCCAGCATTACCCTGATACTAAAACTGGACACAGACACTACAAGAAAAGAAAGTTACAGGCCAATGTCCCTGATGGACATAGATGCAAAAATACTCAACAAAATACTGGCAATGCAAATTCAACACCACATTAAACAGATCATTCACAATGGTCAAGTGGGATTTATCCCTGGGATTCAAAGCTATTGCAACATATGCAAATCAATAAATGTGATACTCTATATGTGGTTTTGATTTCACCCCCCCTTCTCAATTATGTTCTCTGTCCTATACCATAAATGTTTTTTCTATATAGTCTTACCATCAGCCTTGAAACATGCTTCAGAAAAATTATCAATCTTTTTGCTTTTAAAGCTTATCAATTTGTTCTAATCCAAGAAACTTAAAAAACAACAGAATTTGGGTGATTCTGACTGAATAGATTGGGGTGGGACACAGGCATCAGTATCTTTTAAACAGTCCTCACATTTGCCTTCCCACTGGGTACACCCTTACCTGATGAAATCCTGTTTACCCTCCAGGATTCACCTGCATATCATTTCCTCAAGGACGTCTTCCTGAAGACTTTGATCTAAATCAGGTGCTCTCATAGCGCCCTGTTTCCTTTCTTAGAGCATTGATCATATTTCTAATCCAGAGTTTCAAACCCTCAGCACCACTGACATTTTGGGCTGGATATAACTTTGTTCTGGTGGTCTGTCATCTGCCTTGTGGGATGTTTTGCAGCATCCCTGGACTCTGCCCACTGGATGCCAGAAGCACTTCATCCCCAGATATGGCAACTGAAACTGTCTCCAAACATCGCCAAATGGCCCCAGGAGGGAACCCCTACCCCTCGCCTCATTAGAACCACTGCTCTAACACATGGTTATTTTATAGGTAGTCTGTTTCTCCCTCCATACTATAAACTCCAGCAGGGCACTTGCTTTGGCAACACATATATACCCAAATTGGAATGATACAGAGATTGGCATGGCCCCTGTGCAAGGATGACACACATTTGTGCAGCATTCTATTCAAAAAAAAAAAACGCAAAACCATCAGAAGAGCTTTCCTTTCTCCTAGATTCCCAAGGACATACCTCAATGCCTAGGCACATCCCAGATGTTGGACAAGAATTTGTTGAATAAATGAATGAATGAGATGGCTAAGCCAGGATTTCAGAGCTCTAATAAGGGTGAAGACCACAGGTGTCAATAGCAGAGAAGAAAAGGAAGGAATACATCTGAGCCACATTTAGAGAGCAGAAATTAAATTTTATGGGAACACAGTCACTTCTATTCATTTGCATATAATCTGCAGCTGCTTTTTGTGCTATAGACGGCAGAGCTGAGTAGTTGCAACAGAGACCACATGGCTGATGAAGCTTTAAATATTTACTGTTTGACCCTTCACAAAAAGAGTTTGTAGACCCCCTTTTTAGAGATTGTGTTTAGAATATAAATCCTAAGTAAACTATTATGAAAGTAGCTGATTGATTTTGATTATTTGCAAAACAGATTTCCATTTTTAAACATTTTACCATTGCCCTATTTCTCACACACGTGAGAAATTTGCATGCACAAAAATGTACAAACATGCATTGCAGAGATGTTCTTTCCTAATAAATAGTTTATCCTGTTATTGGATTTTTTTTTGAGGGGTTTTGAATGCACTCCACTCCTCTTTTCCTAGAAGGTCAGAACTTCTTTTTTTAAAAAATTTCAATCTTCTAGTTTTCTAAAGATTTTGTTGGGAACAAGGGAAAATTAAGAAAAAGGGTCTCAGTCCTCTGTGTAAAAACTTTTTTTTTATAGCTTTTGTCATGCTAAAGACACAAATCTGTTTATTTTGTGGTTGCTGACAGAATATATAAATTCTGTCTTGAAGATTGTGTGAAGCTTTTATAGCTCATTTGCTGATTCATTCAACAAGCATTAAGAAATGCCTTCTGAGCACTGGGCCCTGCGGATGCAGAGATGCATAAAACGCATTCTTTGCCGGTAGCCAGCCAACAGCAACAGACAGGAAGCAATTACCTGGAAGACAGCCTTGTTTGTGCTAAAATAAAGTGAAAATGGGAGTGCAGGGAAGGTCCAACCAAGGCTGCTTTACAGAATGGAAGGAAGCATAGGTTTTGTATCTTAAATTATACTTTTATTTGTTATTAATAGATACTAAGGCTCCAGTATCGTTGGTTAGAAAAAGTTTACCCCCAAATCTAAAACTCAAATGTAGTGTCAACTGTAAGAATCATGTTTAATTATTTTCCACCAGTACTCTCCCGATTAGCATGAAATATAAGAATCAAGTTGGCCGGGCGCGGTGGCTCACGCCTGTAATCCCAGCAAATTAGCCGGGCGTGGTGACGGGGTGCCTGTAGTCCCAGCTACTCGGGAGGCTGAGGCAGGAGAATGGCGTGAACCCGGGAGGTGGAGCTTGCAGTGAGCCAAGATTGCTGGGCGACAGAGTGAGACTCTTTCTCAAAAAAAAAAAAAAAAAATCAAGTTTTATTTGATCATTTCCTGAAAATCCTCTCCTAACTGCTGCTGTTAGCACAGGTGATGTCCCTTAGGACTGAGCTCTGCGTGCAGCGTGGAACATCTGGCTACTCAGGAGAAGACTATGGGATTCAGTACAGTTCTGGGGAATCAGGGGTGCCTGCATCTGAGTTCACAGATAACCAAGGTCTCTTCGGGAAGGGTACCTGAGGTTTGTTTCCTTTACTAAGTATCTCTTAGGTTCCAGCCCACTGAGCTGGCATCTTTTCCCAGACAGTATTATTTTCATGGGTGGTGTGAAATAAGGTCTGAGGCAGTGTTTCTGTCCTTGAATGTTGCTGTGTATTAGAATTACCTAGTGAGCTTTGTGTCCTGAAACCAGGCTACTTCCCAGACAAATTACAGTACAACATGGTGTCTGAGGGCAGGACCCAGACAGCTGTAGTTTTTAAGCTCCTTAAGTGACTCCAATGTGCAGCCAAGTTTGAAATGGCTGCTATAAATCAACAACTCTGAAATGTTAGCTTGCCTTAAAAGTTCCCACTGGGCCTGTTAAACAGATTGCTGGGCTCCAGCCCCAGAGTTTCTGATTCAGTGGGTGTGGGGCAGCTGGGTAATTTGCATCTCTAATAAGTTCCCATGTGATGCTGATGTGCTGTTCTGGGGACAACACTTTGAGAACCACTGCTTTAAATTAAAGTAATGAGAAGGAATGACTGTGGGAGAATAGTGGTTCTTCTTATTTCTTCACTAAGTTGGTCCAGTCTGCTTTTTGAAGAACGAGAGTGGAGAGGGTCAGGCTGGAGATGTTACTGCAGTCGTTACTGTGTACCTTTAAGGCATTCTTGGAATGATATATAACCCGTCTTTAGAATGCCCTTGCCCTATTTGGGAAAACACAGTACTTTTCAGGGTCTCTCACTTTGCCTCTCTCTCTCCCCCTTTCTCTCTGTCTCTCCTCCTTCCTAGAAAAGTCTTGAGAAGGGAACTTTGTTAAAATACTAAAGGGCATCTAAGGGAATCAGTTGCATTCAAAACACTTTTAATGTTAGAGGAAATTTGACATGTGAAAAACTTTTTGTGAAAAGCAATCTTAAATGATGTAGGTATTTCTGATGATTGTTTTTTAGCCCTATAGGAAAAACTTGTAACTAATAGCAGAAAGACTCATTCCACATGAAATAACAGTGAGTTCAAAAGTAATAGTAAATACAACACAAATAATTAAACATATTTTAACTGTCTATATTGACATCAGCAAAGAGCACCATGGCCACACCTTAATTACCTTAAGCATTTATGAAGCAGTCTCATACCACCCCAAACTGATTTCTCCTTCAGCCCACCTCTTACGTGCCATAAAACCAGATATTTATATCACATTCTAAATACCCTTTCAAACACTTCATATTCAACTGAGGGAATACTCTTCTTGCTAGTCATGATTATTTAGCATCTTCTATTTATATAGGCCATTTAATGAGTGAAAATTTCCCAGTGGCTGTGAAATTCCAGAAAGTAAATCAGAACAGAGGACACATTCACTAGTAGATAATTATAGGCCCTGGAGAATTTATAACAACACAGATATTTCAGGAAGGAAGTGGTGAAGTCAATTAGGCAAAGTCTACAGAAGTAAAGTGGCGAGCTGGCCAGTATTCTCTGAATTTTGAGTCCTTATCCTCTGAAAACCCAGGAGCTCTTTGATGTGATGTTTCCCTTTTCCTTTACTTAAAGAAATACTTTATTTTTTAAGAGCATTTTTAGATTTACAGCAAAATCAAGAGGAAGGTACAGAAATTTCACACGTATCCCTTGTCCCCATACAAGCACAGCCTCCCCCATTACTAACATCCCCCACCAGAGTGGTACGCATGTAACAATCCACAAACCTACATTGACACATCGTTGTCACCCAAAGTCCATAGTTTAACATTAGGGTTCCCTCTTGGTGTTTCACGTCCTATGGGTTTGAACAAATGTATAAAGACGTGTATCCACCATTGTAGTATCATACAGAATATTTACCCTTCCTACAGATCCTCTGTGTTCTGCCTGTTCATCCTGCCCTTTCCCAAAAACCCTGACAATCACTGATTTTTTTTTTTTTTTTTTTTTGAGACGGAGTTTCGCTCTTCTCGCCCAGGCTGGAGTGCAATGGCGTGATCTCGGCTCACTGCAACCTCTGTCTCCCAGGTTCAAGCGATTCTCCTGCCTCAGCCTCCCTAGTAGCTGGGATTACAGGCATGTGCCACCATGCCTGGCTAATTTTGTATTTTTATTAGAGACGGGGTTTCTCCATGTTGGCCAGGCGGGTCTAACTCCCGACCTCAGGTAATCTGTCCTCCTCGGCCTCCCAAAGTGCAGGGATTATAGGTGTGAGCCACCGCGCCTGGCCCTGACAATCACTTATCTTTTTACTGTCTCCATAGTTTTGCCTTTTCCATACTGTCATCTCATTGGAATAATACAGTGTGTGTTGCCTTTTCAGATTGGCTTCTTTTCCTTAGTAATAGGCATTTAAGTTCCTTCCATGTCTTTCCACAGCTCGATAGCTCATTCTTTTTAGGGCTCAATAATATTCCATTATCTAAATGTACTTCCTTTCCTTTTTTTATTCCTTCAGATGATTAATCTTTCTTTCCACTCTCTTTTGCCTGTTTATACAATCCAAGAACACTTAAAAACTCCATGCTACAAGAGATTATTCTTGTATGACTAAGAGTTTATAAATGATCCAGAGTTGTAGAAAGCAATCTGTTTTAAGAAGAAGAAGCAAGAAGGAGCAGAGAGAAGACATGCTTTGGAGTTGCCTTTTAGCAGTTCTGGCAGGTTGAATGTGAAAGCTAACATAGCCCCTTGCAAGGCTCTCATGACTACTAACAGGGAAAATACAGAAGTGAGTCTGCTACTGAGTGGGTTCTCAGTCTGTAAATGTTGGTTCCTTCACTTTCAATTGCTTGAAGAGTTTATTTCCTTTAGCAGACATTTACTTAGAGACTTCTCTGTGGCATGTTTTGGGAATACAGAGATGTGAAAGATAGTTCCTTCTTCTGGAGGACTTCATAGTGTAAAAGAAAGGTAGAAAAATAAACAGGTGGCCAGGGGCGATGGCTCATGCCTGTAATCCCAGCACTCTGGGAGGCCGAGGCGGGTGGATCACGAGGTCAGGAGATCGAGATCAGCCTGACTAACATGGGGAAACCCCATCTCTACTAAAATTACAAAAATTAGCCGGGCATGGTGGCATGTGCCTGTGGTCCCAGCTACTCGGGAGGCTGAGGCAGGAGAATTGTTTGAACCCACGATGTGGAGGTTGCAGTGAGCCGAGTTCGCGCCACTGAACTTCAGCCTGGTGACAGAATGAGATTCTGTCTCAAAAAAAAAAAAAATCTTATACTGATTGAAAAACTTATTGTAACATTAGTACAGCCAGAGTCTGTGGAAAAACACAAGACTCAAAAGGTTCAATTTAACAACAATTTATTGAGCATCTACTATGTTTTATATATTATTCTTTGCTCTTGAGATGTATTTGTTACCATTAATAATAACAACAACCACAATGAACCAAAAAGATCCCAGCCTGAGGAACCAGGGCAGGGTAGGTGTGTATGTGTACAGAAATAAACAGTAAACATCATAAGTTATATGACATAAGTAAAACGCATGTTACTTTAGAGGGTAATAAGTAATAGTGATAAGCTGTAGAAGAGAAAAGATCAGAGTAGGTAGGATGGGTCAGGTTGGGGTAGGCAGTTTACAATTTCAAATAGGGTGGTCAGAGTAAGCACAGTTGGCCCTTGAACAGCATAGGTTTGAACTGTGTGGGTCCACTTATATGTGAATTTTTTTTTCAATAAATATATTGGAAAGTTTTTTGGAGATTTGTGACAATTTGAAAAAACTTGCAGATGAACCACATAGCCTGCAAATACTGAAAAAATTAGGAAAAAGTTATGTCATGACTGTGTAAAATATATGTAGATATTAGTCTATCACTTACTATCATAAAATATACACAAGTCTTATAAAGGTAATAAACATTTATCAAAAAGTGCACACACTTAACAGACCATATGTGGCACCATTCATAGTAGAGAGAAATACAAACGAATGTAAAGATGCAGGATGGAATCATAACTGCATAAAATTAACTGTAGCACATACTGTACCACTGTAGTAATTTTGTAGCCACCTCCTGTTGCTATTTCATGAGCTTAAGTGTTGTGAGTATCAGCTTAAAACTGTGTGACCCTAATCATCTCTGGGTGAGCAGTTAATCTCTCCAGTACACTGTGTATGGAAGTAAAAGTGATGTCTCAAGGTTCTGGCACATTGTGTTTATTGCAATACCATAAACCTTGAATAACATCATGGGGCTCATACAAAGTGCCACCAGTGATGCTGGGAGCGCTGCTGAGATGCAGAGAAACATCAGACACGTCTTGTAAACAGGCAACGTATTTATGGCATCAATAAATGCAGTATGGTATTGTGAATGTATTTCTTCTTCCTTATGATTGTCTTAATATTTTCTTTTCTATAGTTTGTTGTGTGAGTACAGTCTCTAATATATATATAACATTAAAAATTGTGTTAATTGGCTGTTTATGCTATTGGTAAGGCTTCCAGTCAACAGTAGGCTATTAGTAATTGAGTTTTTTCGGAGCCAAAACTATACATGGAGTTCTGGCTCCATAGGTTGGCACCCCTAACCCCTGCATTGTTCAACTGTGGTCCTCATTGAGAAGATGATCTTTAAGCAAATACTCAAAGGAAGTGAAGAAATTTACTAGGCTAATTTTAGAACAGACTGTTCCAGGAAGCAGGGATTTGTTGAGTATGCCTGGAGTATTCTAGGAAAAGCTGAAAGGCCAGTATGGCTGGAGAAAGAACAAGAGAGAAAGAAGGAAATTGAGGTCAGGAAAGGGAACAAGGCAGAGACAGACCATATAGGGCCTTAAAGATTGAAGAAAAATCAGTGTAACCTATGACATAGTTTTCAACATTAACTGAATAAACACTATTTTCTACTTGTAATTTTCTATAACAGATATTTCTAATTTCACCATTACAAGTCAACAATCCTCAGAATTTTTGAAATAGATTTCTGAATAATGCAGGGAGGATTGCTGACCTTATTAAACAGACATACCAAGGAACCTAGCTTTATGATGACAAGATTTAATAAGCAGTGATTCAAGATAAACTTTGTGGAAACTGTCATTTCAATACTTTTTATCCTTCTTTCTACCTAATTAAATAAATGTTAATGAGTGGCCTAATGCTTTGTACCATCAAAAGCATGTGATGTGTTTCAACAGCTCCTTTCCTTAAACATTGTTAGGTGCTATTTAACATATCATTTCAAACAAGAATTTTACAATGGTTGAATTAAAAAATTTAGAGCTTCTAGTAACTTATTTTTATATTTCCCAATTTCTGATCAAATATCAGGGAGGATACCCAAAAAGACAGAAGTAAAAAGAAATGCTAAGGAAGCAAAAAGATAGAAGCCTCAACCAAATGTGTCAGTTGTAACAAAAAAGTACATAGAACATCCCTCCCACCATTTTTTTGTTGATATAGATGTTTTATTGGTGGTTGTCTGTTTTAGACAGTTGTGCTATATGAACATTGTTATTATTTTAAATGTTGAATTATAACAGAAGTATCAATATGTCACAAATTTTATAAACACACATTTGGAAAATGATACATTTTCCATTTACCGTGGTTTATTTCTCCCTACTATTACTGTGTTTTTTGAGCTCTTTCTAATTTTTCTTAGAATAACTAATGATATTAGGCACTTCTTCACAGAGAAAACATCCCTCTCTTTCTCTCACTGTCAATCTATTTATCATATTTTTCTGTATATATGAAACAAATTCTTAACCTAACAGAAAAAAGGAAATTTACAAGGAAAAATATATATTGTCTAAGAACATGCCCCTGGGCTTCTGACCCACCTGCTTTTGAATCCTGCCTCTTCTGTGAGACAAACCTGCTTATTGCTTAATCTATTTAATATTTGAACTTATATATAAATTTACTATCTACCGCACAGAATCATAATGCAGAATAAATAAGATAAAAGTAAAATATTTTATCACACCCCTTTTCAAAGGACAATTGTTTGGCCTTCCAGCAATGTAACAATCTGAGCTTGTGCAAATGGGACATCTTATAAATACTTATAAACATAAAATGAGCTCAAAAGACTGTAATTTCCAGGACTAAAGCCAAAACTGGAAATAAAAATGAGAATAGCAAGGAGACACTGAAAGCCCACAGTGACTGGGGACTGGGTATGTGATGGCCAAATAGTGGTCGCAGGTGCATGTGAAGTGAAAGAGCTCGGAGCAAGTGTCATGCATGCCTGAATCTTAAACCTCAACTCCACTCACTTTCCTTGAACAGTACTGGGAAGCCTGGATGGGAAAAACAAGTCAGCCATGAGGAATGTGTTCCTTTGGTCCTTTCTCAGATGCAAACATAAAATTTTCTTGTAACCCAAGGTACAGGAGACACAGAATAATGAGTCACTGCTAAAGACAAGCTCAAAAAATAATAAAAAATATTTCTACTATAAATATATCAAAACATCCCATCGAAGAGCATAAATTTATACAATTATTATTTGTCAATTAAAAAAATCTAGTGAGGAAAGCAAATAATGTCACGAAGATGAGTGTTAATTGCATAGGAATTGGAAATACTAGAACAATTTAAAAATTTTAAAAAAAGTTAAAATGATGAAAAAGAGAAGTCAATTTTCTCCCCCCCGCCACCCCCCTTTTTTTTTTTTGAGACACAGTCTCGCTCTGTTGCCCAGGCTGGAGTGCAGTGGCATCATCTCGGCTCACTGCAACGTCCACCTCCCAGGTTCAAGGGATTTTCCTGCCTCAGCCTCCGGAGTAGCTGGAATTATAGGAATGCACCACCACGCCCAGCTAATTATTAAATTTTTAATAGAGCGGGGTTTCACCATGTTGGCCAGGCTGGTCTCGAACTCCTGACTTTAAGTGTTACACTTGTCTCAGCCTCCCAAAGTGCTGGGATTACAGGTGTGATTCACTGTGCCTGCCAGTGAGAAGTAGATTTCAAGTAAAACAAAAGATTATGAAAAAGAAACAAGGGATTAGAACATAAAGTCCTAGGAATGAAAAATAAAATCACTAAAATTACTCAATGAATGTGCTAACAGCAGACTAGATACAGATAGGAACAGAATTTTATAGGGACTGGTATATTTGAAGAAACTATATCCAAAATACACTGTGAGAGATAGTATCTGAGCAGATACAGGACACAGAATGTAGAATGCACATACGCCCGTGGGGCTGGGCATGCAGGCTAACACGACCAAGCAACAATTGGCCCTGTGTGTCTAGGTGTGTTTGTTTCCAGTTGCTGCTGGAACAAAGTACCACAGTTTCACCAGTTTGTTCATCATTGAATCAACATCATGCTATTTGAATACTGTGATTTCATAATGAATCTTGTTGGTAGTGAAGAAATTGCAAATCTGTTCTTAAGATTTGCTCAGGTTTTTTTGGGGGGGGTCTTTTTCATTTCATATAAAATTTAGAATCATCTGTTGATTTCCCCAAAACACCTGCTGGATGAATAGGGTAAGACTGAATATGTAGATAGATTTGGGGATAATTGACATCTTTACAAATGAGTCTTCAGTTCATGAGCATGGTCTGTTCATTTATTTAGTTATTCTCTCAGCAACAGTTTAGTTTTCAGTAAATCAAAGGGCACGTCTTTCAATAAGTTATCCCTGTGTATCCATTTTTTTGCATGCTATTGTGTATGGTATTGATTTTTATTTTGTTCTTCAATTTTTAAAAGTAATATGTACATATGTACTATATGAGTTTGCATCCACCAACTTTGCTAAATTCTTTAAAAAATCTTATAGTTTGAGTTCTTTTGGATTTTCTATGTATGCATTCCTGTCATCTCTGAATAATTACATGATTACTTTTTTCCCAATAATTATACTATTTATGTATTTATTTTGGCCTTATTGCACTGGCTGGGTGTAATATAGGTGATGAACATCTATGTTTTTTCTGATCTCAGGAAGAAAGCTTTTAGTGATTTTTCTATTATGTATAATGTTAGCAGTAGGTTTTTTCATATATAATATTTATCGGAAGGAAGTTCCCTTTTAGACTTCATTTGCTGAGAATTATTTTTTAATCATGAAATGATATTAAATTTCATCAAATGCATTTTCTGCATGTCATTTCTCTCATTTATTCTATCAATGTGGCAGAAATAAAGCTATTAGTTGCCAATATTGAGACAATTGAGGAAATTTGAATATGGACTGTGTATTAGATAACATAGTTAAAGCAATCTTAATTTTTTTCATTATGGTAATAGAATTCTGTTTATGTAGGAGAGTGTCCTTGTGTCTAGGGTATACATGTTGAAATTTTTACATCTAAAACTTATTTTTAAGTGCTTGTACAATAAATAATATCTATCTCTGTACCGAGGTCCATGAAAACACATACAAGTTGTGTCTCTGTTATTTCTCCATCTATCTATCTACAAATGTAGCAAAATGCTGACAGCTGGTGAATCTAAGAGAACTGTAAGAGTGCCTGGAGTATTCCTTTAATCTTACTATAGGTTTGCAAATAAAAGACATTTGGGGGAAAATAAGGATAAGTCAAATGCAGATTTAATAATGAACTTTATACCCTTTTAAGTAACTGTACTTTATTTCCATTGCAAAGGTAATATTTATAAAAGCATTTGTATATGAAACCCAAAGAAATCTCAATAAATGTAAAAACTGAAGTTAAAGAGACATAATTCTCTTACCATATGAAATGAAATATAACTAAAAGTTAGTTATAATGTTTAATACGAACACTTTTAAAGTTTAAGTGAAAACTTTATTATTTAGAAATTAGCAACAGAGATAACCATATCACAACATACCAATTCTAAACAACCAGTAACCAGAGAAAAATTCACATCTTAAATATTTTATTTTGTTGTTACATAAGAAAGGTTTAATAATGAACTAACATCCATTATATGCAATAAATATATACACCTATTATGTACTTTCATAAAAATGAAAGTTAAAAAATTAAAACACTCCATCCATTTTATGAATATACCACAATATGTTCATCTAGTCACCTGTTGACAGACATTTGGATTGATTTCAGTTTTGCTTATTACAAATAGTACTGTTATGAACATCTGCATACTACTCATATGAGAATACATTTTTATTAACTTATTTTTTGGCAAATACTAGGAGCAGAATGGTTGTGCCATGTGGTAGGTATATATTTAACTTTTTAAGAAACTGTTCAGCTCTTCTTAAGTGGTTATATCATATTTGCATTCCCACCATCAGGGCATGAGACTTCTAGTTGCTTTACATCCTTAGGGTCAGTTTTGTCAATTCTAGTCATTCTAATAGGTGTGTTATGGAATATCACTGTAGTTTGAATTTGCATTTCCCTAATCATTAGTGATGTTGAGTGTCTATTTATTACTCATTTGTCATTTAGTTATATTCTTTGGTGAAGTGTCCAAATATTTAGCACAACATTTTGTTAGATTATGTGACTTTTTAAACATTGAGTTGTGAGAGTTGAGTATTCTTGAGACAAGTCCTTTTTCAGATGTGTAATTTGGAAATATTTTGTTCCAGTCTGTGGCTTATTTTTTCAATCACTTACCATTGAGTGAAAGAGCAAAAGTTCAAAATTTTGATAAAATCCCGTTTATCTTTTTATTTCTATTTTTTTTTGCTTAGAAATCATGTTTTAGAAGTCTTATGTAAGAAATCTTTACCTTGGGGGCGGGGCAGGGACGGGGGCGATCCCCACCCCATCCTGGCCAATTAAAAAAAAAATCTTTGCCTCACCCAAGGTCAAACATTTTTTTCAATTTCTAAAATACTTTCAGATTTAACATTAAGGTATATGATTCATTTTGAGTTAATTATCATTTTTTTGCATATGGTAAAAGATATGGAGTAAAGTTTGTTTTTTTAAATATGGGTATCCAATTTTTCCTGTACCATATGTGGAAAAGGCTATTCTTTCTCCACTAATTGCCTTTACACTTTGCTAAATACGAATTAATCATACATGTGTATGTCTACCTCTGAACTGTATTCTGTTCCATTGTGATTTGTTTATCTTTTTGCCAATACCATACCGTCTTGATTATTATAGCTTTATATTTACTCTTGAAATCAGATAGTGTGCATTCTCTTTGTTCTTTTTAAAAGCTGTTTTGGCTATTTTATGTCCTGTGCATTTTCATATAAATTTTAGAATCATCTTGTCAAATTCTACAAGAATATTTTGTAGATTGGATTGACTATATAAATCAGTATTGAAGAGAACTGACATTTAACAACATTCAGTCTTCCAATCCATGAACTCATGAACATGACATGTGACTTCCTTTATCCAGGACTTCTTTAATTTCTCTTAGCATTTCTTTGTAATTTTCAGTGTATAAATCTTGTATAACTTTTGTGAGATTTATTCTTAAGCATTTCATATATTTAGATACTATTGCAAATGATTTATTTTCCAGGAGATATATAGCTTATTGAATTATATTTTTGGGAATAATATTTTAAAATTTAAATTTCTGATTATTTATTGTTAGTATATAGAAATAGAATGATTTTTGTATATTGATCTTGCTTCCTGGAACTTTGCTATACTCATTTAGTTTAAGATTTTTTAAATCTAAGATTACGTTTATTGTTTTTTGTGTGTTTAGATCATTGTGTTTTTTTTTTGTTTTTGAGACAGAGCCTTGCTCTGTCACCCATACTGGAGTGCAGTGGCAGGATCTCGGCTTACTGCAACCTCTGCCTCCTGGTTTCAGCCTCCCAAGTAGCTGGGAATACAGGTGTGTGCAACCACAGATGGCTAATTTTTTTATTTTTAGTAGAGACGGGGCTTTGCCATGTTGCCCAGGCTGGTCTCGAACTCCTGACCTCAAGTGATCCACCTGCCTCAGCCTCCCAAAGTTCTGGGATTACAGGTGTGAGCCAGGGCACTTGGCCAGATCATTGATATTTAATGTAATTGTTAATATTGTTGGAGCAAAAATTACCATTTTGCCTTGGGACAGCAAGAGCAGCCACTGTGAGGAAAGGCATGGACCTGCACCCAGATCCTTCTTCTCTATCTCCTCTATAGAACAAAGTCTTTAATCTGCTGAGGAAAGGGGAGCACATTTGTGACCTTCAGGTCACAGATGAAGATCCAATGCATCTGGGGGAAGGAAAGAAAAAAATACCCTCTATTCCTGGGTGAGAGAAATATGTCCTGGGCCCAAACCATTAGAAACTTTCTATCATTGAGTGAGAGGCAAGTTCACCGAGAATACCTTGCCCAGAAGATTCAGGGGCACGGTGTCTACCTAAGAATAAATCTGAGCAGCAGCAACAAGGAATGCACATGCCATCTGCCAACACTGGGGAGAATAGGGCTCCTGACAGCCACAGACACAGGAAAATTCAGATCCTTTTGCAGACTCCTCTCCACAGACCTCACTAGGTGATCACAAGAAAGACTGGGCACGGTGAGATGCTGGAGAAAGCTCCTGATGAAGACATATCCGAGACTGGCAAGAAAAATAGGTTTAATGGACTCACAGGTCCACGTGGCTGGGGAGGCCTCACCATCATGGCGAAAGGCGAAAGGCACTTCTTACATGGCAGCGGGAAGACAGAATGCGAAAGAAGCCAAAGCGGAAAGCTCTTATAAAATCATCGGATCTTGTGAGACTTACTACCATGAGAGCATTATGGGGGAAACCACCCCCATGGTTCAATTATCTCCCACCAGGTCCCTCCCACAACATGTGGGAATTATGGGAGTACAATTCAAGATGAGATTTGGGTGGGGACACAGAGCCAAACCATGTCAGTCCCCTTTCTGATGGGGGTGTCTGTGTGTGATTCTCAGGAGTTATGTACTCTCTTGCTATCCCACAGCAGGACTACAGTAATTTATTAAGAATTTTAGCTGAATTCTTCCTACTAGTTCGACCAGTTTCCAGCACCTCTCCAGACACACATGGGCTCACATTCTGTCTTTTATTTGAAGCTTTTGGATGTGTTGGTTGTCCCTGAGTTCCTTTCTTTGATGGATTTTAAATAGTTGTGATTTTGCAAATTATCCAGCTTTTTTTTTTCCTTCAGTGGGAGCACACTCTTTCTAGTTTCTTACATTCTAGGCAGAAGCCAGAAGTTAGTAAATGTTGTTTGAATGTGTGTGTGTGTGTGTGTGTGTGTGTGTGTGAAATGATGTAAGGATGAGGGATGTCTTGAAATTGTACCTCATAACATATTTTACTCCCTAAAGTTACAAATATATTTGAAACAATTCTATGTTGGGAGTCTAAATATTTTAAACATCTAAACATTAGAATTTCTATAAAAGCTCCTTTCAAACAGTTGTTCCTGATTTTACAAGATGCTATGGCAATAAATGAAGCAGGATTTATCATAGTGGTGGTATTTGGTGATGGCGTAATCCACCTGCAAGCAAGTGGCTGGTTAAATCAACTCAGTTCATTAGAGATTGACAAGGTATTGCCTTCTTGCTGGTGATGGAGTGGCTTAACAACTCCATTAAAATATTGCATTGCAACTGTGTGCATATGGTATATTCATTGTCCCTCTCTTGTCCTTATTCTCTTTTGATTTTAAGAGACATAAACTCTAGATACATTTTAATCTAGAATTGTTTCAGGTTCCAGATACTATGGATAAGCAATATTGTACATTAAAATAAGAACCTACCTTGATATCCTTCTTAATTCACAATATTGTTACAAAGCTCAAAAGAAATGAATATAATAGAAATGAAAGTACTTAGACTCCAAAATTCTATACAAATATAAAGGTTTAGGATAAGAACTGTCTAAACATAGTGGCTTTTTAGTTACAAAATTAACCATTCCTAGCAAAACAGTAAGAAAATGGACTGGAACCTTTTAAGATTTCTAGTAAACCACAGGCACAGGAAGACTTCTCAGGTCTTCCAAAGACTGTTGCAAAAAACACAGAAATTTTAGGAATCACGTCTTTCCTCTGAAAAGACAGTTTCTTTGTTGAACTATCTACCTTTAAGTTAGACGTTAGCACGGTATTTTTTATCATAGGTAGGCTTGAAGCCTAGTATATAAACATTTTATTTTACAGGGAGGAGTTAACCAAATGTAGGTAGGTCCAACAAGATGTGCCGTTATAAATAAAATGTCATTGTTGAGGTTACACGGTGAATATAGTTTGCTAATCATAGGCAATTCCTGTCTTTCTTTGGTCCTTATGCTTTTCCGGTTTTAAGAGGCATAAGCCAATCTCAGACATAAACTTTATAAAATCAAAAATCATTGTTTGAAAAGAGCTCTTTTACAACAATTCCATGTCTCTTTCTCAGCCATCTACTTGATGTTAGTTGTATGGTACAAGAAGTATTAGAATACATTATAACTGACCTTAAGCTAGTCCACATTGCTGTGCTAGGCTTAATAAGAAACCTTAGCAAATCCATTAAATACTGTTTGGGACTATTTCTTAGTACTTTTAAGTGACCAAGACCATTGTATTAGCCAAACGTAAATATAAAATCTGTAGTCATCAATAGTATTTGTGAGGCATTTCATACAAAGCATAATTTTCTTTTTTCTTTTTGACAGAATCTTGCTGGAGTGCAGTGGCAGTAAGATCTCGGCTCACGGCAACCTCCACCTCCCGGGTTCAAGTGATTCTCGTGCCTCAGCCTTCCTAGTAGCTGGGATTGCAGGCAGGCGTCACCATGCCCGGCTAATTTTTATATTATCAGTAGAGATGGGGTCTCCCTTTGTTGCCTGGGCTGGTCTTGCACTCCTGGCCTCAAGTGATCCACCTGCCTTGGCCTCCCAAAGTGCTGGGATTACAGGTGTGAGCCACCACGCCCAGCACCGTAGCACAATTTTAGAGAAGTTCATTCATAGCTGTCCCAGGAAGTAAGAAGGGAAGATTCAGGATAAACCATCATGTGTGACTTGCTCTCAACTGAATCTGTTTAAAATCGTCATTGAGCTCAGGACTGAAAGGAGAAATCATACAACATGAAGCCTGAGGAAGAATTGTAATATTTGTGAGATAAACTATTCCTCCATTCAGTATATATTGATTGAACACTCCCTTTATGGAAGTAGCAAATCGTAAGATCCTTTCCTCCTTTAACTAGCAACATTACCCTGGTTCCTTTGTCCCTCCTTCACTTGTGGTAATGGGCTAGTACACCACGATGCCCTTCCCCTTTTAACCATATTAACGAAGTTGGTTACATGTAGCAGGCTGTTCCAAAAGTTTACTCCATCCCTCTAACCACAGAGTTTGATTTAGAGGTAAATAAAGGCCCTAAACTTGACCAATGTGAACCGTTTCTAAGACTTAAACTATCCCTTGGAGAAATACAGGGAGAGACACCCTGAACTCTGACAACACAGCATTATTTGAGACTCTGGGTCCAGTGATGCCTATAGCTAGATGCACTTCTGAATTTCTAATTTCTTAGGCCAAACTTTTTCCTTTATTCCTAATCTAGTTTCTAGTTTTCTAGTTGGGTTTCTGTCACTTCCAACAAAAGGATTACTAATAACTTATTATGAGTCAGGCATAGTTCTGGGTATGTACTGGAGAAATTATGGTGAAGAAGACCCAGGCTTCGTACTTGTGGGTGTAGTTGTAGACTTGGTGTGTATGCGTGCACACATGTGGGGGACCGATGTCTGAGGCATTGTGGTTTCTACAATCATGTTGGATGAATGACCAAAGATCATAGTCTATTGCTGAAACTCTTCATGCTTCTGATTCCTCCCCAATTCACTTGAGCTGCTGAATCTGAATTGATGAGGTACGTTTGCACTAAATACACATGTTTTCATGGCTTGTTTGATCAAGAGAAGGTCTCACAGTTCTCTCAGGTTTGATCATAAGCTACTATTAGAGAGTTTTAGAAAAATACCTAAAAGTATCAGTATTTAGAAAAATATTTGCATATGTGCAATAAACATCCTAACTTTTGTGACTAGGAATTGGAGATCAGGAAATATTGTGGGCTGATGAGAACATAATCACCAGACAGAAAACCATGTTGGAGGTGCTGAATGGAAAATTTTATTCTTTTATTTTTTAGACAGTCACGCATTGTTGCCCAGGCTGGAGTGCAGTGGTGTGATCTCAGCTCACTGCAAGCGCCGTCTCCTGGGCTCAAGTGATTTTCCTGCCTCAGCCTCCTAAGAGGCTGGGATTATAGGAGCACACCACCATACCTGGCTAATTTTTTGTATTTTTAGGAGAGACGGGGTTTCACCATGTTGTCCAGGCTGGTCTCGAACTCCTGACCTCAAGTAATCTGCCCATCTCAGCTTCCCAAAATGCTGGGATTACAGGCATGAGCCTCTGTGCCTGGCCTTGGAAAATTTTATTATAATGGAAACATAAATAGGATTTAAGAGAAAAGGATGATGAAATTAGAAATATGAAAGAAAATAGGACAGATAGCAAAGTCATATCTAGAAGATTCAATCTAAATTGTAATCAGAACCCCAAAAGGAAAAATAGAACAGATGAGAGAATCAGAAGCAATAATTAGAGAAATAAGAGAAAAAACAACATTATCTTAAAAATGACATTAATCTAATAAAAAATATTCAGTGTTCAGCAAAATAATAAATACAAAACAGCACCTAGAGCTGTGCTTCCTAAAGTGTGTCCCATAGACCAATATTGTTATTTGATGTTCATCTGAAAAATGATTTTGTGGCCTGGAAAGTTTGGAAAATTTTGCATAATATAATGGCTTCTGAAAGATTCACATTGTGCATTTGCTAGTTAAGTGAGATAATACTAAGACAAACAAATCTAACATATTTTAACACAGAATTTACCTAACTTCTATGACCACTTTTTTGTGATAACACTAATAAAATGTGTCAGAATAGAGTTCCACAGAATTTATTTTGGTGAAACAATGACTTAGACATTTCCTGATTAGATCACTAAATTTTAATATATTGGTATCTCTATTTCTATCTATATCAGTTCTATATATACATCTTCAACTACAACTATTTCTACCTCCAGATCTCTATCCCCATCTCTGTGAATGCTTAACATTAAAAAACTATAAATATTCATAAAATAAGAAATGAAATGACTATTTTCTAAACCAATGAATTAAAAAAAGACATTAGGAGTGATTTTTTCTTTTCAAAAAATTTATTGCATTTTACTCAGACTTGACACTGAATTTATATTAATGTAATAATTACTAATATAATAGTATATATTTCTATAATTTTTATTTTTTAATTATATATTATAGTATATAGTAGTATATATTTCTGTAATTATTGTTTATAATTGTTTCTATAGTTATTTCTATAAAGGAAATAATAGTATATATTTCTATAAATTGAAGTCAACAAATTTTAGCAATATAGATAATCTTAAATTTTTTTATATCATTTAAGCCAGTGATTTTAATCCTGGAAATCTATTCTAATGACTTCATATGAAGAATGGACAAAGAATATACAAGAGAGTTCATTTAATCTTTAAAAATGAAGATACAAGTCATAGAAAATGTTTAAAAAATTGCCAGGCCGGGCGTGGTGGCTCATGCTTGTAATCCCAGCACTTTGGGAGGCCGAGGCGGGCGGATCACGAGGTCAGGAGATCGAGACCATGGTGAAACCCCGTCTCTACTAAAAATACAAAAAAATTAGCCGGTCGTGGTGGCGGGCGCCTGTAGTCCCAGCTACTCTGAGAGGCTGAGGCAGGAGAATGGCGTGAACTCGGGAGGCGGAGCTTGCAGTGAGCCGAGATTGCACCACTGCACTCCAGCCTGGGCGACAGAGCGAGACTCCGTCTCAAAAAAAAAAAAAAAAAAATCGCCTATTTGGAAACCATGTATCTGATAAGGGGTTAGTATTCAGAATATATAAGGAATTCATATAACTTGATAGCAAAAAATCCCAAATAACCCAATTAAAAAATGAGCAAATAACCTGAATAGACATTTTTCCAAAGAAGGCATGCACACAGCCAACAGGTGTATGAAAAGTTGATCAACATCACCAATCGTCAGTGAAATGCAAATTAAAACCACAACGAGATATCAGCTCACACCTGTTAGGATGGCCATATAAAAAAGACCATAGAAAACAAATGTTGGAGAGGGAACATTGTTGTACATTGTTGGTGGGAAGGTAAATTGGTACAGCCTATAAGGTAAACAGTATAGAGGTTCCTCCAAAAATTAAAAACAAAACCACTATATGATTTAGCAATCCCACTTCTGGGTATATATTGAAAGGAAATAAAGCAGTATTTTCAAAAGATATCTGGACTCCTATGATCATTACAGCATTAATTCACAATAATCAAGATATAGAAACAACCTAAGTACCCAATGATGGATGAATCGATAAAAAAAATATTTTATATATATGTATGTGTGTGTCTGTATATATATATATATATACACACACATATATATATACACATATATATATACATATACACACACATATATATATACATATATACATATATATACATATATACACATATATATGTATATATATATGTATATATACATATATATATACATATATATGTATATATACATATATATATACATATATATATGTATATATATATATATACATTCACACATATAATTCAGCTGTAAAAAGAAGGAAATCCTGTCATTTGCAACAACACGGAAGTATCTGGAGAACGTTATGCTGAATGAAATAAGCCGGGTACAGAAAAACAAAAACCATATGATCTCACTGATGTTTGGAATCTAAAAAGGCTGAACTCATAGAAGCAGAAAGTAGAATAGTAGGTGCCAGGAGGTGAGGAAAATGGGAGTTTTTGGTCAATGGATATAAACGTTACAAGGTGAATAAGTTCTGGAGATCTGATGTACAGTGTGGTGATTATAGTTAATAATACTGTATTATTTACTTGAAATTTGATAAGAGAGCAGATTATAAGCATCTTCACCACTCTCTACCCTCACACAAATGGCAACTATCAGTGGTGATGAGTGTGTTACTTAACTGGCTATCGTAATCAGTATATTATGTATATGTCTATCAAGTAATCACATTGTACACCTTGAATATATGACTTTTATTTGCCAATTAAATACTTTAAAATTAAAAAATGCTTGTTTACATTTCACTATTATGTTGACTGAGTTTGTGGTGGAATTTTGAGAAAAGTATCATTGCATATTAAATTATTGGTTTTAAAGTCTTTTTCTTCTCTTTTTTTATGACAGCAATACATGTCTACTGAGAAAAATTACAAAAAAAAGATAAAAGTAGAAAGACGTGTCGATGCAAATATAACAAAGGATGCTACAAGGATGATTAGGTATTGTGCATATGCCAGGAAATATTTTTCAAATGAGTGAGTCAATAAATGAGAGAATAGGTTCTGGCTGACTCATGGTTTCAGTATGCTCCTGATGGATTGAATTTATGGTATTTCAGTGCAAATTAGCATTTAGCATTCCTTCCAATAGTTATCCCTTTATAAGCAGTTTCCTTGAAAACATTGTGACTATAAACAGCCCTCCTCAAAAAGCATATAAATTGCTTATAAATGAGGAAATGAATATTTTATATGCCATAGAATTTTATGTTCAATAGTTTTGTGATAGAGTGAAGTTAAAATGGATGGTATGGGAATATGTACTCCTTTGTTTTATCCCCACATTTTTAAGAACTGCTGTACAGCTGTTGAACAACTCTTAAAATGTCTCAAGACATTCATCATTCGGTACACTGTGTAAATGAAACTTGGCACCAACAATAATCAAGAAACTTGAGTGTCCGCAATGGCTCCCAGTAGGAGACAGGATATGCTTCCCAGACCAGATGGGAGCCCACACAGGGGAGCAGCAGCAGGAAGGGGCGGAAACCTGGAAGAATCAAAGACACTGGCAGCGGTTCCCGGGGAGAGAATTAACTATTGGAGATCAAGTTCAAATAAGGGCCTTGCAACTCACATCACACCCAAGCAGGCACTAAGTGTCTAAGGAGAAATCTACTGGTGTTACTTAAGAAGGGCAGAATGGAGACAGCAGGATGTCAATCAAAATAAGTCCCTTTTAAGAATTCAGTTCAAAATTAGGAAGAACAGAAACAAGAATGACCCCTTGATGGAGGGTACTAGTTGGAATGTGTTAATAATGAAAACGGGAGGATGTCTAATATATAAATCTTCCAGGTTTCCAGAGTTGTCTGTGGGGTCGTTTAATAAGAAAAGAGTTCTGAGATTAAGGTCTTAACACCAGGTGGTCAGTTTGTGCAATATCAATATGGAAGGAAACCTGAAGCCTTGCTAGAGCCATAGGATGAAGGAGTGGGAATTTTGGCATAAGAGCAGACAACATAGGCATGAAAGAAAAAGAGGTTATCTTTACTTCTAACACCATAACAAATCCGAATGACTTGGAAGGTTTATTAAAACAGGTTGTTTGCCTCCACTCCTAGTTTCTAATTCTGGAGTGGAGTAGGGCCAAAGAATTTGCATTTCTAACAAATTCCCAAGCGATGCTGGTGCCGCCTGTCTGGGAACCACACTTTGGGAACTACTACACAGAGGATGCCATGTTGTGTAGGAGGCTGGGAGGAAAAAGCAAGGATACCAATCATAAGGCGGATAGAGACAGGGTGAAATGCAAACACATTGGAGCCGCTCTGGAAGACACCGAATTCTGGTCAGTATCTCTTGTAAAAATGGTGTGTCATTCCAAACAATCTAGGTACTCTGCTTCAAGGAGGTGAAGAATTACTCCTCACTCTTTAAGCGTGGCCTGTGTATACTGACTTCCTTGCAGAAAGTAGACTATGGAAAGAGGAGAAACATGGAGTAATTTATTGTGCAGAAACTTGACCAATACTACTTCAACCAGGTGATTAAGGTCAACATCATCAGATATAAGTCATGATGATAGCATGTACCATGATAAGTTGATATGTTGTGATGAAAATGGCAGTTCATCTCTGTGGTTTTCCTTCCAAAAACACTTAACCATAATCTAATCATGAAAAAAAAAATCAGACAAATCCCAATTGAGGGATGTTCTACAAAGTACTTGTCTAATACTCTTCAACACGGTCAAGGTCATCAGAAACAAGGCAGGCCTGAGGAACTGCACAGCCAAGAGGAGCCTAAACAGACATCATGACTGAATGTAACAGCATCCTGGAAGAGAAAAAAGATGTTAGGGAAAACCCGAGGAAGTCTAAATGAATAATGGACCTCAGGTAATCATAATGTATCACTATTGGTTCATTAATTGTTAATAAATATGCCATACTAATATAAAATGTTAATAACAGGGGTAACTGGGTGTGGAATATGTTGGAACTCTCTGTACTATCTTTGCAATGTTTCTGTTCTAAAGAATAAAGTTTGTTGAAAAAATCCAAAACTTGGAAATATGGCAATAAAAAGTGGTATGCCACATTACTTCTTGGCAAGGTACAGACCTTTACATGAAAGGTTCATGTCCAAAATAGATATTGGGTGCCTCAATTGTGAGAGTGCGAGGGAGGCAGTGAAATTCTCTTTTAAATATTTTTAGCACATTGCCTTTTGTGTATGTTACTTACGATGGTCTTTTGAGAAATTTCTCTGATTGCTCTAGGAAGAATAGTTGTCTTCTGAGCCATTGACTTTTTGCTTTAACATTTATGGATAGTGTGAATCATGCCACAGATGTTGTCTCCTTCGTTATGACACTGGTAGACAATTTTGTGACCTACCCCTCGCAGATTAGCAGGGTCTTTCAGCATGCACACCATTCACCTGGAACAATCTTTGTTTCATGGAACCCCCTTTTCTGGCATTTTCTTTACATTTACTTAAGCCACATTTATTCTATGAGTAAATGAAGAAGATGGTTTGCATTTTTATCCCCCTATTTTACAAAAAGTTCATTCAATAAATACAACTGTTAAATATTTCTTTTTGGATTCATTTCTAAGTAAAACAAATAACATCAATTTCTTCTATTTTTCCCATTTAAAGGCTAGCACTTCCCTTAATACTGCTAGTTCCTACATTCCTATCTTATTGTTGCTTTTTAACCTGTTCAAAATTCTTAAGAGGGTTATTTCATTAACTGGAACTAATCTATTGGCTTCTTTTCACTCATTAAAATACTTATGAAATATTTTTTATTAAATTTTAATCTGTTTATTTTGAGACTGGGTTATGAGACTGGCTGATTTTTGTATTTTTGGTAGAGATGATGCTTCACCGTGTTGCCAAGGCTGGTCTCAAACTCCTAGGCTCAAGCGATCCACCCACCTCGGCCTCCCAAAGTGCTGGGATTACAGGCATGAGCCACTGCTCCCGGCCAAAATATTTCAACAACAAAAATGTCATTGATTGCCTTTGGAAAATGCTGGGTAACCAACTCATTATTTTGAAAAGTGATATATAAAAGGTAAGAATTCGGCATTTACTCTTCCTTTCCAATATGAACTGAATTTAAACAGTTGATGAGGGAAGTTTTTATTTAAAGGAGAATTGCAGCTAATAAATGAAGAAGACATGACAGCATCAGAAAATTACAATTTTCTAATTACTAAAGACTGACAGGATTAGATAGTGATCATCAGTTGCTGCTATCATCACAAAAATGGAGAAAAACAGAAATTACGTACTTCCTGATAGCAACATACTATGTCACTTGAAAAATATTCTTACCATGAATCAAACCTGAATCTAATCATGACTCTAGGCCTCATGACTAAATTACAGGAAATTCAAGGGGCAGAGGAACAATTAACATTGAATGTGATCAGCAAAGTTCAGACTGTGAGAAGCACTACAGGAAAAAATGGTCAGTTTTTTTTGATACATAAACTGCAAAGGAAAAAAACTGGAGGGAAACCTATGGGTTGAGAGAGACTTAAGACATGTATCAACCACATGCTATAAATTTGGATTTGAGCCAATTTTTTTAAAAAATAAAAAATTGGGACAATTCATACATTTGATAATATTAAGGTATTATTGCTAATTTTAAAGACATAATTTGGTATTGTGATTATATTAAAATGTTCTTATCTTTTGGATATACATACTGATTTTTTTATTTTTATTTTTATTTTATTTTTAAAATTAAAAAAAATTTTTACTTTTAAGTTCAGAGGTACAAGTGCAGGTTTGTTACATAGGTAAGCTTGTGTTATGGGGGTTTGTTGTAGAGATTATTTCGTCATCCGGGTATCAAGCCTAGTACCCATTAGTTATTTTTTCAGATTCTCTCCCTCCTCCCAACTCTCCACCCTCCGAAAGGCCCCAGTGAGTGTTATTCATGCTGAGGTATTAATGGATGAAATAATATAATTCCTTCAGTTTCTTTAGCTATAATGCTTGTGTGGGGTTTTTGATGTGACTATGTCTTGAACAAGGTAGTCTATGAAATTACAATAGTTGAAGCTGGGTAATATGTAGTACATGGTGCTGTATTATACTATTTTTCTACTTTTGTATATATTTAAAATTTTCCATAAAGTAAGGTTTAAAATGTAATACTAATGTTTACAATATAATACTAGTATAGTGACAACCCATGTCCACAACTCCAAGTTTAAGGAGAAACATTAGGGATATAGCCAAATTTCTCTTTGTGCTGTTCCCCAATTACATTTCAGTCACTTTTCTTCAGGCATACTGTTTCCCAGAATTTATCACTTTTTACCCTCATGGATACCTTTACAATTTTACTGCATATACATATATCTGTAAGCTATACAAAGAATTTCTTGCACATTAAAAAACTCTGTCTATGGTAGTGTATCATATATACAAATATATTCAACATTATATTTGTGGGGTTCATTAATGTTGATACATGATATAAAGCTTTAGTTCATTTTTTTACTGTTGTTTAGGATTTCATTATAGGAATATAAATTTGTCTATCTATCACCTGTTGATGAATATCTGGGTTGCTTCCAATTATTTGCAATTGTAAATAATGCTGTATGAAACTTGTATACATATTTCCTTGGCAACCTGAGCAAGAATTTTTCTAAGGCTTGTTGCTAGAACTGGAAATGTTAAATTTTATGGCATGCACACCTTAAACACTACTAACTATTGCCAGTGGCTTTCCAAGTATTTATACCAATTTGCGTTTTTCTACCAACAATGGCTAAAAGTTCCCATTTCTCAAACTTTGACAAATATTTGCCAATATTTTAATTTTTGTCAAATTGATGGGTATGAAATAGTATCCTTTTTTGTGTTATTTTGCATTTCTCTGACGTCTAGTGAATTTGACCACCTTTTCTCATGCTGTTGGTCATTTGATTTCCTTTTCTGTAAACTGCCTGTTCATATCTATTGCTCCTTTCTCTATTGTGTTTGCTTTTTATTATGCTGATTTGTGGTAGTTCCTATATATGTACTGTACTTTTTGTTATTTTTATATATTTCAAATACCTTCTCCCAGTATACAGTTTTGCACACTCTTTTAATCATATTTTTGATCCATGGAAGTTTTAATGTTAATTTAAATGTATCTATCCTTTTCTTTATGGTTTATGCTTTTTGTATTTTTAAAATTCTTTCCCTTCCCTAATGCAATAGGAAATCCTATATTTTCTTTAAAAAGTTTAAAAAATTTGATCATTTAATTTGGACCTAAATCCAACAGGGACAGTGTGTTTTTTGGTGGTAGAATAGCATTCTCAGCTTTCTTCCTATCTGAGAAATTGGAAGCCCAGAAGCCTTTTTACACATAGAATAGCCTAGTAAAACTTTTGCTAATGCATCGCTCTCAAAAACTTTGTGAGTTTTCTGTGTATCTGTTTCCAATTAACTCTATTTTCCCAAAAATATACTCACAATTATTTTTAATACATAATTTTCTCTATACTTAATTACAAGTATTTTAAGCGTATTGCATCTGTGGGACCATGCCCCTAAATATTATAGATGCTGTTTTTGTCAGTAAGACAGCCTACTAAAACCATCTAGAGATGGCTACACTCTTGCCTTGGTCTTTGATATGGGACTATAACCTAATTTGAAAATCTACTGACTAGAGAAGCTGGAGAAGGGAAAGAGTCCAGTGTTTCAGTTAATAAGCTTTTGGTTTTCTATGTTCCCTGTCATTCTGCTTGCCAAGGTGTCCAGTTGTTTTCTGAGGTTGTGCCTTTCTCATAGAGCCTTTCCAAATGCACCTAAAAGCAACTGATTGACACTTTCAACATTTTGCCTGGAAACCATGAGGCACATGTTCACATATTTATTTTCTTTCTTTATCTCAGATGACAGTGGTGCCCATCTTTTGGCTACTATGTAACACAAGTTGTTATTTTTCTAGCCACCCATAACAGTTTTCTCACAAATTGTCCAGCCTCCTATGAAGTTTCTTTGTCTTCTGTTGTCCTGTACCCAAATCAATACCACACATGTTAGCTTTTCATTTTAGCATTTTATGCAAATAAAGTCATGTAATTCTTGCAACTTTACAAGACAGGTACTGTTATTACACTTTTTGTGGCTGAGAAAATGGGGACTCTCCTCTGATACAGGAGTTTTGATATTAATAGACATCCAATAGATTTTGCTAGATAAAATGAATAAGCAAATACTTTTTCTGATTAATCCTAATACTTGAATATTTGATTCATATTTCAACGTATTTAAATACTTTTTTTGAAATTTAATGTATGTCCACTGAACTGAAAAATGTTTCTTCGATCTTGTTTGTTTATTTATTTATACATCTTATATTTTTCTTACCTGACAGCTTTCCCCTAGTTAAGGTAGGCTACATTGTTTTCTTGGAACCAATATTTCTTGAAAATATTGTTTTCTTGGAACAAAAATACTTCTTGAAAATATTCTCAGAGGAAGAGAGTATACAGATATACAGAATAAAAGCAGTAGACTAAATAGTCACAGAAATTACAGTAACAATTAAATTATGATTACAGATTTAAAGATAATCCCAAAAGGGGACTGAAAACATGTATATATATATGCTTCTCACTGCTTCTTCTTCTCACTGCTGGTACTGCAAATGAGGCTAACATCCATTCACAGTTGTACTACCACTGAAGGTTCTTGGTGATTCTCCATATCTGTGAGATACATATATATATATGGCACATATATATATGGCACACATATATATGGCACACATATATATATGGCACATATATATGGCACACATATATATGGCACATATATATATATGCTTTTATATATATATATATATATATATATATATATATATATATATATATATGCTTTTCCAGACTAGAAACAATTTCCAAATAAATTTGGTTTTGGTGTTGATATTTTGCAAATGTTTTAATTTTCCTATTATACTGCAAAACTCTCATTTTTCATGATATAAGAGAATTAATGAAGCAAAGTAAATATTTGGATTTTATTTTTGGCTATGAGTTTCCCTAACTATAAATGGCAAGTAGTATATGCAGTATTTGTTCAGCACCAGATGACTCACAAGAGATAGAATATACAGTTCTGCTTTTGATAACAGTCCAAATAATGTACAGTTCTATTTTTGATAACATTTCAATACAATTGAAGGAGAGACTAAGACTATTAATGCTAAATAACTGCAGAATTATGGCCATATAAATTTATTTGTGTGGGCTGAGAAAGGAGATATACTATGGATAAGAAAGGAGAGATGAATTGAAGTATTCAAAGTATCTTTCTTAGTACTGATGGGATGTGAACGTATTGATAGATTTGTTATGAATAGGCGGAAGAAGGTGAACATATGCTAGAGTATATGCCAGAGGCAATAATGCACCTTGAATTTTGGTATATAAATTGAGACACTAACTGCTACAGAGCAGAACATTTGAAGCAGGAGTGAAGTCTGGAGTAATGCCATAAATTGGTACCTAGCACTGGCTGGGTGAATAGTAGCAACTAAATAAATACAGTAGAAGGGAAATGACTGAAATAATGCATTATGGGGAGAAAAGAATCAACTTTTGTTGGGCTTTGACTGCCAGATCAAAAAGTCAGATTTGATGTCATATGTGATGGGGAACATTTTTTTTTTTTTCACTCAGAGTTATTAGGAACTAACACTTAGATCATCTCCCAGGTTAGACACATGAAAATGAGCTTTTCTCTCTTCTCTATCTTCTCACTGCTGGTACTGCAAATTAGGCTAACATCCGTTCACAGCTGTATTACCATGGAAGGTTCCTGGTGATTCTCCATATCTGTGCTGTATGCTCTTCTTGGGTTAAATATTGCTGGCAAAACTTCACTATTGCTTGACAATATACAAAGGTTCCATATTGCCTTTAAGGTACATTTTAATCTTCATACTTTAAAAGCCTATACTGTCTGTTTTTTATTTTCCACTAGTTTTCCCTATCTCCCTGCAGACCTTTTTTCTTCAGTAATTATGTGTACCCTGGTTGTTCCCAGTTCATACCAAAGTTTGTTCTAGCCTAAGTTAATTTATTCATTGTAATTTCTCAGTCCAGAAGGCCATTCTCTTCTTTCAAACTTACCTCATCACTTAATAATTTTTTTCACCTGGTGCTCCTTCAGTTTAAAAAAATGGTTTCAGAATGCCTTTCTCCCGTTTCCCTAACTATCAGACCTAATTAATAAGCATATTTAAGAAATGTTAAGACTATAGTTCCTTTCCATGTCTTTGTGGAAATCGTATACATAAATAAATAAGTAGTGAGTGGGTGAACAGAGCTGGGTTCATTGAAGGAATTTAATACACTGTATGTTGATTTATGGCTAAGCAGAGAGGCAGAAAGCAAATGAGTCAGCCCCATGGAGATGAGGAACGTGAGACTTGTACCCACTATTAGGCATTGGAGTTAAAATTCTATAATGATTCCAATCTACTGCATGAATAGGAAGCTCCAGTTTGAATATACATGATGTTCTTGTATTATTATGACACGCTTGTCTTACATCCTCCACTCCAGCAGTATTTTCCCATGAAGGCTATCATTGCATTTACCTACTGCTGTTCCCTGATACCTGGAACTGATTATCATCCTCATCATTTGATGTCACATTTTCTTTTATGACTTTCACTGGTTTAAACTTTTTAACTCTTATGATATCTATTAAATTTTCTTTTTTAGCTTTATTGAGGTATAATTGACAGATAAAAGATTGCACATATTTAATTCATACCTCCTGATGAGTTTGGACATAAGCATACACATGTGAAACCAGAACCACAACCAAGATACTAATTACATGCATTACCTCCCCAAATTTTCTTGTGTGTCTGTGTTTTCCCCAATTTTCTCTCTATTTTTTCTTGATATTACAGATCAGGTTAGCCTGGAAAGTAACAATCTTCAAAGGGATAGAAAAAGAAAGTTCTGCAATTTTTTTCCCCTCAGCAATTTGAGTCATTTTCATTGTTTGGGAAAGCCAACACTGTAATAGCTCAAGTGAATAAAATGCCTCCCTGTCATTTACAGAATCTATGCCTAACCTCAGAGCCCTGATGAGTCATGCTGAGTCACTGTAGGATGAGTGTCTGCTCCATCTCAGCTGATACCACTGACCATTTGTCCTCATAACTCTCTAGGTAAAGGTTTACTTAACCTAGCACACTGTAAAACCAGGTCATCCTAGGTGCAGCCTAGCTTCAATGTTTCCCTCCGGCACATGAAACTAACGAAGTTTCCACTTAAGCTCTCAGGTTTTGCAAAGTGTCTTGATGACCCAGCTTTCAATAATATGTAAATGTGTTTTTAAAAGTCACCTGCTTATGCTTTTGGAAATATTTGACTCAGTGACTCACTACTCAGTGAATGTTTATAAAAGTGCAGGAATGTTGGTCACCACCCATCCCTTAGTGTTTCCACGGAGAATGATAAAAATGGTCAGCAGCTGAGACCACGCACAATGTGCCCTGCTGTCTCCAAGAGCCACATCTGCCCCTGTTCTGCTGCTTGGTCTGACTTTAAGCATTTGGGTGACTGGAAGGTGGGCTAGGACACTAGACATGTGAATGGGGACAAATGGACAAAAGAGTCCTCATATATTTACATCAAAAAATAGAGATACTGATCTTGATCTTTTAAAAAACATAGATTCTCCTCTCCATCCTTTTAAGACTTTCTTACCAAAACTTTAGAAATATACATATTAAATTTTAAGTTTTCTTTATACACATATATAGAACAAATTATGGAAGAAAAGATACCCGATGTTAACAATGGTTAATTCTATGTGGTAGATTAACCACATAGATTTTAATTTTTTTCTTATATACAGGGGATTTTAATTTTTTTCTTATACATTTCTTTCTTTTCTTATACATTTGCTTTTCTCTTATACATTTCTTTCTTTTATGTATTTTTGAATGGTTAGAAAAATAGTAGGCCAGGAAGGGTGGCTCACACCTGTAATCCCAGCATTTTGGGAGGCCAAGGAAAAAGGATCACTTGAGCCCAAGAGTTTGAGGCCAGCCTGGACAGCATAGTGAGTCCTCATTTCCACAAAAAGTTAAAAAGAAAACATGACCTGAGTGTGCTGGTGCGTGCCTATGGTCCCAGCTACTCGCGAGGCTGAGGTGGGAGGATTGCTTGAGCCTGGGAGGCAGCGGTTGCAGTGAGCTGAAATTGTACCACTGCATTTCAGCCTGGGCGACAGAGCCAGACCCTGTCTCAAAAAAAGAAAAAAATAACAATAGTAAAATATTAAGCTTTTCTCAGATTTTAGATGCTCCTGCTGAAAGGGTAATAGACCTTATTACCAAAGGTGACAGAGCTGCATACCCACCAGGTGGCAGATAACAAAATCAAAATTTGAATTGTTGAAGCTTCACATATGATTCTGATCATCAGTTTTGGAAACCACTGCTTTATGCATGTGACTTTATTAAATTTCTAACTGAAGTGGGCTGCCTTACTCATTTAGGCTGCTGTAACAAAATACCACAAACTGGGTGGCTCATAAACAACAGAAATTTATTTCTAAGAGTTCTGGAGACTGGAAGCTGGGAAGTCCAAGATCAAGGCACCAGCTGATTTGTTGTCTGATGAGGGCCCACTTCTGGGTTCGTAGACATAAATATTCACACCATAGCAAGGGCAAGTCCTGAGTTCATGGAAATGCTCAAAAAGATGGTGGGGCTGGGTGCGGCAGCTCACACCTGTAATCGCAGCACTTTGGGAAACCGAGGTGGGCAGATCACTTAAGGCCAAGAGTTCAAGACTAGCCTGGCCAACATGGTGAAACCCCATCTCTACTAAATATATAAAAATCAGCTGGGCATGGTGGTACATACCTGTAATCCCAGCTACTTGGGTGGCTAAGGCAGGAGAATTGCTTGAACCTGGAAGGCAGAGGTTGCAGTGAGCTGAGATTGTACCATTGCACTCCAGCCTGGGTGACAGACTAAGACTCTCAAAAAAAAAGAGTTTTGAGGAAATAGCAGCATCCTTGCTTTTGAAAAAATTGAATACAACAATGTAATTGTCTGATAAGGAACTACTGTGAGGAAGGAAAATGTTTTCTTTCCATTATAGTAGCACAGTCTTGCTGCACACAATTAGTACCTTAGACAAAGAGTGCAACTTAATTTATAGGAGTCCTTTGTGTCTTGACTGTGTGGAAGCCCAGAGCTAGGTGTTTTGCTCAGTTTTGGCAACTATCCTTAATAAGATTTTTTTCGGCAGTACTATCTTCACCTGTTCATCACTGGCTATTTTTAAATTTATTATTTATTTATATTTCTTTTTCTATTTGTTTAGAGACAAGGTTTCATTCTGTCACCCAGGCTGGAGAGCAGTGGTGCAATCATAGCTCACTACAGCCTCAGACTCCTGGGATTAAGGGATTCTCCTGCCCCAGCCTCCCAAGTAGCTGGAACTACAGGTGCACACCACCATGCCTGGCTCCTTTTTTTTTTTTTTTTTGGTAGAGATGAGGTTTCAATATGTTGCTCAGGCTGGTCTCAAACTCCTGACTGCAAGTGATCCTCCTGCATTGGCTTCCCAAAGTACTGGGATTACAGGCTTGAGTCACCAGGCCCAGCCTGGCTCTTTTTAAAAATAAATCATTTTAATGCTCCTCTCTTATATTTGTCTTTTATTGTCAGCTTCAACTTTTTTTGGAAGTAAGAGATACAAGCAACAAACATACAAGCAGATATTCAATATTACTTGCTTTGTTTATTGTATGGAGAATGTATTTTTAATAATAATAACTACTCCATGAAAGTACAATAGACATAAAATGTAATATTTAAATGTTTTTTTCCAACTTGGCTTTGGATATTCAATTTTCGCCTTAAAAATTATCACCATTTTTATTTCTTTTGATCTTTTAATTTACTGCTGTTTTATTCAGCTCTGTTTAATTTAAAGCATACGTAAATCATTATCTCAATCACCAAGGACATTCTGAACATTAATTTGCATTTTTATTGGTGGAATAAAAATATAAATAAAATTAGTACAAAAGTCTGCTAATGAGTTCTCAATTTAAAGAAGTGAACATATACTGTAAGAAACAAAATCATTTAGGATTTAATGTAGAGAAGACAAAGTTTTAAAGAAAATTTTACAGCTTTTGTGTGATTCACATATACAATTGACTCTTCAACAACTTGGGGATTAGGAGTACCAAACATCTGAAAATCCACGTATAAGTTTTGATTCCCCCAAAATTTAACTACTGATAGCCCAACTTGACAGGAAGCCTTACCAATAATATAAACCATCAATTAACACATATTTTGTATGTTGTATGTATTATAGTTCTTCAAGTCTTGAAAGTGAGGAAGTTAGTGCAGCAGATATTTGATGGAGAAATATTCTAGGCGTTGAGGATGACCAGTGCAAAACCTAAGGCATGCTTGGCGTATTTGAAGAATAGCAAGAATGCCAGTGTGGCTGGCATAGAGCAAAAGGGAGAGTATTAGGGGATAAGTTCAGGACTCTGAGAAAGCAAGGGAACCCCACTGGAAGGATCTGGGGAGAGAAGGTGACATGGTCAGTGACATGATTTCACTGTGTGCCCCACCCCCATATCTCACCTTGAATTGTAACAATACCCACATATTAAAGGTGGGGGCAGATGGAGATAATTGAATCGTGGGGGTGGTTCCCCCATGCTGTTCTCATGGTAGTGAATAAATCTCACAAGATCTGATGGTTTTATAAATGAGAGTTCCCCTGCACAATCTCTATTGCCTGCCGCCATGTAAGATGTGACATTCCTCCATGAGTGGGAAACCTCCCCAGCTATGTGGAATTTTGAGTCAATTAAACTTCTTCCCTTTATAAATTACCAAGTCTTGGGTATGTCTTTATTAGCAGCATGAGAACAGACTAATACAGTCTGACTTCTGATTAAAATAGGATCTATTTGGCTGTCATTCAAACTGAATCCTGGAAATGACTTTTGACTCTTCCTTTCTTCCTTAATTTTTGATTCCAACCAACCGCTAAGCCACCCAGTTCTGTCTTCTTAATACCTCTTGTGTTTGTCCATCCACTGCACTTCCATTCATGGTATCTTAATTTACACTTGGCTCCTCTCTCCCAGATTATCACAATTGATAGATGGTGAGATGCCTTCTTTCTGCTCCTGTCATCAGGCCCTTTGCTTGAATGTACTTTATCATGTTTCTGTTTCAAAACAACTTTAAAATTTATGCTATTTGGAATTATCTTATACTTTGAAAGCATAAAAAGAAAAGAAGAATGGTATTAATTGCATGCTTTTATTGTATGAAATCCCTATTGAGTGATGAGACAATCCATGGACACTGACAACACACTGGGAGAGATCTCAGGTTTCTGATTTCTTCTTGCACATTCAATAACAAAGCCTGTAATCCTAGCACTTGGGGAGGCTAAGGCAAGAGGATTGCTTGAGTTCAGGAGTTTGAGACCAGCCTGGCAACATAGGGAGATTCCATCTCTACAAAAAATTAGCTGGGCGAGGTGGTACACACCTGTAGTCCCAGCTACTTGGGAGGCTGAGGCAGGAGGATTGCTTGAGCTCAGAAGTTTGAGGCTGCAGTGAGCTGTGATTGCGCCGCTGCACTCCAGCTTGGGTGACAGAGAGAGACTCTGTCTCAAAAAAGAAAAACAAAAATCAAACATGATCTATTTCCCCTACTCCTTTTGTTCTGTTTATCTGGGGAAAAGTTATGTCTTCATGTGTGATAGGGGTTTCCAACTATTTAGTAACTAATACTGTAAAACTCCAGTTTATCTTGTAGCACCTGTAAGGGAAGAAAAAAAATTATTCTAATGTAATTCCTTACTTTATAGGACTTGCAAAAGGAAATGGAATGGTAGAGTCCTATATTTAAAATTGTGGTATTCGTATTTATATTTACAATATTGTATTTACAAATACAACATTATTATAATATTATGTTAAAAACACATTACGAATGTCATTAATTGGCTTTCCTTATTTAATTATAAATTCTGGTTTATATTTCTCCATTACCTTCCCAAATTTGTACTTTTTCAGTCGACCTAGCCTAACTGTGGTTTTAGCAAAATTATTCGGCATTGTTTTGGCAAATATCAAGAAGAAACTTTTAAGGCTTCGAATCTTTTAATTTTATACACAACATATATTAACTAGAATAAGAATGATTTGCAGTAGATAATTCATCAATTATGAGCCATTCGTCCAAGGATTCCATTAGTGTTCTGGAAACCTGTATTTACATTTTCTACCACTCTCTGTATCTCCCTATCTCTCTCTGTCTGTTTCTCTCGCCATCTCTACTTCTAGCTCTCTCTCTCTCCATTTCTTTCTTTTACTTCCTCCCTCCTCTGTGTCCCTCTCTTTCCTCCTCTTTATCCACCTATATCGAACCTACTCCCTATTGAATCATCTTGCTTACTGCTCCAAGGTGATTTTCTTTGTGTGTGCTGTTCTATTTTCCCAGAATACCCTTGTTTTTCAAGAGTAAAGTATTTGTCTTTTAAGAATAAGACCAAACTGAAACAAGTATTCCTCTGTGAAGAATTCTCAGACTTATCTGAGGAGAGCTGTCTACTCCCTCCCCTTTGCTTCATTTCTGAAGCATTTGGATATGAGTATCTTGTCATATCATATTGAGAACTGGTTCAATCTGAAAATCTGTCTTTTTCATTTCTGAAACCTCACTACATATTACAGCTCAATGTCTGTGAGTTGAATAAACGAACAGTAAGAAAAAATGTTGACTATCCAAATTTGATGATATTAAATAACTATGACAAATTTTGATTTCTAAGATTCCTTTTTTCTCTCATTTAACTTTATTTATTTATTTATTTATTTATTTATTTATTTTTTAAAAACATTTTATTTTGAAAAATTTCAAACATACACAAAAATTACAAAAGTAATACAATCACATCCATACACCTTTCACCTGGATTCACTCATAGTTAACACTTTTCCCCATTTACTTTATCTCCTTCAGCAAACATACATACATATTTTTTCTTGCTGAATCATTTGAGACTCACTGGCGACCCTTCGCAAGCACTTCAGCATGTATCTCCAAAGAGTTACAGTCTCTTAGCCCCCATACAATTACTAAATACAATTAACATTGAAAAATCATATTATTTAACATAAAGTCTATATTTATATTTCAGCAATCGTCTCAATAACATTCTTTATGTGGGGTGGCAGGGGGAATGATGCTTTTCTTTTTTGTTTTTGTTTTTTTGAGATGGAATCTCACTCTGTCGCCCAGGCTGGAGTGCAGTGGTGTGAGCTCGGCTCACTGCAACCTCCACCTCCTGGGTTCAAGCGATTCTTCTGCCCCAGCCTCCTGAGTAGCTGGGACTACAGGCAGGCGCCACCATGGCTATTTTTTTTTTAATTTATTTTTTTTATTTATTATTTATTTTTTTATTATACTTTAGGTTTTAGGGTACATGTGCACAATGTGCAGGTTTGTTACATATGTATCCATGTGCCATGTTGATTTCCTGCACCCATTAACTCGTCATTTAGCATTAGGTATATCTCCTAATGCTGTCCCTCCCCCCTCCCCCTACCCCACAACAGTCCCCGGAGTGTGATGTTCCGCTTCCTGTGTCCATGACTTCATCACTGGCCATCAGAGAAATGCAAATCAAAACCACAGTGAGATACCATCTCACACCAGTTAGAATGGCCATCATTAAAAAGTCAGGAAACAACAGGTGCTGGACAGGATGTGGAGAAATAAGAACACTTTTACACTGTTGGTGGGACTGTAAACTAGTTCAACCATTGTGGAAGTCAGTGTGGCGATTCCTCAGGGATCTAGAACTAGAAATACCATTTGACCCAGCCATCCCATTACTGGGTATATACCCAAAGGACTATAAATCATGCTGCTATAAAGACACATGCACACGTATGTTTATTGCGGCACTATTCACAATAGCAAAGACTTGGAACCAACCCAAATGTCCAACAACAATAGACTGGATTAAGAAAATGTGGCACATATACACCATGGAATACTATGCAGCCATAAAAAGTGATGAGTTCATGTCCTTTGTAGGGACATGGATGAAATTGGAAAACATCATTCTCAGTAAACTATCGCAAGGACAAAAAACCAAACACCGCATGTTCTCATAGGTGGGAATTGAACAATGAGAACTCATGGACACAGGAAGGGGAACATTAACTTGTTTTAAATATCTTACCAACTTCTGTGTTGTCATGGAATGTAAAGTAATTTTGATTAGTTGCTAAATAGAAGCATATTAAAGGTAAAATTATAGGAAACAATGATGTTCTCTCTTGTAAATTACAGACTTATCAGTCTTCTATTTATCCTCTCACATCTGTAGTCTAGCTTTATTTTCAATAAGTGGTTGGTCTGGGACTCCCAACCTAATATCCTAGATGAGGAACAAGCTGAGTTTGGGCACAGATTGCTATTATAGTTTTGATTTGGTCTGTTACCCTTAATTGAGAAATCCTAGTTTATGATTAATTTATATTTGATTTCTAGACACTGATTATAAAAATACACTTAGAATTTAATTCCTTCGAGTTTATTGATCTTTGATTTCTTAAGTCCATTTTAAGATCAATTTTAGAATATATTGATCTTTATTTCCTTAGACAGGGACTTTCTATGTGCCAATCTAGATGATGCTGATTTGTATTCCATTCTTTTGTGCTCTAGAGACGCTTTTATTGCAATACTACCATGACAACCAGGGTGAAAATGAACAGAGCCTTGCAGATGAAATTCCGGAACAGAGTTTTATAAATAGTGCTGTGTCCTAGGTCTCCTTAATTTTAGATTTTGTTTTTATAACTCAATAGTTTTTAGAAGAACTGAAAGTATGGCTTCCTGCCACAGCAAATATTTATATCCACAAAGCACAGGTTTTAAGTACTGGAAACGATTCAAAGTTGCATTTTAAGGTCTAATTTACATGTTCTTCAGCAGTCAATCTTAATAACAGATGAAATGACTTTTCATTTATGTAAGACAAAAATCAAATTATTTACTTTTATAGCAACATATGAACTTTGCAACTTAGATGTCCTACAGGTAACAAAATGTATATGGATTTCATCCTAATCAATAGCACTGAAAGATGAAAAGCCAGTCTTTAGACTCAGTTTCTGTTACCTGTTTCTGCAAAACAAACATAACTGATGGCTTAGTAGCTTAAAACAGCGACTATTTAATCATATCTTCAAGGCGTGCATGTTAACTATGCTCCACTGGGAGCTTTTCTACATGATGTTGACTGGCACTGGAGTCATCTGAGGGCTCCCCTGGGCTGGAATCTCCAAAGTGGATCACTCACATGATTGCTAGTGGGTGCTGGCTATTGACTCAGGAATCTTGCTCACCTCCATGTGGCTTCTCTTTTTGGCTTGGTCTTGCCATGACATGGTGGCTAGATTCCAAGAGAAGGTAAGTGGAAGGTATCCTCTTCTTAAGGCCAGGGTTCGGAAAGTCACTTCCACTGCATTCGGTTGGGCACAGTGGCCTGATCTCTTTCCAGGGAAGACCTCTTTCTAGGCGGAGGGGGGCTGGGCGGGGGCGGTGAAATTATCTCTGTCTCTCAATGTGGAGTGGTCAATATGAACAGGGAAGGCAGGAATTGATGGTGGCCATTTCTGGAGATGATATATCACAGACCCCTAATAGTACTCTCTAGAATAATAGCAGTTTTATCTGACCTGCTGTTTAGCTCTCTTTAAAACCTAGTTGGTACTACTATTATTTAAGGAAGTTGATGGTTTAGGCTATTTTTCTATAGAATTAGTAAATGAGGGTTTGTGAAGCTTCTGAATATGTACACAGAATTTTGTACAGTGGTAATTTTGGGGTGGTGGTGGTGAAAGAAGCAGTAGTACTTGGTAATCAAATGCTTAGGCTTAGGAGTCTCACTTAATTTTCCTATTAATTTAGGTGGTGCAACTTACTGGATGTATTACTTTGGCAAATTAGTTAGCCTCTCTAAGTCTCAGTTTCTTTATTGATGAAATGCACATAGTAATATATGTATTTCATTGATTGTTGTAAGTCAATACATGTAAAGATCTTAGCACAGGGCTTGGCACATAGTCATGGTCCAGTAAATTTTTTTTAATTAACATCATTCTCAATAAGTCAGTGAGCACCAAAAGGAGGAATACCATCGCCCTCTGTTTTCTGAGCACAAACCCTAAATTAGAGGATCAGAAATTCACATTCTTGGACTAAATTTCTTAAGTCTCCAATTGAAGTACTTTCTTAAACTATGATAGAAAAGGATGATTTCAGGTTGAATCAGATATTGATATAAGAAATGGGCAGGAAAAGAGTTTCCATGTATTCAAACCTGACTTTGGAAGTATTGTTTGTGCTGTGGCCCCAGTACCTATAAAGTTTGATAAGATAGGATGGTGGGATAGGAAAAGATTTGCTCGGTCTTAAAGAACTTGTAAAAATTCCCCAGTCTACAAGTAGAAGGTAGAATATAGAGGAGGATCCTGGATTGATTTAAGGAGTGGGCAGAGAATAGCTGCAGACCGTGGAGCAAAAGGGAAAATGAAAAGCATTCTTGGCAAATGCCGTTTTGGGAACTAGAGACAGAGTAAGATGGCAGCATGACATTTCAGCTGTGTATATTTCACCCCTCAGTTCACCACCCACAATTCCCAAGCCCTGTGCTAAGATCTTTACATGTATTGACTTACAACAATCAATGAAATACATATATTATTACGCCCATTTCATCACCCCTTAACACCCATATAAATGCTTTCTCCAGATGATCTTCTTGCATATCTTCTTGGTCCTCTTTTCTTTGTTCTTGTCTCCTTGTTCTTTTACTCAACTGACCTTTTTATTTTCTCTGATTCTTACCTAACTGAATCCTCAGGCCAGTATACTGACAGCCTGTTGGACATGTGCTTTAGGACTGCTAACTCTGGCCCATATCAATTGTATTAGCCAGGGTCAATTATGGAAGCAAAAGCCCTCTGAAGGTTATGACATAGAGATGTATTATCAGGATAAGACCTTACTGGCAAAGCAGGGAAATAAGGTTCCAAAGAGGGAATTGGAGGATCAAAGAAAAGTTGGTAACCAACTCTGAAGCATGGCATGGGAGGACAAGTCAGAGCTTGCAAAAACTCTGGGAAGCCAGGCAGTTTTGCTGAGATGGGATCATGTTGCTTCTGTGTCTGGTGGTGGTTCTTGGGTCACTCTTGAATGCAGCCTGGCAATTGGGAAGAAGAGCTGAAGTGGAGGAGAGTGAGACAACCTGGAATCTATTGGTACCTCTGCTTTGTCTCTTGCTATATCTACCACATTGACCCTATGGAGTAATGGCTGCTACTTCACTTCTGGCATCCAAATATCACTCAGAATTCCTTGTCAGCTAAATCTAACTTATGATTCTGATATGGTTTGGCTGTGTCCCCATCCAAGTCTCATCTTGAATTGTAGTTCCCATAATCCCCACGTGTGGTGGGAGGGACTTGGTGGGAGGTAACTTAATCATGGGGGTGGTTTCCCCTATGCTATTCTTGTGATAGTGAGTAAGTTCTCACAAGATCTGATGATTTCATAATGGGCTTCCCTCTTCACTTGGCTCTCATTCTTCTCCTCCCTGCTGCCATATGAAAAAGGATGTGTTTGCTCCTTCTTCCACCATAATTGTAAGTTTGCTGAGGTCTCCCCAGCCCAGTGGAACTGTAAGCTAATTAAACCTCTTTCCTTTATAAATTACCCAGTCTCAGGTATGTCTTTATTAGCAGTGTGAGAACTGACTAATACAGATCCTATAGGGAAAGAGTTCTGGGAAGTTTGGTTTCAGCCCAGCCAAGCTGACGTAGTGCAAAGTACTACACTATTTGACTCTTATTTTTTCTCATCTCTAATTTTAATGCACCCAGAGCTCTAGGTAAGAGATGCTCCTGTCCCCAGGCTTTGCCCTGTGGGACCCATACTCGGGCTATTCAGTAGGGAAATTGGGCAATGTGGTTCTGGTTATGAATAATGATTGTTATATAACTTATCTTCTTTTCCTTGATTCCTTGACTTCCAGGGAATTCAAATCAAATTTTTTTTTGCCACCAAACAATAAGTATCTTAAGACTCTCCCACCTTTTTCTTTTTCAGTGCTTTCATCTTCATTATTCTTCTTCATAACATGGCTCCTGTTTATTTATTTTGTGTATTTTAAAATAAACATTTAAATACATACATTAAGTATCTTTATATTTTAAAATGCTTTACTTTTTAAACACGAAACAATTACATAAATAAAATTTCCAAAAGTAGAAAGTGAATATACATTGAGAAGTCTCTCTCTGTCATTCCTGCCCCTTTGTATTGAGTTTTTGTTCTTGCATGCCTTGCTGATCTTGCCAGAGATTTTTCTTCTTTGAGACAGGTCTTGCTATGTCACCCAGTCTGGAGTGTGCAGCCTTGAACTCCTGGGCTCAAGCTATCCTCCTGCCTCAGGCTCCTTATGCCAGAGATTTTTTAATGCCTATAGAAGAAAAGAGAAATTTATCTTATTTTCGTCCCTTTTTTACACAAATGGTAGCATTCCAGGTACAGTGATCTGTGCACTTTATTTTACATATAACTTAAATATGTATACAACCATGAGAGATTTTTCTAAATAAACGCACATAAATACATAAGACCTTTCTCTTCTTTTGGGAGTAGACAGAATAGTAGATAATAGTAGATAGCAGAACCACAAATTGATGAATGATGAACCAACTATAAGCTATATTCCAAAGTTCAATCAAAATAATTATTGTGTCATCTGTTGTGTTGGATGGTATATATTATTATTTTCCTTCTTAATCCTCACAATGAAATTGGCCCCATTTTAAATTCCCGAATCAGTTCATTTACTCATTGCTTTAGGCTTACTCATCACCCCTCAGTTTACCACCCACAGTTCCCAAGTCAATCCTGAATGATGTGAAGACCATCTTTACATTAATGGTTAATGGTATTGAATGACTCAGTTTGCTGTAGGCACAATTGCCAGTGTGCCTGGGGTAAATCCACAGAACCAAGGAAGCATAGGCTTTCCATCGACTGTGCCACGTTGCTCATCCATGACTGAGATGCTGGCTCAGGCCCTCCATTTGTCCTCCAGTTAGTCCTCTCTTTAGGATTGGATTTCTGTCTTGAAAGCCTTCCATATTTTCCCCTAGTTAACTTTGACAATCTTTTCCTCAATGTTCGCCTGAATTACCTCTATATTTTCAGCTGTGTACTAGAATCCAGTTCAAAATAGATCCTCCTGGAATCACATTGTTTACAATCCCTTTCCTATGTCTTGTCACTACATGGAAACTCTTGTTGCCATATCTCAGATAGTTGATTCAACCCCCCATGCACACTGCTGAGTTAAATCTAAATTCACTATTCCACTATGAATACCCTAGTGGAATCTTATTCACTATTCCACTATGAATTTAAATTCACTATTCCACTATGAATATTCTAGTTTGTACTAATAATTTGAATGGAGAAATTATCACTAAAACTAGTTCAACAGCTGGGCGTGGTGGCAGGTGCCTGTAATCCCAGCTACTCAGGAGGCTGGGAAAGGAGAATCTCTTGAACCTGGGAGGCAGAGATTGCAGTAAGCCAAGATTGCACTACTGCATCCAGCCTGGGCGACAGAGGGAGACTCCATCTTAAAGAAACAAACAAAAAAACAAAAACCCCCCAAAACCCAAAAAAACTCCAAAACTAGTTCAGGTTCTCTGCTCTTGGTCTTCTAGATCTGTTTTCTTTACGTTTTCCTTTTACTCTGGCACACCATGAAACCAGGCTTGCCTTACTCATCAAATTTGAGTATGTTATGTTTATTATTTTTGTGGATCAGACAGTAGAGGAAATATTGTTGAACAACCTAGTTGCATTAAGGCTAAATAAAAAATTTTAAAAGAATATGTAATTTTACTAACTTTGAAATCTGTAGAAAGTATTTCAAAGAGAAAAGTAAAACTAGAATAGAGTTGTTTTTCAGATCACTGGCCAATGAGTTGCAGGGTGGCTTTAATAATACTGGTGGACTCTTTCTTGGATTACAACATTTTGAAGATTACAGCTGGCTCTTCTCTGATTACACTTTCAAAGACATTCACTCTATTTCCTTTTAAATAGTAGGTGAACTATATTAGGAAAGAATTACTCTGAAACTAAGGTACCTATTAATTCAGAGGTGTCCAATCTTTTGCTTCCCTGGCCACACTGAAAGAAGAAGAATTGTGTTGGGCCACATGTAAGTAAAATACATATAACATTAATGATAGCAGATGAGAAAAAAAGATTGCAAAAAAATCTCATAATGTTTTAAGAAAGTTTAGGAATTCATGTTGGGCCACACTCAAAGCTGTTCTGGGCCGCATGTAGCCTGTAGGCCATAGGTTGGACAAGCTTATATAAGTCAATTTCTTTTCCAAGTCTTTCCAAAACCTCACAGTCGAAGTGAGGTTCACCTCTTTTGACAACATCTTAAAAATAGAAACATTGTCAGACCTGATGCAGTGGCTCAGACCTGTAATTCCCACACTTTGGGAAGCTGAGATTCGAGCCCAGGAGTTTGAAATCAGCCTGAGCAACATGGCACAAGCCCATTTGTACAAAAAAAAAAAAAAAAAAAAAATTAGCTGGGCATGGTAGAGTGTGCCTTTAGTCCCAGCTACTAGAAGGTTGGCAGGGGTAGGGGGTTGTGCCGGGATGGGAGAATCACTTGAGCCAAGAGGTCAAGTCTGCAGTGAGCAATGATCATACCACTGCACTGCAGCCTGTGTGACAGAGAGGGACCCTGTCTCAAAAAAAAAAAAAATTACACGATAAATTTTAATTGCAGAGAAATACTATATCTGGCGGGCTTAAGTCTATCAACTGTTTATTGCACAAGAATAGCCCTGACAAAATATTTATGTGGTATAGTCACAGATACTATTAAATAGGGATTTATTTTACACGTAATTTAAACATCAGAATCATAAAATCAGAGATAGTAACATTACAGGAAAGGGGTCCTGGTCCAGACCTCAAAAGAGGGTTCTTGGATCTCGCACGAGAAAGAATTCAGGGAGAGTCGGTAAAGTGAAAGCAAGTTTATTAGGAAAATGAAGGAATAAAAGAATGGTTACTCCATAGACAGCAGCCCTGAGGGCTGCTGGTTGCCCATTTTTATGGTTATTTCTTCATGATATGCTAAACAAGGGGTGGATTATTCATGCTTCTCTTTTTTAGACCATAAAGGGTAACTTCCTGACGTTGCCATGGCATTTGTAAACTCTCATGGCACTGATGGGAGTGTAGTAGTGAGGACGACCAGAGGTACTCTCGTGGCCATCTTGGTTTTGGTAGGATTTAGCCAGCTTCTTTACTGCAACCTGTTTTATCAGCAAGGTCTTTATGACCTGTATCTTATGCTGACCTCCTATCTCATTCTGTGATTTACAATGCCTTTACTGTCTGGGAATGCAGCCCAATAGGTTTCAGCCTCATTTTACCTAGCTCCTATTCAAGATGCACTTGCTCTGGTTCACATGCCTCTGACAGTAAGGACCAAAGATTTTAGTTGAAATGCAATAAAAGCACATGGCTCCATGCTTATATTTCACATTATCCTCTAATTAATTGTATATGAAGTTGGAGAATGATGTGTGGGAATAAATTGATCTACTTTGTGATTTTCCTAAAATTTTAACTTAATTGTAGCTAATAGGTATTTTATCATATATACCATTTGTAGCAGACTGTTTCCTGTAATTATTCAAAATATGATTTCCCTCTTTATGCCCATAAAATGGAGAGATAAAAGTGATTTTTCTTAAAAGGAGGCTTAGAATGTACAAAAATGTACCTTTCTTATTCAGTGCTCTGAAAGGAGGCATTTTCTTCATTCACAGCACAAAATTATAATTCAAGGAGGAAATCTGATACAATGATTTAGAAGTAAAAGAAGCACATCGATTCTCCGAATCTTTAGCTTTTTGTTAGCACTCTTGTAATTGCTGTTAAAAGAGCAATTTAGCTCTTAGAAGTGCTGGGAGATAATGCCTTTGTTAGCTGAGAGGCAGGAGAATGCAGTCAAATGGTGACTGCAAATTAGTCTAGGCGGGTTTCTGCTAGCAATCCGGGCTGTATTCAGGTCTGACTTTGGAAACTTACTGCATCTCAGGTTGCCTATTCATTCACAGGGGAAGGCTGGCTTCATGGGGCAGCCGTGTTGGCACTCTTGGAAGATGCAGCTGAAGTGCACGGGGCTTTTTCCTCCTAGGTGCTGATTGAGTGCAAAATTGCAGGCTGTGCTTGGACCACACAAATGCTCGTTCTCACAGCAACCTCTTGTGTATTCTGAGTCTAGCTTCTATATAAAACCTCGAAGTGTGTGATTGAAATCCTGCTTGGGGAAGAGAAATGTCAAAGAAAGATTACATGGAGAGAGTAATTTATAGAGTGGCTGCAGATGGGAGATGAATACAAGTGAGAGAGCCATCGTGGATTTCCTCCAAGATTAGAAGTGATGACTCCAGAGATCAGACTCCAGGTCACCTGCTCTGTTCATTATGCGGTGGATCTCTCGGAGGCTTCTTCTGTTGGAGCCTTAGTCACCTTCTCTCTTTTTTTTTTTTTTTTTGAGACAGAGTCTTGCTCTGTTACCCAGGCTGGAGTGCAGTGGCGCAATCTCGGCTCACTGCAAGCTCCGCCTCCTGGGTTCACGCCATTCTCCTGCCTCAGCCTCTCCGAGTAGCTGGGACTACAGGCGCCCGCCACCATGCCCGGCTAATTTTTTGTATTTTTAGTAGAGATGGGGTTTCACCGTGGTCTCGATCTCCTGACCTCGTGATCTGCCTGCCTCGGCCTCCCAAAGTGCTGGGATTACAAGCGTGAGACACCGCGCCGGGCCTGTCACCTTCTCTTAGTCAAGTCAATAATTATTTTCTTCAATACATATTTTATATGCAACAGATAGTTTCTAAATGCCCAGCATTGAGATGGTTGCTGTTATAACAAAGAAAAATCAGGTGCAGCATCTAATCTCAAGCATCTTGCAAGACTATTGAAGTGATAAGACAATTAAAATATGTGAACAGACAGCTTGTAATACAATATTAAAATAAAGTTGTGATGGATGGAGCACACCACAGGAATTTAAAGAAAGAGATAAGTGTTAATTAGATGAATTTTTTTTTTTTTTTTGAGATGGGGTTTTGCTCTTGTTGCCCAGGCTGGAGTGCAATGGCGTGATCTTAGCTCACCACAACCTCTGCCTCCCAGTTTCAAGTGATTCTCCTGCCTTAGCCTCCCAAGTAGCTGGGATTACAGGCATATGTCAGCATACTCGGCTAATTTTGTATTTTCAGTAGAGACGGGGTTTCTCCATGTTGGTCAGGCTGGTCTTGAACTCCCAAGCTCAGGTGATCTGCCTGCCTCGGCCTCCCAAAGTGCTGGGATTACAGGTGTAAGCCACCATACCTGGCCTAGATGAATTTTAAGAGATGACTTTATGGGACTAACCTCTGGACTTTACAGGATGGATGGGATTTGTGTGTGAAGATGGGGTGAGTAAATAGGGTAGTTGGGTCAGCCCAGCCCTAGTTGCCCTGTTCCCACTTCCCCACAGTCCAGCCCACTGATCTTGCCTCCTACGGACTCAGCTTGAACCCAGTTTCTGAGCCACTCTGAATGGGCCATTTCTGAACTTTTACCTGCTGCAAGACTGCCAGGTCTTTTTTGCTGCTGCTCAACTACAGGATCTGATGCCTTGGTGATGACTAGAATGCTCCCTTATTTTAAGGTTCACGTGTATTGTGGGTTAAATTATGTTTCCCCCTTTTGTCTGAATATGTTGAAGCCCTAACCCCCTGTACTAGTGAATGTGATCTTACAGAAATAAAGTCTTTGAAAATGTGATCAAGTTAAGATGAGGTCATAATGGATTAGGGTGGGCCCTAAATCCGATGACTCTTTCCTTATAAGAAAAAGAGAAATGGGGAAATTTGGACACAAAGATATGCAGAGAGGAAAACATCATATGAAGAGACAGAGTCACACAGGGGAGAAGGCCGTATGCAGATGGAGGCAGATTGGAGGGATGAAGCTACAAGTGAAGGAATGCTGGCTCCCACGGGAAGTGAGGACAGAGGGAAGGATCGTTCCCTAGAGCCAGTAGAGGGAGCTTGATCCTGTTAACATGAAATTTTTGACTTCTAGTCTCCAAAACAATGAGGGAATAAATTTCTGTTGTTTTAAGCCACCTGGTTTGTGGTAATTTGTTATGACAGTCCTGGAAAACTCATGTACATAGATTTAGAAAACAAGAGCCTCTTGCAATTTTCTTCCAGCACTCACTTAGCTTACATAACCAGAACTTTGTTTCGGTGGCTCTTTCCAGTAATCATTTTATATAGCATTGATGCGATCAGGAATAATCAAGGCAATCAAAACAGTAGACGGGTTAAAATAATGGTAGTTTTGCATGTTGTCACTCATAAGTGGGAGTTGAACAATGAGAACACATGGACACAGGGAGCGGAACATCACACACCAGGGTCTGTCAGGGGGTGGGGGGCAAGGGGAGGGAGAGCATTAGGACAAATACCTAATGCATGTGGGGCTTAAAACCTAGAAGACAGGTTGATAGGTGAAGCAAACCACCATGGCACATGTATACCTATGTGACAAACCTGCACATTCTGCACATGTATCCCAGAACTTAAAGTAAAATAAAAAAATTTAGAAAAGGTAGTTTATCTCTGCAGTGTTTGCTATGTAATCATTAAAATGAGATAGAAAGAGATAGACAGATCATCTAGACAAACAATGAACAAAGAAACATTGGATTTAAACTGTACTTTAGACCAAATGGACCTAACCGATATCTACAGAACATTTTGTCCAACGGCTGCAGAATACACATTGCTCTCATGAGCACAAGGAACATTCTCCAGGATAGACTATATTATAGGCCACAAGTGTCTCCACAAATTGAAAAAATTTAAAATCATGCCAAGTATCTATTCAGACCACAGTGGAATTAAACTAGAAATTGGTAACAAGAGAAACATCAGAAACTGCATGGAAATTAAACAACATGCTCCTGAATGACCACTGGGTCAATGAAGAAATTAAAGAAAAAATAAAAAAATTTCTTAGAACAAATGAAAATCAAAACACAATATACTAAAACCTGTGGGATACAGCAAAAGCAGTGCTAAGAGGGAAGTTTATAGCAATAAATGCCTACCTCGAAAAAGTGGAAAGATTTCAAATAGACAATCTAACAATACAACTAAAGGAACTAAAATATGAAGAACAAACAAAACTCCAAATTATAGAAGGAAAGAAATAGTAAACATCAGAGCAGAACTAAATGAAATTCAGGCTACAAAGTACAAAACAGCAACAAAATGAAAAGTTGTTTTTCTTAAAAGGTAAACAAAATTGATAAATCGCTAACTAGACCAACCAAGAAAAAAGAAGGAAGACTCAAATAAATAAAATCAGAAATAAAATATTACAACTGATACCACAGAAATACAAAAGATCATCAGAGACTATTATGAACAACTATATGCTAACAATCTGGAAAATTAAGAAGAAATAGATACAGTCCCGCTCACATACAACCTACCAAGATTGAATCTGGAAGAAATAGAAAACACGAACAGATCAGTAATGAGCAATGAGATTGAACCAGTGATAAATCTCCCAACAAAGAAAAGTTCAGGACTGCATGGCTTCACTGACAAATTCTACCAAACTTACAAAGAAGAGCTAACACCACAATTCTCCTCAAACTTTTCCAAAATATTGATTAGGAGGAAATTATTCCTAATTCATGCTATGAGACCAGCCTTACCCTGATACCAAAACTAGACAAGCATGCAACAACAACAAAAACATCTACAGGCCAATATCTGATGAACGTCGATGCAAAAATTCGCAACAAAATGCTAGCAAACTGAATCCAATAGCATATCAAAAAGATAATATACCATGATCAAGTGGGATTTTCCCAGGGATACAAGGATGGTTCAATATGCAAAGCAATAAATGTTAATCACCATATCAACAGAATAAAGAACAAAACACAGGTGATCATCTCAATAGTTGTAGAAAAAGCACTGGATAACATTTAACATCCCTTCCTTATAAGAACTTTGAACAAAGTTGGCATAGTAGGAGCAAACCTCAAGACAATAAAGTCCATTTATGACAAACCAACAGCTAACATCATACTGAATGGGGAAAAGCTGAAAGACTTTCCTCTAAGAAATGGAGCAAAACAAGGATGCCCACTTTTACCACTCCTATTACAACATAGCACTGGAAGTTCTAGCCAGAGCAATCAGGCAAGAGAAAAAAATAAAAGGCATTCAAATTGCAAAAGAAGAAGTCAAATTGCCCTTCTTTGCAGATGACATGATCTTGTATCTAGGAAAAACCTAAAGATTCCACCAAAATCTCTCTTATCTGATACATAAATTCAGTAAAGTAGAATATAAAATCAACATACAAAAATTGGTAGCACTTCTATACACAAATAATGAACCAGCTGAGAAAGAAAACAAGAAATGTATCCCACTTATGATAGCTACAAAAACAACCAAAAAACCATAAGAATAAATTTAACTAAGGGGGTGAAAGACCTTAAAAAACTACAAAACACTGATGAAGGAAATTAAAGAGGACTCAAAGAAATGTAAAGGCATCCCATGTTCTTGGATTGGAAAAATTAATGTGCTTAAAATGATTATACACCCAAAGCAATCTACAGATTCAATGCAATTTCTGTCAAATTTCCAAGGTCATTTTTTTTTCACAAAAATAGAAACTCAATCCTAAAATTCGTATGGAATTAAAATGGAGCCCAAATAACCAAAGCAACCCTGAGCAAAGAGAACGAAGCTGGAGACATCACACTACCTAACTTCAAAATATATTACAGTGCTATAGTAACCAAAATAGCATGGTACTGGTATAAAAATAGACACATAAACCAATGGAACAGAGACACTCCAGAAATAAATACATATATTTATAGCTGATTTTTTGACATAGATTTCTAGAACATATATCGGGGAAAGGAATCCCTGTTCAATAAATGGTGCTGGGGAAACTGGATATTCATATGCAGAAGAATGAAACTGGATCACTATCTCTCACCACACACAAAAATCAACTCAGGATGGATTAAAGACTTAAACCTAAGATGCAAACTCATAAAATTATTAGAAGAAGATAGAGAAAACATTTCAAGACATTGATCCAGGCAAAAATTTTATGGTTAAGACCTCAAAAGCACAGGTAACAACAAAAAAGGAGACAAATTGTACCATGCAAAACCAAACAGCTTCTGCACAACAAAGGAAACTATCAAAAGGGTGAAGAGACAACATGTTGAATTGGAGAAAATATTTGCAAACTATCCAACAAGGAACGAATATCCAGAATATACAAGCAACTCAAACTGCTCAACAGGAAAAATAATCACATTAAAAAGTGGGCAAAGGACATGAATAAACGTTTCGCAAAAGAAGACATACAAATGGCCAACAGATATATGAAAAAATGCTCAACATTATTAATCATCAGGGAAATGGAAATCATAACCACAATGAGATATAATCTTACCTTAGCTAGAATGGCTATTATTAAAACGTCAAAAAGTAACTGATGCTATTCAGGATGTGAGAGAAGGGAACTCATGCACTTGTGGTGGGAGTGTAAATTATTACAGCTACTATGAAAAACAGTATGGAGATTTCTCAGAAATGAAATCAGTATATCAAAGGGATACCTGCCTGCCTGTGTTTATTGCAGCACTATTCACAACAGGAAAGATATGGAGTGAATGTAAGTATCCTTCAGTGAACAAATGGACAAAGAAAATGCAGCATATATACACGGTGGCATACTATTCAACCCCAGAAAAGAATGAAATTGTGTCATTTAGCGCAAAATGAATGAAATCGAAATCTCATGTTAAGTAAGTCAGGCACAGAAAAACAAATATCTCATGTTTTTACCACATGTGGGAATTTAAAGAGTTGATTTCATGAAAATTGAGAGTAGAATTTAGGTACCCGAGTCTGGGATGGATGTGTGGGTGAGTGGTGGGGTGAGGGCCTTGAAGAGAGACTGGTTAATGGGTACTATGCAGAGTGGGGTGACTGTAGTTAATAACAATGTATTGTGTATTTCAAATCAGCTAGAAGAGAACACTTGAAATGTTCCCAATACATAGAAATGATAAATACTTGAGGTAATGGATACACCAATACCCTGGCTTGATCATTACACATTCTATTAATGTAACCAAATATCACATATACCCCATAAATATGTACAAATATTATGTATCAAAAATTAAAATCTCAAAAATTTTAGTATCCAAAGTGTATAAGACATATGTGTCATATGGAAGAAGAAACAGTAAATCTTAGCCAAAATAATAATTTGTAAGCTTCTTTTGGATAGGAATATTTTGTATTTTTCAAATCACAAACCTTCTAAGTCTCAATTTTCTCATTTAAAAAACATATGCTTGACTTAAATTTGCAAATTCTTTAATATTTAAAATCCTATAAAAGAAAACAAATGTATAAAATTTCAAGCTAATTATCTCTGTGGAAATTTATGTGGATGCTGCACACAGAAGGAACAAATCGAAGAAAAATCTTACAAGTAAAATTTCACTTATGTAATTTCCTAATTTCCTAAAACAAGCAGTTAAAATAGATGTGAAATATCTTAATTTTCATTCCACAGAATAAATAAAACAATACAATTTTATTTTTTAACCAAGCAATTTTAATTTCCCTATTTTCTTCACATAATATTGTATTTGAAATGAACTTTTTCTATCATATGTAGTGCAAACACATAAGCCTACTTATTCAAGTGCACAGATACTGTTTCTAGCAGGATTTAAAATTGCTATTATTGGGCAAACTAACATAAAAATGGACCTTAATGTTTGTATGTTGATTCACCAGGATAGAATTTAATGTTGCAAAAAGAAATTATAAGCAGCAGATGAAACAAGTTATGATCTTTGCCTGTATTGCCACATTAATCATTCATTATTAGAACTAAAATTTTAAGCTTTTTTTGTTAATATTAGTCATTATCATACATATGCATATACTTTTGTATAAATAACACAACTAATGTATTAGTGCCAGTTATTATCTGTGTGGCTATTAGCAAGTCATATAGTTTTCCTCATTAACAAATAGGCTACCTAAACCTCTGGTTTCTCATTTACAACAGGCAACAGATTTCTTGAAGAAAAGCAATTGGTGTTAATGCCTGGCATGGGCTTAGCACACAGATTCTCAATAAATGGAACTTATTAGCAGTTGATAGGTATTTGTATCTATTTGTCAGTGAATTTCAGTATTTTTAAATTTTAAGACAATACTTAAATTTTGCCTTGTTTATAAAAGGAAAAGCCAATTTGTAATAAATTCTCAGAATCTTCTTAAGCTTAACACCTACTTTTCTTCTTTTTTTCTTTTATGATGAACTATAGCATCTGAATTAGCTTAATTAATTAGCAAATAACATTTTCTAGATTTATAAAGATAAATCAGTCCAAGTTATTTTTTCTTTAAAGGATATCCATTTTTCAACTCTTCCTGCATGGGGACTTTAGATTTTGGGAAAAATCTTTTTGAGAAGTAATATTTTAGATTCTATGATTTCTTAGACATACTGCTGGTAAATGTTTTCTTTCATCTGTGCATGCTACATTGGATTTCTGTGGGCAACAATCATGCCTTCTGTGGTTTTTGCACTCACTAATCCTACCCCTTAGTGTGATCTTGCTTAGCTATTAGAGAGACTCAGGGCTGGAAGAGAATATCTAATGTTCTACCCAGCATGTAGTCCTTGCCAAGTATCTCTTACAGATTCAAATCTTTTGGTATGACTCTCCTCCCACACACAAGGGATTCATTCTTTTTCAAGTAGACCTTGGTAAGTATGTGACCTTTCAAAGATTGTAATAATCTAATTTATGGTTTTTATTTAATAACTTGTTTGTTTATAAAGTTTTCTATTGTTTGAAGACACATTTAACTAAGATCTGTCTTCCTACAAGTTTTTACTGATTGATTGCAATTCTGGTCTCTCGCATTTAACAGAATTAAGTTTGGTTCAATTTTTCCCAAAGCTAATCCTTTAAATATTTAAGGAATCTATCATCTCACTATATATATTGTATTTTCTAAGCTGAACATTTCCAGTTTCTGTAGGTGGTTTTTCATATGATGAAATTTTTGAATTCTTCTTCATTCTGGGTGTTATTAAGTTTACCAACATCCTTCTTGAAATGTGGTGTAAGATTTGAACATTCTTTTTTTTTTCTAACATTCTTTAGTTAAGATTATTAACACTCTGAAGAGGCCTGAGCCTAGGGCTTTATTCTTTTGTTTGTTCAAGCTACACAGTTATATTAAGGCATTCTGTCTTTACTGGCTAATAATGCAAGCATTTGTTACTCTTTGTGAGTGTATGTGACTGCTGTTTGAAATCCATTGTGATGTTTGGCAAAGTGTCTTAATCATGCACAAACATAAGTAAGAATACTTTCATTTTTCATAAAGTCATCAATATTCATTTAATTGTCTCTTAAATGTCCTAAATAATATGATTTTTCTTTGAGATGGAAAAAAATCCCATAATTATTTATTAAGAGCAGTTAGATATTCAAGTTGGAGTAATGTTAACAAATTTTCTAGCATAGTAGTACATAAATGCTTTTTGATAACATTTCCCTTCATTAAAAAAATGGTATCTCCAATTCTAAATCACACATTTGCCCATGTAACAAACCTGCACATTCTGCACATGTACCCTGGAACTTAAAAAAAAATTAATTATTAAAAAAAACTAAAAACGAAACAAAACAAAAAATGGGGTGATTCAAACAAAGGTCACATGGTTTGTTATGCCACGTTGCCAATTAATCCATATTAATTATGGGTTATTTCTTTGATTGAAAAGGCTCTTGGCCAAGGGGATTTGCAAAAATAAACTTCTTTGATAGTATAATTCCTACTCGAGGGTATTTCTCCCTTTAGCCTGTGACTTTCATTGTTTGTTTATTAAATTCATGATGAAAATTATTCAGAGGCAGTAGTTCAAGCTTGCAGGCATCCTGTAAAAATGGGTCAGCAAATGTTGAGACATAGGATGTTTAAATAACTTCCTTAAAATCCAAAATAAAATCATTTCTCACTTTATGTTCATTGTAATGCAAAAATCATGAAGATTGATAAGGATATTGTTCTAACTTGCGTGGCAAATAAATTTAAACATTTAGTGGCTCCAACAAGTAACGTAGACTCTTCAGTAGTTACTTTTTCTACCCAATGTTACATTCACACTCATCACTTTAGGATATTCACCATTCAGTGAGTAACCAAATTTTAAACACCAGATCAAGGGAGAGTGTTTTTTTTAAATCAGAAACTAATTTCACGCAGAACAGTGATTCTCAAACTTTAATGAGCATATGAATCCCCTGGGAATCTCGCTAGAATGTGTGTCCTGATGGTGAGTCTGGCATGAAGCCTGAGATTTTTGCATTTCTAACACCTCCAGGTGATGCCAATTCTATTGGTCCCTGGACAACAATTCAGCTAAATGTTCCAAATTTTGATTTACCATCTCCTTACAGTCATTATTTCGTTGTAAGTACGTGTTGAAGCCCTTCACACTTACTTATAAACAGTTATCTTTTTATTATAATTATTTTTATGTAACCAACCCCTTAGACTGTAAACCACTTCAGGAGTAAGAATTTTTCATTTGAGCAGAGCTTACGTCAGTAAATAGCATATAAGAAAGAACTCAATACAAGTTTTTCACTGTATTAATAAAGTCATCTGCATTCACTACCATGGTATTTATATTACATAATTTAAAAAATGTTGTGTTAACACAAATCGACATAGAGAATGCTTTAATGTCATCAGTTTTTTAGGCTTGTTATTCTTCTATATGAATTTGATGAAATGTGCTTAGACTTAGTTTTCTGATAACTTACAAATGAATTGTAAGATAACTTACAAATTGAGATTAATTTTAGTTTTACAAATATAGTCTTAAAATTATTTGCACAATGTTAAAAAATAAAATTACAGAAAAGTAAAATTAAAAAAGTGAAAGTCTTTCCTCAATTATTATTCTTTCAAGAATATCACTGCTAATAACTGGTGTGTACCTGAATGGCAGATGCACCTGACAGCCATAACTTAAGCACACCCTGAGAATGACTCTATAGTCTAAGAAGAATGTGTGTTCGGAGTTCTGAGCTAAGGAATCTGGGAGTGGCCACCCGGAGAGTCATTGCTTATCTAAGAGAAACATTTGAACTCCTGGCCCATCCCGTGGAACACACACCACATAGGGAATCAAGGCCCTGTGTTTTGGGTTAAATGAAGGTTGCCAGGTGGAGACTGCTAGGAGGAGAGTGTTAAGTGAAAATGCTATGTAAACTGCATGCTTTTTATAAATGGTAGTGGTTGCTCTGTCCAGCCCACCACCACTGTGCTGCCCTGTATGTTAAGTCCCCTCAATAAACCCTCCGTCTCATTTGCTGGCTCCAGGGCTCTTCTTTGGCCTCTTGAACATGGTGCCACTCCTATTGAAATCAATAAGGGTCTAGCACGACAGTATATTCAAAGCCTTTTCTTCTAGATATACAGTGGTTTTCTTAGGCATAGACACATAGAGGCATACTTTATTTTTTTTTTCTTCCTAAAATTCAGATCATTCTGTAATACTCTTCTGTTTGCCTTAAAAAAACTTTCATGGCATGTTCATAGCTTAATACTTAGTGATTCTGTTTTTAATACTTGGCATAGTTTTCAACTCACGGTAAAACTACTCAATAAAAATATTGAAAACTACTCAATAAATATGCATTTGATAAGTATTGAATGAATTCTAAATCTAATTTCTGATCTCTGGATCCAAAAAAATTACAATTTCCTTGTTGAAAACTGTTAGCTTCTCACCTCTTCCAATGTTTAGCTACTACAAACATTGTTACAATAAGCTTTTTTTCATCTTTGGCTTTTGTGCACAAGTAATACAATTTCATATAAATAAAGTGACTGGGTCAGACTCTATGAGTTTTGACAATATTATCAAACCACCCTTCAAAAAGGGAGTAGTGCCCTATTCATTATTGCCAGTTGTCTAGGATGACTCTCTTGCTCGGACCCTTACCATCACTAGAGACTAACAGTCTTTTTAATAGGTGAAAAATACATATAATAATAATAATTTTTTATTTTGCTTTTTAATCAAAGTATCACTTAAAGTAAAATGAACCAATCTTAATGGAGAGCTCAGTGAATTTTTTACGTAAACACACGCATGCATAATCACCACAAAGCTCAAGCTATAAAATATTTCTACAGAACATGAGTCTTTCGTCTGTCTCCTTAATAGAATGTCGGCTCCCAAGGTCAGAAGTTCTTTTTTGCTCACTGGTGTTCTTTAATGCTTAGAAGAGTGCCTGACCCAAGGGAGACACTCAGTAAATACTTGTTGAGGGAATTCGAACCTTCTCATGGTGGGGTGGGCACAGCCTCAGGCTCCTATGCACTGTTCATGCTTTGACTTCGGTCCACGTCTGCAGCAGGGTTGACGGGAGCTCTTCCGCATCTCTGCAGTTTCTTCCACATCTCTGCAGTCTCTTCCACATCTCTGCAGTCTCTTCCACATCTCTGCAGTCTCTTCCACATCTCTGCAGTTCCTTCCCGCTCTTTGCCTTGGGTCCCGAGGACTCCCTTGCCCCATGCTGTCATGGGAATCCATGGTGAGGTATAAGCTTCAGGCCCTGGACAACCTAATGTATTACAGTGTCAAGATGTTAAGGATGTCTAGGATCAAGGTAGTCAAATTTAATGTTCCCCGAATTTTACAAAGGCATCATAGCTATGCTAGCTATATCAACTACAGCCATGACCACATCATTCAGCAAGGCCTCGAGTGAATTTCAGGGCTAATCCGCTGGACTCAGGGATTACAGAGTGAGGCTGATGTTGGGTGTCTCCACGGAGAGCAGGTTGTACCAGCTGAAAACGCCGATGGCCAGGGAAAGGAGGATGGATGCAAACCTGTAGTAATTCGTGTTCAAATCTTAGCTGCTGGCACCTGTGACTGGATTCACAGACCTCCCAAGTCCAGCCTCTTGGGCCATACTTCAAGGTTCCCAAGTCAGGAGTGCACCTTGCCTTGTTGACATAATTATTTTTAACTTGCTTTTCTTGTCAGAGTTTGAGCATCATTTTATGGTTTACATCAGTCACATTTTCTCTCTATGACTTGCTAATTTAGATCCTTTGCATACCTTCCATTGTATAGTTTGCTTTTTTTCTTCTAAATTTCTTTTAATATATAGAGATATTACTTCGGATATTAATTCTATTATGTAATACATTAAAATATTTTCTCCTAATTTCTGATTTACCTTTTAACTTTTTTATTTATAAATCCAAATCTGTATTTCTTTTTATGACACATGGTTTTTATGCCATGCTTTGCAGTATCCCAATCTCTCCTCAAAAATTTCCATATTTGTTTCTCCCTTATGGCATTTACTTTTCTGTGTACTTAAAAAAAATTATTTGAAATATGTTGGGGCTGTTATGTGAGGGAGAGGTCTTTCTCTTTTATATTGGATAAGCTATTAGCCCTATTACATATTTTTCCACACCGATTTGAAAGGTCACACTTAATCTAAACTAAATTTTCTTATATTCAAAGCACTGGTTTTGGATTGTTATATCCACTGATTTATTTAAGTATTCCTATTATTATAACGAGCCTAACTATTAATAGTGTAGGTTCATTAACATCTTTCAACTATTTATGAAAGCTTTAATGTAATTATATTTGTAGCCTTTGATTTTTTTTTTTTTACCTCTTTTCCATTTTCTTTACATAGAAAAACAGTTCAACAGTTTCATCATGGCATCTAATTTATTCAAATTAACTGTTACAATTAATGTAGTGGCTTCTAGGTTTGAGGGGTATTTCAAAATTTTTATTTGTGGGACCAAGTTCCAGTATGTCAAGAACCGAACTTTTCATTATCTCAATAAGGTTATTATTTTATCATTTATTTTACAAATAAATTGTTTCATTTAGCTTTCAATCACCTGCTCAGCTGTTAATGTCTCTCAATCCTAAGAAACCCTGATAATTATAGTTTTCACTTTCAAATCTTTAATGATTTGAGTTATTTGATTTTTATTGGCAGTAAGGCCACCTGGCAGAGTTAGATGCTTTTGCAGGTTTGTGATGCCTGTCACTTTTCTCTGTGAAGCTCCATTTTGACATCATTCAGTTTTCAGCTTATGAACCTGGGCTTAAGATTTATTATGATCCATGTGGAGCAAAAGGCAAATGACTGATTTCTTCTCCCAGGATTTGTGTTTTTAAAATTTTGTGTATTTTCTTTCTTTCATTGGATTGCAAATTACATGAGTGCGAGGACTTCTGTTTGGTTCATTGCTTATGGCAATGACACAGTAAGCTCTCAATAAATATTTGTCACATGGATGAATGAATGAATATACTAAATACATGACATTGGTAACATATTTAGGCTAGTGAATTTATCTCAAAGCAAAGTGGTAACAGAACTGTCAAATATAATTTTCACAAAGTTGAATAAAAAATCATTGCTCTCCTAGATATAGAGAATGAGTACATGTCAAACATTTATTTCATTTATTAAAAAGAGAATCAGCAGGATGATAATGTTGGTAAAAATGATAAGGAATATTATAAAGGACTGACTGTTAATAGGCATTTGACTCAAAATTTAAAATAAATTGACTCAGATACTAAACTGGTTGCTGTCTTGTAGGCAATGTAATATTTGGGGTTATCTGTCCTATTGGACAGAAATCATTTGCATTTCTAATGGACAAAAAGTTATTTAAAAACATATAACTTCACAATCTAGGCCTCTGATCAATAGCAGAAAAGGAATCCAACAATGACACACTTTCATAGATGATTAAATAATCCTGAAGTGCACCTGTCAAATAAAGCACTTTGAGAGGCTGAGGCAGGTGGATCACGAGGTCAGGAGTTCAAGACCAGCCTGACCAATATGGTGAAACCCTATCTCTACTAAAAATACAAAAATTAGCCGGGCATGGTGGCGTGCGCCTTCAGTCCCAGCTGCTTGGCAGGCTGAGGCAGGAGAATTACTTGAACCCAGGAGGCAGACGTTGCAGTGAGCCGAGATTGTGCCACTGCACTCCAGCCTAGGCAACAGAGCAAGACTCTGTCTCAAAAACAAACAAACAACAACAAAAAACAATGCTCCAATATATGAAAAGGACACCGTGCCCTCCGTTTGCCTTATTTCAAAATGTTGCATGTTTTTCTTAAAGAATAAATGAGTAAACTGGAAATATTAAATTCTTTTAAGTCTGGCCCTTGATTTGATAGCATTTTCTCCAGTCAGAAGTCACTGAAGTGATGTCATTTTTGCTTATTGTCTTCTTCTACATACAGGAATTTTCATATCTTTCTATCCAAAGCTAAAATTTCTGATAGTGGTTAAAACATTAAAGACAACTTGGCATATAAATGCATCAAAACTTTTATATGCCTCTTTATATGTCTCTTGATAGTGCTTAAATCCTGTAGAAAGATCTTAAGTGTTAGGAAAGAAAAATCTTCATTATGTTTAGAACTTTGAAATAAAAGGCAAAATTTATACCCACTTGATGGGGCATTGGCAAAGGCAGTTGTGGCCTCAGAAGAAATAGCAGGAACCTTCCACTGGTCAGGGCTAGATTGGGTCCATTTGGACAAAATAAGAAATTCCTAGAGGAAGATATGGTTTGGAAATAAGAGAACAGACCTTCTAGACCAGATTAGCCACCTATAAGTGTAAATTTGGATTAGTCATAATCCCAATATTAGGTTAAACATTTGGAAGAGATAAAATGGATTCCAACTGTGAATATATTTAACTAATCAAGGAAATGTTTTTTAACATGAATTTGTGTGAGGAAGTTTTTGAAATGTAAACAAATAGTTTGGCGACATGGTATAGATTATGACTTGTATATTGCTATCAATGAACTCATTACACACACACACACACACACACACACATCCCGATTTATAATGTTAATACGTGTATTTTGTTTTGGATCCTAAAATGGTATTCTAATTTCCTGTAGAGGTCACTTTTGGTATAACCAACACATTGAAGGAGCAGGACTCTGGGTGAAGTAAAGGGAGCGTGTTTTCTCATTAACGCCGCCGCAAACCAACTCTGTGCAGTTGTTCTTCTTTTGCCCTTGGATAAAATTCTGCAAAGGCCCTGCTGGTTAGCTGATTGTTTTCAGATAATGGAAATATCTTTAAGTACTTTGGTTCGCTACAAATAGTCTGAGTTCCATAATTAATATGTCTATTTAAAACTCCTTTCCACCCTCCCGGAGCTCAAGGCTTCTGCGAGTGAGAAGCTTCAGTGGAGAAGGGGGATGTGGTTGGCCTCATTTGTTTTTAACAACATTCCTTCTCGATGTGGGAAGCTGAGACTTCCAACTTCTCTGTGGTTGAGCAGGGGAATGGGGAGAGCTAATGGAAATGAAAATTTCTTCCTGACTGGAGGTGACTTTTTGTTGTTACTTTTTTTTTCTCCCTGGCAGTGAAACGGACTTAAGGCATTTTGTGTGTTTCTCAGAGACCACAGGTCACTGGGAGTTTCTCACTTCTGGTTTCTTGATACAACCTGGTCTCTTAGAATCACCCCTTAGACTGCAAAAGACTCTCTCTCTGTTGGGATCCCATCACCTCTCCAAATGGATTTCAGAGGCAAAATCTTCTTAAGATAGTTCCTGTTGAACCCTGTTCTATTTTTCTCTGCTACCATTTCTTATCCAACAGGCATAGAATAATTATAAATTATTTCAGGGGCTATTTTTACTTTTTGGGGAAATATGTATTAAAAAAATGAAAACATGACTATATAAACTCTCAAGGTCCTGGGGTATCCTATTTTGTAACCATCAGTACAGGGAACTGCTTGAGTATTAAGACGCATTGCTATCAATGGCTCAGGCAAGCCTCATTTCTAGAGTATACTATATGGCCCACAACAGGCACCCTCTGGGCTCAAGGTCTAAAGGCCAAAGGAAGAGAGCATTAGAGCTTGCATCTCAGATCATGATCTACCAAAGGGGTCCTAAGATGGTAGGATGCCAGTTGATAAAGAGTGTCACTCTTGGCCTAGATTCTTCTCACAGGGCATGGCAGTGGGTTCACTGAGAATCTCACCATTGTCCACTTGCAATCTAACATTCACAGTGGAAATTTTATTAATTATTTTATTAGCAGGTGTTCTTTTATCACTTGTTATTTGTCTAGATCATGAAGCACACAATTTACTGTAGTAAAGGATATAACATACATTTAGGAGGGCAAGATTCATACAGAAGTTCCTTGATTTACATTGGGATTATGTCTACCTAAACTCATAGTAAGTTGAAAATATCATAGGTTGAAAATGCATTTAATACATCTAACAAAATGTCACAGCTTAGCCTTGCCTACCTGACACATGCTCACAACACTTAGATTACCCTACAGTTGGGCAAAATCATCCAACACAAAGCCTGTTTTATGGTACAGTGTTGATATCTCATGCAATTTATTAAAAGCTGGACTGAAAGTGAAAAACAGAATCATTGTATGAGTACTTGAAGTATGACTTTTACTGAATGCATATTCATTTTGCACCATTGTAAAGTTGAAAATCCATAAGTTGAACCATAAGTCTGAGACCACCTGTAATTACAAAATAATTATGATTTTACAATATGAATATTAAAGATGCTACTATAAGAAAGTACTAAATTGTATAATATGGATTATAAGTTGTGCATGAGTTCAGGGAAATTGTGGAAGATCAAGAAGACTCTAGCAAATGGCACTTTTCTGAAACTGTTCCACCAAAGCCTGTAATTGCTTTCTGGTTGCAAAATACACATTCTTCCATATTCCCTTGTGGAAATATGTGGTTGGCTTCATTTGTTTTTAACAACACTCCTTCCTGAAGTGAAACTTGTGTTCTTGGCAATATTTGACACAACTGACCACTCTCTTCTTCAAAAACTCAGCTTCCCTTGGTTTTGAGTCTCCTGCCTCTGCCATTCCTCAGAAGCTTCTCATTCCTCTTTATGGACAGCTCTTTTTTTTTTCCTTCCTTCCTTCCTTCCTTCCTTCCTTCCTTCCTTCCTTCCTTCCCTCCTTCCTTCCTTCCTTTCTCTCTCTCTCTCCCCCTCCCTCCCTCCCTCCCTCTCTCTCTCTTTTTTTGGCAGGGTCTCACTCTGTTGCCTAGGCTGGAGTGCAGTGGTGCAATCATAGTTCACTGCAGCTTTTAACTCCTGGCCTCAAGTGACCCTCCTACCCTTTCACCTCAGCCTCCCAAGTAGCCAGGACTACATGTGTGTCACCATGTCCCAGCTAAATATATACATATATATTTTGTTCGTTTGTTTGTTTGGTTGGTTTTGTAGGGTCTCACTATGTAGCCTAGGCTGGTCTTGAACTCCTGGCCTCGTCTGATTCTCCCACATTGGCCTTCCAAATTCTCTTTTTGTTTTATTAATTGGTATGTTTCAGGATTCCGCCACCACCTTCTTTCTTACCTTATCAGTCTGCACATTCTCCAAGGGCAGTCTCATTCACTAGCATTTATGCTGGTGGTTCAGATTTAAATCCTTTCTCCTGAAATTCTAAGCTTTCCCTCCAGATCTACTCACCTGGTCCTCTGCTGAACACTTCCATTTGGAAGTCTCACAGGAAAAAACAAACAAGAAACCCGACTCATTACATCCTAAACAGAACTTGTCACATTCCTCCCACCATATCTTTTCCTTATTCTCCTGTGGTTCTTTTCTGTTTAAGTGAAGTAAATGCTTGTTTTCCAGTGTAATTTGAATTTAAAAACCCTGCTTGCTTTCAAATGTTTATCTTATTTTCAAACTTATCCAGCTCTTAAAATTTTCAGCCTTGATCAATTTCTTTGGTTTACATTATTTTAGCCAGAGATTCTTTCTTAAAATATGTCACCTTCAGGGATAGAATTAGGTCCAGCAGCACCTGTTTACAAAGAACAAAGCACACTAATCTAATTAAATATCAACTATTAATAATCATGATTTATTGAGTACTTACAATGTTCCATGCATTTCGCTAAGGGATTTTCATTGTGTTTATTTCTCATAGTAAATAAGTACTTATTACAATGTTAAACAAATAAGGAAGCTGAAGCATGTGAAGTCTAAACAACTTTGCCAGCCTCCACTGGCTGAACTACATGGTGAAGAAATGACTAAAAGGCAGATCCTCTGACTCCAAAACTCATGCCCATAGCCATTAACTGAGTACACTGTCCTGGCAAGGAGAAAAACTTTAACAGAAAGTGAGTTAGGGCAGGTACGTATTTTGAGACAAGAAGGCTATACAATGGTTTAGGTTCCAGGATGCTGGCCAATACCTTGATACAAGAGAGATACAAGAGCTCTATGAAGCCAGGAGCAGGAGGGCATCTGTCTTAGTCTGTTTTTTGTTGCTATGACAGAATACCTGAGACTGGGCAATTTATAAAGAAAAGAGGTTTATTTTGGCTCATAGTTCTGGAGGCTGGGAAGTCCAAGATCAGGTGGCCACATCTGGTCAGCTTCCTGTGAGGGCCTTGTGCTGTGATATAATGTGGCAGAGAAGTGACAGAGAAAGTAAGCATGGGAGAAAGGATCAAAACACAAGGGGTGACCTCACTTTATAACAACCCACTCTCACAGTAATGAATCCAGTCCCGTGAGAATGAGAAATCACTCACTCCTGAGAGATGGCATTAATTCCATCATGAGAGTGGATTCCTCATGATCCCAGTGCCTCCCAAAGGTCTCGCCACCTTTCAACATCATCACATTGGGGACCAAGCTTCAACATGAGTTTGGTGGGGACAAAATATTCAAACTATAGTCACACTGAAGTCATATGAATGGTCAGAACTCATGATATTTAAATGGTCCCTTTGAGGCAGGACCAATTAATTTAAAAATTAAGTAGGCATTAAGAACATTAGTAGTCCAGGGCTGTAAAGCTTGATATTGTATTTAACTGTTTTCTATAGCTAAGAAGGAAGACTGGTTTGACAACATTTTTATTTTAATTATATTGATGACATGATTAATAACACTAATATGTGCTAGGTAATTACAGTGCTAAACCTCATATTAGTGTAAGAGAATAGTAAATTTTCGTGTGTTGGAGAATAAGAAGGCTGAAAGAACATTGCATAGGCAATTAATTATAGTCAATAATAGGTATATGACTGCATTAACAGTCAGATCATGGTTAACTCTTTAAGGTTCATCTGAGAGTGTTTTGAAGGATATAGTGAGAGCAGAAGAACCTGTGTGTTAGTCTGCTCAGGGTGCCATAACAACATACCACAATCTGGATGGCTTAAACAACAGAAATTTATTTTCTCACAGTTCTGTAGGCCAGACATTTAAGATCAAGGTACTGTCAGGGTTGGTCTCTGCTGAGGCCTCTCTTCCTGGCTTACAGATGGCTGCCTACTCACTGTGTCCTCACATGGTAAAAAGGGACAGAGTTTTAGTGTCTTTTCTTTTTCTTATGAAGATACCAGCCTTACTGGATTAGGATCTTACCCTTATGGCCTTATTTAACGTTAGTTACCTCTTTAAAGGCCCTATATCAAAATACAGCTACCTTAAGGGGTTAGGGCTTCAACACATGAATTTTTAGAGGGATAAAGTTCAGTCCCTGATACACTGAAATTCACAGAGAAGCCAAGACTTTGCCTGTGCATTGGAGTCATTAGAAGCTGGGGCTCTAGGGCTAGACTGTCTGGATCCCAGTTCCACAAGAGAGAGTGCTACTGAAACTCCTCCCCTCCTCAGTCTTTTTTTTAGACAGAGTCTGTCACTCAAGCTGGAGTGTTGTGGTGCAATCAGGGCTCACTGTAGCCTTGAACTCCTGACTCTAGGGATCCTCTTGATTCAGTGTCTTGAGTAGCTAGGACTACATTGTGTATCATCATGCCCAGCTAAGTTTTTAATTTTTTGTAGAAAGGGTCTCTCTATGTTGCCCAGGCTGGTCTGCAACTCCTGGACTCAAACATTCCTCTCCTCTAGACCTCCCAAAGTGTTGGGATTACAGGTGTGAGCCACCTGGCCTCGCCTGAAACTCTCCTTCTTAAACACTCTCGTGGGCTTTTACATGGAGCTGTTAATGACTGAGTCTATCTCACAGGATTGCTATGATGATTAAATAAATGAAAACATATAAAGCACATAACACAATGCCTTGCACTTGGGCAGGCTCAGAAAGTGTTAGTTATTATTTTTATTGTTGCTGAATAGGTTTTAGATTTTGTCTAAATTAGGCAATGTGTTTTATATTAGAATTTGAAAAAATAATATAAAGCATTATTACAGGAAGGTGAAATTGACATCTGAGATATTAGAAACTTCTTGTGGAACAAAGAATTTATTTAAAGCATAAAGGTCAACTTGTTTACCTTTTTGTTCCTAAGAAGTAAAAATAAATTGTTAAATAATGTGAGAAAAAATTGACTGTGCTCATAGCTGCTTGTTTGAAAAATGTCAACCTTATGAAAGATTTACAAGGATACAATGACAATACATTAATTATATCTTGAAACATGCAAATAGAGGTCAATGTTTAAAAGTGTGCAATTTGGTATGAAGTAGAACTTTCTCATGAAAATAATATATTGTAATTTTTCATGAAAACTACAAAAATGCAATAGATATAAGAGCAAAATTTAACAAAAACTAAAGTTATGGTATTGTAATCTGATTTCTGATATTGTTCAAATCACAATAAGCTTCTACAGTAAGTTAATACTCTCTAATGAAGGAGATCATTAGAATATTCCTAGGAATGAGTTAAATGATTTGCAGGAAGGAAATATATTAACATAATATTAATATTATGTGAATGATTGAAGAGAATGAGGTGAAAGCCACAATGTCATCTGTGACCTTACTTTGAAGGTTATATACCATCACTTCTGTGATATTCTTTTTATTAGATGTGGGTCACTAATTCTAGCTTATGCTCAAGAAGAGGGAATTTGACCCTGTCTTTTGAGAACAAATTGTCAAAGGAATTTGCAGACCTATTTTAAAATCACCACAACATGAATTAACTTTTCTCATCATGCCCAATCTTTATCCCCTCAACAGCATAGTGTAAGAGTTAATGTGTCGTATTCTCAATAGAACAGTGCCCCAATAAGACATTGATTTAGGAAGTGGAAACAGGAGAGAAGGAAGCTTGCAGAATCTGAATTCCTAGAGATCAACAGGGTGCGTGTGTGTGTATGCATAGACGAATGGGTTGGGACACAGATGATATAAGGGAGGTAGGTTGGAACTGGATGCAGGAAGTTAAAAAAGAAACTAACTAGACAGCATCTCTCTTTGTCTTCAGAATTGGTATACTTCTAGTCACTGAACAAGTTCAAGTTAAGTCCTATGATTTTAAGGGTCATTGGTCTTTTCATCTTTGTTTTGGACCCATGGTACATAAAATCCTCTTTATGTTGAGGTGCTTATATTGAATAGATTTGATGGAAGAAACCAATTGCTATTTTAGTGCTAGAATATACTCTTAGCTAAAGCCATACGTCAATATTTATTATTAGGGTTGAGAAGAGACTCAATAAAAGGAAAAGTTCAGTTTAGTAATAGAACTGGAAATGTGTTTTGATGGTGACTGTGGGTTGATACTCATGAAGTATCTGATTTGCTGAATAAAACTGGACCTTCTCTTTTTGGGGAAGTGAGTAATGAGTTGTTATTGTGTGATAAGCCTTATGCAGGGCAATTAAGAGGGCTTGGCTTTTCATGGGCAGTTATTAGTTCAAATTTTCTCTCTTATCGTTCTCTTAATTACAAACCTATCAGATTTTGCATACTTAGAACATTTTATTTTTTAATTATTAGGGATACATAGTTATATGTATTTATTGGGTACATGTGATATTTTGATACAAGCATGCAATGTGTAATGATAAAATTAAGGTTATTAGCATATCCATACCTCAAACATTTATCATTTTTTTGTGTTGGGAACATTCTATTTCCACTCTTTTAGTTATTTTGAAACATACAATAAGTTATTGCTAACTACAGTTGCTCTATTATGCCACTGAACATTAGATCTTATTTCTCCTACCTAACCATATTTTTGTACCTATTAATCTTATCCTCTTTATCGCTCTCTCTTCACAACCCTTCCCAGACTCTGACAACCATCATTCTACTCTCTATCTTCATGACATATATATATCTGTATATATATCTATATCTATATCTATATCTGTATCTATATATATCTCCCATATATGAGTGAAACATGCAATACTTGTCTTTCTGTGCCTGGCTTATTTCACTTAATGTAGTGTCCTCCAGTTCCACTCATGATGTTGCAAATGATAGGATTTTATTCTTTTTTATGGGTGTATTGATTTGGGAAATATTGTTATTGTCACTTGGATCTCTTGTGTTCCTTTTATCACACCTCCTTGAATTTTCAGTGTCTGCTGACTCTATAACAACATTGTTAAGGGCTTTTCACTGAGGCATGTACAATGAAGAATCAAAGGGCTTTTATTAATGAATATAAAATATTTGTTAAACAAATGTTAATGTTTGTTGCTATGGAGCAGATATTTTCTTCTTGGTAGAAAGCAGAACATGGCCCTGGTAAACATGGTGAGCATCTTGATTGCATGTGTGTTCCCTTATATCTCTGTGCCTTTCTTAACTCATGCTGCTCTCTAGCTTTCCAAAGCCTACATTTCATTTAGCCATTTCAAACTGCTTGTTACTTAAGTACCATCTGCCCCCAAATATTTCTCTTAGTCTATCATCTAGGGATTACCATCCCCCTCAACACCATCTTATAGCTTGATGTTAGGAGGGAGACAACGCAGTTAAAGCAATTCACGAAGAATACGTATGATTAATAGCCTGCCACATCTTAAAAGTGGGTTTGCATTTGAAATAAATGCAGCAGAAAACCAGTTGACCCAGATTAATCTCTTGATGAGAGATTGCAGGCTTTGGGAAAAGTAATAAAGAAAAGTAATGAAATTCAAATCATGTAGATGACATGGTTGAAGTGATAATGGAGAATTAGAAAGAGTTTTTATCTTCCTCAATTTTATAGTTCAAAGTATTTTCTAGTCTATTGGATAGGTTGTCCTATTCTACTGCTTGCAGGCAGAATGAAAAGTTAGAATGAGAGAAATGAACTAAATGTTCCCGTCATTCACCCACCTGCTTAGGACAAAAACTTTGGAGTTTCATGTTTGATTCTTTTTTTTTTTTTTTTTGAGACAGAGTGTCGCTCTGTCGCCCGGGCTGGAGTGCAGTGGCGCAATCTCGGCTCACTGCAAGCTCCGCCTCCCGGGTTCACGCCATTCTCCTGCCTCAGCCTCCGAGTAGCTGGGACTACAGGCGCCCGCCACCGCGCCCGGCTAATTTTTTGTATTTTTTAGTAGAGACGGGGTTTCACTGTGGTCTCGATCTCCTGACCTCGTGATCCGCCCGCCTCGGCCTCCCAAAGTGCTGGGATTACAAGCGTGAGCCACCGCGCCCGGCCTCATGTTTGATTCTTTACATCCTCCCACATCCCATACTGAATTTGTCACAACCGTGTAGACTCATCTTTCCTGATGCATCCACGTCAGACCACTGCGCCCCTCCCACAACTTCTACCCCTAGTCCGAGGCACCATCCTTAAAACTCACTTTCCACCATGCTCTTTTTCTCACCACGTTCCAACTATGTCAGCCTTTCTGCAATGCCTGGAACATGCATTTTCCTGTGTCTAGGCATTTCGTTTTGCTATTCCTTCTTCCTCCTCCTTCCTCTTCCTCTTGGAGGGATATCTTTCCCCCAATATTGACATGCACCCTACCTCTTTTCAGCCAGATCTTTCCTCAAATGTCACATCACAGAATATCCTAAACATCCTATTTAACAAATCGTTGCCCTCACTCTCAGCTATCTCCTCGTCCTAATTAATTTGTTCATAACCACCCCCCAACATTTGTTTACTGTCTTTCTACCTCCCTAGAGCCTATGCTTCCTGTGGCCAAGGACTTTGTGTTTTATTTATTGCTGTATTTCCAGGACCTACACACACAGTGCTTGATATATAGTAGCTGTTTGCTAAATATATGTGAATAAATGAATAAATGACCTTTTAAAAGTAAGCATATGTTATATTTATATTTTTGATGGAGAATAGTAAAGTGAATATATATTTAATTACATTGTTATTTTGTTATTTGAGGTGAAAATCAGGACCTAGTGACCTAGAAATTTCAGAAAGTAAGAAATAGCAAAAATCTATTGTTAAGGAGTTTATAAATAGGAGGAAATAAAAAGAATATCGCCAATTCCGATAATGCCAAGTACTATGGTCTATATTTTAACCTTGACGTGTACTGGGATTTTCATACAATAGGATGAAAAATTATTAAAAAAATAACACAAGGTAAAATAAACTAAAGAAAAATCAGGTAGTGATTGGATGTTGATTATTCACGGTTCTTTAGTTGATTTTTTATACATATAAACTTTTTCTGTCTGGGTAGAAAATGTAATGAATTTGTTGAAATATCATTTCTCCACAGTTTCACTCATTTCTCTTGGTACAGTACTGATTTTTTTTCCTCAGTATTCAATATTATTATTCCTCCTCGAGCTCTGTCTCCCAGTAGTACAATGCTTCTTGAGGTCTGGCTGTTACAAATGCTAGTAGAGCATTAAAATGTTGAATATTTTAGGTTGTGAGCTCATTACAGCTGTCCTCAGAAGGTTGATTGCTCTAAAATAACAACAACAAAAACGGTAATGGCTAATTTTCTAGAAATCTGAGAAGGTGCAGCCAGGACAGGTGATGTTCCTGTCATCAGCTGCTCCAGGCATTCCCATTTCCCCAAGCAATGGCATAAGTGATTTTAAAGAGCGAATACGGCAGTTCTGTAACACAGGACTCATTATTCCACTAGTGCTGAGGCTCAGGGCCACCAGAGAGAAATCCTTTTTTTAACAATTCTAGCTGCCGAAAGCACTGGAAAGAATCAATTCAAGTCCAGAGGAAATTCTTATGTGACCCTGAGGTGGTGTCATAAAGGGCTCCCTTTGTCACAAACGTCCCCATTTTAATTGCAAAATTGTTTCATTAAAAACATGCTGTATTTCATTTGCTTTCTTCCCGTCAATATATGTGACAAAAATCATATCATCGCATCACTTATGATATTCCTGAGTTAATGTTTTCAAAGTTGTTATGAAAGAAAATGTCAGCAGTTTTTTGCCTATTTGTTCATCTTTCTGTCACATTTCTGTTACTTCAACGAAGAGCAGCTGGCCCCTTAAAACCAGCCGTGAAAAATGGTGTTATATTCGATCCTGTGTTTATGCTATTTTTTCTTTTTCTATTTGACTTTTTCTTATATCTCTGCTTCACTATAAGTCCAAATGTAGAATTATATATACATACATATATATATTTTTTCTATTCCACGAGTATTTGAATATCTATTCTTTGTTTAGGATTGTTGTAGTTACAAAGGAAGTGCACATACCATTTTCGTTGGTAGGCTATACCATTGCACACACACGAGAAAGGATCAGAAGAAAATATAAGAAAGTTGGTGGCTGAAAGACAAAGTAATGAAGATTGATAGATTTTTTTTCACATAGGAGGAGATATGTGTGCGATAAATACCGACCTACATAATTTAGTAAAGTTCTGTTGAGATTTTGGAACTTAAGAAAAACCTTGAATGTAGCTAATAAGTCATTTACATTGAGCTTTACTCTTTTATGTACGTTATCTTGTTTGATCCTCACTAATACTTTCTGATAAGTAAAGACAGTCATGGTTATTTTAAATATTACCTTGCAAAGAAGTTCAGCAATTCGCCTGAGTTAGTAAGTGACAGAAGTAGAATCCAAATCTTGGTCTCCTGTGTTGAAATGCTGAATGCTCTCCATTATACCAAAGTGAGCAGTAGAGGGACATTGGGCGGTTTGTATTAGAGAACCAGTAGAGAGGCAGAAGTGATTGCGACATGCCAAGGATAAAGTGGATGTAATAAGATAGTATGCTGGGCACTCGGGAATAATGTTAATATTCCAAAATAACCCATTTATTCAGCAGCTATAATAAATGACTCTTTATCCAGAATGGCTGGCTCTTTTAGATGAACAATGTTCTCAGAATTAGGCCGGGATGTTGTATGTCTACACAATTTCTATTCAATACTTCAAATTCTGCCTTTAAAAATAATACCATCATCAAAGTCACACATTAATAGCAAAAGCATAACAATATACTTGAAACTGTCTGTTACTATCCACACCAGCTTAAGTGCGTCACCAGATGGACACCACAACATCATCAATGGGTCACTTAGAACCATGTATGATTGTATATTTAGAAAACCCCATCATCTCAGCCCCAAATCTCCTTAAGCTGATAAGCAAGTTCAGCAAAGTCTCAGGATATAAAATCAATGTGCAAAAATCACAAGCATTCCTATACACCAATAATAGCCAAATCGTGAGTAAACTCCCATTCACAATTGCTACAAAAGAATAAAATAGCTAGGAATACAACATACAAGGGATGTGAAGGACCTCTTCAAGGAGAACTACAAACCACTGCTCAAGGAAATAAGAAAGGACACAAACAAATGGAAGAACATTTCATGCTCATGGATAGGAAGAATCAATATCGTGAAAATGGCCATACTGCCCGAAGTAATTTATAGATTCAATGCTATCCGCATCAAGCTACCATTGACTTTCTTCAGAGAATTAGAAAAAACTACCTTAAATTTCATATGGAACCAAAAAAAAAAAAAAAAAAAAAAACCACATAGCCAAGACAATCGTAAGCAAAAAGAACAAAGCTGGAGGCATCACGCTACCTGACTTCAAACTATACTACAAGTTTACAGTAACCACAACAGCATGATACTGGTACCAAAACAGATATATAGACCAATGGAACGGAACAGAGGCCTCAGAAATAATGCCGCACATCTGCAACCATCTGATCTTTGACAAACCTGTCAAAAACAAGCAATGGGGAAAGGATTAAAGACTCAAGATGGATTAAAGACTTAACGTAACACCTGAAACCATAAAAACCCTGGAAGGAAACCTAGGCCATACCATTCAGGACATAGGCATGGGCAAAGACTTCATGACTAAAACACCAAAAGCAACGGCAACAAAAGCCAAAATTGACACATGAGATCTAATTAAACTAAAGAGCTTCTGCACAGCAAAAGAAACCATCATCAGAGTGAACAGGCAACCTACAGAATGGGAGAAAATTTTTGCAATCTATCCACCTGACAAAGGGCTAATATCCAGAATCTACAAATAACTTAAACCAATTTACAAGAAAAAAACAACCCCATCAAAAAGTGGGCAAAGGATATGGACAGACACTTCTCAAAAGAAGACATTTATGTGGCCAACAAACATAAAAAAAGCTCATCATCACTGGTCATTAGAGAAATGCAAATCAAAACCACAATGAGATACCATCTCACGCCAGTTAGAAAAAGTCAGAAAAAAACAGATGCTGGAGAAGATGAGGAGAAACAGGAACGTTTTTATACTGTTGGTGGGAGTGTAAATAAGTTAAACCATTGTGGAAGACAGTGTGGTGATTCCTCAAGGATCTAGAACCAGAAATACCATTTGACCCAGCAATCCCATTACTGGGTATATAACCGAAAGGATTATAAATCATTCTACCATAAAGACATATGCACATGTATGTTTATTGCAGCACTATTCACAGTAGCAAAGACTTGGAAGCAACCCAAATGCCCATCAGTGAGTAACATCTTCTTGGAGGAGGACAAGAGTGGTTCAGTTTGCCCATAAGGTAGTCTAAGAACACAGAGGGGGACATAAGCCCTGTTCTCAGAGGACTTAGCTTTTAGAGAAACGTGTTTAGCAATGTGCAGCAATGTCCTCTCAGAGTAAAGAAGTTTGTGTCAGTATTGTAAGGCCCTGTGGAAATAGTGAAATGCCCAGTACTATATGGTGCTCATTCATTCCAGGAGGGTAAGCCTTTCCGTAAACCTCTTTAGCCTTCTCGGAGATGTGTTTTTGCTTTGACTCCTTACCCCTGGCTTATTTCTCACAGTTTCCCTTGCTGCATCATTTGGATCAGTGAGGCTCTCACTGCTTGTTGGATGAGTCCTGGCTCTTCACCCTGCCAGTGTTCTTTGATGGTTGCAGTGCAGCACCTGGAGTGTTGGTATAGACCTTTTTTAACCTCCAGTTCCAACATTTCTGATTTATATCCTGGGGCAAGTTATTTTCCCCCAGTCCAGTATCTTCATTTGCTGTAAAATGTAGGTTATCATGTGTTTTCAAAGTTATTTGGAAAAATAAATAAGAATAATCATTAGAAGCATTGCCTCCCTGTTCTATGCTCCAACTCCTCGCAGCCTGACCGATTTTAAGTCCCTGTTTACTTTAACAGCTGCTACTGCTTTTAGTAATGGTAAAGGATGCAAGAAAAAATGCCTATTGAAAGCAAGAATATATTTTTTAAAAATCAGGTCTTCTGAATTATCCAGAATGCTCCTATTTAAATGTTTCATCTTAAGTATCACTTTTTATTTAACCGAGGTGGTCTCAGTCTTTTGCGCAGACTGGCCTTGAACTCCTGACCTCATGCAATCCTCTCAATCTTCCCACTTCTGCAGCAGCTGGGACTACAAGTGTGCACTACTGTGCTGGGCTTACCTATTTTTTTTTTTTTAATTTTACTCAAGGTATGTTAGGGTTTATACACTCATCTGCAGTTGCCACTTTGAAATTCCAGTGATAGCTACAGACCACAATAACTTCTTGTCTCGGCCAAGGTATGAACTTTCATGGTGTCCATCGGGTGGTTAGGCAGTGGGTTCTTCTTGTGGGAAGGGATATACTATTTGGAAGTGTTACTTTCCAATGGACTTCTCTGGTGGTGATTACTGATAATCATTAAAAGGGAGACAAACCTAAACTCCAACACAACTAGTGAGTTTTGACATATTGTCAGCTGCTATCCTCGCTGGGGTTATGGGTTGTGCCTGATGAAGTGGATGGGGTGGGTGATGGGGAGTGGTTTGTGGAAGCAGTGATAGGGAGGGGGTGTAAAAAAGTCTAACCTAAAATATACATTATAGACTTTGACTCATAATATCCTTTTAATAAAGATAATATTGTCCACATTTTAAAGATGAGAAAATTGAATTTTAGAGAGCTTAGTTACTCAAAATCACACAACTGGATTCCAATTCAGGCCAGTCTGACTCCAAAATCCTTAAATACTGGGGCAGGGTGTGATTATGTCCAGCTGGTGAGGCCCACTAGGTCTAGGACTCTGACTTGGTCCTAGATCAAGTGGGCCTCACCAGCTGGATATAATCTGTTCAGATTCTGACCCTTGCTCTTATACTCATTTTCGATGTCACATTCTCTCATTCTCTTCTTATAATTCTCACTCAGGACTCTACAAACATGTGGTTTCTAACCTGGCTCTCTTGGCCCACCCTTGACTCACTAGCCTAGAGCTGCCATACATAGTGACCAGCACTGCGCATTGCCCATGGCACCAGCCAAGGCTCACCTCTCATCAAAATGCTTACCCAGAGAGGGTACTTCTAATATTCACAAAAATATTCTAATACGCACAAAAATAATTGTTTATATTCACTGACATAGCTCTTCCTACTCTGGAAGAGGCTAATGGTGGCCCAGAGGACTACTAGTTGTGTTGGAGTTTAGGTTTCTCTCTCTTTTAATGAATGAATTAGGGATGGCTGTTTACGTAGTGGATACAGAAGAATTAGGAGAAAAGTTGCTGTCCATAGACCTCCTCCTTTGCATTCATTATGTAATGAGAGTACAGAACGTCTCATCCAGAAAAGAAGGTTGTCTATGAGTAATTGCAACAATTCAGAGGGCTGGGGTTCTCAAAGTTGTCCCAGGACAAAGCAGCCTTGTTGTCACCTGGAACTTGTAACAAATGCAAACTTTAGGGTCCCAGACCTACAGAATCAGAAACTCTGGGGTGACGACCCAGTGATTTGATTTAACAAGCCCTTCAGGTAATGCTGCTACCTGTTCAATGCGAGACCATGAGCCAGTTGATGAGATACTACTTAAGTTCTGATGCGTTTAACCTGTGTCAGGACTTGGACATCTTCTAGAGTAGTATTTACAGAAACAACATGTTGTGAACTTTGAAACTGTCATTGTCACACAGGAATAGTTTTAAGTAAGAATCCATATCTGTGGATAGGCAATGTAGTCAAAAATGAAATAAAATGAAATATCTGTACTTTGGAGCAGAAAGTATGATTCAATGTTAGTTACAACCAGGGCTACTCACCAATCTTGGTCTTCTATCATATTAGTTACTAGGGATTTTGCAGTGAAGTCCACAAGTTGTGTGGCTTAGAACCATAGAAAAATTTATTGTTTCACAGTTCTAGAGGTTGAAAGTCCAACATCAAGGTATTGGCAGCGTTGGTTCCTTCTGAGAGCTATAAAGAAGCATCTGTTCCCTGTTCCTTCCTTAGCTTCTTTGGTTTTCTAGCTATATTTGGCATTCCTAGGCTTTTAGATGTATCACCTTTATACTCTGACTTCATCTTCACCTGGCATCCTCCCTGTGTGTATATCTGTGTGCAAATTTCCTCTTTTTAAGAACAAAGCTGGAGGCATCATATTACCTGACTTCAAACCATATTACAAGGCTACAGTAACTGAAACAGCATGAGGCTGGTACCAAAACAGACACTAGACCAGTGGAATGGGATGAAAAGCCCAGAAGTAAGGCCACATACCTACAATCATCTGATCTTTGACAAAGTTGACAAAAACAAGCAATGGGGAACGGAATCCCTATTCAAAAAATGGTGTTGAGATAACTGGCTAGCCATATGCAAAAGATTGAAACTGAACCCCTTTCTTACACCATACACAAAAATTAACTCAAGATGGAGTCAAGACTTAAAACCTAAAACTATAAAAACCCTGAAAGGTAACCTAGGAAATGTCATTCTGGACATAAGACCAGACAATGATTTCATGACAAAGACACCAAAAACAATTGCAAGAAAAACAAAAATTGACAAGTGGGACCTAATTAAACTAAAGGGCTTCTGCACAGCAAAAGAAACTATGAACAGAGTAAACAGAAAACTACAGAATAGGGGAAAATATTTGCAAACTATGCATCCAATGAAGGTCAAATATCCAGAATCTATAAGGAACTTAAACAAATTTACAAGTAAAAAAAAAATAGCCCCATTAAAAAATGGACAAAGGACATGGACAGACACTTTTCAAAAGAAGACATATAAGTGACCAACAAGCATATGAAAAAAGGGTCAACATCACTAATTATTAGAGAAATGCAAATTAAAACCACAATGAGATACCATCTTACACCAGTCAGAATGGCTACTACTAAAACTTAAAAAAAAAAAAAAACAACAGATGCTGGCAAGGTTGCAGAGAAAAAGGAATGCTTATACACTGCTGGAGGGAATGTAAATTAGTTCAGCTATTGTGAAAAGCACTGTGGCAATTTCTTAAAGAACCTAAAACAGAATTACCATTCAACCCAACAATCTCAGTATTAGGTATATACTCAAAGTAATACAAATTGTTCTATCAAAAAGGCACATGCACATAAGTATACATGTGTCACACTATTCATGATAGCAAAGATATGCAATCAACCTAAATGCTCATCGGTGTTAGACTATATAAAGAACACATGATACAAAAAAGAATATGATCATGTCTTTTGCAGCAACATGAATGGAGCTGGAGGCCATTATCCTAAGTGGACTAATACAGGAAAAGGAAACCAAATACCGGATGTTCTCACTTATAAGTGAGAGCTAAACATCAAGTTCATATGGACACTAAGAAGAGAACAATTAGCACTGGGGTCTACTTGAGGGTGGAGAGTGGGAGGAGAGTGAGGATTGACAAACTACCTATCAGGTACTATGCTTATTACCTGCTTGATTAAGTAATCTGTACACCGAACTCCCACAAAAGGCAATTTACCTACATAACAAACCTGCCTGTGTACCCCTGAAGCTAAAATAAAAGTTAAAAATTAAAAAAAAACCCCAAACCCCATTTCCTCTTTTTAGGAGGAATCTGCTCATATTGGATTAGGGATCATCCTAATGATCTTGTTGTGTTTTGATTATCTCTGTAAAGATGCTATTTCCAAATAAGGCCATATTCTGAGATATGGGTGGGGGGTAGGACTTCAGTGTATGTTTTTTGGGAGAAAGAGTTCTACTCATAATATACTTTCCCAACTGAAAACAGGGAGATGATTGTGAGCATAGTGCTGATAGACAAGGTAAAGAACACTATAGACATTTTCCTAAAAGTGTTAGTCCAGAATTAGGTGACACTAATTAATAAGCAAAGTGCACTCATATTTAGAACCAGGCTCATAACCAGTATGACATCACTCATCAGTAAGGGTCAAGAATAATAAAGCCTTTGAGTTTTGGTCTGCAATTATCTGGGAGGGTGTTGCAGGGAAGGAGTTGCTATGTGTGCATTAGCTTTCACCTGGGGCTGATACCAATCTGTTGGTGGTGACTACCTGGAGTACTGTCTTGTGGAGATCTGTGGCTTCTTCCAGACTCCATGGATATACTATTAATTTGAATTAATTTGAATTTGAATTAATCTATAACAGCTCAGAGGAGTGAGAGATGGCCTGGTGATAGAATGGACATAGTTTCTTGTCTCAATAATTTGAGTCATTGATTTTTTTGTCTTGGCCTCAGGAAGGAAACTGGCAGAGAAAATTCAATTTATTAAACAATTGTATGCAAGGAACTCTGATAGGCATTGTTAACATGAAGGTTCTGCTCTTGGCTTTTCTATTTTCATTCTTTTGGTTGGATAACTAAATTCTGGGTTTGATCTTAGGATGCAGCCGTCATTTTTCATTGCTCGTGCCTGACTTGACTCTCATGAGATGGTCCATGCCTTTATTTCCTTCTCAGCGACCCATTTCTTTCTGAATTGGAATCCTATTTTTGGGCTTTGCACCCTATTCAGGAGATGTAGGACCTCAAAATCTGAGGCTGGGTCTCTGTGCCCTTCTGCCATTGTCTCTCCATCATTCCAAGTTTCCTTCTGCCTTTCCCCAAGACTCTGACTGCGATTTAGCATTAACCATCTGGAATGGCAACTGCCTGACTGCTGGGCTTCCTCATGTTTCCTGTTCTTCAGACTTTCTTGGCCCTTTTGTCTAGGCCCAGTGGATCTACTTGTCCTGACCCAATAATTCCTTATTGGGCCAAGCCTGCCACAAAACAAACCCTCGTTCTCACATAAAACCATCGGAGAAATTAAGAAATTAGGAGTTCTCAACTATCTTTAGCAAGATTAGATCACAATCACTTCAAACAAATCTTACACTAAATGCTATAACACGTTGGACCTAATTATGTTCTCACGGAACAATGGTACATAGTCAAAGTAATTTGGAAAAAGCAATATCGGAGAGTTTGTTAAGAGAGAGAACATATGAGGTCACAAAGCTATGGACATGTCCGAGGGCAGTCTGCAGGTTGCAGGTTAGACAGGCAAGCAAACAATTAGAGAAGCAGAGCTTATAACAGTTGGCAATAATAAAGAATTTGTTCCTTTCCTATTATGACAGTAGCTTAGAAAGGTTTGGTTTATAAAAAATGAAACTCAAGCAATTTTTGTTCTGGTGTTGTAACTTCGTCTATCATCTATCTTTAGGATCTCAAATACTTTATATATTAGTTCCTCTGTGTTTCTTTGCTACAGTTAAATCGGAAGGTTTTCCTGCTGTACTCTAATTCATATTGGGAGCCACACAGAACACTTATAAAAGGCTTTAAAAATAATGTGTTGGAGAAATGCAAAGTCTTAAATAGAAAGTTTTTTTTTGTTTGTTTTCTGGTGTTTCCACCATATTTTAGTGACAGGTATTCCAGGACAAAGATGCATTATTTACCCTTTTAGGATTATTATGTTTACTTCATTAGAAGGAAGTTTATATATGGATAAATAAGTACACTAACCTCTTAACCATTCTTGTTACTATTGGTTAACATCATGGTGACTTTTTACAAGTTACTGAGATATGGCAATAACAAATGATTGAACGTTATTTTCAGAACCTATTCAGAAGGTGGCTGTCATCCTAGGTATCTGTTTAATATGTAATGCTAGACATAAATGTACACGTCATTGGGGCAAATGGCAATATGTGGAATATACAAACAGAATTGTTAAAGAAAGTTGGATATCATGAAGTAAATCTACTGAGTAGACACATGAGAATCTCAGGGACTTTGAGGATTAGAATAAACCTTTCCTAAAGGAAAAATACAACAGATTTTCAGTTTGTCAAATGCTTGAGTTCTGAAAAAGCCAGGCCAGAATAATCATATTATCTCAGATCAGCACAGATCCAGTAGAGGGGCTAACTGCTTTCCACTATGGTGCTTCCAAAGACAGAGTAATTTAATTTGTTTTCTTCTCAATTTGTTCACTTTCATTTTTTAAAAAATAAATTTTATTGTTCATATATTTTTTAAAAATAAATTTTATTGTGTATGCTGTGTATATTTGTATATATTTGTGTTGACAACATGATGTGATGGGGTACATTTCTTTAGTAAAATGGTTGCTATAGTGACGAGTTAACATATATATAATTTCACATAGTTACTTTTCTGTGTCACAAGAGCAGCTAAAATCTACTTATTTAATAAAAGTTCCAATACAATACAATTGTATTAACTTTAGTCCTCATGTCATACATTAGAGCTCTGAACTTGTTAATCCTACATATGTTATTTTGTATTCTTTGACCTATACTTTACCATTTCTTCTCCCCTATTTTAATTTTTAAAAGCTTAGTTTAAGCTCAAAAGTTTTCCACGTATTTTGCTTGTTAGTAGCAGTTTTAGTAGCAAGCTATAATTTAAGATAAAATTAGTAGTGTCTTGCATATGGGTATATGGGATTTTGGCATTTTTGCAAATATTTTTACATTATTTTCTTGTCGTAACACCAGTGTGAAGTATGAAAAGCATCATTATTCTTTTTTGTTTGTTGGTTTTTTTGAGATGGAGTTTTGCTCTTGTTGCCCAGGTTGGAGTGCAATGGTGTGATTTTGGGTCACTGCAACCTCCACCTCCTGGGTTCAAGTGATTCGCCTGCCTCGGCCTCCCGAGTAGCTGGGATTACAGACATGCACCACCACGTCTGGCTAATTTTGTATTTTTAGTAGAGACAGGGTTTCTCCATGTTGGTCAGGCTGGTCTTAAACTCCCGACCTCAGGTGATCTGCCCGCCTCGGCCTCCGAAAGTGCTGGGATTACAGGCGTGAGCCACTGCGCCTGGCCAGCATCATTATTCTTGTCATAAAAAGAAGGAAACAGAGAATGGATCGTTCTAAGTTGTTTGTAGGTAAGTACATGAATCTGGGCTCCTCTGTCTGATCTTGGCTTTTGATGACTTCCCCAGGTTGAGGAAGCCATCTGAGGACAATAAAGAGGGAAAGGTTAACAAAAACATCCAACAACAATCCACAAAACTTGGCCCAATTAGAATTGGGTTCTAGGGAGTAGACCAAAACCCAGCTGACTGCAGAGTCAGTGCTGCTCAGCTGATGTCCAGGTCTGTGCCCTTGAGCGAGCGTCCTCATTCAGAGGCAGAGCAAGGTGTCTGCTTCTGTTTCTGACTTGCGTAGCATCAAAAGCCATTTTACCTGTAAAAACAAATGAACAAAACCCCACAAAAAATCAATATTTTCTGTCCTAGCATATTTTTATTCTTGATGTTATTCATTCCTTTGATTTATCCCACTATGGGTTAATGTCAAAATAACACTTTAGGAGTGAGAGATGAGAAATATTAAATTGTCACCAGATTCAGCAACTTGGCATGAATTAACATTCAACATCAGAACTGAATAAGTTTACCTCATTCTATAACCAGTCACTTTCTAGGACACCCATAGAATGGGACACAAGGCAGGATGTTTAGAAAAGAAAGGAGAAGAAAGGCCAAAGTTGGAAGCAAGGGCATTACAGAGCAGAACCAGCTGGGGAGTTTAGGAAGCTTGCTAGAAAATTATCTGAAATCTGAACTAAAACAAACATGAAGTTGCTTAGTTTTGTCCAGACTCTGATTCCATTTGTGGTTTTCTAAAAAGCTACCATTTTCTTCCATCTTCTGGCAAAGTGAAAAGAAAATGGGAAGTTTATATCTGTAAAGTCTAGGGATTCATTTTATAATATCAAGGAGTATGTTTTGTGTTGTTGCCGTAATTATAGTAGTTAAATAACTGTTTAATTATATTCATATACAATTAAATGATAAGCAAATAATTTTAATATTTTGCCATTACATACTTATTGAAGCATTGGTTTTATTAAACTTTCAAAGTAATATGGCAAAAAAGTGGCCACATACCAAATAGTGTCATACATTTCTTAAAATCTCTCCTAGCAAATAAACCTACAATTCAATTTAGAGCATGAGTCAGTTGAAAAGACAATTTAATTTTTTTGCCATAGAATTAAAATATTTCTGAGAAGTCAGAGTGCTTTGCAATGTTTGGTGAATAACTTACATAATTCCAGAATAATGTCTCACTTATGGAGAATACACCTACCACTTACTTCGATAAACAGAAATAGTCTATGGTTTCTAGAATCACTTTGTTTTATCCTTTTTCATTCCTTTGCAAATTGAGCAAACTTGAATAAACAGTAGGTTATTCCATAGTGCTTCATTTACAGATTTATGTGATATATATTTTCATCACACTGTAAAAACTGGAAATATGTCATCTGTATATAGAACATAATTGTCTGAGAGAATCTAGAGGTCATAGCCTAACCTTATTTATTTTTTTTTTTTTTGAGACGGAGTCTCGCTCTGTTGCCCAGGCTGGAGTGCAGTGGCGCCATCTAGGCTCACTGCAAGCTCCGCCTCCCAGGTTCACACCATTCTCCTGCCTCAGCCTCTCCGAGTAGCTGGGACTACAGGCGCCCGCCACCACGCCCGGCTAATTTTTTTTTGTATTTTTAGTAGAGACGGGGTTTCACCGTGGTCTCGATCTCCTGACCTCGTGATCCGCCCGCCTCGGCCTCCCAAAGTGCTGGGATTACAAGCGTGAGCCACCGCGCCCGGCCGCCTAACCTTATTTTTGCAGGGTAATACTTCCTCTAACATCTTAAAGTTTGCTTCTGTGTCTAGGAAAGTCAATTAATATAACTCCTGGATTCTCTTCACTCATTCCAGGATCACTTATTTTATTAGCAAATTTAGGAAGAATAATTGGAGTTGTATATCATGTGTTTAATGTTATATTTGAGAATATTCAATTTTCCACCAAACAAAAAAAAAAAAAGAAAGAAAAGTAATGGGATGGATGAAACTGATAGTCTCCATTTGGTACAAATTGTGAAGTTGGAAGCCTGTACAACTTGTCTAAGACAAAATAAGTGAAAGATGTGGGTCGAACATAGAGGAAGAATGGAACAAACGAGAGTGCCACCTGTGGATAGAAATGGAAGAACCAAGTAAACATTAAATATCAGCAAAGCACAGAACATGTTACATCTACAGTGACAACCAAATCATTCCTAAATCAATCACTTATTGGTGACACCAAGTCTGGCCCCAACTATATGCTGATGCAGAAATTCAGAAATAAGGCCTGGCTGCTCAGTAGGTTGTAGACAGCTACAGCTGTGGCCAGGCAAACTTGCCTCCTCATTTCTCCAATACCACAAGTACGTGTTGGCTCCAGGCACTATCTACCCGTTGGGACCTGTTGTTCAATCTCAACCCTGCCTGGTCTTTGTAATGACAGCATTAGCAGGAAAGGCTGATGTGGAGAGAAATAGGACATATGAACGTTGCATAATCCTGGACTCAGTAGTGTGGTCCTTCCATATCCACCGTATCTTATCCTATCTTGTTCCTCTGCTTGTTTCTATATGTTTTAAAATTGATTTAATACATTGCATGAGTTGAGCATCTTAACGTGATACATAAGACTTGTTGTTCTGTAACTTTTTAGATAGTTTGTGTGGTATTGTACTTGGGGACTACCATTAGGCAAGGTAAAATTTCCCCTAATACAGGTAGCTCACTCAGTCATGCTTTTCTTACTTTGGGGATCTAGCTGTTCAGAGAGAATAGGTGTTCTACAGCTGTCCCCAGGAACAAGCTCTTCTGCTGCAGCAGGGAGGCCTGCCAGACTTGCCTCCTGAATAGAGAAGTCTGTCTAGTCCTTGCTCGTTTGGTTCTCACACCAGCTAGGCCCTCCGACTTAACCTTTATAGATAATAAAGATAATATTTTGACCTCCCACCTGTCACTATTTAATTTTGTTTTTCAATTTATTCAGCACCTGGGTACAAAAAAGGAATAACATTTGTTGGACCCATTTAGGCTTTCCAAGCTTTCCTCACCTTACAGTTGGGGTCACTGAGGCAAAAGTAGGCCAAGGAATATTTAGATTGTCCTTGTTACCAGGGAGGGTATAGTAGCATTCTTGTTTCTTTAAGATCAAACATGGAGGTATGGGCTCCTGCTGGGACCCGCTATTGTTCCGTTGTGTTTCAGGTGGGCTGCATCAAATTGGGGTCCTAGTGGTCGCTCTTGTCCTGTATCCTCTGGATGTGGAAGGCTCATGCCCAGCACATCTAAAGGACCTAACCTATGGGCCCCAGGTTATCCTGTCCTGGGCTTGATTATCTTCTCCAGTCTGCTCATGTGTCCTATGACCAATTATGGCTGTATTTCCATCCAGACTTATGGAAGCTTATTTTTTTCTATCTCCTACATTATGTGAACACTGGCTCTGAGTTAATCCTGAGATTAACTGAGGCTGAGTCAAACCAGTGCCTTGTTTCTTCAGGAGCCAGCAGTATAATCCTTTGACATTTTCCCGTAGTTATGTAATCCCTTGACATCTCTCTTGTAGGTCAGTTTTATGCTAAGACAATGACCCTTCACTTGTTTTCAAGTACATGGTCTCTCCTAGACTGCTTTCAAAATCTTAGTTTCCTGACTTTAAGATGCTATCCTCTCTGCTCTTTCTTCATTCCATTTCCTTCCACTCAAGGAAGTGCTAGAATTTTACTCCTGAGTTTTCTAGGAAAAAACAGCTTTCCAAATAAAATGCTTAAGTTTATTTACTAGTAACAAGGAAGTTAGTACCTTCTCTTACCTTTAATTTCAGATCTATCAGTTACTCACCTCCAACATTACCCAATTTCTTTGTCCTTAAAGGGTTCATTTTACTTCAAAACCTATTGCTATCAGTGAGAATAATGACTGTATTTTGCTCAATTATGGCTTCTAGGGCCTAGCACAATTCCTGGCTTAGTAAGGAGGAAATATATCATAGTGATTAAGAGCTGTTAGAGAAAATATATACCTATATTTTTTGTCACTCAATTTCTATTTTTCTTTTTCTAAAACAGCATCCCAATGTTTCTCTATGGGAAATACTATTGTCCGTGTTAAATATCATCTATTACGGCTGTTATTCCTGGTCCCCAAGGTATGGTGTGTGCTGGGTCAGCTGTACACTCTCTCCCTGAATTTCAGAGATTTTAAAACCCCTGAAATTTGTTGGAGGTGATTAGTCACAGAGGCAATACCCTGTACAGACAGTATACTACTTCTTTTTCAACTTCATTAAGGTAAAATTTACATAATATGCAACTAACTATTGTAAAGTGGATAATTCAGTAGTATTTAGTGCATTCACAATGTTGTGCAACCACTACCTATCTCTAGTTTCAAAACTTTTCATCGCCCCAGGAGGTGACACTACCTATTGGGCAATCATTTCTGATTATTTATTTCAGCAGTTCTTCACCTGTTGTTATTTCTGGTTCTTCTGTGTTCCCTCCACTGCTGTGAACTACTCCAAATCTTTATGACAATTCCTCTTCTACTTAAGCTATTCAAAATCACCTACTCTTGCTTGCAACAAAATAATTCTAACTAACATGAGATTATGGGTTTTGGAATCAGACAAGTTTCTTCAATGTAAATTGTAATTTTCAGGATTAAATGAGGTAATTTATGTAAGGCAGGTGGAATAGCCATAACATAGAGTATACGCTAAATAAATGTTAGGTATAGGTATTAATATTATTATTAGGTACTATATGACAATTTAATAAATAAATTATGACTCAATAAAGTGATCTTCCCTATGGTGCATTTACAGTAACTGAATTTGATCAAATCTAGATTGGGTAGGTAACAGGACTAGGCAGACCAGATATAAAAGTACTTGTGCTTGGCAAGGAAGATGAAGAAAGTGATAAAGAAATAAATACTACAGTATTTTTATAGTTTCAGGTCTTACATTTAAGTCCTTAATCCATCTTGAGTTATTCTTATGTATAGTGAGAGATAGGGGTCCTGTTATTTTCTTTTGCGTATACCAATTCAATTTTCCCAGCTCTGTTTATTGAATAGGTAATCTTTCATTGTGTATATTTTTGTTGACTTTGTCTAAGATCAGTAAGCTGTAGGTATGTGGTTTATTTCTGGGTTCTCTATTGTGTTCCAGTGATCGATGTGTTCATTTTTTTTTTTTTTTTTTTGATGGAGTTTCGCTCTTGTTGCCCAGGTCGGAGTGCAATGGTGTGATCTTGGCTCACTGCAACCTCCACCTCCTGGGTTCAAGCGATTTTCCTACCTCATCCTCTAGAGTAGTTGGGATTACAGGCATGTGCCACCACACCCAGCTAATTTTTTGTAGAGATGGGGGTTTCACCATGTTGGCCAGGCTGGTCTCGAATTCCTGACCTCAGGTGATCCACTTGCCTTGGCCTCCTAAAGTGCTGGGATTACAGGGGTGAGCCACTGCATCCGGCATGTTTCATTTTCATACCAGTAACATGCTGTTTGGGTTACTATCGCCTTGTCATATAGTTTGAAGCCAGGTAATGCGATCCCTCCAGGTTTGCCAGCTTTGCTCTTTTAGCTTAGGATTGCTTTGGTGACACGGGCTCTGTTTTGGTTCCATACGAATTCTATTTCTATGAAAAATGACATTGGTATTTTGATAGGAATTGCATTGTGTCTGTAGAGTACTTTGGGCATTATGGTCATTTTAACAATATTGATTCTTCCAATCCATGAGCATAGGATGTTATCCCACTTGTTTGTGTCATCTGCAGTTACTTTCTTCAGCAATTTGCAGTTTTCCTTGTAGAGGTCTTTCACATCCTTGGCTAAATATATTACAAGATTTTTTTTTGTAGCTATTGTAGGTGGAATTAACTTCTTGATTCAGTTCTCAGCTTGATTGTTATTGGTGTATAAAACTGCTACTTAGGAAAAGCTCTTCTGGGCATTGGCCTTGGCAAAGAATTCACGACTAAGACCTTAAAAGCAAATGCAGCAAAAATGGACAAGTAGGACGTAATTAAACTATAAAGCTTTAGCACAGCAAAATAAATTATCAACAGAGTTAACAGACATCTTGAAAAATGGGAGAAAATATTTGCAAACTGTGTATGCAGCAAAGGACTAATATCCAGACTCTAGAGGGAACTGAAACGTTTCAACAACAACAAAAAACAAACAAATAACCCCATTGAAAAGTGGGTAAAGGATGTGAATAGACATTTTTCAAAAGAAGACATAAAAATGACTAAGAAGCATGTGAAAAATGGTCTACATGACCAATAATCAGGGAAATTAAATTTAAAACTACAATGAGATACGATCTCATACCAGTCAGAATGGGCATTATTAAAAAGACAAAAAATAGATGTTGGTGAGGATGCAGAGAAAAGGGAAGGCTTATACACTGGGAATGGTTGGTGGGAATGGAAAGTAGCACAATCTCAATGGAAAACCATATGGAGACTTCTCAACTAAAAATACAACTACTACTCAATCCAGTAATCTCACTACTGGATATCTACCCAAAGAAAAATAAATTGAAATGTGGATATATATATATTCCACACTATAGAATACTATTTGGCCATAAAAAAAGAGTGAAGTCATGTCTTTTGCAGCAACCTGGGTGGAACTAGAGGTCATTATTTAAGTGAAATAACTCAGAAACAGAAAAAGTCAAATTCTGCATGCTGTCATGTATAAGTGGGAGCTAAATAATGTAACACGTGGACATAGAGTGTGGAATAATAGACACTGGAGGCTTGGAGGGGTGGGACAGTGGGAAGGGGGTGAGGGATGAGAAATTACTTAATGGGTACAATGTTGACTATTTGGATGATGGCTTCACCACTATGCAATATATCCATGTGAAAAAGCTGTACTTGTTCCCCCTAAATTTACAATAAAAAAGAAAAAGAAAGAAAAAAGATATAAATACTCCAAAAAGTGTTGGGGAGTGTTGAACATTTGTTTCTCCACTCCCGATGTTTATTTCCAAGTGAAGGGATATCAAATCCCTCCTGCCCTCTCTCTGCCCGGTCTTTATTCAGCTGATAAGTTTAACAACAGAAAGTGAGCATGCCATCCTCTACCTCTTCCTCTTCCTTTATCTTGGAAATGAGTTGCCTGTAGGAAGCAAAGGTCCTGCCCTGATCCTGGTGAGATTTGGGAATGTGGGAAGTACTGCTGTGGTCCAGAGGTGCTATGCTGAATGGGTGGTCTCCTTGTTTTACTACTGGATTCCTTTGGGTTCCTTATGACTGTATTACTTGTTTCATTCTTCTTATCTGGGGGGAAATAATCTGTTTTAATCAGTAACTAGAGAAGAAAGATACTACTAAGACAAGAAGGAGATTGCAAGGTTGTGAGATAAGAGTAAGATTGGAGAGGACAAGGATGCTACTTTTCACCTAGTCATTGGGTCCTTGGGTGTTTATTTGCTGGAGTATTGATGTGAAATCCATGTGCAGGTGAACCATGGAAAAACATACCTTTGTATAATTTAGGAGAGTTAATTGAAGCAAGTATATTTACCTGCATTTCTTGGAAGTACCAGAATTAATTTATGAAGCTATTACTACAGATTGTGAAGCTTAACTTTCTTGATAGTTTGATTTAGAGGCAATGGTTTGGTTCTTCTGTATGGCAAATTAAATAAAGTCAGCCTAGCTGTTATCCATTATTTCTCAAGCTACATTATTTTCTTAGCAGAGAAAATCATTTGTTAAACTAATGGGAATAATTGTCCACGTATATTAGAAGAGACATAATTTCTCCCAGAGCTAATACTTTGCTTAGGATTCAGTTTTCATTGGCAAGCCTAACTTCAAGCACTAAGTATGGGCAGGTCAAAAGAGGAAGCTATTCACTAGAAAAAGTGGGTTTTGCAGAATAGAATCAATATGATGGTGATAACAGCATAGATCAACATAGTAATATATAACATCTTCACATCAGCTTTCTTGAAAAAGAGTTACTTGACTTGGGTAATACTTTAAGTAAAAATCATCACTCTTGTAGAGAAGGAAGTCTTTTTAACTCAACCAGTATGTAAGGAAAGTAAGCAAGAGCTGGAGAAAGATGTTCATAAGTTGACGTAGTACCTAGCATATCAATACACTGTCATATTGGATTCAATATACACATAGAATATATTAAATATATATTGAGCAATGTATTGAATATACCTAGAATAAAGCCATAAGCATGGCCTTATTTCTCTGCATCTAATCTATAAGTTACCCTTTCCACTATTTCCACACAGATACAAATTATGTCATTTGCTGTACACAATGAAAAATTGTTCTTATGGCTCTTATAAGAACAGTGCTAGTTTTAAGGAGCCTATAAATATTGGTGACAAAAAAGGAATGCATGATGTAATTCAAGGTGAGTCAAAGGCTAGAGACTTCACAGACTAAATTCTGGCCACACAGAGGGGGAATCAGACCTCAGGTTGATTCCCTGGTGTTTTCTTGTCAACAGAAAGCCCAGGATCAGACAAGGCTTCTCAGTCCCAGGAGGCTCCTTGCTGCTGCCCATTCATGCCCTGTGCTTTTCTGTGCGGCACTTGTAGTTTATGCTGTTCAATAGACCGAGAAGAGTTCTGGGCATTCAGTTTATTTAAATCTTGGCCAGCATTTAAGACAAAGATAAAAGACTGCCTCTTCTACGAAGCCTTCTCTGAGCACCCCAGGAAGAAGGAATTGTTTCTTCCTTTGACTGATTACTTGTTTACACTGTTAGATTATTTACTGAATTCCACCTTATCTTAAAGATGCATGATTGTCTGTATTGGGTCTTTAGCCTGAGAGTTTTCCAGAGCGACAGCCATAGTTTACTTGTCTTTGTATACACTAAAAATTCTTAGTGGTGTAATGTAAATGTCATAGTCATTCAATAGATGTTTATCGAATGAGATTCTAGTATGAGTGAACAGTGTCAATTATAAGACAGCGGGAATTTGTTTTTGTGAATAAAAGAAAAAGTATTACTCAGTGTTGGCAAAGATATGGAGGACCAGATGCTCTCCTAGAATGTTGGTGATATCTAAATCATTGCATCCTTTTTGGAAGGCAATTTTGCATTAGTCATTAAAATTTGTAGCACATAAACATTTTGATCCAGTAACATAACTTTGTATGAATAAGAAGAGTAAGACTTATTAATGAGGATGTATACACGTGAGAATGTTTCTTCCTATAATGTTTATAATAAAAAATACAAACTACCTAACAAACAAAAAATAAATCAATATCCACTTGGGGACATGAGTAAGACTTTAACTTTCTATGTATATATCTGCACCATTTGATTTTTTATAATGAGCACATAAAAATATATGAAAATATAGAAAAAAAATCTTGGTTGTTTTGTTCTCACCAAAGGAGCTGCTATTATTTGGGAAGAATCATTCTGAAATAGAGATGCATCTGCCTTCTGTCTTATTTTCCCATTTTATTTTGACACGGAAGGCAAGAATAATCTCAGAATATTGTTCGTAGCATTTCTTTTCCTAAGTACTCTGTTATCCACCCAGTGTTTTTCAAGAGTTACCCCCAAGTTAAAGCTGTCAATAGACCTTTATTTCCCACGGGATAAAATCTGAACATGTAGACTTTATGTACAAAGTCCCTCATGATTTGTCCTATTCATCTTTCCTCTCTGCCTTCATTTTTTCTCTGGAGCATCTCTCGTACATTTAAGGTTGGTGCAAAAGTCATTGCGGTTTTTGCCTTTTTTTTTTTTTTTTTTTTAATAGAATGGGGCATTGCCCCAACTGCTGTCTGAAACTCTCCATTTCAGGCTTTCGTGATTTTGACATTCTGTTCCTTTCTTTTAGAATGCGTGCCTACCTGGTAGTTTCTTCCTTTTCTTCTGGGAAGCCTCTTCTCATGTGTCACCTTCCCTGTGATGGTCTCTCTGACTATTCAGGTGTCAGGAAATCCTCCATTCCTGTTGTTCTCACAGCCCTATCCCCCATCTCTCTCTAATGCTATTGTTGCTGTCACACCCCTATCCGCCATCTCCCTATAATGCTATTGTTGCTGTCACATCCCTATCCCTCATCTCCCTCTAATGCTATCACATGTTTATAGGTGTGTCTTCTCCACTTGATGAATAATCACTGGGGACAAAGGCTTATTCATCTTTATATTCCCAGCTGGCGATGTTTGCGTGAACTTTGTAGTTGATAACATGCTATCAGTGGAAATTACGTTTTGCTTCGAAATGATTATAAAATAGTGATCATGGGCTATTGTCTCATTAAATAACAACTTTTGCTTTACCATTATTTTAACCATTGTGGTGCAAAGGCAAAGACACGGTTCTCTCCCTCAGTTAGGAAGCTGATTCATTATATTTAGATATACGTCATGCCCTTTACTTTGAAGCACGTTCTTTTCTTACCCAATGATTTTGAAATACGACATAAATCCTGTTTTAGCTCTTTTTCATGAGGACTTTTTCAGGCCAGTCTCTAGACCATCACATCGTTTCTTTCATGCTCTCCTGGACACATCACCACTTGTTTTGCTCCAGGCAGTTCTTCACAAGCTCCCACCCCTTGGCTAGCCCCATGGCATACAGGACTAGATTAAAACCTTTAGAAAAGCTGAAACAGTCATTGTGCCCCTATATGTAATATCAATTAAAAAATTACTAAGTAGGGAAGGGAGCGGTGGCTCAAGCCTGTAATCTCAACACTTTGGGAGGCCAAGGTGGGCAGATCATGAGATCAAGAGTTCAAGACCAGCCTGGCCAACATGGTGAAACCCTGTCTCTACAAAAAAATACAAAAATTAGCTGGGCATCATGGCGCATGCCTGTAGTCCCAGCTACTCAGGAGGCTGAGGCAGGAGAATCACTTGAACCCAGGAGGTGGAGGTTGTGGTGAGCTGAGATCACGCCACTGTACTCCAGCCTGAGCGACAGAGCGAGACTATGTCTCAAAAAAAAAAAAATTAATAAGTAGTAAAACTCAAACTTACATATATGCCAAAATGAAAACAACTTCTTCAAAATTCTCTGATTACAAAAATTAATGGAAGAGCAACTTATTTTTCTCCTATGGCTTTGCTTTCGAATGTCCTAACACATATCCTAGTCTCCACAGTGATAGTCTCATATCATTGGTAGAGTATCCTGTTGCAACAGAGGGTTTTGTGGAATTTCCTTTAATATTAGACATTCAAACATTTTCATAATTCTAGAAGAAGAGAAGGTCTATTAATATTCAATAGTTGCCATAGGTTTATATAATTTTGGTTTTGAAAGAGACCTTAATGATCATTATTTCAGCCCATGGATTACAAAGCTTCACTGAGGCAAAGTACTTTTTTTAAAAATGAAAAAAATTAATTGACACATAATTGTACATATTTGTGGGGTTTATAGTGATATTTCAATACATACGATGTGTAGTTATCAAATCAAACTAATTAGTATATCCATCACCTCACACGTTTATCATTTCTTTGTGTTGGGAACTTTCAAAATTGAGGTGAAATATTATACTTTAAGCAAGCAATACAGTGTGTGGACCAGATGGATCTGGAATTTAAATAATGGGTTAGTTTTGTTTCTATCACCCCACACTCTCCATGTTGTTTATTTCTGTTTTCTGGAGGGTAGGATTGCCAGATTTAGGAAATAAAAATGCATGCAACATTTGGGACCTACCCATGCTAAGAAATTATTTGTTGTTTTTCTGAAATTCAAATTTTACTGGGTGTCCTACATTTTAACAGGCAGACTTATCTGGGAGTAGAGAGACAAAAATACTAATATTTAATGAGCACTGAGCTAGTTGCTTTACTAATATTTCACCGAGTTCTAACTGTACCTCTGCAATTTTTAAAATAGTTTTTATATTTTAATATAAATATTGATGTGTTTTTGTGTTTTTATAAAAGTGGACAAAGAAATTAAGCTTGGAGAGGTCACATTCTCTGTACCAAGAATAGAGCAGAGAAATTAAACTCTGGCGCCGGGAATAGATGAGTTCAAATGTGGTTCTTTTTTTATACTTTGGAATTCTCTAGGGTTTCTTTTGTTTGTAATATTTGTTTTATTTCCTCATCTTGAGGAGAAAAAAAATCCCCTCCTTTTGTGTGTGCCATGTATCTTAAATAAAATCTAGGTTTTAAGCAGGAACTACAGGAGGAAGGCAAAGCCCTTATAATAAAACAGGGTAGAGTTTGCAAAGAAGTAGAGTGAGATGAGGAGGGTGGTCAGGCAGGAGGTGACTTAGAGGTTTCTTGGGCAGACCGTGAGGATGCTGAGTCAAATCAAGTAGTCCCCTCCTTTCTTATCTTCTCCTTTCAATGTCTAGTCTTTCCTGATTTTAGTAGATATTCCTCAACTTCCATCAGCCTGAGCAAATACAAGTCAAGCCATATTGGTCAGAATGGTAAAAAGAAATTGTTGTCACATCTTTCCTTCAAGGTATGGGGCAAGACATTTTTTGGAGTTTAAATAGACTCTTCTCATCCTTCTTCAGGGAACATGATCTTTTTTGTCTGCTTTTTAGGTGGTGAAGCTTCCTTCCTTTCACTCCATGCCCCATACTTGCTTCTTGGAATTGCTGACTGCTCATTCAGTCCTCAAGAACTTTTTCATCTCATCCCTTTCTCGTGTTACTCTGTGTGTGTGTGTGTGTGTGTGTGTGTGTGTGTGTGTGGTAGGGTTACGTGATTCTGCCCTTGGTAGATACTGAGGCGAGGCTTACTAACCTCCAAATGTCTCCAGGTATTTTTCTCTCTTTTTCTCATCACATGAATTATACCAAAGAAGGAAGGAGTCCACATCAAAGAAACAATATCCTTCTAACCTAACAATCATGGCCCTACAGAATTGATTTCCAGCTCCCACCATGATGCTACAGATTTCGGGATGCTTCCAGGATATATTTGAACCTGCCCATTGTGGTTTGTTTTTCAGAGTCAGGGCCTTCTCTAAAAGTCATTGTTTGGAGCTTGGGCTGCAGCTCTTAACTCTCCCTGTCCCCAAGCCTGTGGAAGACAGCACTTTCTGGTTTTGCTCCATTTTAAACTCAAGATTAAACTCTTAAGCACTTATCTTTGCAGAAGGACCTCCACCTCTGCCTTTTGAAATACTTATTCTCCTAGTTCTTACAGGGAAAATTTAAATCCCCAAGCTTTCAGTCTCTAGGCTTCTTGAGGATCATCTTGTAGGGGGCACAAATTATTAGTTTTCCACTTTTTCTCCTTCAGGGATGCCATATTCTAATTGCCGAGGCCTTGAAGTCATTACCTACAGACCCTGCAGCCTGGAAGTACACACCTTGAAAGACAAGAGTTTTTACTTAGAGACTATTAAAGCTTAAAGTATGAGAATAGAGTGTTATGCAAATGATTTCAAGTGTGCATCTAATCAATTTTGTCTTCCACAAAACCCTTTTCAATTCTCTTGTACAAATTGAATTTTTCAGCTAAATAATCATTCCACAGACAGGCAGTTATGGTTACTTTCTTCTTTTCTAATAAAGTTTTCCAACTCAGAAAATATTGTACATACTGCCTGAAGTTATATATTTCTTTCATTTTTACATTTAGGAGAACAATCACTCCCCTATTTAATACCTATTGGGTATAATCAGCACTATATTTGATCTGGGGAGTTTTGAAAATGGAAAAGCTATTTCAGCTTTGTTAAATGATTTAGGAGTGATGCAGAGTATAAAATCTCAAATTAAAAATGAAGCTGAGTTATTCCTGGGTCTGGAGATGCCTACTATCAGATTGAAGAAATCGAGAGTACTGCAGACCACTGGGACCTGCCTAGATGGAACTCAGCATGACTCTGGTGCAGCTGGAAAGAAACATTTGGGAGCATTCGGAGTCATAGTTTTTGGGTGTAACTTGGAGGATAGTTGAAAGCACTTCAACAGAATTGAGCACTCAGGAGGTGGGGGACAGACATTTACAGGCCAATGTTAGATGGAGGGGAAGTAAAAACCAGGGTTAGACTCTCTGGCCAGAACTTGAAATATTTTCCTGGTTATTGGCTTGTCCAGTACTTTCTGTTCAAATGTTCAAGGGTCAAACTTGTTGTGTCCTTATGTCTTTTCCTGACTTTGGACTCATGTGGATGCAGGAGACTCGTCCTTATTTCTTCTATTCCTTCCCAGTGGTTGAAATCAGGATTTGTAATTTTTAAAATTGATTATATTAAAGAGATGGGCCAGCAACTTTTGGTCAAGTAAGTACTCTACTTGACTTTCAAACAACTTCTTTGAAACAGGTTATCTCAGATCTCTCTTTTACTAGAGTAAGTGTTTTATGAATCAGGATTAATTCGATCAGGGTCAGTTAAAGTTTCATCACTTCTTTGAGGTTGCTTAATATTTGACTTTGTGTGATCCTACAGATTATTTTTGCTTGAATAAGGCTTATCTGAGTACTTGAAGCACAGAAGAAAATGAATAGTTTCTTAACATGGGCATACACATAAATTATATAGCATAATTACGAAGAAACTTACATACCCAGGTGAGGGTGAACTTTGGTGGAGTAATTGCATATCTGCGATGCTAAAGGCAATATTTAATATTTAATGAGTAGCTTATTTCTTAATTTCTTTTTCTTAAAGTGTCTTTTTGGAGACAGAGTCTTGCTCTGTTGCCAAGGCTGGAGTGCAATGGTGCAATCTTGGATCACTGCAACCTCCACTTTCCAGGTTTAAACAATTCTCCTGCCTCAGCCTCCCAAGTAGCTGGATTACAGGTGTGTGCCACCATGCCCAGTTTTTTTTTTTTTTTAATTTTAGTAGAGACAGGGTTTCACCACATTGGCCAGGTGGGTCTTGAACTCCCGAACTCAAGTGATCCGCCTGTCTTGGCCTCCCAAAGTGCGGGGATGAGGCAGGAGACACCACGCCAGGCTTTATTTCTTAAATTTGTAGGGATGATGATTAACATTTTAGGCAGAACAAGTCTTAATTTTGAGAATATCACAGTTAGAAGCTCTGATTCCTAGGCACTAACATCTAAGCTTAATCAAAATCACTTCTATGTTTTTTTCCAAATGCTCCCTAAGGGGTAGATAAAGCCCCAACGTGAGAGTCCAGGATTCTGCCTATGGGGTTATGATTGAGCTGGAATGCCAGTTTAAATATTCCCACTACTAAGCCCGTTTTCTTTTTATTACATGGTAATATGATTCTTCTTCCTAGAAGTCTGATAACCAGGTGACAGATGGAACCAAACTGTCTAAAAATGACAAACGAATGAGTAGATGAATGAATAAACACAGATAGGCAGCCAGGAAGGTCAGATATCAATTTAAAGCTACAAAATTGAAAGGTAGAGAGGGTATTTGTCTATATTCTTTTTATAATATGCCATTTTCAATCTATTTTGAATGGCAGAAATTCTTATGAAACAGTTGTATTTATTGCAGAGGTTATAATTTAGAATTAAGAAAAACTATAGATTTTATTTATTTGATATTTATGTATTACTCTTTTATGAAGGCATTTGTATAGAAATTGTCTGTAATACTACATACAGAAAATAATAGCATAACACTAAATGTTGTTGTGTTAGGCTGTTCTCACACTGCTATAAATAAATGCTTGAGACTGGGCAATTTATAAAGAAAGGAGGCTTAAATGGTTCATGGTTTCACAGTCTGTACAGGAAGCATGATGCTGGCATCTGCTCAGCTTCTGGGGAGGCCTCAGGAAACTGTCAATCATGGTGGAAGGCGAAAGGGAAGCAGGCAACGTCTTCTATGGCTGGAGCAGGCTGAAGAGAGAGAGGGAGGCAGGTTCCAGACACTTTTAAACAGCCAGATCTCATAAGAAGTCTGTCATGAGAACAGCACCAAAAAGATGGTGCTAAACAATTCGTGAGAACTCCATCCTTATGATCCAATCACCTCCCAACAAGCTCCACCTCCAACACTGGGGGTTACTATCTGACCTGAGGTTTGAGCAGGGACACAGATCCAAACTGTATCAGCTGTCATGATTTTGCAATATTTGCCAACATTCTAAATTGCTTAACAGAATATGAAACCCTTAAAAATTAGATTATTTATTATTCGTCATAATCCCATTGAGTCCGGGATAAACACAAGTTAGTTTCAAAGTACATTATTTATGAATATATATGTATAGTAAAGCTTTACTATAAGCTACATGCGTATATACATATTTCCATTTGATAATAGCTATTTTTTTGCTATTTAAATATATTGAATTCACAGCTTTGAAAATAAGTCTGTTTACATTTAGAACTAATATAATAGAATTCTAGTATTCAATAATATTAAGTAATGGCAAAATAGAGTAGCCTTTTATTAAATGGCAAATCAGGTAAATAAATATGCATTAGAAAAATGAGAAATGGAGGTAGGGAGGAAGAGAAGAACAGAGAGAGAGACTGACTCCTATAATGAGTTAGAACTTAATGACTTGTTAATGACAATGCTAATGATGGTGTTGATGAAATGTTTAATAACAAGTAATTATTAATGACAATTACTTTATGGTGCATGTTATTTAGCAAAATTATACAGAATTTGTTCCATTTCTGAAATTAAAAAAATTAAAATTCAGTGTATAACTTGAAATAAGATTCATTTAGTTTGCTGTTGTATTGAGCTTTAAATAAATTTCCCTATAATATAAAAATTCTAAATGTTTATTTCTTTAGAAAATTATCAGTTCCAAAGGTAGTTTTTCAATATTTCATTTTAAAAAAGTTAAAAGTACTTTTATTTCTCCTAAAATTTAACAACATTGATGGGAAATGAAGCAATAGAGAGAACTGGACCTCCAACATTTAGCAGAATGTAAACCATTTGAAGATCACTCAATGGAATTTTTCTGTCCAGCCATACTTTCTTTCTTTGTTTTTAAAGATAGGATCTCACTCTGTTACCCAGGCTGGAGTTCAGTGGTACAATCACAGCTCACTGCAGCCTCGAACTCTTGAGCTCAAATGAGTCTCCCTCCTCAGCCTCCCAAGTAGCTGGGACTACAGCTGCACACCACCACACTCAGCTATTTGTTTTTTCTTTTAGAGCCTGGATCTTGCTTTGTTGCCCCGGCCTGGTTTTGAACTCCTGACCTTAAGCAATCCTCCCACCTCAACCTCCCAAAGTGCTGGGATCATAGATGTGAGCCACTATGTCCGATCATACTTTCTCTTGAGAAGTGAGTCATTGTCAGTGATTTTAAAAAAGAGATAGTAATTAGGTATGAACAAAATTTTACTAAAGATTTAGAGTATTTCTTCTTTGTCCCTCTCTCCAACCCCTCCTCTTTCTTTCTCTCTCATTCCTTTCTTTTCCTTTCTTTTTTGCTTTTTCTTCTTCCCTTTATTTCTTTGAAAAAATATTCATCATGTGTGTTATACGTAGCAGTTATTGAACGAAGGAAAACATGTAAAGGAGAAAGAAATGTGGGTCAGAACTGTTAAGTATTTTGTGGAAAAGTATCTTGGGACTCATCAAAGATGATTTAGAAGCAGTCATAAAAATCATTTTAAACTCTGCTATTTTCTAGTCATTTTATTCTATTAGTTGTTGAAAAACCAAAATCTTACAATTGGAATTCATGTGAAATTATCTTATGCTGTTGTCTCTCTTTCAAATGCAAAGTTTATGTGTCCTGTGCATGTTAATGCCAATTTTTCATCATCCCACCACGTTAAGAAATTTTCTGTCCCGAATATCTTTGTCATATGTACATATTTTAGACAGCTCTTCTGGCCAAGAATATGGATCATTTGCAGCATAGAGGCAAGTTGATACATATAGCATCACGATAGTGGAGCAAATTCCACAAAAACTGCTAATGGACAGAGAAATTTCATGGAGAAAAGCTAGCAGACAGAGCTGGAATAAAACAATGGGTAAGTCTGTAGGTGGCAGTTAACTGTTGGCATTTTATTTTCAGGACAGTTGCTCCATTACAGCCTTGTCAGTAATAAAATAATGTTTCATTTTGCTGTTCAAATTCTGATTCATCATGAACTGATTCTTTTTTTGCTTTAATCTCAGTAATGAATTTGAACAATATTAATTCAGCATCCTTCAGAGAATACTGTGTTTATGTACATTTTGTATTTCTGTCTTACTTTTGACAAGAGAAGTCTATTAAGTACTTTATCGTAGAGATCTTCCTTTTTTTGGTGAAATGGCACCAGTATCTGCCCAGCTGCCAAAACCTGAAAACAAAGGTCATACTGAATTATTCACTCTCTTTTATTAATACTTCCATTCATCCAATCATCTCGAGGCCAGGTTACTAACCTCTGCATTCCTCCAGTCCTCGTCTTTCCCTTCCTCTGTCACTGCCACTATACCAGGGCAAGTTATCTTTATATCTATATCGATATCAATATCAATATCTATATCTTCTATATCTATATTGACAGAAAGTGCAACAACCTCTTTGTTGACTTGTTAGCAATCAAGTCTTTGATTTGCCAACAAAGTATTCCTTTCAATGTGCAAATTTAATTCATATATCATTTTCCTATTCACATTTCTTTTTTTTTTTTTTTTTTTTTTTTTTTTTTTTTTTTTTGAGACGGAGTCTTGCTCTTTCACCCAGGCTGGAGTGCAGTGGCGCGATCTCGGCTCACTGCAGGCTCCGCCCCCCGGGGTTCACGCCATTCTCCTGCCTCAGCCTCCCACGTAGCTGGGACTACAGGCGCCTGCCACCTCGCCCGGCTAATTTTTTTTTTTGTATTTTTAGTAGAGACGGGGTTTCACCGTGTTAGCCAGGATGGTCTCGATCTCCTGACCTCGTGATCCGCCCGCCTCGGCCTCCCAAAGTGCTGGGATTACAGGCGTGAGCCACCGCGCCCGGCCTCCTATTCACATTTCTTCCACTGCTTGCTGTCACTGGATAAAATGTAAAGTTTCCTTGCATTGCAAGGGGCCTTATGATCCGGCCCTTTTCACTTCAGCATCTGCTTCTTCCTATTCTCTGTCCCATCACCAGCTGAGCAGAACATCTCCAGCCTTCCTCCAAGAAGCTCTCTTACCCACCTCCCCATCCAGGAAATACAAGCTTATCTTTCAAGTCAGGTTATTGTACTCAGGATTCCTCCACACACTTAAAGGCTACACATTTTCTGTGACCCTAATGTACCTTGGACTTATTCATCTTATATTATTACTTTTTTGTCTCTACATCAGACATGAATTCATTGAAGCAAAGACATCTGTCATTTCTGTCTTGAGTCCCCAGTTCTCTGCATTGTGAGTATAACATAGTATATGTTCAATAAATATTTGTTGAATACATGAATGAATCAACTACTCTGTGATACATATATCTGCATGGATTTCTGCAGACAACGTAAGATCTTCATGTTAAAAATTAGCTCATCATTTCTTTTCTTGATTTTCTTGTCTTAGAGTTATGCATCCATTCTCTAAAGTGAAAAGACTGTGAGTAACCTGGTTTCTGTCTCTCTCTCCCTCCTTCCTACCTTTAATAAAAAAAGAGATCAGAGTCATATGAACTTAATTTGCCAAATCTCCCTTAAGTTAATTATATGACTAATATTTAACTTATATCTTTGTTCCAGGCTCTTTTCATTCCAATTCATTCTCCAAACTACTGCCAGATTTATCTTTTCTGAGATCCCATCTGCATCTCCTCTATTTGAAAATTTTCGCTAATTCTTGTTGCCTGTAAGTATGGTAGCCTGAATTGTAAGACTCTGCCATATCACTGCAGCATGTCTTTTGTTTACCATTTAGTGATTAAACCAATTCTACGTATACCCTATACAATAGTTACACCAAATATTTTGTCTTTCCCAAAATATGCTATATTCACAGGTATCTTAAGATATTTAGACATGCTCATCACTGCTTGGGTCAGTGAACGCCTATATTTAAGACTCAACTTAAAGTTGGATGAAAGTTGGATGAAAAGAAATGCATCAGACCTTCCAATATCTTACTCTCCACCCTAATATTCCATTTATTTATTTATTTATTTATTTATTTATTTATTTATTCACTGATTTCTCAAACTTTATTTTTTTTTTTTTTTCTTGAGACAGAGTCTTGCTCTGTCACCCAGGCTGAAGTGCAGTGGCGCAATCTCGGCTCACTGCAAGCTCCGCCTCCCGGGTTCACGCCATTCTCCTGCCTCAGCCTCTCCGAGTAGCTGGGACTATAGGCGCCCGCCACCACGCCCGGCTAATTTTTTTGTATTTTTAGTAGAGACGGGGTTTCACCGTGGTCTCGATCTCCTGACCTCGTGATCCGCCCGCCTCGGCCTCCCAAAGTGCTGGGATTACAAGCGTGAGCCACCGCGCCCGGCCAAACTTTATTTTTACACTAATTTTATGTTAGGCCTTATTTTGGGAACCAGAGTGTTCAAAGATTAAAAATAAAAGTTAAATCCCATTATTAATAGTATTCACATACTTGAGGTAAAATAAATAGCATAATATAATTTTTTTAAAAAATGTACTATTTGTTTGATTTTTCTTGCCAAACTCTTTAATTATATGCTTTATAGACTATAACATTACGGTTTTATAAATTGCCAGAAATATCCTCTTTTGACTCTGTGCCTTCCTTTACTTCTCATCATCAGTCTCTGAGACATATCTTATTTTCTCTTTAGTTTCTCGATCATAATTCTCAATCTCCATTAAGATGGAAGACTTTGAAATGTCCATAAATCTTGTATATTACTGTAGTATTGAAGAGAACACTGGAAATGTACTGTTCTCTGAGGTGTTTTTAGTTGTCAATCATGCTCCTTGAATCCTACTTTTCAGGGGCTGCATTTTAATCATGGTTCCCATGCACTATTAACTATTTAGTTGAATATCTCTCCTGTCATTTGTGAATTTCTTGAGGGAGGGAGCTTATCTTGTTCATTTTTAGAATTCCAGCTCTGCATAATGTTGAGTACATAATACTCAAACATTTTTTGAAAAAATAAGTGAATGAATGAATGATTGACTATTGCACTTTCACTCTTGACTTAGGAGGTAGACCCCAAATATTTATTGACAGGCAGTAGCATTGGTTGCTGACAGAGAATGTTCTTTTCTCTTTGCTTCACAAATAGTTCAGAGACACTCCAAAAATCCTTTTGGGGATGTAAATGCTACATTTTTATTCTTTGATATTAGTGGCATAGATACTGTCTTCAGCAAACACCTCTTAAGGAATTCTTTAGATTAATTGACACTCCCCATCACCTGTCCAGAATGTGCTAGGTCCATTACATGCATTGTCTCATTTAATCCTCATTCGCCCCATCTTTTTTAAAAATTGATGCATAGTAGATGTAAATCGTTTTAGGATACATGTGATAATTTAATACATTCAACTTCTGGGCACCCCTTTAATAGGCCTGCACACCTCTGCTTTTCTCACTTGACTTGTATGCTTGCTGACAGGTTCTGTTTGTTCCAAAACCTGTTAGTGCCAGCTGTAGTTAATACGGAAATTATGTCATTTAATTAAGATTGTATAAACTTGCTAATGTTAAATATCAAAAGCAAGAAGGTTATTTTTTTCCTGGGAAAATTAAGTTGATTCTTTCAAAAGATATAATGAAAAAGAATTGCTAGAAAACTGCTTTCAAATTAGCTTTGGGGAAGTTTCTATAAAAGACTAAGAGGAATATGTAGTCATATAACTTCAGATATACTCTTGGATTCTAGCTCCATTTATTTATTTATTTATTTAGAGGCGGAGTCTCGCTCTGTCACCCAGGCTGGGGTGCAATGGCGCGATCTCGGCTCACTGCAACCTCCACCTCCCGGGTTCAAGTGATTCTCCTCTCTCAGCCTCCCAAGTAGCTGGGATTACAGGTGCATGCTGCCACAACTTGGCTAATTTTTTGTATTTTAATAGAGATGGGGTTTTACCGTATTGCCCAGGCTGGTCTTTTACTGCATTTATTTTTTTTAAAACAACCTAAAGCAAATGACCTCTTTGAGGTTAGACATTTGTTTGTTATGGTATTCTCCGTGTTCACAATAGTGAAGGCAGGCTGAGCATGGTGGCTTACGCCTGTAATCTCAGCACTTTGGGAGGCCAAGGTGGGTGGATCACTGGAGGCCAGGAGTTTGAGACCAGCCTGGGCAAGATCGCAAGATCTCATCTCTACCAAAAATAAAAATTAGCTGAGCGTGGTAAATCTGTAGTCCTAGTTATTCAGGAGGCTGAGGTGGGAGCATTTTTTGAGCCCAGGAGTCCTAGCCTGCAGTGAGCTGTGATCATGCCACTGCACTCCCACCTGGATGATAGGGCAAGACCCTATTTCAAAAAAAAAAAGAAAAAAAAATACACATACACATATGTACACACACACACAGACACATATACACACACACTCACATATAGGATAGTGAAGGTGCTTAATAAATAATGATTAAATAAATAAATGTGTATTGACATAAAAAACACTAACAGGAGATATATGCTATGTTTCCAGTGGTTAAAACGGAAACAGTCTATATACGGTTTTAAAAAAGCCTCTATTTGCACAGGAAAAAGTCTCCTGAAATAAATATATTAAAATATTAATATGTTTTTTTCATCTTATGGAGAGAAGATTTTACTACAGTCTATATATTAATATAATAAATAAGAATTAGCAATTTTATATGCTTATGATTACTTATATGATAAAGTGAATAGCAAAGACTTGGAACCAACCCAAATGTCCAACAACAATAGACTGGATTAAGAAAATGTGGCACATATACACCATGGAATACTATGCAGCCATAAAAAATGATGAGTTCGTGTCCTTTGTAGGGACATGGATGAAATTGGAAAACATTCTCAGTAAACTATCGCAAGGACAAAAAACCAAACACCGCATGTTCTCACTCATAGGTGGGAATTGAACAATGAGAACTCATGGACACAGGAAGGGGAACATCACACTCCGGGGACTGTTGTGGGGTGGGGGAGAGGGGGGAGGGACAGCATTAGGAGATATACCTAATGCTAAATGACGAGTTAATGGGTGCAGGAAATCAACATGGCACATGGATACATATGTGACAAACCTGCACATTGTGCACATGTACCCTAAAACCTAAGGTATAATAAAAAAAAAAATAATAAAATAATAAAAAGAAAATATAAGAGAAAAAGAAATGTTCGAAAAAGTTGTCATCAGTAGAAATTGTGCAAGCAGCACTTTAAAGATGGAGTAGAATGGTTAGCAAACAGCTCTCCTTTGTGTTTCAGCATTTAAAAATAAAGCAAGAAGTTTATTTTTTTCCTGATTTGATTAAGTGGAGAGAATAAAAGAAGGGCAGCTAGCATATGGAGCCACAGAACTTCTGGCCAATAAGGAGTGTAGAACAACAACAACCAAAAATATAAACTCTTTACTTGTCTAATTGTTTAATTAGGAAGAGTAGTTTGCAGGTAGATGATGGAGAGTAGGTTCTGAAGGTCAGACGGATGAGGATAAAAACCTCCGAAAGAGCATTTGAGTGTAAACTGGCCTTATCTCTAGCAGGACATTCAAAATAAATCTACCCACTCACAGCCTTCAGAAGAATGCTATTTTTGGGACTCTCTTCCTATTATCGCACTGGTTAGATGTGATTCTTTTTCTACTTCCGTCTCTACCTCACTCTAGTGGCACTTTTTGTATGCATGACTTCTGCTGATATGTTTCTTTGAGGGTTGCATGTTTGATATACTTTTGAGTACCCCCTCCAAACCAATACACTGCTTAAGCCATGATATACACCAAATAAATGTTCATTGCATAAATAAATTCAAAGTATGCAAATTAGGCAAGAATTGACTGTGCACGGTCAGTTGAGTGTTTATTAGTAGTAATACAAATGCTACATCATATATCAACATCCATTTCTCAAAAAATATATTCTTAGTTTGGAACTTCTAATAAAAACACTATTTGTTAAACATTTGCCAGATCTTCTTGAGGAGAAACTAACTGAATTGCTTTTACAGCCCTGATCTCTACAGTTCTTAGAACAATGACCATAGAATTCTGAGTCCTTCAAGATTTTCAGGTCAGTGAAGGATTTAGACACAGGCAGTGAGTGTATGGATTTTTTCTGAGAAATTTCTTTGGATATTTAGATGGAAAGAATTTGTCGTGCCCTTAAGTTAGGTCTCCCAAGCTCAGCAACTAGGAAATAAATAGAACTTGCAAAGTTAAAATCCCATTACATGGAATTCTGTAGTTAAATAGGCATGGCAGTATGAGAGAAAAAATGTAAAATAAGTATGACCATGCTTATTTGAGGTTTTGACTATTACTGACACATGTAATGGTTCTTGTTAATAATAGGTCTCTTCTGAAAAAAACTTCAGAGAAAAAGAAAAACAGGAAAAATAAAAATCTTTATTAGAAACAATTCATAGTCATCTAAATCTCATAGACTATTATATACATTGGGATGAGTTAGAATAGGATATAAAAATGCTGTATAGTAATCCATAAGCTAAAACCCTAATGATATGAAAATGAAGAAATATAAAAAATAACTCAAGTTTCATAATCTCAACAATGGACTTTCTTAGCATTTTTGGGTTGATAGTCTAATATATCCTTTTCCTGAATGTTATGATCAATGTATTCATGATAAATGTTTTCAGTGAAGATTTTGATCTTTAAGTTATAAAATGTTTGTTAGGAAACCATTAGCATTACCCATTAGATCTACGAGGTTGGAGGAAGAGGGCTTGACTGGGTGTACACAGCTTTCTTCTCATGGCTCTGTTTGGGGAAGAAGAGATGTCCTGCTCCCCATTGGCACCAGACTCTTCTCATTACATCCTGGGCAGTGCGCATAGGAGAAAGAGAAGCCCGGAGCTGGCACAGGTGCAAAGGTGGTGAAATCATTGATGCTATGCTGTGAAAATTCTACCATCAATCAACTAGCACCAGTGGGAAGCTCATCAGAGGAAAAAACCTTTGCTTGTTCACAAGTCGGGACACATGTCCTCTAACGAAACTGTCAGTGTGTAGGTGTTGCCGTTACAACCATTTTCCTTTTCCTACTACGTAGAAAAAGCTCAGAGGGAAAGAAAATATCCCAGAGAAGGCAAGACCCTACAAGGCTGTGAATCGCCTCTCCAAGGTCTGGTGGGAGAATGCTGTCACTCACATTCCTTCCCAGAGATTAAGTCTGTGGTCACTTTGCTAATGGCTTGCTCAATTTAAAAACTGTTACTTAAGAGAAAAACACAGCTAGAACATAGTACACCCAACCTCAACTGGCTTTTCTACTATCTCAGGATCAAAATGTACCCTGTCTTCACTCTGCTAATCAAGTATTTGTATGCAAATGCGCTGTATTCATAAACCCAGTCTACTACTTACCAGGTATATTGTTGGAGTGTTTGCCTGTCCTCATTTACCGAAGGGCAGAATGTCCCATTTATTTCTCTTGAGCTAAAAGCTCCATTTGCCCTTATAAGACAAGAAATTAGCTCAAGCTTCAGCTGGTGAATCCTAGCCAAGTTTTTGAATACAAAATAAAATGACGCCATAATGGAGCTCTTCCTCTAGTTCTCAAGTTTTTGCTTTTTTTTTTTTTTTCAAAGCCTAATTCAAGAGAGCCAAAATGCTACATTTCTATGAATCAATCTTTGAACGGTTTAATTTCCTGCTTTCTTGGAAAAGTAAGTTTGTAAGATAAGTTATCTGGTAGATCTCGAAGACTTAAATATCATCATTACTTTGCTTTATTAATGACAGCTTCTTGACAACATGTCCCTGGAAGTGCAGTGGCATGATCTCAGCTAACTGCAACCTCCGTCTTTCAGGTTCAAGCTATTCTGCTACATCAGCCTCCCAAGTAGCCGAGACTACAGGTGTGTGCCACTGTGCCTGGCTAATTTCCTGTATTTTAGTAGAGGTGGCATTTCACCATATTGCCCATGCTGGTCTTGAACTCCTGAGCTCAAGCGATCCTCCCACCTCGGCTTCCCAAAGTGCTGAGATTATAGGCGTGAGCCATTGCGCCTGGCCCTTTTCATAACTTTTAATAAGTGCATGTGAAGTATATGGAACGTTAAACTCTCTGACCTTCCATGTAAACATATATGTATATGTGTGTATACATATATATACACATATACATATACACACATACACACATATGTACATACTTAGAGTCAATCCCCATTATTCACAGATTCTGAATTTGCAAATTTACCTACTTGCTAAAATTTACTTGTAACCCACAAATTAACACTCAAGACACTTTCTTAGCCATTCCCTGACAGACCATAGGGTTGTGAAAAATTTGAGTTGCCCAACATGCACACTTTCAGCTGAGGGTGACCAAGGTGACACCTGCCTTCTTGTTTCAGCTCTCATACTCTAAATGAGTGATTTTTTTTGTGGTCTATTTAATACCATACGTTTTGCATTTTTATTCTTTTTGCCAGTGGATTTTCTGTTTAAAACAGTCCCCAATCATAGTGCTAAAGTGCTGTTTAGTGTTTCTAAGTGTAAGATGGCTGTGATGTGCCTGACGGAGAAAATACATGTATTAAATAAGCTTCATTCAGGCGTAAGTAATAGTGCTGTTGGCCATGAGTTCAATGTTAATGAATCAACATATATTAAATAAGGTATCTTTAAAAGAAACACAAATAAACCAAACTTACATTTTAATTGGTTGATGAAAATGTTGTGAGGAAAGGGTGAAGGAACTAAAACCTATATTTCCCTAGAAGCAATGGTTTACTATTCACTCATTCAGTGTTTGTAGTGACTTTATAGAACATAACTACCATGAATAATAAAACTCTACTTGCATGGGTGTATGTGTGTGTACATATACCTATTTATTGTCATTTTAAAATTGATACATAATAATTGTACATATTTATAAGGTAAATGTGATATTTTGATACGAGCATACAATGTGTAATGATTAAATCAGGATAATTAGGTTATCCAGCCCCTCAAACATTTATTATTTCTTTGTGTTGACAGCATTCCAAATATTGTCTTCTAGCTATTTTGAAATTTACAATAAACTATTGCTAATTATTGTCACCTTACCATGCTGTCAAACACCAGAACTTAATTCCTTCTATCTAACTATTTTTGTACCCATTAACCATCCTCTCTTCATCGTCGCCTCTCTCCTTCCCTTCCCAGCCTCTGGTAAGCATCATTCTACTCTCTACCTTCATGAGAGCCACTTCTTCAGCTCCCACATATGAATTAAAACATTCAATATTTGTCTTTCTGTGACCAGCTTATTTCACTTAACATAATGTCCTCCAGTTCCGTCCATATTGCTGCAAATGCTAGAATTTCATTCTGTTTTATGGCTGAATAATATTCCACTGTTATATATACCACATTTTTTTTATCCATTCACTTCCTGATGGACACTTAGGTTACTTCCATATCTTGGCTATTGTGAATACTGCTGCAATAAACATTGTGATTTTTAGGTAATTAATTAAAAACCAGTAAGTTTACAGTAAATGGAAAATAGGCATCAAGGTAGGTACTGTGAAAGAAGCATCAAGAAGACATTGTTCTTGGCTTGAAATAGAGAAGATATGAGTACATTTCTTGGAGTTGAAAAAGAGGTGATATGGCCTGCTTAAGAATGAGGTTCAGGAACTAGGCAATGATGCTTCTAGTAAGAATGTACCAACATAGAGTGAGTGAATTGGAATGACAAGCATGTGCAATCATTTATGTTTTTCTGATTTGGGAAACATTTGAGAGTGGTGTAATTACTGGATAAAAATTGTGTGTATTTAAGAAGGCTATTCTAGATTTGAAAGAAAAAGAGGAACAAAGTGAGTACGATGGAAGACTGTGTAGCTCTGTCATCAAGAGTTGGAATTCTGGCGCCAGACTGCCAGGACTCAAACCCTGGCTCTGCCACTTCTTGACCGACTGGATGTTCCCCAAACCCATTTCCTCTTCTTCTTTGGCAGGCATGCAGACTACATAAATGTAATCACATAATTGAGTTCCAGACAACAGCATATGAAGGGCTGATGTGCGCCACGTCCAGAACTGGCTCATAAAAACCTTCCATGTGTGACTCCCCATGCTCCTTCCCCATATACCAGTTTACGAAGACAAGCACTATATGGCAGGCAGAATAATGAGCCTGCCAAAGACATCCATGTCCTAATCCCCAGAACCTGTGAATATTCTAGGTTACATGGCATAGGGGAATTCAGGTTGTAGATGAAATTAAGTTTGCTAAAATAGGGAGATTATCCTGATTGTCTGAGTAGGCCCAGTGTGATCAAAAGGCCCTTAAAAGTGGAAAGAATGGCAGAAGAAAGAACTATAGAGATGGCAGCATGAGAAGGACTTGACCTGATGTTTCTAGCTTTAAGATGTAAGAGGCACATGAACCAAGGAAAGCGGATGTCCTTTCAAGGATACAAAAGGCAAAGAAACGGCTTCTTCCATCGAGCCTCTAAAAAGGAATGCAGCCCCGCCAACATCTTAATCATTGCCCAGGGAAACTTGTGTCTAGTGTCTGATCTACAGATTTATGAGATAATATATCAGTGATGTTTTAAGCCACGGAGTCAGTGGTAGTTTGTCACAATAGTAATAGGAAATCCATAAACACTGCAACCTTGAAAGCCATGTGTTGAAGATGTCATAACCACCAGATGGAATGAGTCTGGCCTCTATGTCAGTTCTTAGAAGAGAGCTGCCAACCAATCAAAACACCTACTTTGGCTTTACGTGAACAACAAAGAAACTTCTATTGTCTGAGCCTTCATGCCTTTTGGAATCAGTTTCTTATGGTGCCCAGTGTTACCTTGGTTAAACACTTTGGCAAGTCAACCCCATTGCTTTAGTTTCCTCATCTGTAAAACATGATACAATATCACTTGCAAGGTTGGTCTTGCTCAGCTTAAATTTATCTTCAAGGTAAAAGTTTAATTTCTAGTCTGATATGTATTTAATAGGTATTTGATATTCTAGAATTCTTTCCTGGTTGTTGCAAGGATTCGATAAGCTAATAGATGTAAAATCACTTAGAATGAATACTGACACATATTGCATCCTATTAAATGTATCAACTATTATTATTCTTATGCAGTGATGTAAGGAGAAAAGCCAAGGTGGGATTTTGGAGGCCAATGAATCAATGTAAAATTGGCAGTGAACGTAGTAGCAGGGTTAAATTACTATAAAAACACTTAGATATGTGTGGAAAAGTATACATCTTTACTGTCTATAATTGATCTAACCTTGCTTTTGGTTCAGTAGAGTGAGAAGTACTGATGCTTTGATTATATAAAATAAAGAGGGCTTGCCCTATTGGGCTGTAAGTGATACATTTTGGAATGTATCCTTTTCCTTCTCCTCCCTGCCCCTTCTTATTAATTTTTTTCGTTTTGTAAATTATATTGCATTCCTTCCTTCTTTTTTGGAACTTTTTAATCTATTAAGTTCCTGGGATAATAAGATCAGTTTTCCTTCTTATAAACGATATGTTAATAGAAATATGAAGAGATAGAAACCATAAAATCTCAACCCTGAAATAAGGAACGTTTAAAAACATTTCTGAAGGTAAGCTTGGGAATATGTTGTTACCAACAGAAAGTTTAAGAAATGCAGCTGGGCGTGGTGGCCCACGCCTGTAATCCCAGCACTTTGGGAGGCAGAGGCGGGCAGATCACGAGGTCAGGGGATCGAGACCATCCTGGCTAAAGCGGTGAAACCCCGTCTCTATTAAAAATACAAAAAAATTCGCTGGGCGTGGTGGTGGGCGCCTGTGGTGCCAGCTTCTCCAGAGGCTGAAGCAGGAGAACGGCGTGAACCCGGGAGGTGGAGCTTGCAGTGAGCCGAGATCGCGCCACTGCACTCCAGCCTGGGCGACAGAGCGAGACTCCGTCTCAGAAAAAAAAAAAAAAGAAAATAAAGGAAAAGGAAAAGAAATGCTTTGCAAGGAAGCATCAGTGATTCCTTCACTTCATCTTCCTTAGTTACTATGGCAACAGTCAGAAGAAAAATAACCCCAAAACTCATCAAACATGGTCATCGGAACTCTTTCTCAGCTGCCCATCCTCCCATAGGCATTGAATGAATCCTGTGCCCTGGTGGCACACCTTTATTACTGACTCTCAGCAAGTGATTACTCTGCAAAATAAAATGAAAAAAAAAAATAGACAAAGAATGAAATTAATTAATTACATCATATTTCTAGGCTTCAGCATTTTCCATGGAAAAAATAAAAAAAAATGATAGTGTTCTAATGCCTTAAAGTCAACAACTTCCAAATTTGGGTGAAATGAGTCGTTTTATGAAATTATTTAATATAAATTATGTAAAATTTGGACATTTATAAAAATCAACTTTTAAACATATGAGCTGGGAGGAAGCTATGGTTTAGAAACGATTGTAAAGTATGTGGCTGTTTGTATATTATTTTTTCCTGCCTTTTAGGTATTTCCATGCTGTTTTGTGCTAATAGTGAGGAAAACCAGGTGTTAACTGTCAGGCTATTCCAAGTCATTTTGCCTTTTTGATTTAAATAAAACGATTTAACTCTCACCCTACAAAAAGCAGAAACCCAAGTCTCTTCCAAAAGTCGTGGGGGCTCTGGAAGTGATACTTTTCCTCACTGCTTCCAGCCGTGTCTTCCCTTTGCCTGAGGTCTTGTCTATTGCAGGTATTTTCCCTTTAGTGCTGTCCACCACTGACTGACATCCAGATTCTTTCATCATCCAAATGACCACACGCATGCTGAGAGTCTGTAATGGATTTTAATAAAATTTAGGGCTTAGGTGGGTGATGTATTACACAGCATTATGCAACAAGTGAGTTAAAATTGAAAAACAGAAGTGGTGGTTCGTGCCTGTAATCCCAGCACTTTGGGAGGCCGAGGTGGGTGGATCACCTAAGGTCAGGAGTTTGAGACCAGCCTGCCCAACATGGTGAAACCCTCTCTCTACTAAAAATACAAAAATTAGCCAGGCGTGGTGGTGCACCCCTTTGATCCCAGCTACTCGAGAGGCTGAGGCAGGGGATTCATTTGAACTTGGGATGCAGAGTTTGCAGTGAGCTGAGATCGCACTACTGCACTCCAGCCTGGGCAACAGAGCGAGACTCCATCTCAAAATAAATAAATAAATAAATAAATAAATAAATAAATAAATAAATAAATAAAATAAAATAAAATAAAATGAAGAACAGGGCCGGGCATCGTGGCTCATGCCTATAATCCCAGCACTTTGGGAGGTTGAGCCGGGCAGATCGCTTGCACTGCACTCCAGCCTGGGCAACATAGTGAGACTCTGTCTCAAAAAATAAAATAAAATAAGTAACATAACTCGCTTACTAAAGTCACTTGGCCCTTTTCCCTGAACATCTCACCGTGTAGAGCCCTGGCTCCTGGCCATCTTGCTGGGCTCCTCCTTCTTTTCTCTACAGGTCCTCGAATTCCCTGTGTCTCTCTCTTAAGCTGTTGGAGAACCTCCAAATTCCTTTTAATGTAGTGTATTGTACAAATTTATTTCTCTTTATTTCATTTTTTCCCTTGCAGATTATCATTTTTACATTTCCTTTTCAAATCTAAAACTACCATTAATAGTTTTGCTTAAATAAAGAGCCACTTATCCTAGAGAGAAATAATGTCACTTACATAGGAAGTACAATTCCTCTAGTCAATTTTGGCCCTGAATAACAGTTTAATTTTCTTTCACAGAGAATTTAAGGTAGAAATGTATGTTTGTACAAGATACTAATTTTACGTGGATTATGCTATGCATTTCAATAATTGTAACTAATTGATTGGTTTTAGTGATAAATTATCTTCTCAGTTTTAAAGGTGAGAAAGATGAGGGGCATGGATGTTGTCACTTATTTAAAATCACGAAGCCAGCAAGTGAACAGAAGCAGAATTTGGTCCCAGGCCTTTGAATTTCTATGCCAGGATTCTTTACATTATACCAGTTGACACCAGTATACATTAATATGAAGGCTGCATATAGAAACCCCAACATAATTCTTGAAAATTGCCCTCTCACAGTGGTCTCTGAGGTGCTGGCTTAAAGTAAGGAAATGGAAAATGTTATAGAAAGGTCAGAGAAGAGCCATTGACTATTAAACAATGGGAAATTGGACTTAGTGTAGAAGACTAGAAAATGTGATCAGATTAATAGTCTGCCACGCTATGATATGCCATGACAGTGTCTTTAAGGCAGGTTTTATGAAAGGACATGTTTGTGTTCTGTGACATTAACTTCAAAAGGTTATGGTTGTAGCTGAAAAAATTTCTAACTTCCCTTAGTTGATTTGTGGAATCATGTGTGAATTCAACTAAACTCTTCAAAGACCTACTTTTTGTTCTTGTTGTTTTTTTTTTTTTTTTTATCTACAATGTTTGGATTTCATAAATAGGCTCTATAAAGTAATATTTTTCTATATTTAAAAACACCCTTTAAAAACTTAGTGATGGGATAAACGTATCCTGCCATCGTGGCATACTAAATAATGAAGTACAAACTTAACACATAAGTGTTGGGTTAAAACTTACACACTACGGTCAGGCAAAAAATAGTTACTGTCTACCTATAACTGATCTCATCTTGTTCAGGAGTCTCCATTTATACTGAAGCTGGACTGAGGCTGTCCAGCAGTAGAATTAAACATGCCAATTAAAGAACGATAACCCAGTTCTTTTTCCACTTAAGACAATTTCTTTCAGATTAATTCAGTATTATTTGAGTAAATAGACAATTCAGGGTTTAATTCTCTGCCAGGTTTCTTCCCTCTCTTGCAGGCCTCTCTCTTCCCTCTTCCTTGTTAAGAAGGGATCGGGTGCTGGGAGATCCCAGATATCCCCCTGGCATTCATGGGAATAGTGCTTAACTCCAGTGGAGCTGTCTTATCCCGCTGTCTCTGTACAGAGGCCTCTGACCTCACTGCTGTGTCTTGTGCTCTGTTCTCAGGGCATGGGCAGTGCATGGTGACTGCTCCAGGGTTTTAAACCAGGCTCCCTCCTCTGTTCTCAGCTGGGACTCCCAGCTGATTTCTTGTCTGATTTTCCTTCACTACATTACCCAGCTAGTGGCTCACTTTCCCCTGTTGGGAGACAATTTCCCATGGCTATCTGATATTTCTGCATGTTTTGTGAGCAATGAATGGATAGTTCTTTGTTTTGGACTATCATTTCGAGGATCTCAACAGTCTCAGGAGGTAGAGATACTGTCTTCTTTGGAGCACAGAGCAGGGATGTTTACTGTCCATATGAAAGAGCTGGGTTCCTTAACCTTTGAGCAGCTGTCATTCAGTCTTCTTTCTGTTTCCCTGTGGGACTGGGGCTTGCAGAAGCAGCATGAGAGGTACTGATAGCCAGACCATGGTGGTTACTCTGACTCATCAACCTGACCTTCATCTCTGTCCCAGGGGTCTGATGATTTCTTCCAGGATCTAGGAAACAGTGGCAGTCTAACTTATTAGCTGGTAAGTAGGGTAACATCGCAGACCCTTCTCAGTTCTCAGCACACCCCTCAAGAACACAGCCTTCACCTTTCTCCTGAGTTTCACATGGTTCGGGGGACACTTGGGAAATTCACAATCCCTTCTGCACCGTTCACAGGCCGTGAAGAACTGGAGAGTGCAGTCTCAAGGTCCCTCCCTGCCTAAAGATGCTACGCTTCCCTTTCCATGCTACCACAAGTGACTCCCGTACTGGCGCCCCATGACAGGGCCTCATGAGACAGAGCCAGTGGGAAATAAGGCTTCTGGCTCACTCACTAATCTTGATTCTTGATCTATAAAAAGAAGTTTTGTTGTTTATAAACCCTCTTTTTCCTGTCCACAAAGTCTCCTTTTCAAGGTTGTAGCATGACTTTGTGTCTCAAGGTACCAAGTTGTAAGTCAAAAGCTGTAACTGACTCCTTTTATGTGTATTCTTGCTCAAAAGATCCTGATTCTCCTTTCAGCCATGTGTGACCTTGGCTAGACAGAGGACAAATAATTTTGATATGGTTCCAAATATTATTCCTGTAGCACCTAGACATATTTGCAAATATGGATAATGAATAGACACATACAGGCTTCTTTAACTTGCCTTGGAACATGAGAGTAAATAACAAAAAATCAATTCAAAAGTATGCATTTACAAACCTTTCAGGCTATAATGACTTCAGTCAGTTCTGTTGATTTATATTAGTCAATGGAGTCAGGAATCTATTAATTCAACAGTATTTAATATAAATGCTGCTAACCTTTTTCTTCATTAGAAACCAAATATGAAAACGAAACAAAGCAGTCCTGGAGTAGAATTGTTTTTATTTCCCTGGAAAAGAAAATTCTCAGGGATGAGCTATTACATTTTTTCAAATACAGGTCAGCTTTAAGAGAAAACAGGTTTAAACTGTCACATAACCGCAGCACATGTAGGGGCTGTTCCTCATGGTGTTCTCAGAGGCTTCTTGAGATGTATGCTCAAGGGGGTGCTGAAGAAGTAAAGAAACGTTTTTTCACAGTTTGGGCATGGAAACCAGCTCAAATGAGCTTGCAGAGTTTTTTACCTGGAATATCTACATCTGTATCTGTGCCTATCTCTGTATTTGTCTATATTATTCACTCAACTGATGCTTTAATGATTTTAAAACTTACTTTAAGTTAGAAAATGATTTTACTTGAGAAGTTGATAGATTAGATTTATTTTATTATTTTTAAAATTTATATAAACTCAAGGGGTACAAGTGCAGGTTTGTTACATGGATATGTTGTGTAATGGTGAAGTTTGGGCGTTATAGTGTAACTATCACACCAATTGTGTGTATTGTAATCATTAAGTAATTTACCATCCCTCAACCTACTTTCGCTGTCCCACCTTCTGAGTCTCCAATGACTATTTCAGCCCATACCCCTGTGTACACATTATTAGCTTCCACCTACATATGAGTACATAAGGTATTTGACTTTCTGTTTCTCAGTTGTTTCACTGAAGATAATGACCTGCAGTTCCATCAATCATTTTAAAATAATAAAGTCTACCCTTCCAAAGGCACTATAATGTTATCTTAATAATGATCTTAAGTAACTCTCTTAAATTAATAATAATAACAATTTTCTTAAAATAGGATTTTCAGTAATGTTAAATAAATGCTTGAAATGAGGGAGTTAAGCTAATCTCATAGTTTGCCTCCAGCTCTGACGAGCTGTGAATCCACAGTGCTGCAAAATATAGATAATATTTCAGAACCTCTTTATTGGGTGACATTGTTCTAAGTGTCATTCATAATTAATTTCATTTAAAATTTGATGCCCACAGGTTTAGAATTTTGCCCAAATGTTTGGATTAAAAACAAAGTACCTTTGCAATTTTTTATTATATCAGTACTATTAAATTCATTTTGAAATAGCATACTAATCTAAAATATAGAAGGTTCAAAATGTCTATGATTTACCTAGTGTAAATCAAGGATAGGACTATTGACTCATCTGTCACTGATATTGGGCTGGCACTAAGCTAACGGGCAACACTGAGGCATTTTGGCCTCTTTTTTCTAAATTGTTCACCTCACTTTTTGGCTTCTCTCTGTCTTTCCATTTCCTTTTCTCTGAAGGTAGGGAGGGATATTTTCTGTTCTTTCAGGGTTTTCCATTGTCCGCTTGGGCGTCCATAATAAGATAACAGAGACTGGGTGGCTTAAACAACAGACGTTTATTTGGCCACACTTTTGGAGGCTATACATCGAGATCAAGGTGCTGCAGGGTTAGTGAAGCCTCTGTTTGTGTTGTTGATAGCCACCTTCTTGCTGCATCTGCACATGGCCTTTCCCCTGAACTGATGTACTCAGGGCTGGTGTCAGGGCTGAGAATGGGTGAACTCTGGTGTCTTTCCTCTTCTTGTAAGGACACCAGTCCTATTGGATTAGGGCCCCACTGTTATGACCTCATTTAACTGTAATTACCTTCCTGAAAGCTCTGTCTCCAAATACAGTCACATTGAAGATTAGGGTTTCAATATGTGAATTTTGGTAAGACACATTTAGTCCCTAACAGCTGTCATCAGGCTCTTCTCATGCTGTGAAGTTTTTTCTCATCCTCTGCCTTTAGCTCTCCTCAAAATGTATCTGTCTTCACTCTCAGAATTCTTTCTTTTCTCATCAAATGAAATAGTTTTTAGTGACTACTAATGAGTCCAGACGTTAACTAGAGTGTAGGATGATATATTTGTATTTTAAAAAGAAAAATTCCATAAAAACTACCTTACTGCAAGTTACATAAGATAAAGATACACAGTTGCTACAGGTGACAATTTTAGCCACACATAAGTAGAAAACATAAAGGCTTTTAGCTTTGCACCCTTAGGTCATTCTGTTAGAACTCTGCTTTGCCGGCCGGGCACGGTGGCTCACACCTGTAATCCCAGCACTTTGGGAGGCCGAGGCGGGCGGATCACGAAGTCAGGAGATCGAGACCATCCTGGTTAACACAGTGAAACTCCATCTCTACTAAAAATATAAAAATTAGCCGGGCATGGTGGCGGGCACCTGTAGTCCCAGCTACTCAGGAGGCTGAGACATGAGAATGGCGTGAACCCGGGAGGCAGAGCTGGTAGTGAGCCGAGATCGCGCCACTGCACTACAGCCTAGGCAACAGAGCAAGACTCCGCCTGAAAAAAAAAAAAAAAAAAAAAAAAAAGAACTCTGCTTTGCCTGTGGATAGCAACAATTCTAGGCTTCTGGCAGGTTGCCCATATTAAAAAGGGAAATTACAGACTTCCACCCTTTTGGCTCTCTGACCAGCACCATGGTGGGTGGCAAGAACAAGCGCCTTATGAAAGGCGGCAAAAAGGGAGCCAAGAAGAAAGTGGTTGATCCATTTTTAAAGAAAGATTGGTTTGATGTGAAAGCACCTACTATGTTCAATACAAGAAATACTGGAAAGATGCTCATCACCAGGACCCAAGGAGACAGAATTGCATCTGAAGGTCTCAAGGGTCGTGTGTTTGAAGTGAGTCTTGCTGATTTGCAGAATGATGAAGTTGCATTTAGAAAATTCAAGCTGATTACTGAAGATGTTCAGGGCAAAAACTGCCTAACTTCCATGGCATGGATCTTACCCGTGACAAAATGTGTTCCATGGTCAAAAAATGGCAGACAATGATTGAAGCTCATGTTGATGTCAAGACTACCAATCGTTACTTGCTTCGTCTCTTCTGTGTTGGTTTTACTAAAAAACTCAACAATCAGATACAGAAGACCTCTTATGCTCAGCAGCAACAAGTCCGCCAAATCCAGAAGAAGATGATGGAAATAATGACTCGAGAAGTGCAGGCAAATGACTTGAAAGAAGTGGTCAATAAATTGATTCCAGGCCGGGTGCGGTGGCTCACGCTTGTAATCCCAGCACTTTGGGAGGCCGAGGCGGGCGGATCACGAGGTCAGGAGATCGAGACCACGGTGAAACCCCGTCTCTACTAAAAATACAAAAAAATTAGCCGGGCGTGGTGGCGGGCGCCTGTAGTCCCAGCTACTTGGAGAGGCTGAGGCAGGAGAATGGCGTGAACCCGGGAGGCGGAGCTTGCAGTGAGCCGAGATTGCGCCACTGCACTCCAGCCTGGGCGACAGAGCGAGACTCCGTCTCAAAAAAAAAAAAAAAAAAAAATTGATTCCAGACAGCATTGGAAAAGACATAGAAAAGACTTGCCAATCTATTTATCCTCTCTATGATGTCTTCCTTAGAAAAGTAGAAACGCCGAAGAAGCCCAAGTTTGAACTGGGAAAGCTCATGGAGCTTCATGGTGAAGGCAGTAGTTCTGGAAAAGCCGCTAGGGACGAGACAGGTGCTAAAGTTGAACGAGCTGATGGATACGAACCACCAGTCCAAGAATCTGTTTAAAGTTCAGACGTCAAATAGTGGCAAATAAAAAGCGCTATTTGTGAAAAAAATAATAATAAAAAAGGAAAATTACAAACAAAATATCTCCAGTTAATCGGCCTTAATAAAAAATGAACAGCACTTTGGTTATTCTAATGTACTATCAAATACCAGTAAAAAATGCTGCAAGATAGGTGAACTGGAGGATTACACAAACATTCAAGACCATGCAAGGAAAGACTTTTCTTGACCTCCTGACCTTGGAGAATGGATCTTGAAAAGCTACTTCCATCAAAATAAAGATTGTTGTCACAAACATATCCACTTCAGTGGAGGACTTTAAGGAATTTCCTGGCACCCAACATCCAAGGATGCTTTGAACTTTTGTTCTTCTAGCTGCTGATTTGTAGAGACCTTGTTTGAAATAATGTTTCTGGTTTCCTTGATACAACGATAATCCTACTAATTCTCTACAGTTAGGCTTTGTTAAAAAATAATATGAACTGGCTTTCAGCTCTGCCTGTGGATTTACTCCTAATGGAAGAGCATTATATTAAGCTTATAATTTTGAACCCGCCAAATTTTTCAAAAGGGCTATTTTTTGTCTCAGTATCCGGAAACACACTCACAATTGAGGAATCTTTCTTTTCAAAAGCAACTTATTTGGTGAGTAACAATACCTGTGACTGCAGAAAAGCCAATATATCTCTCACAACACTAATCACATGATGTTTGGAAGAAAAGCATTATGGCTGCTATTTACATGTGGAGAGATCTATTTGTGCACCCCATCTTTCTGTTCATTATAAGCACATTACAGTCTCCTGTTCACCTTAATTATTTTTTCAGAACCCAATAGTTATTGTTGAAATTTGTGTGTCTCATGAGCTAGATGGAAATAGATAATTCTTGAACAAATGGAAGATTCCAATACAACAGATTTGGCCTCTGACATTCAGAGGCCTTGATAATTTGGTTAAAGTCACTGGGTAGATTTTAGGCAGACAATATTTGCCCAGTGGCTCAGAGAGCTGGATTGTGTTGGGGCTAAAGGAAAGCAAGAGAAGTCTTTATGTGATCTTAGAGCATGCTTAGGGGATTCTGTTTTACACAGCATCAGTAGGACATCATCCTAGTTGATAAAGAAATCATCACAAGAATATATTTGGATTAAGTGCAGATCTTGAACATCAAATAAGGTCAGGCTAATAACTTTTATGAGAACTTTTTCTTTGTTTGCTGACTGTGAGATCATAGGTTAGTATGAGTAATACTCACCAATTGTTTAAGTACCCATAGATAGTGCCTTGCTGATTTTGTAGGCTGTAAGAATAAAGAAGATTTTTAGGAAGGAAAAGCAATCTTCCTAAGTATCCTTGGAAGTTGCAGACTTCTACTGTTACTCTAAAAGAGTTTAATCGTGTGGAAAGTTGAAAGAGAATATTTGTTTTGTGCATTGTTTTCCTGGATGATAACTGCCAAATGGAGGCACAGGCTCTGATAATGTCCATTTACTTCATTTCTTTCTATGTTCATTTTTTTTTCTTCTTGTGGAGATGAAGTTCTCACTGTGTTGCTAAGGCTGGTCTCAAGCTCCTGGGCTCAAGTGATCCTCCTGCCTTGGCCTTCCAAAGTGCTGGGATTACAGGCATGAGACACCGTGCTTGGCCTCTATGTTCATTTTAATTCTGGCCTAATGGTCTGATTTGCTGCTATCTCTAAGAACATCATTATAAAAATTTATACTGTTGATTGTTGCAAGATGCTACATCTAAAATTTAAAAACCAAACAAACCAAACAATCTGGCTTCAAATCTGAAGTTAAGGCACAGGGAGGAGTCTGTTTGTATATTCTCATCTGTTCTTCTGACACGCTTTGTTCTTTTTCTGTGGAAGCTCAACAACAGATATGTGCAGAGCTTACTAGTTTGTTGTGTTTCAGCTCAGATCTTTCCTGGAATCATTAATCTTAAACTTGAACATGATAGATACTTCAGGCTGTATGCTTCAACTGCCTTTGTCAAAATAGGCATTTGCATTATAATAGGAAAGTATATGAAATTGCCCTGTTTGTTAGACATTCTGCACAGTTTGATTTTTTTTCTGGAAGTAGCACTGTTGCTTCTGTTCAGAGCAGGTATGTTTGCTCTATTTATGTTTAAATAGCATTGGTTAGGCCTTGAGTATGTTGGGTTAGCAGGTAGAATGCTCCACTGCAAGTAACAGAATAGCTGACTGAAATAGAATTAAATGATATGGCTTGATTCTTTTTTCATGTAACAAAAAGTCCAGATGTTAGTGTGTTCCAGTTTGTTTTAGGCATTCAATAATAGTATACAAGACCCAATTTCCTTCCATCTGTAAGCTCTGTCATCCTCAATATGTCAGTGATGTCATGTCTATATCTATGGACTCAAGATAGTTGTAAAAGCTTGTAGGATCATGTCCTCATAACACTCTTTTGAAGTCAGGAGAAAGGGCAGCGTTAAAAGTCATGCAGTGGAAAATTACAGCAAAGAGTGATTCTCATATTGGTTTCCTTTTATTCCTGGTTGAATAAAAGCAAGCAAAACAACTATCAGGCATTTTAGCCTGTCTCTAGAATCTGGCCCTTCCTACATGGAGGAAGGGTGGCGGGCATAGCTGTGGGAGAGTAAGCCAATGCTGCCTTGCTCTCGGGCAGTTGCCCCACTATCTCTGGTGCTATCCTTCCTCTTCTTGGTGTTTCCCATAAGGAGACCCAGGCCACACATCCCTGCCTACCATCTGAAGAAGAAAAGGACATGTCCCAGAAAAACTTTTGACCCACTTTCCATAGACAAAGCAAGACCATATATGAAACTCATTCTCTCTGCTATGTTCAGTAATCTTAGAGAAGAAATTTAGGTTTTTGTGTCTTCTAAAATGCTGTAAGATTTGTCATTGTTTACTAATTGCTACCTTCTTCTTGAAAGCCAATTGAGGAGAGTTTTGGGGCAACATTTTCTGTTGGTTTTCTTCTGATTTCTTTTGTTATTTCTTTATAATTGTTTCTCAGCTTTTTCCTCCTATCTGTCTGGGGTTCACTGGGTTCCTGACATACATGTCTTTGCATGCTACTCCTCTTCATAGTGTAATCTTATGTGCTCCTTTGGCAGCAAGTATAGCCTAAATGAGTTGATGACTTCCAAGCCTGGATCTCCAGCTTGCGTTTCTTTATTACACTCCAGTTCCATACACCCAGTTATTACTGTGTAAACATTTTTATTGGCTGTCTCGTTGGTATTTTGAACTCAGATATTACAGACTGAATTAAACTTTTTTCCTCTTTGCGCTGACCCCTCCCCTGGCTTGCTTCATTTCCTTCATTTCTGTATCACTGAATGGCCCCTCGGATATACCCAGTGGTCCAGGTCCTCTTCCTCTTCTCTCGAATCCAACCTCCCCCAAAATCCTGTTGACTGTGCCTCCTAGGTATTTTTGTAATCAGTCTCCTTCTGTCCACTTCTACTGACACTGCCTGAGTTCAGTCGCTTCTCTTGTTTTACCTTGGTTATTCATTGCAGACCCTCATAACAGCTGTCAGCATCCCTCCTTTCTGACCCACAGCTTTCCTTTCTGTAACCCCAAATCAGGCTGATTGTACTTGAAACTCACATCTGAATAAAAGATTTCCCCTGTTTAAAATCCTTAGATAGCTTCACATAACCTTCAGGATAAAAATCCAGACTCATAACTTGTCAACATGAGATCTTCAATGGACTTTAACATTTTTTGGTTCACAGACATCTTTTTTTTATTGAAGAGTTTTTTTTTAATTTTTGGTTTTTTATTTTACTTTAAGTTCTGGGATACATGTGCAGAATATGCAGGTTTGTCACATAGGTATACATGTGCCATGGTGGTTTGCTGCACCTATCAACCCATCATCTAGGTTTTAAGCCCCGCATGCATTAGGTATTTGTCCTAATGCTCCCCCTCCCCTTGCCCCCAACTCCCCAACAGGCCCCGGTGTGTGATGTTCCCCTCCCTGTGTTCATGTGTTCTCACTGTTCAACTCCCACTTATAAGTGAGAATATGCAGTGTTTGGGTTTCTGTTCCTGTGTTAGTTTGCTGAGAATGATGGCTTCTAGCTTCATCTATGTCCCTGCAGAGGACATGAACTCATTCTCTTTTATGGCTGCATAGTATTCCATGATGTATATGTGCCACATTTTCTTCATCCAGTCTATCATTGATGGGCATTTGGGTTGGTTCCACGTCTTTGCTATTGTAAATGGTGCTGCAATAAACATATGTGTGCATGTGTCTTTATAGTAGAATGATTTATAATCCTTTGGGTATATGCCCAGTAATGGGCTTGTTGGGTCAAATGGTATTTCTGGTTCTAGATCCTTGAGGAATCACCATACTGTCTTCAGTTATGAGGAAAGGTATGAAACCTTTCTGCCTGCTTTGGTGTTAAATGCTAAGTTTCTGTTCACAGGCCTGTCTCTGCATTTTTTGGGCAAGAACTTTAAAAACATGGTCTAGTCCTTTGTAGCTGTAGTTTATAACGTGTCTGATACATTGCAGCCATTTAAAAAGTGATGAATTATTAACTGAAAATCTTTCTCTTTAAATGTGTGTGTTTATGGTCAATAGTGTAAGCAATCTGAATATGTATATTACTTTAGGGACTATGTCTGTTTCCATATTTCAATGGTGCCCCATTTTTTTCATTTAATTGGGATTCTCATTATCTTATTTTTCCCTCCAGTGGAATTATCTGACAATCTGACATGATTGTAGGCTGACTCCAGTCCTCAAAATTTCTATTACAAAGTCTATTCAGAATGGAATAATAATTACTTGGTACTGGCAGAGTAAGTACCCAGAAGATGATCACTAATACTCTCAGTTCTTGATAATGTTTCATAAAAAGGGGTAAGTTAACCTCCATCCCAATTCTATTTCTTTAAGATATTGAGTCATAGATTTACAGGATGTAGGTTGTGTCGCTTCTCTTTTCTTTTTAACCATTTTCTTTATTAACATGTCTCCAGAAATCCTCTTTCTCTCTTGACAATGCATTCACTGATTACACATTTTACCCTCTGAAGCCAACTCCATGGTTTAAATCATTTTAGGCTATCAAGAAAATTACACAGACAAATTCAGTATCAAGCTGAACTAGATACTTAAATGAAAATAATTGGAATGATATTCAGAAAACATCCTGTGTAAACAATCAAATGGCAAATATAGTTTTAAGAAATTATAAATGCACTGCATTTAAATAATTACATGAAAATGTGCATTTTGAACATGACAGAATAAAACATAAATGGATGTTGAATAAAAGCTCAAAAGCATAGGCAACAGAAGCAAAAATAGACAAATGGGATACATCACATTGAAAAGCTTCTGCACAGCAAAGGAAACAATCAATAGAGTGGAGAGACAACCTACAGAATGGGAGAGAGTATTTGTAAACTATGCAGTTGACAAAGGGTTAATATCGGGACTATCTAAGGAACTCAAACAACCCAGTGCCAATACAAACAAATAATCCAATTTAAAAACGGGCAAATGACCCGAATAAACATTTCCTTAAAAAGACATACAAATAGGCTGGGCGCGGTGGCTCACGCCTGTAATCCCAGCACTTTGGGAGGCCGAAGTGGGCGGATCACGAGGTCAGGAGTTCGAGACCAGCCTGACCAATATGGTGAAACCCCATCTCTACTAAAATTACAAAAATTAGCCAGGCATGGTGGTGCACACCTGTAATCCTAGCTACTCCAGAGCCTGAGGAAGGAGAATCGCTTGAACCCGGGAGGCAAAGGTTGCAGTGAGCTGAGATTGTACCACTGCACTCCAGCCTGGGTGACAGAGTGAGACTCCATCTCGAAAAAAAAAAAAAAAGGAAAAAGACATACAAATAGCAAATATGAAAAAATGCTCAGCATCACTAATATTAGAGAAATGCAAATCAAAACGGGGGTATCACTTCACCCCCGTTAGAACAGTTTTACCAAAAAGACAAAAAACAACAAATACTGGTGAGGTTGTGGCTAAGGGGGATCTCTAATGCACTGTTGGTAGGAATGTAAATTAGTACAGCCACTATGGAAACAGTATGGAAGTTTCTCAAAAAACTAAAAATAGAACCACCGTATGATCCAGCAACCCCATTACTGGGTTTATATCCAATGACAATGAAATCAGTGGCTAGGTGCGGTGGCTTATGCCTGTAATCCCAGCATTTTGAAAGGCTGAGGCGGGTGGACCACTTGGGGCCAGGAGTTCGAGACCAGCCTGGCCAACATGGTGAAACCCTGTCTCTACTAAAAATACAAAAATTAGCCAGACATGGTAGCACATGCCTGTAATCCCAGTTACTCAGGAGGCCGAGGCAGGAGAATTGCTTGAACCCGGGAGGTGGATGTTGCAGTGAGCCGAAATCATGCCATTGCACTCAAGCCTGGGCAACAGAGCAAGACTCTGTTTCAAAAAAAAAAAAAAAACAAAAACGAAATCAGCATGGTGACAAGATACTTGCACTCCTATGTTTATTGCAGCACTATTCACAATAGCCAAGATATGAAACCAACCTAAATGTCCATCTACAGATGAATGGATAAAGAAAACGTTGTATATATATATATATATAAAATCACATTTAATAATAGTATTCTGTTACATATATGTGTATGTACACATACATATGTGTATGTGTTTTAGACATATATGTAATAGACATACCATTCAGCCATAAAGCAGGATAAGATCCTGCCTGTTTGAAGCAACATGGATGAAACAGAAAGTTATTATGTTAAGTGAAATAAGCCAGGCACAATAAAAACAACCTCCACATGATCTCACTCATATGTGGAATCTAAAAGAGTTGATTTCATAGAAATAGAGAGTAGAATGGTTACCAGAGACTGAGAAGGGAAGGGGAGAGAGGACAAGACCTGGAGAGGTTGGTCAACAGACAGAAAGTTACAGTTAGACAGGAAGAATAAGTTCTTGTGTTTTATTACACAGTAGGGTCACTATAGCAAATAACAATGTGGTGTATATTTCAAGATAGCAAGAAGAGATTTTGAATGTTACCACCACAAAGAAATAAACAATCAGTGTTTAAAGTATGGATATGATAACTACCCTGATTTAATCATCATACAACATACACAAGCATTGAAACATCGCACTGTACCCTATAAATATGCACAATTATGTATCAATAAAAATAATTTAAAAATAGATATTCACAAGTGAAAAGGCAGCTGTGGAGGCCTTTTCTAATCACAGAAAATTGTGCCTTTAAAAAAAATCTTTCTTGCACAAGTAACAGCCATAATTTCTTCAGAATGCTTAACATGCATGTTGATTCAATCTAATAGGACAGGCATAATTCTTCTGTATATGGTAGAGTGACCTGGTTTTAAAAACTGCCACGAGTGGCTAGAATGAAATTATAAAGAGCATGCGTTCTAGTGCTTGAGTGCCTGGCTCCAAATTCCAGTTCTGCAATTTACCAGCCATGTAAATCTTGGCAAGTCACTCAATCATTTTGTACCCCAGCTTCCTCTTATGTAAGCTGGGAATAATAATAGTACTTGAAAGGGGTAACATGAGAATTCAGTAAGTATATTTGTCATGTGCTCAGAACTACATCTGGTACTCTGTACATGAGGTCTAAAAGGCGGAAGGGTGGCCATTATTGTCAAGGACACCCAGTCTTCATTGAGCACATTAAAGATGCCAGCACAGTGTGTCTACCTTGTATGCATCGTATCATTTAATCTTAAAATCCCTTTTTAAAGTAGATTTTTTAAACCTGCATTTTACAAATGAGGAAACTGAGGCTTAGTGGTTAAACACTTGCCCCAGCTTAGTAATGACCATGCTGGGATCCAATTCACTGTCCTACTATAATAGGGCTCTAAGGAATTTGCTTAAGAAAATGGCTCATTTTAACATCTGATATCAAATTGAAAAAATAAAGTTATCCAGATTATCATAAAGATGTCTTTTCAGAAATCATGGTAAGATGATAAGAGAAGGTATTTACTTTTCCTCAGGTATATTTCTTGTGTTGTTGCCTGCCCTAGTTTATTAAACCCTTGACATGACAAAAAATATGCATGTAAAATCTAATTAGAAAGTACCCCTTGATTTTGAAACCAGCACATACACAGTTTTCTGAGTCCAATAAAAGAAAATAAGAGGGCTTATTGTGAGGCAACTACAAGTGAAATGGCCTTCAATAGGTGCTACTGTACAGAAAAAAACGTATCAGTAATTATTGTGAATTTGAGATAATAGAAAACAATGAAAGATAAATGATCTAAACTTTAGTCTCTTCAATATGACATTAAATATTACTATAATATTTGTGTCATATTTTAACATATGAAAATCATTCATAATGATATGTCTCTAATTGGAGCTACCAATTCCTCATGATAAGCACTGCCATAGTACTTTGTAGGTCATGCTCATAGCATCCATAGTCTTTATTCATATGTGTATATATCCCACAGTGTGTGAGGTCCTACTGTGTGTGGGACCCTGTGCTATGTGGGCTGAGAAGACCATGATGAGTAAAATAGACTGCTATGACTCTTGCCAACACAGAGCACATAGTGTAATGAGGAAGAATGATTAAAAGAGTAAAATAGTACATCTTCATTCTAAATCATCTGCTTTTCAGCTAATGGTGACTTTATTCCCCCATAAGGATGTGTGAATATTTATTTTATATTTGTTCACCTAAGGAGGTTACTTGAATTGTTTCGTTAAAATTAAAGCCTATTTTAAAGGTAAATTAAATTTTTCCCAAAAGAAAAAAATGACTTTCCACCTGCAATATGTAATGTTTCCAAACTGTGCTCCTAGATTTAGGTCTCTCAAAGGTTACCCCATTTCACAGTGACACTGACCTGGTTTGCTTTCTAATATTATCTTCTTTGATAGAAATGTTATGATTTTCAAGTTTCTTGAGGTACTCCCTGTCTTTTTAAGATCTTGTATTTTCTTATTTTAAAAATACTTACATTTAGACTGCATCACCCTTCACATCAGTTTTGTTTTCCCTTAAAGCACCGTTTTGCTTAGCCATTTATTTACCCAAGCCAGCTTGTGGCTCCAAGGGAAGGGCGGCCACAGTGTTGAGTACTAACTCGCTCTCCTCTGCTGTGATTGCACCCAGAGAACTAAGAGCATGCTGAGAACCCAGAGAATTAAGAGCATGCTTCCCTCTTAATGAGGAGGAAGAGGAGACTAGAGTTAGCTGAGTGGTGGAGTGGTGGTGGAGACTGGGGACAGCGGGTGGAAAGGGAGACTGCAAGCAGGTAGCAGGTAAACTTCTTGGGGCGTAGCACTGAGTGTTTCAGCCTTCTCCTGACGACAAACAGCAGTGGCCATGAAGCTGCGAGAATGGCTGAGTCCTATTTCTTGGATATGAAGCAGATGCAGGAATGCCATGGAGCATTCTTTATCTCTACGATATTAGAAATACATATTTGTAATTGGAGCAAGAAAAGCACAACACTTACCAAAGGTAATTATATTGCTGACTGACAAAATGAAGGATTCTTAGCAAGTATTTTTATGAGTCAATACTCAGATCAAATGTCTTGAGCCTGTGCAGTTATCAACAATTTAGTTACATATCATACCACTTCCTGAAGATTGTCATATAACAAAAGAGCCATTTAATAATGGTTGCTCTGTTTACATCGTTTATCAGATTAGTAATGGTGCCTCTCTATATTGAATGCAGCTTGCTCCGTTTATTCCTCTTCCTCCAAGCTAGAAGTATCACCTTCAGCAACATTTCTCCAGGATATTCGACCAGGGGACACTGTTGTACGTTATAATGAACCAAGGGCACACCGATGGGAGCTGCTGAGCTATACTACACACTTGCAATGAGGTTATCGAAGAAATATCCAATATTGGAAATACATATTGTAATTGGAGCAAAAAAAGCACATTTACCAAAGGTAATTATATTGCTGCCTGAGAAAATGAAGGATTCTTAGTAAGTGTTTTTGATGAGTCAATACTCAGATCAAATGTCTTGAGCTGTGCAATTATCAAAAATTTAGTTACATGTCATACCACTTCCTGAAGAGGCAGATTGTCATATAACAAAATAACTGTTTAATAATTATATATTTACATATACATCCACATATAATTGTAAATATGAATTATATGTATTTAAATATTTATACATTGGTAGCATTAATTTTTTTTACAAGCAATTCCTAGTCACATCTCATAGAATACCAGCTTCTCAGGAAACACATCTTCAGCCATGCTGATACTAAGAAATAGGCAATTGTGTTTATGCTGCTTTCTTGTCTCTGTGATATTAGCTAAACTTATAGTTGAATAAAATTACATGTTGGGGTGTGAATTTGGAAAATTACTTGGTTAAGATAGCCTGAGTTCTAGGCATGGCTCTGCCAGAGGTCAGTGAGAAATTCTACAGGCTATGTCGATGTACTTGCTTGTCCTCCCGACTTTCCTTTCTGGCATAAATTTCCCTAGCAGTGTTCCTTGCTCAAAGAAGCAGTCCCAGGCTGTTCTTTGCCCAGGGATGTCTTCCCAAGATGACCAGAAATGGCTTCATGACCTAAGGGTGGACAGCAGTGTTCTGTTGTACCCACAACATCGTGATCTCACACGGAAGAGATAAGGCCTGTCATCAATCCATCAGATTACTCTTTTGATAGTGCAAATTGGAATTACAGAAAGATTTCTTTTTGGAGAAGGGCCGAAAGAAACAAATATGCATGGTGTATATGTGCCACATTTTGGATGAAACTGGAAAACATCATTCTCAGTAAACTAACGCAAGGACAAAAAACCAAACACCGCATGTTCTCACTCATAGGTGGGAATTGAACAATGAGAACTCATGGACACAGGAAGGGGAACATCACGCTCCGGGTACTGTTGTGGGGTGGGGGGAGGGGGGAGGGACAGCATTAGGAGATACACCTAATGCTAAATGACGAGTTAATGGGTGCAGGAAATCAACATGGCACATGGATACATATGTAACAAACCTGCACATTGTGCACATGTACCCTAAAACCCTAAAGTATAAAAAAAAAAAAAAAAAAAAAGAAACAAATATGCAGAATGTAGGTAAGTGTATCTTAAGTAAGATAGAATTTGTCTTGAGTGATTTTTACTGGCTCCCTTTTAGGAATCTTATCTTAGTCTATTTTTTAAAATAATCAAATGAAATGGTTCCTACCTTTCTTCTTTATTGCTGTGTGAATTTTTTAAAAATACTTTTTTCTTAATAGCTGCATGTTTGTCTCGGATATTTTGTATGTTGTGATTATTTTAAGGGAGACAATTTGCACACTTACTATAAAATTATTGGGTAAAAAAAGCCACCATAAAACTGGAAACTTTAAATTGTCCCCAGTCTTTTTTTCTAAAAAATGGAAACCAATAGTCTCTAAATGTACCTTGTGGTTATTATTCTTTTATAGTTTTCCACTAACTCTTCTTATTGATTCAAGAAGTTATTTTTTAGAGCTTTTTGGAGTGGTCACCAAAGAAATTGAAGAGATCATCTGTCACTATCAACACCCTACTGGCCCTAGATAGGTCTCCCTGCCATTATGTAATTCCCTTGAGGGAGGGAACCTGGAGGAGGATGAGAAGAAAAATAATCAAAGAAACAAAACAAGCATGGATTTAAAAGAAAAGCTTTCTGTTAGCTTTCTTCTTATTTTTCTTCTTCTTTTTTTTTCAAACACAGGAGTGATTGAGTCACAGCCTGCCCTAATGGTATTTTATTGAGTTTCTAACTGCCAAGTCATGTCTGAGCTGCCAATTTCAGTTTCAAACTTTTAGAAAAAGAACTGTTCCATATCAAGTCATTTGTTCCTATTCAATTTTGCAAAATAAAGAGATCACTTAAAGAACTTTGGGGAGGAGGATATCTGAGTTTTAGGGCCCAAAGCCCTTGGCTTAACTTTCTACCATGTTGTCCATTAAAATAACTGAAGAAGGGGACATTTTTCACTATAGCACCGAAAACTTATATTAAGAATTGAGCAGATGTGGGGTTCAGATAGGAGTTTTTATGGACAACAATACAGGAAACAGGATTAAGAAATAGCATTGGCCCATTTCCTTATGCTACAGTTCCGGGTCTGAAGTGGCACAGCTTTGATGTTCTGTTTGTCATTCTGTGCTGTGGCACTTTAAAAGTAAGAAAAAGCATTGACGTATTACGGCAGTGATTCTTAAACCTTTGCGTGCATCTGAATCACCTGAAGGACTTGTCAAAACACAATTGTTGGGTCCTACTCCCAGAGTTTCTAATGCAGTGGGGTGGGACCTGAGAATTGGCATCTGACAAGTTCTCAAATAATTTTGTTGTTACTGGTTTGGGGACCAAGTTTTGAGAACTACTTTATTACAAGGTTTCTCTTCTCCATGGCAGCTGAGAGGAAATTAAGGGTGTTATTCTGAACTACCTAAAATTAGGAAGTTAACTGTGGTTAGTGGTTCTCAGTCTTGTGTATTTTTTTTTATGAATCACTTGAGGAGCACTGTAAAAAATACTGATGTCAATATCTTTGAGATAGAAGTAGGACATTGAAAATTTTTGAAAGATCCCTACATGTTTCCAATATGCACACAGAGTTGAGAAATCTTTGTCATTTCCTAATTAGATATCAAGGATTTTCACCTACTCTAAATGAACAGTGTTGGTAGTACCTGGGCAACCTCTGAGGGGCAGAAGAGGAGAATTAGTGACAAATCCTCTCACAGTAACTTCTAATGCAAGGCTTAGAGTAGGTATAACTTGATAAATCAGGAGTCTCTAACACAAACCAATGAAAGATTTTACGAAACTTTGATGGAGTCTTTTCCTATTCAGAGTGAAAAGATGGGGTTGTACACCTAAAAGGAAGCTGAATTTTTTAAAGGCCTTCTATTTTTTGGGGGGAATATGGTAGGCATTTTACCTTACAGCATATACTCCAGCACGTGAACTGAGAGGTTGACTTGTCCACAAGGAGAGAAATTTGAGAACTTATGCTATATTCTAATACTAAGCTTGGCCAAATGCATTCTGCTCAAGAATGAGTCAACTGAGAAAATCGGATCAAAGCTCATAAAACAGTCTGCAGCCCAAGAGAAGAACATTTCTCTAAGTGTTCAATAGAACATCTTTCCTGCCAAATAGAATTACTAAATGACAAGGAAAGAAAAAACATTTAAAATACTGCCTGATGGCCTAATTTGTTTTAGGAAAACATTATTTGTAACAATAAATAGGTCAAGATAAGTAGAGACTAGCTTGTGATAAGAAGAAAATGGAAAGAATCAAATGATTCCAGAAGCAATAATAGAAAAGATATATTGCAGGAAATTGAATTATTTACACCATATCTGTATTTTAATAAATTAGCACTAGGAGAATAATAAAAATAAGTTAGTTTAAGCTTTGTGCAGTGGCACTATTGTAGCTACTGAGGTTCCTCCAGGGTGCGATTATTGCTAGTTAGAAACATTTCCCAATACCCTGGTGTGATGACTTGCATTAGAATGGGCATTGGCAATTTTTGACAGTCTCTACAGAGACAGAATTTAAAAAAAGAAAAAAGAAGATTCATTTTTAACCATAATGTGCAAATATCGTATTTGATGTATCCTGCACTCTGCCACTTGTCTTCGAGTGCCAAGCTTGGGTGCTTGGGACCACAAGGGAAATGCTGTGGTTGGGAAACACTTGATTATTAACCAGGTCACCTGTCTCAAGTCCTTGCTTGAGTTTCTGCTTTGTTGGCAAGAGGGAAATCTCCAGATTTTTTTGTTGGCCTTATTCCTGGGAAATCTCGACATAGAGTCCATTCAAATCGCCAGCTACTTGCTGTGAACTCTAACCCCTAGTCCAGTCCCTCTTAGCCTTAAGGGACCCCACAATCACCAAGAGAAATAGAAGTTTCCAAAATGATTCAGTCAAATTAATAATTACCACAAATAATTCCAAAGTGGAGAGAAATGTTTACTTGGGTGAGTCAATGGTCTTTCTCTCTGTCCCACAAAAGAGAAGGTGCCCATACCACACTGCTGGGATAGGGGAGCCACCAAAGAAAAGAGCCCTGGAGTCTTACTGCCAGTGAACTACACACATGCAGATCTGTGCCCTCTTCTCCTTATGATTGGTGGGATGGGGGTGGGACCCCAGCAGCCCTATTTCAACAGGAAGCAGGTAGGCACTGATCTTCCTAAGAACCATTAGAACGTCACCCCCAACTGAAAATATAGGCAGATTTCCATGGTGATTTAAGCACTTGAAGGGTAAGTACATATTAAAATGTGCCCCCACAAGATACAGGCCTTTGGAAGTGCTCTGTGTGGATGTACCCTCACTTTCTAACATCAACTCCTAATTTTCTCTCCTTTACCTACTCTGCTTTAGAAGTACCAATTCCCATTTCCTGGAATACTCATCTACATAAGAGATGGAGATTCTGTCCATCTTTTTTTCCCTGTGTCCTGCAAACTCTATCATCTTTGGCTTAGAATGTTATGGTAGGCTTTCTTTGGACCATGCTTCTACTGGTTGTCAAATCAGAGGGCTCTTGTATCATGAGGTGGAAGAATACAGTATCAATTCCATTCAATTTCCTCCTCCAGGGATGGCATCAGAAACTTTTCCCTTTGATTAGGGCAAACACAGCTTATCAACTTGAATATATTAAGTTTCTTTGGTTTAAAGCAAGTGACACCAATCAGGCTTGGGAGAGAGAGAAACCGGGCAGCTCTAAGTCACCTTTTTGAAAGAAACTTCTAGATTGTCTCACCTACTTTCACAGAATAAATTGATCTCTAACCATTTTCTCTCATTGTTCTGTCACCTCTCAGAGGGTTGAAACTGCCTTTGCAAAAACTATAACTGAGACAATTATTACAGTGAAAGAGATCTGACCTAACTGACTCCATCTTGCTTCTAACCTTCATGCTGTCCTTGTTCATTTCTGAGTGGAGGCCGAACTAACCCTGAGATGAACTTAGTTTATGGTTTAGCTTTGAAACAAAGATGGTAACAGCCCTTTCCCAAAACAAACCCCCTTCCTACCTAGGGACTAGACTGTCTTTGCAAGACTAACAAATTAGCCACAAGATTAGAAATTATGGTTTAGGAGTCATGCAGCTGGAGGCTGCAAGATTCTAAACCTCCTCAAATTGCTCCTGGGGATAACATCACTATTGTAAACCCTAATACCAGCACTTGAGACATTTTGCAGACCCTGCATTCAATGGATCAGTTGGTACCACCTAAATTGATAAATTGGCTGATTTGGTCTTGTGGCCCCACCCCGCCGCCCCCCTGCCCAGCCCAGGAAATGACTTTGCAGGAGGACAGCTTCAACTCCCTATGATTTCATCTCTGACATGACCAATCAGGACTCCCAATTCACTGGCCCCCTACCCACCAAATTATCCTTAAAAAATTGGATCCCCAAATGCTCAGGAAGACTGATTTGAGTAATAATAAAACTCCAGTCTCCCACACAGCCAGCTCTGCATGAATTACCCTTTCTCTATTGCAATTCTCTGGTCTTGATAAATTGGCTCTGTCTAGGCAACAGGCAAGATAAACCCACTGGGTGGTTACAGGGTCCACAACTAGGGAAAGAAAGAGTGATCAATTGGCTGAACTTGGATCACGTGGCTACTGTCGATCCAGGCAGCAAGAGACAGGATCTTGTAGAACGAGCTCTAAGACCACTTTAGTCTTATAATGGTAGCTCAAGGCTCTTTGAATATAGAATTTTATCAAGCTTCTGCATGATAGACTTCAGTCTTCATGTAGAAAAATGAAGGGCTTTTGGGAAAGAGTAATGGATGCAGTGTAGCCCTAAATTGACAATTGTTATGTACAAGAATAACTAATTTTATTCCAAAGAGAGTGCAGCTTATATTCACCTGAAAATAGTATATTGATTTTATTGTATAATATTGATACTACTTCTTATAAAACATAACTCTTTTTTATTGTGCTAAAGAAGTTTTCTCCTTCTTCTTGGCTCCTCTTTCATCACAAAGAGCCTCTTTTCAACCCTTTTATTATCATCTCAGATCGCTTGCAATCTCAGCTCCTAATCCTTTGATGTTCTCACAGGGAGAGAAAATAGGAAAAGGACAAGAGTGCCAGTGACCTCCTTTGTCCTCAGAGTGAGGTGATGTTCTGCTTAAGGACTGAACTATTCTTGTCAATGGTGTCCTTTTATTGCTTATAGAGATGTATGGATTCATTTCTCAACCATCTCAAAGGTTTTCTCTCCTGTGAACTCCAGTAGCCCTGTCTATACTTGTGGTCTTTCCCACCCATTTTCAGACTACTTTATTCTCTGAATTGTTAGTATTTTAGAACCACAGTAGGTCTGATGACAAAGGGCTTTCAAAAAATGAGCCACCTTCCATGAGACCACATATCATCAATTTAAGTATAAAGAGTAAGCATATAATTTATTGCCCAAATTAGAACACTTTTGAAAGTAAAAGGAAACAATAGAAATCACATTATGTCATTGGCTTTAAACTAGGATTTCTCACAAAATGTTGATTTTTTCTGACTTACGGATATATAACTTACAAGGTTAAGAAAATGTGATATATCTTTCACGAAACCAAAGGTTCTCTCAATTTCTCCTGCACATTGGACCTTGCCATATCTGATTGTATTCCTCTAGTTTTAGTTGCTTTCTACTTCTTGAATCTGGTTTAGATATACATATATTTCAAGCTTGTTATTTTTTCAGCTTTATCCCCCTATCCCACCCTTTCACATCTGTACTTTCCCATCATTTTAATCCTTCACCTACCTGAGGGTAGATGGAAAGGTGCATTGAAATGTACATGAAAAGACATGGGCTGAGCATGGTGGCTCACACCTGAAATCTGTGAATTTTGGTAGGCCACAGTGGGAGAATCATTTGAGGCCAGGAGTTCAAGATCAGCCTGGGAAACAGTGAGACTCTGTCTCTACAAAAAAATTAAAAATTAGCTGGGTATGTCGATATTCACTTGTAGCCCTAGGTTCTTGGGGTTAGGGGAGTGATGAGGTAGGAGAATCACCTGGGTCCAGGGGTTCAAGGCTGTAGTGGGCTACAATGGCACTATTCACTCCTCCTTGGGTGGCAGCGTCAGACCTAGTCTTAAAAAAAGAAGATACGGATGTATTTAACTGTGAATTTGAGTTATTTAACCTCATTGGCCTCAATTTCTTCATTTGTTAAAGGAGATAACAGTAGTTCCTTAGCCTACCTAGCTATTTAAAATAACAACACACTGCAAAAAAATCATAATCATCTTATGGTTCATATTATGATCATAGCATATACCATAATAACTAATGTTTGTTGAACACTTACAATGTTCCAGGGCAGATCTGGTATTTAACCATACATTAAAGTATAAAACTCACCTACTGATTGGTAGGGTAGCCAATGTCCTCTACTTACATGGCCATCCTTGTTCTTTTACCAGGGCCAAGGGGGAAGGGATTTAGACCTCCTTTCTAGTCCAGCAACAAAAGAAGTAATGCCTGGCACCTCAGCAGATCCCTAGCACCCCATTCCAATATTACTTTCAGATTGGTTATTGCCAGACAAATCAGTGCCCCCCAAGTCTTGAATTTTTGGCCTCTTTTTTTTGGATTCCCTCTTCCTCTTCTCTTAGAGGGTTGGCCTATATCTTGAACATACACTTGGCCTGTCCTTGAAGAGGCCCATTGGGCACTGTCTAGGGACTCTTCTACCTGCCAAACAACCAGGTAGGCCATTGGGGCTCTTGTGTGTGGCCCCCACCCTTGAGGGTCCCTGGACCACGGTAGTAGATCCGGCACCCAGTAGGCAAACATCTGGTGCCCACCTGGCTCTCTGAGGTTGTGGCTGTCTGCTGCTGGCCAGTACTTCCCCTCTTAAGGCTGTCTGTGGGAACTTCACCCATCATTGGATTTAGTCTGTAGGATCCTGGAGGAGACACCTAGTGAACTGGTGAGGAGTCCACAGTGGAGTCTTTCTCAGACACAGACAAGGTGCTGCTGGCTCTGCTGACATAGTACGTATCCCTGAGGCAGGAGTGTCTTAGTCCATTTGTTCTGCTGTAATAAAATACAATCATGAGATGCATAATATTTTGGTCAACAATGGACTGCATATGTGACTGTAGTCCTATAAGATTATAATGGAACTGAAAAATTCCTATCACCTAGCGATGTCATAGCCATCATAATGTCATAGTGCAATTACTTTATTTTTTTAAAAATAAATTCAGTGTAGCCTAAGTGTAGTGTGTTTACAAAGTGCACAGTGTTTACCAAGTCTACAGTAGTGTGCAATAATGTCCTAGGTCTTCACCTTCGCTCACCACTCACTCACTGACTCACCCAGAGCAACTTCCAGGCCTGCAAGCTCCATTCCTGGTAAGTGCCCTGTAAAGGTGTACTATTTTTTTTTCTCTTTCATACCTCAGTTTTACTGTATCTTTTCTGTGTTTAGATACACAAATACTTACCACTGTGGTACAGTTGCCTACAGTACTCAGTATGGTAAGATACTGTGCAGGTTTGTAGCCCAGGAGGAATAGGCTTTGCCATCCAGCCCAGGTGTGTAGTAGGTTACAGCATTTAGGTTTGCGTAAGGGCACTCTGGGGTGTTCACACAACAAGGAAATCGCCTAACAACCCATTTCTCGGAATGTATCCCCACACTGTCTTTTTTATTTTTATTTTTTTGAGACAGAGTCTCACTCTGTTGCCCAGGCTGGAGTGCAGTAGTGCGATCTTGGCTCACTGCAACCTCCGCCTCCCATGTTTAAGCAATTCTCCTGCCTCAGCCTCCTGAGTAGCTGGGGTTACAGGCATGTGCCACCAGCTTGGCCGATTGTATTTTTGCATTTTTATATTCTTAGTAGAGACAGGGTTTCATCATGTTGGCCAGGCTGGTCTTGAACTCCTGGCCTCAGGTGATCCGCCTGCCTTGGCCTCCCAAAGCGCTGGGCTATCATAGGCATGAGCCACCGCGCCTGGCCATCCCCACATTGTTAAGTGACACATGATTGTACCTTAGACCAGGTAATTTACAAAGACCATAGTTTTATTTTTCACAGTTCTAGACACTGAGAAGTTCAAGATCAAGGTGTCTGTGGGTGTTGTTGTCTGGTGAGGGCTGCTCTCTGCTTTTGAGATTGTTCCTTGTGGCTGCAGGCTATCCCCTTTTTCATCCTCTCCTTAGAGGGATGAACGCTGTGTCCTTGCTTGTGGCAGAAGTCAGAGGACAAGAGTGTCAAACACTGTGTGAAGCCCCTTGTATCAGGGCCTTCATCCTGTTCATGACAGAGGGGTTCTCACGGCTTAATCACCTCAAATAAAGGCCCCCCTTCTTAATACTCTCACATGGACCATTAAGTGTCAACAATTTTGGAGGGAACACATTTAAACCATAGTGAGGAGGGAGGACAGGGATAAGTGTGCCCTGTGGGACAACTTAGGGCTAAAAAATACCCAGGATGTGGGGGACCTTTTCACCGTCTTTTGAAGTGTGATTCCATTCATGGCACAAGTCCTTTAAAACACACTGAATGCCTGCTTATACCAACATTCAATACTAACGTTATTAGTAAGTTATCAATAGTAAATTACAAATATATAATTCCCAAATTTCTGTGTTATATAAAGCGAAGTAAATATTTGTGAGATCGTTTCCAATAGTAAGCATTATCAGCTCATAAAGCAACCCTTTAGCCCTTCAACTTAGTGTTTAAAGAAACTGATTTTTATGGAACAGAGGAGTTATTAATAAGATTTTAACACACCTGTTAGAGCAGTCTCTGGAATATCTCAAGGATGTTAGCATAATTGAAGCACTGATTTTTTCTTCATGTCCCTAATTTATTCTTTAGGGGAAAAAGGGACTTTGGAATATTAGGATAGTTATTCTACTAAAAGCATGATTATTGATCACTGTCGTTGAAAATGCACTGTATTAGTAGTAGACATGCCCCTGATTGTGATCTGTTTCTAGTGCTTTCACAACCACTCACTAGTTATGTAACTGGAAAAATGTATGACTAGAAAGCACTGATACTAGTATCTTCTCTGCTAGTAAAAAATATTAGAATCTCTCTAAACCCTTTTAGTTCTAACATGTATGATTAGATCACATTGTTGTAACTGGAAAGAAAGTTTTAAATACTAGTGAAGGTTTGACTTAAACTTCTCTACCTGATATTGCTTTTGGTCAACAAGGTGCATAGCAGGCTGTTATCTTTGAGACAGATGAAAGAATCACCAGTATAATATGAACTTTAAAAGAAAAAAAATGAATATATTCACCGAAGAAATGTTATCTCAATTTAAAAAATTTTCTTTGTGTTGAAAAATTTTTGACACAGCTGAGAACCAAAGTCGCTGTGAGTTATTTTACACAGAACCATTGCAGTGCTAAAACTTGTTATTATTCCCATAAATTAAATGGCAATGTATCGTCTTTTAGGTTAAATATCATGTGTGCTTGCATTGTGACTATTCCATGTGATTTTCATTGTGGCAAATCAGTCACATACTTGCTTGTAAATTTTTCTTACTACACTAATTAAAAATTTGGATGCTCAATTGTGAGTGAATTAACATATATTTATATATATAAATATTCCTTGGTTATTTCAACGTATATCACACTCCGAATTAACCACCAAAAAATACTTTACCACATATAAAATGCAGTAGTTACAAAAAGGTAGCACCAGTTGACATGTGCTACCTTTATTAGTCCAAATTTCAAATGGCTGGATATCTACATGCAAAGTAATGGATTTGAACCCTTGCTTATATCATTTACAGAAATTAACTGAGAATGGCTTAAAGATCTAAATAATGGAGGTAAAACTCTTAGAAGAAAATATATAGGAATAAATCATCATAACCTTGGACTTGGCAATGGTTTCTTGGGTATGACACCAAAAACATAAGCAACAAAAGAAAAAAATAGATAAATTGGACTCAGAGTATGAAAATTTTTACATCAAAGGACACTACCAAGAAAGTAAAAAATTGGAGAAAATCTTTGCAAGTTGTTTAGCTGATAAGGGTCTAGTATTTAGACTACATAATGAGTTCCTAGAACTCAAAGACAAAGAGAAAATTGAATGCAATAATGGCCCAAGGATTTGAGTACATATTTTCCCCAAGAATATTTACAAATGGCCAAGAAACCCAGGAAAATACACTCAACATCATTAGTCATTAGGGAAATACAAATCAAAACCACAATGAGATACCTTTTCATACCCACAAGGATGGCTATAATCAAAAAAGGAAAATAAGCATTGGTGAGGACATGGAGTGACTAGAACCCTTGACCATTTCCAGCAGGAATGTAAAATGTGCAGCCACTGTGGGAAACAGTTTGTTGGTTCCTCAAAAAGCTAAACATAGAGTTACTATATAACCCAGCAATTCCACTTCTGGGAATATACCTGAAAGATTTAAAACAGGAGCTCAAAAAAATAACTTGTACATAAATGTTCATAGCAATATTGTTTATAATGGTCAAAAGGTGAAAACACTACAGATATTCATCAACTGATTAAGAGGTAAAGAAAATGTGGTCTATCCATAGAATGAAATATTCTTCAGCCATAAAAGAATGAAGTACTGATACACGTTACAGCATGAATGAGCTTTGATAGTTAATAAACTAAATGAAAAAAGCCAGACACAAAAAGCCATGTACTGTATGTTTCTATTTATATGAAATATCCAGAACAGGCAAATTCATAATGGTATAAAGCAGATGACTGATTGCCAGGGGCTGGGGGTGAGGCTGGAGGGAATGGTGAGTGATTGCTTAATGGGTATAAAGTTTCCTTTTGGAGTGATAAAAATGTTCTGGAACTAAATAGTGGTGATGGTTACAAAACACTGTGAATGTATTGTGTGCCACTGAATTATATAAACTTTAAGATGATTAAAGCAGTGATTTTATGTTTTGTGACTTTTATCACAATAAAAAAGAAGAAATGAAAGGACTGTTTTAAAAAATAAAGTCTATTTTATAAGTTCAAAATGGTCAAGTTAAAAGTCTGAAATTTGAGTTGCAGCTTTAAGTGACCTATGACCCGATTTTTGTGTAAAATTTATCCATAAGTCTCATCTATCCAATTTCTTCTTATTTAGCATTGTGGTAATCCAGATTTAAATGAAATGAGAAAAGATCATGGAATCCATTGACCTGTAGTGGTATAGGAAAAGTAATTTAATCTTCATATAATTGAATCAAGGAGGCTCAGATATGATGTTTACTTAGTGAAAATCCCCTCTCGCTAAATTATAAATAGAGTTTCCACTGTATTTTCTTGTGAACTTCCTGAAAAGCTTTTAGAAGCTATAATGGTGGTGGTAGTGCTGATGGTGTGTGTATTTTATTATATTTTTTAGAAGAATTTTCCTAGGTCTATGAAGGCACCTGAAATTTAACTTTACCATAGAATTTTCAGATCATTACTGGAAGCATGATGCTACTTCCCATGTTGTTTAAATTATGGAAATGACTACGTTGCCTTAAATATAATTCTAATATTTATTTTACCTAATTCATTCTTTGATTAGTGGATTAGTTCATTCTCATGCTGCTAATAAAGACATACCCAAGACTGAGTAATTTATAAAGGAAAGAGGTTTAATAGGGCTGGGGAGGCCTCAGAAAACTTACAATTATGGGGGAAGGGGAAGCAAACATGTCCTTCTTCATAGGGCGGCAGCAAGGAGAAGTACTGAGCAAAGGGGGAAAAGCCCCTTATAAGACAGTCAGATCTCATGAGAACTCACTATCATGAGAACAGCATAAGGGTAACTGCCCCCCATGATTAAATTACCTCCCACCAGGTCCCTCCCATGACAGGTGGGGATTATGGGAACTATAATTCAAGATGCGATTTGGGTGGGGACACAACCAAACCGTATCAATTAGGTAATAGGGCACATTGTACAAATACAAGACTTGTGAGAAGCCTTACTACAGAGGACATTCTCCCTCCTGCCATGAGCTGTCATTCATTCAGTTCTCTTCCCCAGATTCTTGAGGACTCTTCTGGAGATTTCAGTGCACGTACAATAAAATAAGTATGTTTTACACAAATGACATCTATTATGTAACAATCTTCTGAACTTTAAACAAATTTAGTGTATGTTTTTGTAGGTTGTTACATACCGGCTTTTATAGATCTCACTAAAAAAGGGAAGGAATGGCAATGTTGTGCTTGAATATTTGTTAAATCTCAAAACATTTAATTTGACTTCAGATATAACTTTTGCTACTGAATTGTTAAGAACAAAGATCATTATGCTATCCCTGTAATGTTGTCTAACACTTTGGCACCTTTTGCTCTTAAACATTTGTGTTTCTGAATAATTTTTGTGTGATTGTAGTTTGAGATTCAGGCTTTGTCTATATAAAGTCAAAATAAGCACTCAGTTAACAAATGCTCTTTTTTCTGTGATGCTAGCTAGGTAACCCTACCTTTTATTTTAAATGATGGACTTTTAGTGCCATTGTGTAGCCCTGGCCTTGTATATTTGTTCAAACACTTTTTCCAGGTTTTCGTCCTTCTAAGTAGACTCTATTTTGCCCTAAAGTAATACTCATTTTTGAAAATTTTCATTATAAGTGACATAACTGCTAAAAGAGTCATGCTTTTACTTGGATCCAAATGTTTAATTTTAAGAATATTGGTCAGTAGCCAAAAACCTGTGAAATAGAAAAGTGGCAAAATAACGTGAGCCATTTTTCTCTAAAGAAATTATGCTGAAAGTCAAGGATGACTTAAATTCTTCACAAGGCTCCTAACACACTCTGTAGTTTTATTCACATGTATAAAAAACAAAGCAAAAGAATTATACTGTCTAAGAAAAACCTGACAAAATAACAAAATGCCTGATATTAGTATAAGAAATTGATATAAATTAGTATTCAAGAGATTGCACGTCTTCAAGGTATAAATTGACTCCCGCAAATAAGAGCCAAAGAGCTGTCTTGAGGCTCTTTTGTTGATTTACATATTAATCTTCCTGTAACTGAATATAATTTAATTTAGCATCATTTCATTTAAAAAATATGCAAAATGGCATACTTTATAACTAAATGATGATTTTAAAATGTTTTATTCCAATTGACATAATTCTATGACACTCTTTTGAATGTAGAGAAATCATTTAGTCTTGGTAAAATGCACCAACTTTCTAACATCATAGTTTAGTTTTTCCCATTTATTATAGTTATTGCTACTGTGCAGAGTCATGAAAATAAAAACAAAAATGAAAGACATAATCTGAAACAATAGTAATAGTTAACTTTTATTGAGCATTTGTTATGTGCACGCTACTGTTCTAAGTGCTTCACAGGTAATGGCTCTTTTGATTCTTGTAGTTACTTTGCTAAAGTCACCATAACAAAGCATAAATGAGTGGCTTAAACAACAAAAATTTATTGTCTCACAGTCCTGGAAGATCAAAGTCCAAGATCAAAGTGTCAGCAGGGTTGGTTCCTATGGAGAGATGTGAGGAACAATCTGTTCCAGACCTCTCCCTCACGTCTGGTGGTTTGCTGGGACCTTTAGAGTTCCTTGACTTGTAGAAACCTCTTCCTGATCCGCACTGCCATCTTCATCTGGAATTGTCCCTGTGTGCATGTCTGTCTCTTAATTTCCTTCTTTATAGGAACATCAATCATATTAACATTAGGGTCCACCCTACTCCACTATGAACTCATCTTATTACATCTACACAACTCTTTTTCTAAATAAGGTAAATTCTGAGGTACTGGGCATTAGGACTTTGGCATATGAATATTGGGCAAACACAGCTCCACACATAATAATTGTTAAAGTAAATTAAAACGGAGCTCAGTCCTGAAGACTCCTGAGCCCACAAAGCCAGTTAGGTAGGCCTCATAAGTGACCTTAACCTTGCTCAATTTGCAAACTCAAGTAAGCAAAACTTAACGTACTTCTCATAAATGCCTATGTAAAAGAAAAATAAAACTTAAGGATAACCAATCAAAAGTTACCAACTAGCTCATATAAGTAGGAATTTTCCAGCAGGATAGATTAAATAAGGCAACTATGTGACTATAACCAATCAAATATTTTCTTTGCTTTACATCCATGTTCATCCAATAAGAGCCTTCCCCTTGTGTTCCTTTGCAGAGTCCAAAACCAAGTTTGGTTTAGTGCTTCCTGATTCATGAGTCACTGTTTGCTCAAACAAGCTAAAATTGATTGTGCCTCAGTGTGCCTTTTAACACAATAGTCAACCTAACTCTGTAAGACAGCATCTTAATCTTTTTGGGCTGCCATAACAAACCATAAACTGGGTGGGTGGCTTATAAACAACAGAAATTTATTTTTCATAGTTATGAATGCTGGAAGTCCAAGATCAAGGAAGATTAGGTGTCTGGTGAGGGCCCACTTTCTGTTTCATAGATGGCACCTTCTTGCTGTGTCCTCACATACTGGAGGGAGAAGGAAGCTTCCTAGGGTCACTTTTATAAGGGCACTAGTAGATTAAATAAGGTAGCCATGTGACTATAACCAATCAAATTGGTTACAGCCTATCACTTCCCAACACTCACTATCCCCTACCGATACTATCACGCTGGAGATTAGGATTTCAGCATGTGAATTTTTTTTTTGGGGGGGTGGTGGTGCACAAACATTCAGGCTATAGCAGGGAGGTATATTTGTTTTCCCCAATAATTAGATGGGAAAACTAAGGTAGAGAGAGGCTCAGTCACTTGCCCAAGCTAGAGGAAAAAGCAACAGTGCTGGAATTTGAATACAGGCAGTCGAGCTTCAGAGCCTACAGTGTCTCTATTTTATTATTCTTTTAAAGTGCATCAGGATTTATTTTAATATTTTGTACTTTCACATTAATACCCAAATGAGTTTATTCTATCTAAGATCAGTTTTCCACTTGATCACTGGATTTTCTTTACCTCAAAGTCTTTTGGAGTTTACTTTTTACCACTAACTACATGTTCCTCCTAATACTATCAAAAATTCATGGCAGTCTTGCTTTGCTTATGATCTTGGTAACAATTTATGACTTTATTTTAGAAGCCTAATTGACTAACTTATCTAAAATATCAAATCAAGTTGATCTAAATTCAATCAAATGTATGAAGTTGCATCAAACCAGTACTCTGGGTCACATCCTACTTGTGCTGTTCTTGAAGACATTTTGAAAAGAAACGAAGAGCAAACACTATACATCTTCTGCTCCTCTACTTGATATGTGAATGAGAATTCACATTATTCTTCCAAGAAGGCAAAAGCTGCTGAGACACACTGTACAAACAGGCAGGACTTTGTGCATGCTGTAGAAATAAACTTCCTCACTCTTGGGAGTTTCAATTTAAAAACTGTCAGGGGATTGGATGGTAGAGTTGGCAGTCGGTCAAAGGATACAAAATTTCAGTTAAGGGGAAAGAATTCAAGAGACTTACTGTTCCACTATTGTGACTACAGTTAATAACAATGTATTGTATGCTTGGAAATTGCTGAGAGTAGATTGTAAGAGTTCTCACACACAAAAATCAAAACAAAACAAAAAACCCCAAATGCCCAAAACCTGTCAAAAGTACAGAGGGGAAGTAATTGATGGAGTTGCCGTTTCAAACACCAGCAGAATATACTAGATAATGAACAGTGGTTTTGTCAGGAAAAGAGGCCACCCGTGCATCCCAAATTAGAGCTATTGGCTACAACCTCCACATTCCAACCTGCAGAAAGCGGGATGGGAAGGGGTTAACACAACCTGGAAGTTGCACAGGTTCCTTTTGCTCACATCTCGTTAGCAAAATCTTTGTCATATGGCTACACCTAGTTGCAGGAGAAGGCAGGAGAATTCTAAGTTGAAAATTTTATTAATAGGAAAGAAGAGAACATGAATATTGAGGGGCTAATAGCAACGTCTACCATAAATATGATCAAAATAGGCCCTGTGGCAATACAATTTGACAATAAAGGAGTGCTGTACTTTGAATGGAAAGAAATAGATTCAATCTGTCATTTGTAATAAAATGTAGTAAACCTTTCAAGTACACACAACATTTTAAAAAAATGATGTAATACATTCAAGTACCCATTACTCATCTTTAAAAATTATTAGTTCTGACGTAAGTTCATCTTTCCCCCACTCAAATGTAAGCCCCTTCTCTCCACTGTTTTGGAGCAAGTTCCTGGCATTGTATAATTTTATCCATAAATAGATAAGTGTATATTTCCATAAGATTGGTATATTTTAAAAAATAATCACAATACCATTGTTGTATTTCTAAAATATTAAAGATAATACTTTAATAAAATCAAATATCTATTCAGTGGTCAAATTCCCCTGATTCATTTCATAAATGTTTTCTTATTTTTATAGTTATTTGTTCAAATTAGGATCTAAATGAAGTATGCAATTTGGTGGACACAGCTTACCTTTTAATCTGCAAATTGTGCTTTCATTTCTTTTTCTTTTCTCTCAATTTCTTTTGTTGAAAAATGTTATTTGATATATAATTTCTTATATTCTGGACTTTTCTGATAGCATTCCTGCAGTGTTTCTCAATGTATTTCTCCCTCCCTTGTTTCCATAGATTAGTAGTATATAGTATGTAATTGTTTCTTCACGTATTATTAGCAGTCATTGACAATCATCACCTAGATCCACTAAGCATTTGATATCGCACAGGAGCAATATTCTAATTTTTTTTTTTAATTACAGACAGGGTCTCACTGTGTCACCCAGGCTGAAGTATAGTGATGTCATCACAGTGTGTCCAGAATTAGTTCCTTCCGGTGGGTTCTTGGTCTCACTGACTTCAAGAATGACGCTGTGGACCCTTGCGGTGAGTGTTAAAGTTCTTAAAGATGGTGTGTCCGGAGTTTGTTCCTTCAGATGTTCAGATGTGTCCAGAGCTTCTTCCTTCTGGTGGGTTCGTGGTCTTGCTGACTGCAGGAGTGAAGCTGCAGACCTTCGCAGTGAGCGTTACAGCTCTTAAAGGCTGCGTGTCCAGAGTTGTTCCTTCCTCCCAGTGGGTTCGTGGTCTCACTGGCTTCAAGAGTGAAACTGCAGACCTTTGCAGTGAGTGTTACAGCTTATAAAGGTAGTGCGGCCCCAAAGAGTAAGCAGCAGCAAGACTGATTGCAAAGAGCAAAAGAACAAAGCTTCCACATCATGTAAGGGGACCTAGCGGGTTGCCACTGCTGGCTGGGGTGGCCAGTTTTTATTCTCTCATTTGGCCCCGATCACATCCTGCTGATTGGTCCATTTTGCAGAGTGCTGATTGGCCCATTTTACAGAGTGCTGATTGGTCCATTTTTAAAGAGTGCTGATTGGTGTGTTTACAAACCTTTAACTAACACAGAGTGCTGATGGGTGCATTTACAATCCTTTAGCTAGACAGAAAAGTTCTCCAAGTCTCCACCCAATTGGTGCCTTTACAAACCTTTAGCTAGACACAGAGTGCTGACTGGTGCATTTACAATCCTTTAACTAGACAGAAAAGTTCTCCAAGTCCCCGCCTGACCCAGAAGCCCAGCTGGCTTCACCTCTCAACAACTCACTACATCCTTGACCTCTTGGGCTCAAATGATATTTCCATCTCAGCCTTCCAAGTAGCTGGACCTACAGGCATGTGCCACCATGCCTGGCTAATTTTTTTTACTGTTTATAGGGTCGGTGTTTTGCTGCGTTGCACATGTTGGTTTCAAACTCCTGAGATCAAGTGATCCTCCTGCCTCGGCCTACCAAAGTGTTGAGGTGTGAGCCACGGTGCATGGCTTGATAACCTAATTCTATCACTCTGCATTTGTTAGCCATAGTGCTTCTATAAAAATACTTCTCTATGTGCTTATATATTCTATATTTAAAATTTATTTAAATATATATATATCTTCTACATATTTAAATAAATGCAAATATACATAACATATGAATGTATAAATATAAATATATTTATATATTTAAATACATTTTAACTTTATATATTTAAGTATATTAATCTTTTTATTACCCAAAATTATAATCTATAAAGAATATATTCTTTATAGAAATAAGAAAAAAGAATAAATTCTTCATTTTCCTTATTTGCCAGCTCAGAAAATAATCGGTTGGTTTCCTAATATTGTCCAAAGGTAATCAATGAGTTTCGTTTTTCTTTTGGAGTATTATGGACACAGATGTAAATATATTTGATATTTTTAAGTCCATTGTAGATATGCTTATAGATACCCAAATTTTAAGCTTTTGCAGGGAAAGAGTCTCTTGTAGATTACTTCAGAGTTCTATATAGACCTTCATAATGTGCAGATGCTTCTTGGCTTTTTGATATGACAAAATGTTTCAGGCTTATCTTGTACATTTTCTGTTCTCCATTTAAAAATAAATGAATGAATGGGATCAAACTTTTGTATGTTACTTACTGTAATGCTCTACACATTTCTTATTAAATATCTCATAATGTATTTTTTCTAGAACATTAATATTTGCATAGTAGCCGCATTGTATGATATAATTTATTTAAATAACTCTATTGTTTATTTCCAGTTCAGAATTATAAATAACACTGAGTGAATACCCATGTGTTAAATATTTGCATATATCAATACTGATAATGATTGCTAAGGCAAAGAGTATGAACAGCTTAAAGGTTTTTGATACATATTGCCAAATTATTTTCCAGAATATTTGAGTTAATTTGCATTTCAACGATCGTTAAAAATCTTTGAAAAAATTAAATGTTTGTGTACCATTTTATTACACCATGTGGATAATTTTCATTTAAAAATTCTGGCCAATGCAATAAATACAAATTTTATTCCTTTTATTACTAATCAGATGAAATTTTTCATTATCTTTTGAATATTCAATTTATTCTTTTGTGAATTGTCAATTTATACCTCTCTAGGGTTTTTTTGTACTAGGTTTTTTTATTTCAGTAGTTATTTATGAGCCCTAAATTTATTAACTCTTGGTCCATTTTGTGGTTTGCTAACATTTTTCCCAGTTTTTAATTTGATTTTTAATTTTACTTTTCATAATTTTGACATCCAATAGCTTTAAATGTTCATATATTTATCAATTTTTATCTTTATTTTATTAGTCTTTTGTTTGGAACTTAAAAGATCTCAACCCAGCACAATTCCTGATACTTTTTAAACAACTTACTTCAAAGTAATACACTTTAAGGGAGATTTATCTTACATTGTCAATGCTTGAGGGCAGCTATACAAATTTTTCTTTATACTCGATATATTCTTCAACTCAGGATAAAAACCAGTCAGAGATGTATAACCCAGATATTTTATGCACAGTTCTAAACAAACTTTCCTTCAAGGCATGACAAATTACACAGAATTCCAGTTTCTCTTAATATTTTCTACTGGAATATTTCAAAAGCAAAGGAAAGTGATTGTATACATCCAGCATAAGTGTCAGCAGACCCTTAGCCAAGTGTAACAAGCAAAATGATTCTTTGAATTTTTATTTTAAAGCATAAACACTTATGAAAATTTTACCTTTCACTTCCAAAGACATCTGTTTGTCTTTTAATTAAAAATCGGGTTTATTGTGGTATAATTTATATACAGAAGAAATTAACCTTTTTAGTTGTATAGTTTCAAGAATTTTGACTAATGTATATAGTCATACACCATCACCATAATCCAGACATAGAATACTTTTTAATCATCCCTGGAAGTTCCTTTACACCCTTTTTAAATGGTAACCTATCCTCATCTCCAGCCCTCGGCAACCAGTGGTCTGATTTCTCTCTCTGTGGCTTTGCTTTTATCTGAATGTCACACAGGGACACAAAGAGGGGAACAACAGACACTGGGGCCTACTTGAGGGTAGAAGGTGGGAGGAGGGAGAGGATCAGAAAAAACAACTATTGTACCTAAGTAACTAATAATCTGTACAACAAGCCCCGTGACATGAGTTTACCTATATAACAAAACTGCACATGTACCTCTGAACATAAAAGTTTAAAAAACAAAGTTAAAAAGTTAAAAAAAATAAAATTGTTACTTATTAAAAAAAAATGAAATCCTATGGTATGTAGCTTTTCATCCAGCTTTTTCCCCCTTAGCATAAATGGTTTTGAGATTCATCAATGCTGTTGCATGTATCAGCTGCTTGTTAATTTTTATTGCTGAGTAGCACTGCATTACATAGCTGGTCTATCTGTTCCCCATTGACATTTGACTTGTTTCCTATTTTTAGCTATTATAAACAAAAATACTATGAGCATTTGTGTATAGGTCAATGATTGGACATATATTTTCATGTGTCTTGGCTAAATGGTAGGGATAAGATTATCGTTAGTATGACAACAGTATGTTTAACTTTATACAAAATTGTCAACATATTTTCCAAGTTCCTTCATCATTTTTCATTTCTGTGAGCAATGTGTGAAAGTTTTATTTGTTCCATATTCTTGCCTGTCAGTCAGATTTAAGAGTTTTAGCCATTCCAATAGGTGTGTAGTACCATTTCATTGTGGTTTTAATTTGCACTTTCCCAATGACTAATGATACTGAACATCCTTTTTTTGTGTTTATATGTCATCTATATCTGTTCTTTGTTTAAATATTCTGTCTATTTCTTTTGGGTTGTTTTCTTATTAAAAACTTCTGAGGGTTTTTATACATTTAGATATAAGTTCTTTATTATATGTATGTTTTGCAAATATTTTATCGCTTTCTGTGGCTTATATTTCTATTTCTATAATTGTATCGTTCAAAGTGCAGGAGTTGTACATTTTTTTCAATATACTTCTGATTTTGGAGAACATTCGGATTTACAGAAAAGTTACAGAGAGTTCCTCACCCAGTTTTTACCTGTTATTAGAACTTTATATTGTCAGGGGACATTTGTTAAACTAGGCAACCAACGCTGGCACATTATTGTTAACTAAAGTTCAGGCTTTATTTGGAGTACCTCAATAACTTTATTTAACGTTTGTTGTTTACACAATACACTGGTAACAAAGACTCTTAGAACTTACTTGTCTGAAAATGCTTTATTTTACCTTTAATTCAGAAATTTATTTTCTCTCTCAATATAAAATTATTGGTTAACTGTTTCTTTCAGATATTGTTCCATTGTCTTCTAGCTGGCCAAGTTTCTAAAAATAAGTTTCTGATAATTCTTTTATTTCTTCCTTTAGGTGAGGTAACCGTTTTTCCCCTATTTTTTCAGACTGTATCTTAAAAGAATTTCTCTTTATTATGCCAGTAGGGGCAGGACCTGCTGCTAGGGAGGTTTCACCAGCTCCAATTGTATAGATGCCCCAGATTGTGGGGTTGGCCAGTGTCTTGATAAATGAGATAAAGGGCGGGGGCTGGCAATATTAATCTGTTTACTTCTGTTTTAGAGAAGTGAAGAGTGGCTCTGGGATTGCTCAGATGTGGATAATAAATAATTTGTTTCCTGTATTGTTTTTGTCAGTTCTCTAGGTTTCACTTTTAATCTGAGAAAATTTTGTCTTTATGAGGATTTTTAATGAATCTAAGTTCAAATAAACATTTTATTTTTCACCTTAAGCTATTCTGTGCTTTTCTACACATTTGATTTTTACTGAGCTGTTTTTCATCAAGAAAAGGAAAACTTATTTAGCTGATGCATGACATTCACCACTAAAATTTTATTTTCATAATAAAATAATCATTAAGTTTAATTTACCAGTTTTATTTGTCAAAATCTCTTTGTTAATTTGTAAGTCTGATGTTTGAATCACAATGTTAAAACCATTTAAATATTGGTGAGCTTTACTTCATTCATGTTTTCTTTTAAAGCTCATTTTTTGGGTATATTTTGGAGATTCTTATTGATTTCTTCTTTAGTGAGCATTTCTCATGTTCATTAATATTTACTTTAAAATAGTTTTTTCATAATTGCTTTTAATTATCCTAGGACAGTAACATAATTATCTCTGTAAGATCATCTCAGTATGTCAGTGGGTGACTTCGAAAACTGTAAATGATGATCATAGAGGTTCATCAATGTAGGGCATTAGTTAGAAAGGCTCAAGAAATTTAGGAAAATACTGTATGCAGAGTTTTGACTCACCATAATTTTGTTATAATGTGGAAATAATAATAACATATCTATAATAGCTAAAATAAATAATGCATTTACTGTATATTTATCCCTTCACTAATTCTTACCTGTATCATAGCACTCATGATGATGAGAAATAAGAAGACATGTATTAAAAATTATTTCTATCCTCAAAGGGCTTATAGTTTTGACTATGAGATTAAAAAATTATAGTCAATAAGTATTATCATGAAATTGAAAGTGATGAGTTGCATTAGAGACTCACATAGATTTTTATATATGTCAGGAAATGTTAGCTTGTGCTAAGATAACAAACAGCCCCCAAGTCATAATGGCCTGTAATGGCATGTGTTTATTTTTCATGCATATCATGTGCCTGTTCTGGGACTACTGGAGGATCTGCTCCGTGTCTCTTTACACTTGCACCCAGCCTAAGGGAGACTCCACCACCTGGAATGTTACTGTTGAGTGCCAGAGGAAACAGCGGGGATAGGGGAACCATGAAAATCCACTGGCTTTTCTAGTCTTCTCTCCACATTCTATTGGTTTAAGACCAATAGAGTCAAGCGGGTTACTGATTTCAAGGGCATAAGCAAGTTCTACCTACCATGTGCTTGGAAGCAGGAAAACTAGAATATATGTGAGCATCCTTAATGACTATAACATTATAGAAGTTTAAAGCAGGAGAGATTGTATCCTGATGGAAATGATGGGAAGATCTTCAGGGGGAAGGTGACATTTGAGTCAGATTATTATTGAGGAGTATGATTTTAGCATCTTGGATTGATGTAGCTTTGTGAAAATCATATATCTTGTAAAACTAACTAAATTTTGAAAACAAAAGTTACTTGAATATAGTTGACTCTTTGTGAACCTGCCTCAGCATGGTATTACCATTAAAAGAATCATTAGTCCTACATGGAAAAAATATTAAAGACTTTTGTGTGGTGCAAGTATGAGAGATTCTTTTCAGAAAGCACATTTTAAAAACTAGCAATTTTTCTTGTTTTCTCTCTCTCACTCAAAAAGCACAGAAGCTGCCTCCAGAAGGTCGTTTGCCTCCCCCTCACCAAACTTAACCCGCTTCTCTTTCGGCTGACTCCACACTGCATCAGGGTGATTCCACATCGTATTGATTATTCTGTACCTCCTCTTTCAGGATTCCAATCTCTTTTCCTGAGCCTGTCTCCCTATTCCAGTGTAAATAAGTCAAACCTTTCTGGATCTTTTTCAATTCTCCTGGCTATTGGTTTTGTAGATAATCTCACCAAAACATGCCAAGCCCAGTAGTTCTCAAACAACTTCTTTTGGAAGGTGGGGAGGGGAGAAGGATGTGAATACACCTAAACTGACATCTTTATCTGTTTTACACAATGTCATGTGTGTGACTATGCTGTTTTCACAGAAATATGCCCCCTAAGGCTGGATAGAATCTTAGGTTATCAGCTGGTCCTGCTCTTTGCTTTCAAATCATTGAGGCATTATCACTGTCACATTACTGTGAGACCTGAAGAGGTGGTTTGATAGGCTAAGGGTCATGGATTTATGTAATGAATCATGGATAAACTCCCAGTCACTGACATCCTGATGTTTTTACCACACTGCACTATCTGAAATTTTGCGCTTTCAATTTTTTCAGATTGTCATTCTTCAATAATTAAATTTCAATATACATCAATTAATATCTAACTAGCAAACAGCCCGCCAAATTCTGAATCTCTTACTTAGAGCTAGGGATGAAAAGAGTTGATTTCTATATGGTCATGGTCCTGACCTGCAAGGCATTCACAGTCTAGCGAAGAGGCAAATCTTCACTCCTGTTCTCACACAATTTAGTGAACAGATGATTAGAAGAATAAAGAAAATGGAATGGGAAAACCAAGGACAAGATTCTGTCTGAACACGGAGCAATAATAGTCATAAAGGTGGTCTGTCGCATTTCTGATATAAACAAATAGAGCCCTTAGAGTAGCAACTGGAAGGTCCAGTTTCAAGTCATGGTAATACCTCTGTCTCAGCAATGGCACTCTATTTTGTAATCTTAAGCATATCTCATAATTTTTTCATTGTTTAGTTTCTTCATCAGTAAAATGGGAGAGTGTGAAGGTCCTTCCTGAAAGGCCTTCTGTAATACTTTAAATAAAAAGCAATCTATGAGTTCATCAAGAAATTCCTGATTTTGAATGTGAGATTCTGAGAGATAGGATTGATTTCACTGACACCCCGCAGTTTGTTGACAGCCAGACTAAGAAGTCTTCTCTTTACTCAGATGCTGCTTCTGAAAAATACATGATTTTATTAATCAAAAAAGGGCTTTATAAAAACATGTACTCAAAAACTCTATTAACTGAGTTTAGGATAATTTTTCTTTCTGAAAATATCGCAAATGCATTCTTTAAAAAAATAATAGCTAATGTAATCAGGCAAAAAAGAAATAAAAGGCATTCAAATTGGAAAAAAATAAACAAAAATGGCTCTGATATGATAGACAATGCAGAAAAGCCAGAAACATGTCCGATAAAAGCTCTGGATCAATAAATGAGCTTAGCAAGATCACACGATACATGGTTAATACACAAATGTCAACTGTATTTCTATATGCTAGCAATGAATAAGTAGAATTTGAAATGTTAAGAAATGCATTTAACAACAGCACAAAAATAGTAATGAATCTAGCAAAATACACGTGTAACCTATATGTTGACATACTGCAGTGTGCTGATAAAGGAAATCAAACAAGGCTAAAGAAATGGAGAGATAAGCTGTGTTCATGAATTGAAAGACTCAATATTGTTAAGATGTCAATTCTTAACAAAACTGACAAGCGATATTGATAGAAAAACTGGTGAAATCTGAATAAAGTCTCTTGTTTAGTTACAAAGAGAGCAAAACAAAAATTGGCTCATTTCTTCTAGTTAGAGAAAGTGTACATAATATCAGAATATGCATCAAATAATAAGTAAACTGCATGATATTTGCTTCAATTATTTAATTGATAATATGAATTATATACAGTAAATAGAGATATGTTGTTCTGTGTTTTGTCCCTGATACAGATTCAGCATTCCCATCAAGGCAAATTAATTTTTTGATGAATCACAGTTACATTGACTTGTATGAAGCACTAAGTGTGCCCAAATTACAAATAAAATACTGAAAACTTATGTCAAAGATGGCATTTTACACCAATAAATAATTGTTGATCTGCAATTCATGTTAAAATGCAATGGTCAAAATATTTAACCTCAGGTACAGTACAATTCGGTGGTTTCATTTTTCCCTTAAGTATTTAATTGCTCATGGTATATGAAATATTTGTGCAATCAGAAAAAATCAAATAAAAAACAGGACTTCAAATGACTTAGTCTTCTAATAAAGCAACAAACATAAAAGGTATCATGTTTCCCTACTGGGTGTTAGAAACAATGCTTGGCACCTATAGGAGATTAAAAAGTGAGGAGGGTAATTTATAGTCCATTGCCCCCTTCCCCAAGTCAAATAGTTACATTTCATATTCTTGCTGAAGGAATAAAGCATGTATATATATGAACAAGTGGGAAATGGTCATAAAAACAGATACTAAATATGGTTTCCACTGTACAGATACTTTCTGATAATGATGATAATACCTACCTTGAGAGTTAATCATGAAAGTTAATTAAATGACATTTATATTAAATCACTACATAAATTGTTATGAGTGTTGCAAATGTTATATTATTTCATTATTACTAGGAATATTATTATATGAGGGAGTAGCATAATGGAGAAAGAGCATGGACTTGGATGTTACACACGCTTGGCAAAGTTTGGCTCTAATGCATGCTAGATGGGTGATTAAAGTTACTTTATTTCTTTGAGCCTCAATTTCCACCTACGTGAAATGGAATAACTTTTTACCTAATAGGGTTGTACAGATGACGACATGATATGCTCTACGTTTGGTGCTTGTCACTGAGTCTTGCGTATCGTAATAGAAATTCAAGGAATGTTAACCTCCATTCTCTTTCTTGTTATTGTAAGTGATTCATTACTAATTTGTTATGAAGACATTGTCATTCCCCTTGTCTGCTTTATTTTTAACCCATTTTCTCAGACGGTAAACAGGCTAGCTAAGCCTAAAGAATCATTGGGGAAATTACCTCAAAATCTTTTTTCTTTTTTGGACATGAGCAGGATATTTTAAAAAGTAGCCTCTGGGATTTGCCCAGCCCCTGCATTTCTATTTCTCTCTTTACCCTCCTTAGAGTCGTCCCATCCCAGGCTGATGGTGGCTCAGCTACCGTGGCCTTTTCAATGGTGTCTTAGCTGCTAAGATCCTGCCAATGCTGCTTCCTCATTTTGAGCCTATGGAAACGTTTTTAAACATCTCGTTGTAATGACTGCACATTGGGATTAGGGGATAAGGAAAGCAAAAACAGATATTAGCCTGCATAAAGAAATTTCTGAAGTATTTTGTCCTGGATAGCAATGGCAAGTCTAGGATTAGCTATCGTGCATGCTTTGTTTTTAAATGTAAAATAAATGAGAAATGAAATTATGCTAGCCAGCAAGTCCTGGTTACAAGAAGACTTTTGATTTCTAAATGTTAGTTAATTCTTCTTCTAAGATAAAATATTTAAACTAGTGATAATTGGAACTTCACTTCTCTGACCATGTCTTAGGAACCAATGAAAGATAAGTCAGTTCTTTTGGGAGACCAAGGTGGGTGGATCACCTGAGATCAGGAGTTTGAGCCAGCCTGGCCAACATGGCAAAACCTCGTCTCTACTAAAAATACAAAAAAAAATTAGCTGGGTGTGGTGGCACCTGTAGTCCCAGCTACTTGGGAGGCTGAGGCAGGAGAATCACTGGAACCTGGGAGGCAGAGGTCGCAGTGAGCCAAGATCGCACCACTGCACTCCAGCCTGGGCGACAGAGCAAGACTCTGTCTCAAAGAAAACCAAAAAAAACAAAACAAAAAAGGGTAAGTCAGTTCTGATATAACTACTTTTGGATGAGGTGATACAGCTGAGAGCTGGCTTTGCTTCTGTAGATGGGAGCCACAGGATGGTGAGGGATTGTGGTGGGAAGTGGGGAAGAGGGGGTGGGGAGCATGGCTTTCTAAAAGGGGTGAGCCCTGGTCACAAACTGGGGTGGTTGCAGTTATTGATATAAACATCCCCTTTCAGATGATGGCCTGAATATTTTTCCTACTCTTCTCAATCCTCCTCTGAATAAAAACATTCAATAAAAGTCAGTTTTTGTTTTTCCTTAACCTCTAATCCCAGTATGCAATCATTATGATATGGTTTGGCTGTGTCCTTACTCAAATCTCACCTTGAATTGTAATAGTCTCCAGGTGTCAAGGGTGGGGGCAGGTGGAGATAATTGAATCACGAGGCAGCTTCCCTCATACTGTTCTTGTGGTAGTGAATAAGTCTCACAGGATCTGATGGTTATATAAATGGGATTTCCCCTTCACAAGCGCTCTTGGACCTGCAGCCACGTGAGGCATGGCTTTGTTCCTCCTTCTCTTCTGCCATGATTGTGAAGCCTCCCCAGCCATGTGGAACTGTGAGTCACTTAAACATTTTTCCTTTATAAGTTACCCAGTCTCAGGTATGTCTTCATTAGCAGCATGAGAACAGACTAATACATACTACAATGAGAAATTAAACATTTTTTACATAGGTTCAAAACAAAGAAGCCACCGTGCAGGACCTCAGCAGCTAGAACACCCTTGAAAAGGCCAAGATAGCTGAGCCACATCGGCCTGGGGCATGACCACTGTTCCCCTCTAAGGAGGGTAGAGAGAGAAATAGAAATGCAGGGGCTGGGTACATGCCAGGGGTGACTTTAAAAAATATCCCGCTTATGTCCAAAAAAAAAATTATGTCCCCCCCCCTAAAAAAAAATAAACCAATGACTATTTAGTCTTAGCTAGCCTGCTTACCCTCTGAGAAAATTGGCTAGAAATAAAGCTTCAAACATCCCTAGAGGTCTCGAAGGAGTCATTAATATTGCATTTTCAGAGTTACATCCATGCCACGGGAAAGCATGCCAGGACACTTGGCCAGCTATGCTCTGGGCCAAGGTCAGAGAATGAGAATGGGGTTAATTCTTTGTTTCCCAGACCAGTGAGGAGGACTCTCTTTTTAAAGCACCCTATGCAGAAAGGGTATAGCTAAATTAGGAAAAACTAAAACATATGATTTATCTATATTTAAAATAAGCTGTTTTACATTAATTTAGGTCAGAAACCCCTCTTCAACACTGAATAACGCTCATGTCTAACTGCATGTATGTGCTGTCTCTGGGTTTTGGTGTTTCTCAGAAAGAATCACAGGCAGATGGGAAGCAGGTAGAACTTGAGAGAAGCAGACAAGCAAGAATAGGGGGAGACTGTGTGGCTGCCACGCTGAGTTTGTGACTTCTAATTTTCTGATTTAATGAAAGATATCAGTGTCCATTTGTTTCATTTGTGTGTCAAAACTGTAACCCCTCTTCCCACATCAAGGCATCTAAGGGCAAGGAATGTGACTACTTCTGAAATCAGACATCATAAGAACTAGCCTCAACCTTGAAAGCTGTTGAAAGTTTCTTTCAGCATTTTCACAAATATCTCTATCAACTTTTTTCTGTAACTAAACTGTTTTTCTTAAGCAGCAGCATTTAGTTTTAAAAAGAAACTCATACAGTTAGTTCTATTGGTTTTTTTTTTTTAAGGTTTGCGTTGGGCCTGGCAATACAGCAAAAACCTGCTTATTTTCTTTAAAAGGGCATGCGTGCATTCATTTGTGTAGCACCACTGCCAGCGGGGAGAATTCCAGATGTTTTCCACTTTATTGGTGAAGTGGGTCTGTGAAAGGCAGACACAAATCTACCATTGTTTCTGCAGAAAATTGTGCTTCATGTTCCCAACAGCTGATCTGCTGGCAAACTTTTGATGCCAACAAAATATTGAATTAAAAGGTTTTGTTTATAGTTAAATACTGTATTACTCCATATAGATATGAGAGATGACATGAGAATGACTAGGAATTCATGCAGGCTGGAATGTCAGCAGAAGTCTTTATGGAGTGCGATGGTTTCATGTGATCCTTGAAGGATAATTGTAGTTTAAAAATATTTACATGATTTAGATGAGAAGCTTGAAGAGGTTTTTTTTTTCTTTTTCTTTTTTTTTTTTTTTTGCAGCTGGGAGAGACGAGATTAAAGGCAGACAATTAGAATGAACATCTTGTTGAAACTGAGGAAAAACTCACTGACTAGACTGAAAAATTCTTATTTGGAAAAAGAATTTGGGAACAAGCTTTGGGAAAGAAGGTTGGGGTTCGGATAGATTATAGTAAGGAATTGCACTCAGAGCGAGTCTGAATTTTTTTTTTTTTTTTTTTTTTTTGAGACAGAGTCTTGCTCTGTCACCCAGGCTGGAGTGCAGTGGCGTGATCTCGCTCACTGCAAGTTCCACCTCTTGGGTTCATGCCATTCTCCTGCCTCAGCCTCCCGAGTAGCTGGGACTACAGGCACCTGCCACCACACCCAGCTAATTTTTTGTATTTTTAGTAGAGACGGGGTTTCACCGTGTTAGCCGGGATGGTCTCGATCTCCTGACCTCGTGATCCACCCGCCTAGGCCTCCCAAACTGCTGGGATTACAGGCGTGAGTCACCGCGCCCGGCCAGAGTCTGAATTTTTTATGTTAAGTGTGAAATGGTCTGTTTCTGAGTAGAGAAGTGACAAAAAAAATGTGATTAGGAAGAGCAATCATTTTTAAGGTTCTTTCAAGGAAAAATTGGAGAGGGAAGAGATTAGTGTCTGATAAATCAACTTATTCTGCAGCTTAGCTGAGCAGTTCTTTTTTTTTTTTTTTTAACAATTTCGGGGAAAAATCCCTAAAGCAGCCGTTAAACACCATCCATTTATACCACAAACCCTCAGTTCTGACTCTTGACTTCTGGAAGATTACCTCACCTTTTTTTTTTTTTTTTTTTTTTTTTTTTCCTTTTTTTTTTATTATACTTTAGGGTTTTAGGGTACATGTGCACAATGTGCAGGTTTGTTACATATGTATCCATGTGCCATGTTGAGAAGATAAAAACTGTAAATTATGAACTCATTTTTTTTTTTTTTTTTTTTTTTTACTGCTTTTACTGCAATATACTTTTTTTTTTTTATGGTCTGAAGGATGCGTATTTTAAATTTTCCCTCCCCTCTCCTCCCTCCCTCCTTCTTTCCCTCCCTCACTCCCTTGTATCTCTATCATCTGTCTAATTCATCTCAATCATCTGTTTTCCCTAAGCTCTCTCCTTCACCTGTATGTATTCTAGATATTCTTCCTCACTTTTTGAGGCAATTTTCTTGCTTCCATGTCTCCCTTTAACTCATCTGACAGAGACTGTTTAACTTCTGTTTGCCATGTAGTTATAATTTCTTTTGTATCTTTTTAATTTCTGAAGTTCTTGATAATTACTCTATTTTTTTCTCACCATTCCTGCCTTCAGTGACTCTAGATAAATCAAAAAGTAATCTCTCTGTTCATCTTATTCTTTATTTTTACTTGGCATAAACCAATGCATAATCACTCCTCTTTTGTGTTTTTAAACATTAGGATTTTTTTTGTCAGTTGTTTGGAAAACTCAAAACGTTATCCAGTATGTCTCCCTATACTTAAGAGTTATTCTTTATCAGCTTAAAAAAAAATCCCTCTTGTTCTCCCCATGCCCTAACTCTAGTGGTGAGTTCAGTATTCCCAAATCTTCTCTGTCTACATACAGAAGACTTAAGAGATGAATATGTCCCAAACTAGTTGGAGTAAGGATAATATCAGAGGTAGAAAAAAAGATAAGCTTTTTGGCTATGGGATAAAATACAAGTAAACGTTAACAATGGTCCTCCTTGCTTCCCACCTTCTTCCTAAAGTTCCCAAGTCTTAGGAGAAAAAGAAAAATCCCTACTTATGCGTAATATGGAGTGCAAGTTTTCTTTCTCACTAACCCAGGCAGAATGCAGAGTGCACTGATTGTGAAGAGAAGCTAGTGAGTTAGTTGTTTTAGCAGCCAATGATTCCCCAAGGATACTTACTGAGTCCTTTCTGTTCCTGCTGGAAAAAGACGTCATTTCCATGCTGTTAGCCTGTGAAACAATAGTGAGGCTGACTATGGAAGTGCCTTCATTTGTTGGTTAACTGACTTATACTTCTGACTTTAATTGAGAGCGGTCAGGCATTTATTGGCTTAGAAAGCTCATGCATAAGGAACTCACATGTCCTCTAAAATGGTAACGTAGCTGCTTTTATTTTTCAAACATAGACTTGACACCTAGATGCAAACCATGGCATTATAATCAAATTGCAATAGTCAACTTTATATTTAAGGCATTTAAACTTCCACTAATTTAGCAGATAGTCTGATGACCAAGGAGAGACCATCTCGTTACAAAATGGTGTTTGCTTAAAAATGTCAACTGCCAAAAAGATACTGTCCCTAAAATTTCTACTGACACTATGTCATTCAGCTTTCTCCAGAGAAATAGAACCAATAAGATGTATCTCCTGTATCACTAGTATATTTAGTTCTTACTTATTTCAGAGATTTATTTCAAAAAATTGGCTTACGAGATTATAGAGGCTGGAAAGGCCAAAATTTGTAGGACAGGCTTGTAGGCTGAAGATTCAGATAGGAGCTGATATTTCAGTTTTGAAACCAAATATCTTCCTCCCCAGGGGTACCTCAGTCTTAAGGCTTTCCCAACTGATTGAATGAGGCATACTCCTATTATTGAGAATAATCTTTACCTAAAGTCAACTGATTGTAGATAACCACATCTACAAAATTCCTTGGCAGCAACATTTAGATTAGTGTTGGATTGAATCACTGGGCACTGTAGTCTAGTCAAGTTGACACATAAAGCTGACCAGGACACATTTTCCTCAGGAACGAACTCTACTTTCCAATCTTTACATTTCCAAGATTTGAGAATTCTTAATGTTAAACTCTTATGTGAAATAATTTGTCGAACGTTCTTGTTTATTTTTTCGTTCCCCAAATGTCTCTAGATTTATTCACTCTAACAGACATATTGTGAGTGACTACTATATACTTGGCACTGGCAAGGTGTAAGGCCACACATACACTGGGAACTGTGCCTGTCTTCCAGGAGCTGTCTACCATCATCCTTGTGTAGGTTCTCCAGCCTGATGTTGAAATCCTTGCAATAAAACCATTCATTTGATGTTGCCTCTCCCTCGCCCTCTTCCTTGTGTTGTCTGGTGGGGAATGATTGCATGTCTTAATAGGCTGTCAAAAACCAGTATTAGCTTGTACATGATTGATCTGAATCATAATTCCTTTTTTTTTTTTCCTGAGATTTGTCTGTGTAAGTAAACTTGCTACCGAGGAACACATACACAATTACTTAACAGTTTAAATTCGTATTAATATTTATAGCATTTATTCTTGCTGGAATGAACATATAATTTGTATTCCTACATATAAGAATATTATTGGAAAAAAGTAAATTTGCATGAACCAATTTAAGAGCAAACATAAATCTTCATCTACGTGTTGCTACCCTAGTCTTCCTTAGCTCTCAAAAATCTAGTAGTTGATAAACCCAAAACACATACATGAGTTAATTTTTTAAATTGGTACATAATATTTGTATGTATTTATGGAGTACCTGTGATATTTTGTTACATGCATAGAATGAATAATGATCAAGTTAGGATATGTATGGTATCCATTCTCTTCAGTATGTATTATTTCTTTTTTTTTTTTTTTAGGCTATACAGAATCTTTTAATAAATTGTGTTCTTTTCATTTTTTTTAAATCTTATTATACTTTAAGTTTTAGGGTACATGTGTAAAGTATGTATTATTTCTATGTGTTAGGAACATTTCAAGTCCTAAGTATTTTGAAATGTACAGTACATTGTTGTCAACTGTAGTCAGTCATCCTATATGACACTTCATCTAGAAATCTTTCTTGATTTAATTCTAAGAATCTGAGTTGCTTTCCACTACAATTTCCTAAGTCCAGACATCAGTGACTTCCTCGGGGGCTAATTTGCAAGGGAAATAATGAGGAACAGCAGGACTCTTACGAGCTGCAAAGGTAATTTGCTTATTTAACTATTAATAAGGGCAGGAGGAACAGCCAGGCCAAAATGGCCTGTGCTTTTGCATAGCAACATGGCTGTTAGAATATTAGAATAGGGGCCTACCATCCCATTTTAAAAAGTGGTGAAGAAATAAAACAGGATAAAAGACAAGTAAAGAAAACCTGAAATTGAACAGCATCTTTAAGACAATTATGAGAATAGAATAGTTATTGACTTAGAAAAATCCTATTCATTTCATTGCTTTTTCTTTAAAACATTTTCTACTGTGATAAAATAATATAACAATTTCTGTTCTCCCTTTATTATCTAGCTATTTGGTAATACGGAATGTCTTTGTAAATAGAAAATGATAATATAAAAATCTTATATAGCCAGTCTCTGGTCCCAGATGCTGTTCTTCTCCGTCTACTTCTTTTTCTACTAAGAGATGTGCAGTCCATTAATCTGATATTTAGGAATGGCCTATTGTGAATGTTCGCAAGTGACTGTGGCGAATCTAATCTTTGTTAGTTTGAAACTCCTTTACATATTATATAATTAGTAAGCATTTATTATTTCTGTATCCTGGTGGATAAACTACAGTATTAATTTCTTTGATAGTTACAATGCATTCTTTACAATGAATAATTCTGCGCAATACGTTCCTTTTCTAGGCACTCTCTATGAAGCAGCTGCAGATTGTATATTATTAGTCATGGTGACCTTAACTGAGATGAAACATTTCAGAATGTATGTCCTGAACCAAGTAACAGTGTTTAAATTACTTAACTCTGTAATATTTCAGACAATGCAACCATCCATCAAAGCTAAATGTTATTAATATAAAATTAATGCCTTGAGGGAAAAAAGGGAATAGGAGTACTAGGTACGAGACAGTCTTTGGTTCTCTCTTGGCAAGTTTATATGCATATTTTTAAACTTTTAAAAAATTTTAGATCTGGTTTGCTTCAGTGTTTAGAATCTTTTAGTTGAAAGTATATTTTTTAAAAAATTGTACTCATCTCTACAAAATTAAATGACAGAAGAGCTATTCGGGGGTCATTATATTAGAATAGCAACGGGTACGAATGGCAAAGTTGAGTTGAAAAACTATAGCACGTGTTAATTGAGTTTCCATGAACTCAGTCGTGATTCTGCACCCATTGAATAGGTTCCTTTCTTGGAGTTTCTTCTCTCAGAGTCATCCTAAGCTCCTGGGGCTAAGGAAGGGCCACAGTTTCAGGGAAGCATCTCAGGGCCCTACTGATCACTGATGAGATACCTGCATTTCCCTGCCTGTTGGGTTGGGTTCTGTGGCCCTTCTTGTTGTAAAGCCTGCTCTCATCTTTGGCAAGACTAGGAATCTGGGTGCCCAGCACTGATTCTTACGAGGTGCTCCATAGACCCATACCACTGAGGGCCTCAGGAGGGGGTGGGAGTGGAGACAGAGCAGAAGCCCAGATTGCTTCCTGGAGTCAGAGTCCTCCTCCCCTGAGAGTCTCAGACTTGGATTTCTCTGGGGCCCCTGGAGCATCTCTCCACCTCTTGTAGGCTTCAGAGGTGCCCACCCTCTCTCCAATAAAATGACTTAGTCTTTTAAAAAGGCTTTCCAGCTGGGCATGGTGGCGCATGCCTGTAATCCCAGCACTTTGGGAGGCGGAGGCAGGTGGATCACTTGACGTTAAGAGTTAGAGACCAGCCTGGCCAACATGGCAAAAACCTGTCTGCATTAAAAATACAAAAATTAGGCAGGCCTGGTGGCATTCACCTATAATCCCAGCTACTTGGGAGGCTGAGGCAGGAGACTTGCTTGAACCCAGGAGGTGGAGGTTGCAGTGAGCAGAGATTGTGCCACTGCATTCCAGCCTGGGCAGCAGAGTAAGACTGTCTCCAAAAAAAAAAAAACTTTCCAAAGACCTAGATATACACATATATATATATATATATATACATATTTACACATATATTCACATACATATATATATATGTATTTTTTTTTTTTTTTTTTTGAGATGGAGTTTTATTCTTGTTGCCCAGGCTGGAGTGCAATGGCGGATCACAACTCATCGCAGCCTCCGCCTTCTGGGTTCAAGTGATTCTCCTGCCTCAGCCTCCCGAGTAGCTGGGATTACAGGCATGTGCCACTACGCCCAGCTAATTTTTCTGTATTTTTAGTAGAGACGGGGTTTCACCATGTTAGCCAGGATGGTCTTGATCTCCCAACCGCAGGTGATCCACCTGCCTTGGCTTCCCAAAGTGCTGGGATTACAGGCGTGAGCCACCATGCCCGGCCCAAGACCTAGATATTAAAAAAAAAAAAAATCTGTATTCCCAGTCACGTGCCCTCAGACTCCTTGCAGCCAGGGATGGAGGTGAGACCCCCCCAGTAACAGAGGGGGTGGCAACTGCTGTGGCCACTGGATTTCAGCCTCTTCCCAGCAGCAACTCTAAGAAGCGCAGGGAAACTCGACCGTATCCAATCCAGTTAGTTACTTCCCTAGAATTGTAGCTTCCACCTACACCTTCTAACCACCATGGCAACTTCCTCTGAAGAAGTTTTGCTGATTGTAAAGAAAGTGCGTCAAAAGAAGCAGGATGGAGCTCTATACCTCATGGCAGAAAGAATTGCTTGGGCACCTGAAGGCAAAGATAGATTTACAATCAGCCATATGTATGTGGTTATTAAATGCCAGGAAATTAGTCCAGAAGGAAAAGCTAAAATTCAGCATCAGCTGGACCTACATGCAGGAGATACAATTAACTTCCATTTTTCCAGTGAAAACACAGCAGTGAAAGAGCAAGATGCAGCAAAGGACCTTCTTCAGCAGCTGCTGCCCAAATTCAAGAGGAAAGCAAATAAAGAACTGGAAGAGAAGAACAGAATGCTGCAAAAAGATCCTGTTTTGTTTCAGCTTTATAAAGACCTTGTTGTGAGCCAAGTGATGAGTGCTGAGGAATTCTGGGCCAGTCGTTTAAATGTGAATGCAACAGAAAATTCTTCGACATCCAATCATAAGCAGGATATTGACATTTCTGCTGCATTTCTGGCTGATGTCTGGCCCCAAACCGATGGCTGTAACGGTCTGAGATATAATTTAACTTCTGATATCATTGAGTTCATATTTAGGACCTACCCAGCAGTAAAAATGAAATATGCAGAAAATGTTCCCCACAACATGACAGAGAAGGGATTCTAGACACGTTTTTTCCAGTCCCATTGTTTTCACAGGGATCGGCTGAATACAGGGTCAAAGGATCTCTTTGCAGAATGTGACAAAATAGATGAAAAAGGCATAAAAACAATGGTTTCATTAGGAGTGAAAAACCCACTACTAGAATTAACAGCTTTGGGAGATAAACCATTAGACGAGGGCTATGGCATTTCCTCTGTGCCATCTGCTTCCAATTCTAAATCCATAAAACAGAATAGTAATGCTGCCATCAAGAGATTTAACCATCACATTGCCATGGTCCTGGCAGCTGGACTCAGGAAACAAGAAGCAGAAAATGAACAAAAGAGCCCAGCAGCATGGATGGAAATTCCAGAGATGCAGACTGCTTTCAGCCAATAGTCAAAAGGGTGAAATCACAAGAGTCCAGTGAATATGAAGACTTGGGGAAAAATAATTCTGTAAAAATGATTGCACTAAACCTCAAGAAGTCAGATAGGCATTATCATGGTCCAACTCCAATCCAGTCACTACAGTATGCGACAAGTCAGGACATTATTCTTTTCAAAGTATTGGGTAAGAAATGGAAGCTGATACACCCAACTTAACTGAGGTTCTCTTGAGTAGTGCTGCCAATAGTACCATCACAGCACTGTCACCTGGAGGGGCACTTATGCAGGGAGGAACACAGCAAACCATAAACCAGATGGTGCCAAGTGATATTCAGTCTGAATTGAAACACTTGTATGTAGCTATTGGAGAACTTCTACAGCATTTCTCGTCCTGCTTTCCTGTTAATATACAATTCCTAGGAGAAAAGGTAGTGAAAATGAAAAGTAATTTGGAACGATTCCAAGTTACGAAGCTCTGCCCATTCCAAGAAAAGATTCGGAGACAGTATTTAAGCCCACATTTGGTAAGTCACATAGAGATACTCCAGGCAGCCTACAACAAGCTCCACACATGGCAGTCATGGTGTCTGATGAAAGAAAATGTGAGGTGGCCGTGATGCTCACAGCTTTTGTGAGACTGAGAGAACTAGGACCTGCAGCAACTCTAGAAACCTGGCCTATCAGACAAGCAGATGACCTCACAGGAGTGATAAGAAACATCTGCTCCACGCCGACTCCCAGAGCTGATGCTACTGTACTTGCACACTGGGGACTGAAAGGAAAGAAGGGACTAAATGCTGGGGAGGTAAATTAGGGCAGAACCAAATGAGCTAAGTTCAAATATATATATGTATACACACACATACACATATATATGTAAATGTGTATGTACATACATATATTTTAAAAGACTTTACTGCAGTTACTCAGGAACTGCTTTTGATTCACATTAAGCTGCTTTCAGAAATTAAAACCACTTTTTTAAAGGGTGCATTGATAAAATCTGAGGCTTTTTGGTTGTTGTTTTTTTTCTGTGTAAACTTTTTTTCCTAAGTTTGTGGCACAGGGTAGAACTTAAGTTTTTCTTCTCCATCCTTCATCCTCCACCCTCCATCAGATCCTCAAGTTTTACTGAATTCTAATTATATCTTCCAATTTTACTGAATTCCAAGCTAAAAAGAGTACTTTAAAGCAAAGGGAGACTGCTGCTCAACCATCAGGAAACAGTTGTCAGAAGACGTCATTGGTCCTGTGTTTCCTACGGAAATAAGAAACAATAAATATTGCACTGAATGTTTGTGGTTTGGAGTCCCTGAATAATAAAGAGGGAACATATTTGCAGAAAGTTGCATAGGGGGCCGGGCGCGGTGGCTCACGCTTGTAATCCCAGCACTTTGGGAGGCCGAGGCGGGCGGATCACGAGGTCAGGAGATCGAGACCACGGTGAAACCCCGTCTCCACTAAAAAAAAATACAAAAAAATTAGCCGGGCGTAGTGGCGGGCGCCTGTAGTCCCAGCTACTCGGAGAGGCTGAGGCAGGAGAATGGCGTGAACCCAGGAGGCGGAGCTTGCAGTGAGCCGAGATTGCGCCACTGCACTCCAGCCTGGGTGACAGAGCAAGACTCCGTCTCAAAAAAAAGAAAAAAAAAAAAAGTTGCATAGGGTTTTTTTATGTACAATTTTGTCTGAAGACAATGGTGCTGCATGTTTTTCTTTGAGTGCAAATGTACATTGCTAATTTTTTTTAGGATGGCATGTGCTTTGAAAAGACGATATTGCATTTTTAAGAGTTTAAAAATCTTACTAGTGAGAAATATAAAAAAATCTTATTTTCACCTCTTTAGAAGAAATAAAAGATATTTCTCCTGTCTCCTTTCCTCTAGTATTTGACTGTTACCGTCCTTGGCGCGTCGATAATCATTGCATAGAGACTGAAAAGCCTAAGTTCAAAAAAAAAAAAAAAAAAAAAGATCCTGTTTCTTGAATTCGTGCCATATTTTGTTCCTGATGGGATCAACTGACTGTTTAAGACTTTGGATGTCTTGTATTAAAAATTACACAAAAAAGTGTAACTTTTTATACTTACTCCTTTAACTCTTAAAAAAAAAAAAAAAAAAAAAAAAAAACTCTGTGTTCCAAAATCCTGGAGGCAAGAAATTAGAAACTCATGCAATCTTGACATGAGTGGGGATGCGTAGGAAGCATAATTTATGAATACTAAATTAATTACCATTTTAATATTAATAATGTGTCAACATAGAATCCTGCTAAAAGATTTTTTTATCTGCACCTTAAAAGTGCAGGGGTGATTTTGTGGCTTTTCAACACTTCTAATGGCCTTCCTTCAATTTCAGCTTTTTCTTTCCCTGAACATGGCCTGCCATAGGAATCTGAACTGATGTTAAAACAAGAAAGAATATCTTAGTACATTAACCAGATGCCTCTATTCCAATTAAAGACTGAAGTGGGTATTATAAATGCAAATAACTCAATACACTTGTCATATAGACACCATAAGGCTTACCTGATAAGAAGCATAAAATCCTTGAACCATAGACCCAAGAGAAGAGAAAATAAAATGTTTTGATGGCCCTAAAGCTGCATGAGAAGAGGCTTGTGATGAAAAAACAAATGTTGACAGCTCTGTGTAGAGGAGGCTTATGCTGAGGAGGACTGTTTCTGAATGTTGGGTTACATGACTTGGAATCTTGATGTTTTTGCCTCTTATTTTGCATTCCTTATTAATTCAGAACATGTTAATGCACTTGTACTCCTTACATTTATATAGACAAAAAAGAGGAAAAAACTAAGCCATGTGTTAAAAAGCATGCCTTCATATGTTTTTAAATGATGCTAAGGGAGGTAGAGAATGAACATTTAGTGAACATTTGCTATGTATTGGGCTCTTGCAAGTAACTTCAAATAACTTATTTAATCGTCGCAATGAGGTATGTAGGAGGGATACATATTCCTATGTTACAGAAATGGCAAACTAGGCTCAGGTAGGATTAGTAGATACTCCACACTGTATTGATGTTCAAAATGTAACATTTTGACTTTGCTGTTTTTCAGTCCTGCCCATTCATTTGTAAAGTGAAAAATTGTGAAGTTATAGTGTGTTATATACTTAGATGTTCCATACTTAAGTTTAATTTGTTGATTTATAATCCTAGAATGACACTGAAGTTTCCCATCCATACCTGGCTGTAAAGATCATAAATATTATTTGTGGTAGTTCCTAAAAATAGATATTTGGGGAAGACCTACTGAATCAGACTCTTCAGGTGATTCTTAGCATTGTCATCATCAGACTGGTTTGCACGTGCTGTCTTGGGCACCAGGCTGAGTGCTACGAGGCAAGGGCCATGGTTATAATCCTGACACCTAAAGCCTCCCACCCGCACTCACCCAACTGATCCCTATGCAGCTTCAATAGGCTAGTAAACAGCCTCATAAATGCTGTCTTAACACACTGAGTTTGCTAAGTTTCAAGTAGAGTATGTGGAACTACAAACCTAGAACCTCTAATGTTTAGTTATGAGAAAGAGAATTTCTAGGTGAGTCCAGTGGTTTCCTTTGGGTTTCCTTTAGTTCATTGATCTGACACCTCCTCCACCCCAAGAGAATCACGTGCTTCTCATCAGCAGGTGTTCCAAGTGGGAACTCTTTGCTCATATTTCTTTTAAGATCAACAGGGTGGGGCTTCCAAAATGGCTATTCTCATAAAAAGGAATGAGTTAATGGCATTTGCAGTGACCTGGATGAGATTGGAGACCATTATTCTAAGTGAAGTAATCAGGGATGGAAAATCAAACATCATATACTCTCATAAGTGGCAGCTAAGCTATGAGGATGTAAAGGCATAAGAATGACACAATGGACTTTGGGGACTCAGGGGGAAAGGGTAGAAAGGGGGGTGAGGGACAGAAGACCACAAAAAGGGTGTAGTGTACACTGCTTGAGTGATGGGTGCACCAAAATCTCACAAATCACCCCTAAAGAGCTTACATAATCAAAAACCCCTGTTCCCCATAACCTATGGAAGTTAAAAAATTAAACTGATAGTATGGGATAAAAATCCTTTTTCATGAAAAACAAAATGGCTTTTCTAAAATCTAAGAACAAAAGGAGGTGGAGGGCTTGGAACAAGAGGATGCAGGAATAAAAGTATCTAGCATATACCATTAATAATGCAGGTATATACCAAAGTTCCATTTCCATTCAGTCCCACTAGATCATTCCCAGGGCACGCGGAATTATTCCATTCCATACGCTGCCTACAAGTTGAATTTTGAAGGGTGCTTACAACTTTTCTAGATTTCTTTTTTACCCTACCTTCCTACACTGTTTTATGACCCTGAGTTAGGAATGTGGTCAGCACCTTTTCACTTGGTGACCAAGACAAAGAGAGTCCTGGGGCCCTGGCTTTCTCACGTTGTGGACAACTCTGGACTGAGGCACATGTCTTATCCCCAGTTGACTTCCATGTGAAAGGTCTCATTCTCTAGGGGTGTGCCAGCCTTATACATCTAAGATCTGTACTCTCCTTTGCTCAGATATACAAAAACCTTAAAGGCACTGGAAGTACCATCAGTATAGTGCTATTAGGCCCCGGGAGAGGGGAGAAGCATTCCTCCAAGGGTGCCTTCTTCCCTCCTGTTGATTATGGTGGTTTTCCTTCTGATTGTACCCTATGAAAAGACCATCTATTCACTCTTTCCTCAACAGCCTGTCTTCCTCAAGAGAAATTACGCTTGTACTGCTAAGGTTCTGGAATCTAACCTCCACATTGTCCATGAACTCTAAATAGTGCTACTGTTGAACTCCTCATTTAACAAAGCCATTTCTCTGCCTTCTCAAGGTTGTAGGACTAGTCACAGATGGTTTTCAACCGTCTTTCACTTGGGAGGTTTCCAAAAAGTTGTCTGAGCACAAGAGAACCTTGCTGCCTCCTGTTCCATTCCTATTGCTTAACACCAAGGAAAGTTGACAGGTCCCAGGACCTTAGGGAACTGTGTTATCATTGTGGCTGCCTCTGCTGCAGCCCTGAGCCCTCCTATGCTGCCTGGCGGCTGTCAGAGCCATGGTCACTAAAGACCAGGGGAACTTTATCCTTTAAGAAATGACCTCTAAGTAAACAGTCACCCAGTTATACATCAGAGAAGTGACGGAGAAGTCCTTACTCCATATAAGTTTAACCTCAAATCAGCTTTGTGCCTGCATGCTCCTTGCTACCCTCTTGTCTGTTGTGATCTCTTTCATTGCCCATTTGCTTCCACAATCTAATTTTGCACCCTGGCTGATTAGGCTTCTCTGGTTCTTAGCCCCTGCTTCCCTTCCTTGCTTCTTCCCTATTTCATTAACTACTAAATCAGTTTCTTCTATTCTTATTCTTTCAAATCTGTATTCTACGCTATGACTGGTACAATTTTTCTGAACTTCAAATTTTCAAGTGTAAGCTCTTGTTCACAATATTTATATGACTCCCTTGTGCCTGCAAGGTGAAGCCAAAGCTCTTTTATGCATCGCAGAGTCTTCCTGGTCTGGCCCCTCCCTAGTGCCCTGTCATCTCCCTTCCATGCTAATGTGTGAGCCATCACTTCCTCTTGTGAGTTCTCACCACGCATTATTGCCATTGCATGTGTTCTTGTCTCTTCCTAGAATGCCCGTCTGTCTCCTGTCTTCCTGGAAACACTGTTCATGATTAAATCCCTGCTGAGGCATTACTTTTTAAATGAAGTGCTCCCTGCCTTCCAGACTCCATTAATTGTTTTCTCCACTGTACCACTTGTGAATCTCATAGGCTTTTTGGCTTTTTTTGTGCATTGTACATCACAGTTTTATTTGTTTACGAATCTTTTTAAAAGTCTTTTTAAACATCTATTCTGTGGGTACCTAGGTGTACATATTTATGGGTACATGAGATGTTTTGATACAGGCATACAATGCATAATCACATCAGGGTAAATGGGGTATCCATCTCTTCAAGCATTATCCTTCATGTTATAAACAATCTTTAAAACTCTTTATTTTTAAATTATAATAAATTATTGACTGTAGTCACCCTGTTGTGCTATCTGTTACTAGATCTTTTTTATCTAACTATATTTTTATACCAGTTAGCCGTTCCTCCTTACCCATCCTGTCACCAACTACCCTTCCCAGCCTCTAGTAGTTATTCTATCTCCATGAGTTCAACTGTTTTAATTTTTAGCTCCCACAAACAAGTGAGAACATGCAAAGTTTGTCTTTCTGTGCCTGGCTTGTTTCACTTAACATGACCTCCAGTTCCATCCACATTGTTGGAAATGACAGGATCTCATTTTGTTTTATGGCTGAATAGTACTTCATTGTTTACAGTATGTCTACCACATTTTCTTTATTCATCTGTTGATGAACACTTAGGTTGCTTCTAAATCTTGGCTCTTGTGAACACTGCTGCAATAACCTTGAAAGTGCTGATACCTCTTCAATATACTGATTTCCTTTTTTCTTGGTATATACCTAGCAGTGAGATTGCTGGATCATATTACCATATAATCTAGCAGGCAGATCTGTGAGGTATCAATTGGTATCTCTCATTCTAACCCTCCTCCTTCCCTCTTGCTAACATATACTAAGCAGTGGACAGAGCTGGGCAACCTCTCCCCAGAATTCTTGAGATGTTGGGTACTAGAGCTATTAGAAAGTGAAATGTTTACTCCTCTTCTCTTACTTATGCCTCCGAATGGTCACCAACACATCACAGAGACTGACACCACTGCCTTTATTCTCAACTGTTTTCAAATGCTATTATTTTTATGGACATTCTAACTCTATGTGTTTTGTACATCTATTTATGCTTCTCTGTAGATAAATATCCTACTGACAATTTCTGGGCAGAGCATTGCCGTCCATGGGCTTCACAAGGTGGTCTTGTGTTGTAAATCTATTATTTATATAAAAGTGGCTAGTAGGTATTGCAGTAATGTGGTCACTAGGACAGCTGGACTAAGAGCTCTCCTTTCTCTGGGCCCTTGAAGTAAAGCCACATATTTGTCAAGCCGGGTTAGAAGATTCATTGTGACTTTTTGGGGCTGTCTCTTTCCTCCTTTATGGAGTATTCTTAGCCTGTGTTCTTTTCTTTCCTTCTGTTCAAAATTCTGATAGCTCACCTCAAGCTGCACGTTGACCTGCCAAATCACCCTAATGTCTACTTTGTGCTTTTGGTAACATCATGAACTCCTAGTTTTACCCTTTGCCTGTCATTTTGTTTCTTAATTTCCCAAAGCCTTTATAGAGACGATATCACTGCTCAAAGTGTAAGCTCTCACAGATAATACATACAACTTAAAAAGTCTTCAATGCTTAATCCAAGAGAGTGTCTAGTGGTGGGACAGTATCTAAGGTGGGAATACCTCGTGGGATGGGCAGATGTTGGGCAGCAGTTTTTGTTTTTTTCGTAGGAAGTAAATTCTAATTACCTTTATATTATGGGGAATAAATCATTTCCCCTAAGCGTGTTTAGTTATGGTACCAACAGAAAATGACATTGTTTGCATGTAACAATGTGCAAACAATAATGATTTAATTTTATTAGTTTTCTTAGAAATGTGGGCAGCCATGATATTTCATTTGTAGATTTTAGGGGAAAGATTTAGAAACATGTCTTACAAGAAATCTCTAAGTATGATCAACTTTGAAAAGAGAAATGTCTAAAGCAAGATTTTATTATGGAACAAGATGATCTCTGAAAGGTAGTCGTGGAATGAAGGGCAACAGATTCTTAGGGGTTGTTTTAGAAAACTGAGCTGGAACCAATGGTTTACAGTTAAATAGAGAAAAAAATGTAGGCTCTATATATTTAAAAAAAAAGAACAGAAAGAAACTTGGAAGTGGACCAGGTTATCCTGGGGTAGTGAGTACCCCTTTATCTGAAATACTTATGAAGTAGCTGAAAGACTAACAGGGATTCTGAAGATAACTTACCCAAAGCATGTGTTTGGTTGATGTCGGTGATATCTAAGAGCTTCTATGATTCCATCAATTGTCACTTTAGTTTGGTGTATGTAACATAGCATATATTGATTGCTGATTGGTGGTGAGTTGTCTCATGTTTTATTTGCTAAATCATTTATTTGTAGATGTTTATGAAATCTACCAGTGTTTCTAAAGTTCAATCATCTTAGCGTTAGAGGATATATGAGAAGGAAAAGATGAGTTAGTGGTGACAAGAAACTGGAGAAAACATCATGAGAAAAATAATAACAAATAGATTTTGAAAAGTAAGTGGTGCAAAAACAATGAGTTTTGTTAATTATATATTGACCAAAGGGAATGATAAGAGGAAAAACATTTTTATTTAAAAATTACATTTGTACATTTTATTTTTCAGATGTCAAAAGTCATCTTCTGTAGAATTTCTACTGTTTGGTCAGCAACTATTATGATGTATCAAACATAAAACTATTGATCAAATGTCCTGGAGAAACAACAAACATCTTAGTATACATGGTGAGCTGCACTGATGCATGGTTAGTTACAAGCACAGGTAAAAGAGAGCTTTCCAGAATACAGGATGATTGAAGTAGGGCCCTTGTCTCTCCTGCTCACATGTGTATTTCTAAAGCCTAGCATAAGGTTTGAGATAGAGAATTGCTCAATAAATTTTTGTTGAACAGATAGGTAACACACGGTGTTCCTGTGTGCACAGGTCAATTGAAAGAGCCTCCAGTTATCTTTCCATAATTTCCACAGTTTGCACAACATCTTGTCTCCAGCAGAAATATTTTCCCAAGTTCCAGCTTGGGTTCTGCCTTTTCCTTGACTGTCTTAATACTCATCGATCTCCTTCTTTGAATTCTTACGCATGGCCTCAATCGTTTCTTTTAAATTTATCATATAGTTAACATTGTCTTATTTCATTGTCTTTGCCATGTTTGTATTGGACCCAGAACTAAATTATCATTGCCCTGCTGCTAATAATATCTTTTTTTTTCCTAGTAACAGGGGACAGGGCATTGGGTAAATGCTTACTAAATATGTGTTCATTCGATGGCATTAAGAACCTAGAAGTATTTGGCAAAAAGGTAGGCTTAGAGAAACCCCCATTCATTTTTTATTTTTATTTTTTGAAACAGGGTCTCACCCTGTTTCATCCAAGCTGTAGTGCAATGGCATGATCACAGCTCACTGCAACCTCCACCTCCTGGGCTCGTGATCCTTCTACCTCATCCTCCCGAGTAGCTGTGACTACAGGCATGTGACACCGCACATACCTGTAGTCAAACTTTAAATTTTTTTGTAGAAATGGGATTTTGCTATGTGGCCCAGGCTGGTCTCAAACTCCTGCCCTCAAGTGATTCTCCCACCTCAGTTTCCCAAAATGGTGGGATTACGGGTGTGAGACACTGGGCCTAACTAACGCCGATTAATTTAAAACCACCATAGAAAACTTATTACCAGGCTTGCCACAGAGATTTGATGGATCTTTGATGTGAAAAGAGGAGATAAGAGTGGGAAGATGAGAAGAGAAGTAACGGTGGGTTCTCCCCAGAAATCCTGATCTGAAATAAGAGGTAACTTCCCCCCACCCAACATCCATGGAGTTGACTTCATTCAAAATAAGGTGGCTGAAGTAAGCTTCCCGTCTCAATATCACCCCCAAAAGGCTTGAAGTTGACTGTATTTAGAGTATCTAGTCTCCTACCATAAGACAATTAGAAATCTGGAGGTTTCTTCCAATCCACTTTTATCAGTCATTCCAGTGGAAGTGGAGCCTCCTCAGAAGCTGTGTAGCATGGTGGGTGTTAATGACACGGAAGAATAGTGCAAGGCAACAGGCCAAATAAAAAAAGATGTTGCTTATGGCCTACTTTGCCTTTGTTAAATCTACTTTAGCCAGTCCCCTCTCTAAGGTCACTTGTGCCACCAGAAGCAATGCAGGACCACTTTTCTAGAGAAAACATACTTCAGTAATTTAATATGCTTTCTATCTAGAGAAAATTCTGTGGCTGTGTCTGTTTTATAGATGCTGCTTTACTGGTTCAAGAATATTTAAAATCATAAAAAGTAGCTTCTTGTGACATATCGTTAAGTGACAATAAATCAGATGGATAAATAGTATGCACAGTATGATTCTAAACTAAACCTTTCTGCACAAACACACCTACATAATTTATTTATCGTTGTGTATTTTTATTTAGACAAAAGCTGAAAGAACATGCATCAAGTTTAGTATTGATTATCTCTAATGCTTTTAGTGTTCATCATAAACTTTTCCCGCATTCGGACCATTTTTTATGTTTTTGCAACCAATAAACAACACTGTTCGCAAGTGGCTTTAGTCAGCAAGAAAATAGGGCTGGGGATAAATCAAAACTGCAATTACTCTTGCTTTTTAAATGTAGAAACTGGAGATCAAGCCAGGGTCATCATTACAACGCAATAGGGAAGAGGATATTCTAACTCCGGGGCACTCCAAACATGCAATAGATATGAACCAATTCTTTGGGTTTAATAAAGAAAGTAGGAACTGAGTGACATATAGCAGGAGCTGTCTAGGAAATAAGTTTGTCTTGGTTTGTAACCAGGGAAGCTGTGGAGATAAAAAGTCTTGCTCTACACTTGATATTTTCCTTATCCAGAGAGCTTCCACACTTCATGTGAGATGGTAGAAACTTGAAGAATTCATAGGGAGTGACAGAAACTGAACTACAGGTCACAGCTCTTGGAATGGGGAATGTGAAGGACTCGGGACAGCTCTGAGACCTGGAAGACACTGGCACAAGCAAGTGTGCCCCATAGATGCAGGTCAAGCCCAAATGATGAGAAGGGCTATGCAAACTGCAATAAGGGGGCTGGGTGTTTTGCTTCCATTTTAGTTCAATCTTCTTTTCAATCCAGGGTTTTTGTGTGCACGTGTGTGTGTTAACTTCTCACGAGAAGTCATTTACCTTTCATTTGAATGTTTCTAAGATTGTTGTTTACTAATGCTAGATATAGCCTGTTATTTTGTTAGCTAGCCCACTAGATACTATTGCTCTTGTGAAAATCCCGCTCATTCCTTCTAATGCCCAGGTAAGTTCTATCTTCCTCCTCACAACCATTTATGCTCTTGTAGTTGACTTTTTTTGCCCCTTCAATACTCAACTTCAACTTTCTTCTCTCTGGCTTGAGTCTACTGTCAAGACTGTAAGAGCTAAAGTCTTGATTTCCTGGTCTCCCTTGCAATTAGGGGTGCCCTTTGACATAGTTCTTGCCAATGAGATACATGTTGAAATTTATAATATAATCTCTTCCCTTTTCTTCTTCCTGTGAACACAGAGCCCAAGCAGCTATCTGGAAACCACAGAGAAAAGTCATGATAACTTTGAGTTACTAAACCTAAGCAGACAACTGCTTACTTCCACACTTCTTCATATGAGAACAAATCAACCTCTCTTTGCTTAAGCCACCATAATGAGGTTTTTCTTTTACTTGTAGGCAAACACAGTGGTAACTGATGAAGTTTCACGTTTAATGCCCCAACATTTTCTTATGTACTGTGGATGCTAACAAATGATGTCCCTCATCCCTGACAGGTCTTAGCGCTTTCCTACTTCTGAGTAAACATACCCTTTTCTCTCTACCTGAAGGCTCTTCTCTCTTGACCAGGGTCTGCTTATCCTTCACATCTTTCTTAGATGCAGATCCCCAGCTAACAATATTTTCTTATTTCTTACACTGAACTCCCTGCAGCTTTCTGAAGTGCCTCTCTCTTGCTGCTTTCCTAATTCTGCCATAAAGCCTAGTTACTTGAATATTTATCTTCCTTATGCACTCCTGTGATGAGATTAAAGCTGCTTTAATGCTGACTGTACCTCCTTTCTCTGTATCCTCCTATCTCCTAGCACAGGTTGAGCATCCCTAATTTAAAATCCAAAATCTGAAATGTTCCTTAATCCAAAGTATTTTGAACACTGACATGACACCACAAGTAGAAAATTTCACACCTGACCTCATGCGATGGGCTGGAGTCAAAATGCAGTCAAGGAGAAAGAGGAGCCCTCATATGCTATTGGTGGGAATGCAAATTTGCACAGTCACTGTGGAAAGCAGCATGGAAGTTCCTCAGAAAGATTTGGCGAGTGTTTAAATTCAGACCAAATACTTGATTATACAAGAGACTTTATTTCCTTCTTGTAAAAATGTTATTTAATTTGATTCTTCGGGGAACTAGACAATCTCAAGGGCAAGTCTTCAATATCATCTGAGTTTGATTAAACTGAATGCTCTTTAAATCAGGCTGTTTTTCTTGAGCTATTGTAATATTGAGATAAAACATACTTAAGGAGAAGGAGGGGAAGATGGGAAAAGAAGCAAACTGATAATGATACAAGGGGAGAAGTAGCTCCTTCTGAGTTTGGATATGTGCTCACTAAGGTAGAATATTAGAGCTGAACTGATTAGAAAACTCTGCTAATAAATTTTACAGTGAAATGTCTTATGTGGCTTAGGGGCTGAAAGCTCCCTAATGCATAGTACTGTTCTGTGAATCCTAATTCATTTTAATATTAAAGTTCATTTGTTACCATTTATTTTAATATTTTAAATATTTTAAACTTTTCAAGTTTTCTTTAAAAAATAAAAGCAACTAGTACAGGTAGAGAATGAGATATGAAATAAATCAAGCAAATACAATACTGGAAACAAAAACATATAACTAAACCAATAGAGAAGAACTTCCGTCTGCTGTCTAATTATTTTGAATATACATTAAGTTGTGCAAGAATTAAAAGGAAAAGTGAATTTTATTTTACTGCTATCAAAGACATTGATAGCTGCTATTTTCAAGTTTGACCTATTTATACCTGTCTAAACATGAAATATGAATAAATCATGATCTATAAAAATATAGTTTATCATCTCTTGGTATCAGGTGCTTTTAAAAATATTTTCGATTCTCTAATCAGATGTATAAACACAAACCATTTGAGTCAGTTGAGAAGTATTACATAGAAACATAACCATGTGTCTTCATGGTTTATGTATCTTTAATATATCTAATTTAGGACAATAATGAATATAGATGCGATTGTTGCTTTGGCCTAGAGGAATTCATCTGATAGAAATGGCCATTGTAACTGCATCTGCATAAAATTAATCTCAGATTTGAGAGACTTGACTGATTAAAATGTAATCACTGAGAGTTTAGAATAAAAATTGTCTGGTTTACTTTAAAAAATAGTTGTAAATATTAACTGTTAAAAATTAACTATAAGGAAAAGGCATTATTTGAAAATAAGTAGGTACAAAAATTTACTGTTTCATAAAATAACCAGGCAGTATTTTTACAGGATTTGAGGAGGTTGTAACCTGAAAAACCAGGTAAATAACACAAGAGGCTACATGACTGTATATAAATAAATGTGGAAAATTCTAGATGCTAAAGTGGCTAATGAGAATTTCAGAGCTCTGTAAAGACTGAGCATTTATAGCTAAACTGTAAACTTCTCAATAAAATGATTACCAAATACACACACATTTACACAGACTAATATATTTTATGTACATATTTGATATATATTCTTTATCAGCTAATATTTTGAAACTTCAACATATATACATACATATATATGTATATGTATAAATTTACAAACTATATACAAGCTCTGTTATACTGGTTTTATAAAACACAAATAGAGACATTTTAAGAAGTATAGTGTAAAAATGGCAAAACCCATAGTATTTAACTTTTCTTATTCATTTATGGTACAAAAATGATTTTTCTCCTCAGATCTTATCAGTGGTGTTCTGGTGGCTTCTTCAATGTCTTGCTCATACTGATAGTCTCATCCAACTATAGGCTATTTTTTTGAAGGCTGAATATGCACTTAGTGTGAAGCTTATCACTGGTTCTGCTGGAGGCGAATTTATACTTTAAATAGTCTTCTTATTATCAGAGTTTGAGGATCTCATCTTTTCTCACTGGATGATTATAATTTTACCTTTGAATTGGGGTTCGGGGATGGTAAAAAGAGCTTATTTTTTCAGTAGGAGAAATATCAGCTCTTATATTTTCTTGTTGATCACATGTACCTTGCATTATAAATACTATCAACCTGTGGTTTCTTTGTATGCAGGTTTTTAAGCTGTGTGTCCATTTTGTTAGAGTTGAGTTAAAATAGTTCAAATAATATATTCTATAAATACATTTTCCAGAAGTCTACTTTGTAATATTTTGATGACAAGGAGTAAAAACCGCAACTTCAGTGAGCCTTCTGGTAGAACTCCACTCCTCCCTCAGATTTCTCCTGTGTCCTCCTTGACATTTGACTATATGATATATATATCAATCCATATAGTAAATGTTAGTAAGGCCTAAACGTAGTCTGAATTTCCAAGAAGTCTACTACTAAAGCATTACTTTTCCTCATGCCCCAGTGGATTATCTTGGCACATCCTGGGATGAACACACTCATGGCACTTTGGAGGCTCTGATATGTATGTGTAAATGGTAAGTAAATTAGCTTTCTGGGGAAAGACAGCTATTTGGGCTGCCTGTATGCAAATAGCATCTTTATTTTATCCTTTTTTTTCTAAATAGAGGCACACAAATATTTGCGAACTCAGGAGTCTTGTCTTGAGTAAGTACGGTACATCGAACACACTGACCATTGCTCAGACCAATGCTCTATATTAACACAGGGGACAAGGAAAGATCGTGATATGGTTTGGCTCTGTGTTCCCACTGAAATATCATGTCAAACTGTAATCACCACATACTAGGTGAGGGAGCTGGCGGGAGGTAAATGAATCATGGGGGCAGACTTCCCCTTTGCTGTTCTCGCAATAGCGAACAAGTTCTCACGAAATCTGGTTGTTTAAAAGTGTGTAGTGCATCCCCCTTTGCCCTCTCTCTTCTGCCACCACGTGAAGAAGGTGCTTGCTTCCCTTTGTTCTTCTGCTATGATTGTAAGTTTCCTGAGGCTTCCCAAGCCATGCCTCCCGTACAGCCTGCAGAACTGCGAATCAATTAAATTTTTCTTCATAAATTACCTAGTCTCAGGTAGTTCTTTATAGCAGTGAGAGAACAGACTAATACAGCGATGGTTGCTTGGCTGGATTCATGCTTGGATACTCTGTGCTCTTCTATTTAGTAGAGTCTACCACTTTATTTAGTTTAATTCTCTCTCCTTGGTTATCTCCAGTTCTGTACTTATTAGATTCAAAGGCACATAGAATCTTGAAGTTTAAAGGCATCTAAGGTATCTCTAATCTAACTCCTATGCAAAGCATAAATCCTCCCAACGAATGCCATAAAGATGGATATCCAGTTTCTGGGTTTCCAGTAATAGCACGAGCTTCTTATTTCTTCAATAAATTTTGCGTAATGGCTCCCATTATGACTTCTAATCCTCTTCAGGCCAAATATTCCCAGTTCTTCAATTGGGACAAAGATAACAAAAAGTTGCCAATATACTGCCGTTTCTCTTTTAGTATCCTGTGATTTACTTTGCCAATATTTATAAAATAAGAAATAATGTGTGAAATAGACAGGAAACAATAACCAAAAATATTCCAAGATTTTTGTACAGAATAAAGTTGATTCTGTTAGGTCCTTTGATTTGCTCATTGTACTGCTATTAATGTAGACTAAAAACACAACCACTTTTTTTGTGCAGCAGACAGAATTTGATGATTGTTCAAAACCCATTAATCCACCAAATATGTCTACTTTTCCTATTTTAAGAATTTTTATAAGCATTCCTGCTAAGAGGCATCCCTTTCTATTTGAGCATCTGACTTTTGGAAAGAATGAAATCTCAGAGCTTTTTTGTTTGTATCTAACTGTCACTGTGGTCTAATTATGTGTTTTTGAATTTTTATTCTTGTCATCTGATGAATTGGCTCTATTTAGTTTTGTATCTGATTAGTTTTGTGCCATGTTTATAACTTTTCCCCTCTGATTTGAAGTTTTCTTGTAAACAGAGACCTTAAATTATTCATATTTGGCCAGGTACAGTGGCTCATGCCTGTAATTCCAGCACTTTGGGAGGCTGAAGTGGGCAGATCACCTGAGGTCAGGAGTTCGAGACCAGCCTGGCCCACATGGCGCAACACTGTCTCTACTAAACATACACATTAGCCAGCCATGGTGGCATGTGCCTGTAATTCCAGCTACTTGGGAGGCTGAGGCAGGAGAATCACTGAACCCAGGAGCTGGAGGTTGCAGAGAGCTGAGATCACACCGCTGTACTCCAGCCTGGGTGAGAGAGAAAGACTCTGTCTATTAAAAAAAAAAAAAGCCTATTTGCCAAGACACATAGTGTAATATTTTGTAATATTAGATTCTTAATTTGTTCTGATTTGGTTGTCAGATAGAAAATTATGTTGCAGCAGGATTATCCTTTTCTAATTTGAAATCAGGTAAGACTGGCTGGCCACATGTTGCTAATAAAGGAGGGAAGTGTTGAAAGACAGAGAACATGGGCGGTAGTTGTTACGATGACAGCATAGAATTGTGAAGAATTAAAGTCCAAGATGTAGGTAAAATTCCAATCCACAACAGCTAGTTCTGGTGACCTAGCATATTCTGAAAAAGACCTGTCTACATGGTCTTTGTACAGAGAAAATTTGAATATTAGACTCATTGGACTTCTGTGCCTATGAGTATTTTCTTTTTCTCCTGTAGCATCTCTAACCCAAAGACTAGCCTGTGCAGATATCACCTATGCTTAGAATTGCTGAAAAAGGGCTTATTCCCCGACCCCATTGCCCGTGCATACATACAACTCTTACGCCTCGCTTGATATCAGTTAAGACACTCTATGGGCCTGGTGATAACATAGGTTTTGTTAGCTGTTTGAACCTTAGAGTGGATTAAATTGAGGTAGGTTTTCATTGATGAATCCTTAATCGTCCATGGGAATGCCACAGAGAAGGTATGTATTATGGGAGTTTGGAGCCTCTGTAGCCCAATAGTTGTGGTATTAATCTTTCTTCCTGGGGTCATCCTACCTATTAGAAACTTCCAGACTGGTTATGAGGCCTGGGTGATCACTTCCTGCTTCTGTTTCAGAAAGGTACTTGAAGCTTTAAAAAAGTAAAAAGTTGGTCAGACCTCATCAGAAACGTAAGCATAAACCTTTCCTAAATGTTTCCAACAAACAACAACAACAAAATGATAGAAAATGTAACACTCTTCTACTTACAGAAATGGCTTTCAGAAAAATAAATGTAGATTTGTGTCTGCCTGTCTGTCATGCCAGGACTCACTGGGTGCCACCAGAGTTGTGGTGATTAAGGGCCAAACAGACAGATCTTAGATTTGTTGCAGAAAGGTCAGGTTCAAATAATGTGAAGGGACAGAAATCAGGGATTTTTCTCTACAGAATCGCCACATAAGGCAATTCGGACTTACTTGATCATTCGTCTTTTTGTCATTGCCAGGAACTGAGAGACAGTATTGGTCTGCTGTTGCTAGGAAGTCTGCCTACTGGTCTAAAATCTCAAAAATGTGGCAATCTTGTGTTCTGAGACAATATTAATACTCCAGATTTGGTCAATACAGGTCATGTCTTAATTCTGTTGTCATTAGTTCCAATTTGTTAAATGTTTACAGTGTGGCAGGTATACCAAGCACAGTCTCAGCAGAAACTGAGACCACAGGGTAGAGCTCATACATCCTCAAGGCTCAGCTGCCGTCCCCAAAGTCCCCACGCTATTTGACCAGTGTGGCTCCATTCTCTGAATTACATGTTTCTTACTGTTGACATCACCATCCTGAAAAAGTGTTGTATTTATTAAGCTCCTACCAGGTAGCAAGTGTTGTCCCAACTAAACAGATTATTTCATCTACTACCAGAGTTAGATACCATTATTATCACAAAACTATCATTATCACCATCTGAGGTTATCCTGGCCCAGAGGTATCAGGTCACCTGTCCACAGTCATATAGCTATTAGGTGGCAGAACCTGGAACAAAGTGCAGCTCATGCTCCTTGCCATTCTGCTCCTATAGGTGTGCATAGGAACCTGGTGAAAAGAAACCACGACTAGGGAGATGTTTACTTCTAAAATGTATTTTAAACTTTTACGTGAAATATCCAAACACATTGTTATGATAGTTGTTATGGCATAACAATTATTCAACTGCCTAAGAACTGTCATGGTTTAGCCCAAATTCTAGCAAGTGGTTAGGGAGACCAGCATGCAAAGCATGAATGAGTGATGTAAGACTTGAAGTTAAGAATTGATTCAGAGGCTTGCTGACTGTATAACCTTTGAAATAATATATTCCTATATTTTATAATGCCTGTCAATGTTAAGAATATTGTCTTACAAGCTAGCATATTTGTTTTGTTAATAAGCTTTTTTCTTGTCTATGCTCGTGGATTCATTTTGTTGTCAGCATACTAAAAAGTTTTACCATGTACTGCAGCCAAATTAATTCAGAAAACACTAGTCTGTAACATATATTCTCACACAGGATTATTCATCAACCAACAATTATGAACTTAGAATCTAATATGTATTTATAGCTACACTAGATACACAGGAAGGTAAAAGATTTCCTATTTTGTTGGGAGCAGCTAATATTGTTCTCCACTTGTCTTTTACCCATACAATTTTCCCTGCTTTTGGAGTACAAGAATAATATCTCCTACTGATTTATATTTCCTAGCAATGGAGAATATAGTATTGGAGATACAGTGAACATACAATAAGTGTATTCTAATAAGAAGCTAAAATAAACAGAAATCAATCTATTTGCTTTTTAAAATTGCCAACCATTTATTCAGTGTGACTATGAAAATGAATTTTCAGCCACATTGAAACATTTTAATTAAGGCTGTGTCCTCACTCCAGCCAGGTTGATAGTTCTGCCTAAATTGACTGAATCCAGTTAATCATGTATAGCCGCAGTTGGTGGCATTTTAATTTAGAATTATTTTTGTAGAATTTGAATAATTTCTCACTAAGATTTGTACCCTGACTACTTAATTGCTTTTTACTGTTATCATGTCTTCTACCCCAACAGATAATGGGAATCTTAAAAAATAAAGTACCTGTGGTTTGCTTTTTGCATTTGCAGTGCTGATGAATTTTGTAGAATGCTTTTCACTCTTTCTCGTCAAATGATATATTATAACTTAATGAATCCTTATTAAAATCTCAGCATGTCACATTACAGTGATAAAGGAGAAGAATAGTATGAGTGAAGATCTGAGGGATGGAGAACAGAGAGAACAGAGCTGGTTTCTAAATAGTTCCATGCTGGTCAGGTCATTGGAAGAGGCTTCCTGTTCTTTTATAAACATTCTAACTTGGAGACTGGCAAAGCAGAGTTTTTGCAAGAAAATAACTGACTTAAAAAAGGTGGCTTCTTAGGGTGATGTGTTCTAACTTTGTCTGCTGAATCTAAAGAATAGGGAGAGATCATCAGCAAAGTAAATGGAATTGGATATGGTTCTCTGGATTACTTGGGGGCTAGTCCAGATTATTTCGGTTCTAAGCAACAGATACTGACTCTTACTAAACAAAGCATGAACAAACAAACAAAGATTTATCAGAAGGATGCTTGTTACTACCTGTATTCAAAGGGAGAACTAGTCGAACCTCAAAGGGGCCAAGGCCAACCAAGACCAACCTAGCAGGGCTGACATGTCTCCACTCCGCCTATCTTCAGATGAGCATTTTGTTCCTTTAGGCAAGTTTTTCCAGGTGGTAGTGGGAATGACCAGGAGCAGCTCATGAGCTCCATCTGTGATTCAGAGGGGACGGGACTCTTTCCCCAGCTCAGATTCAAACACTCCTTGAAGAGACTCTGACTGGCTTAGGTTTGGTCATGTGTGCCTCCTTCATGGAGAACTCAGAGGGTTATGGCTAAAAGCACAGGCTCTGGAGCTGGAGCATCTGCTTCCTACCTCTGTGGTCTTGGAAATGTTGCTTAACCACTCTTCACTTCAATTTCTTTATCTGTAATAGGGTGTTAATCAATAAACTTTTAAAATGAGGTAAATTTGTAGACCTGGGCAAAAGAAGTTCCTCTTCAGGTCTTACACTGAAGAGGGTTATGATGGGCCGCATTGTGTCTCCTTCAAATTCGTGTGATGAAGCCCTCAATCTTCCTACTTCAGAATGTAATTTTAACTGGAGACAGGGTCTTTAAAGAGGTGATTCGATTAAAACAAAGCTGTTAGGTTGAGCCCTAATCCAGTTTGACTGGTGTCCTTTTAAGAAGAGGAAATCTGGACCCCTGAAGAAATGCCAAGGATGTGCAGGTGTCAGGGAAAGATCGTGTTACGACAAAGGGAAAACAGCTATCACAAGCCAAGAAGGGAGGCCTGAGAAAGAAAGCAACACTGTTGACTGACACCTCAACCTCAGACCTCTGCCCTCCAGAACTGTGGGAAAAAAATGTCTGTTGTTTAAATTACACAGGATATGGTTTGGCTCTGTGTCCCCATCCAAATCTCATTTTGAGCTGCAATCCCCGTGTGTAGAGGGAGGGAGGGGGTTGATGGAATCATGGGGGTGGGTTCCCCCCATGCTGTTCTCATGATAGTGAGTTCTTACAAGATCTGATGGTTTTAATAAATGGTAGCTTTTCCTGCACTCACATGCTCTGTCTCTCTTGCTGCCTTGTAAGATGTACCTGGTTTGCCCTCTGCCATGATTGTAAGTTTCCTGAAGCCTCCCCAGCCATGTGCAACTGTGAGTCAGTGCAAACTCTTTCCTTTGTAAATTACCCAGTCTTGAGTTTCCTTACAGCAGTGTGAAAACAGATTAATAGACCTAGTCTGAGGTATTTAGTCACGGGAATCCTAACAAGATAATACAAGGGCTTTGCAAATATAGAACTTTGAAACTCTCTGGATTTTTTGTTTTTAATCTCATAGAAAGGCTTTGAAATATCAATAACCAAATGGGCAAGTGAGAATTAGGGGAGAGGACCCAAACACTCAGGGGAGTGGGCAGAGCACTAAGGGGCTATGCACAGCCTCTGCTTTGAGAAACCAGGAAGGCTGCTCTTGCTTTGCCTTGGATGCTCCAAATGAGGTGGCTGAGCAGACCGGGTTCCCCAGATGATAGCACCACCTCCTCCTTCCCTTCTGTTAGGGTGATATGGTTTGAGGAGTCTTTTAGAGTGGTCTGAAAATTCTGAATGGGAAGTGAGATATTAGAGAGGAGTTTGTGCACTCCTGTTCCCTGGGGGCACGTTTAGTCCCTAATTTGGTTATGGGTAAGTCCTTTCATGTTAGGCATAGGATTTATTTATAACATTAAAATTAGACATAAAAAATGTAGCCTCCGTTTTTATTCTCGCCTGGGACCTCACAAATACTAAGGATGAGTCTGAATGAATTAATACATGTTAGAACAAGGCTTGGCCCATAAAAGCATTGAGAATTTTTATTTTATTATCATGATATTTGGACCAATTCCTGTGGCAGGTTTTGAGGTCTATGATGGCCACCTCTTCAGTCATCTATTCTGCTCTATGGTACAGAAGTTGATTACTATAATTAGCAACCCTCATCTGAACTAAATGGTTTATAGAGTACTTTTCTATAGGACTGGAAAAGCTCTTTTTAGAAAATGAAATTTTAATTTTAGAAAATGACATTCTCTAAAATAAGGAGTTTATATATTTTTCTCTTTGATGTATAGAAATGATTTTATATTTACTTTATTCCAATTTTATATGGCATTTTAATAAGCACCTTAAGGCAATTTGCAGCCTCAAAATTTAAATTTAACATTATAAATGTTGTGCTTGAGACCCAAATTTTAAGACACTAGGGAAGATGAGATAAATAAATTATCCAATTTATGTAATTGCACTCCCTCATTTTCATAGAACAACATCTTTTTAAATGGAGAAAAAATGTTCTATAATCTAGATTAAAGTCCCTGAAGTATCTTTACCACCTTAAACTTCTGGGGAAGCAAATCTGCAGAACTTTTGAGAAAGGAGAAGAAAGCTATTATTTTTGATAAAAAGAGTAGGAATGTAGAAAACATTTTGTATTATTAACATTCACCTCTTTCACTGTATTGCAGGCTGTTACCCTGAATTTCCAAACCATAAATTCATTCCAGCCAAATCACTAAGACACCTAGTGGGTGGGTTGGGGGAAAGCTGTATGACATTTAAATTTGGCCTGCAGTGATATAAAACATGAAACATAAGTAATAAATTATAGATTGGATTTAGTAATTTATGAGATGCATTTTATTTTCCTTTTCCACCTTAATTTTTTTTATTATACTTTAAGTTTTAGGGTACATGTGCACAACGTGCAGATTTGTCACATATGTATACATGTGCCATGTTGGTGTGCTGCACCCATTAACTTGTGATTTAACATTAGGTATATCCCCTAATGCTATCCCTCCCCCCTCCCCCCACCCCACATGGCTGGGGAGGTGTGATGTTCCCCTCAAAAGCATTTTATTTTATATGAAAAGAAAGTACTCTCTTATCACCTGTGTCAAAATTGCCATACAAAAGATCTTTCATACTTTAATCCAACATTTTGCTTTTTAGGTGGACTTTTGAAACTTACTCAACTGCAAGCAATATCATTTTTTTTAATATTGATATGTAATATTTGTACATATTTATGAAATACATGAGATATTTTGTTACATGCACAGAATGTGTTAATGATCAATTCAGGGTATTTGGGGTATCCATGACCTCCAGTATTTATCATTTCTATGTGCTGCGAACATTGCACGCCCTCTCTTTTAGCTATTTTGAAATACACAATACATTATTATTAACTACAGTCACCCTACTCTGCCGTAGACCATTAGAAACTTATTCCTTCTATCTAACTGTACATTTGTATCCATTAACCTGCTTCTCTTCATCCCCTAACCCACTGACACACCCTTCCCAGTCTTTGGCCTCTATTGTTCTACTCTGTACCTGCATGAGATTGCTTTTTTTTTATAGCTTCGACGTATGAGTGAGAACATGCATTATTTGTCCTTCTGTACCTGGCTTATTTTACATTACATAATGACATCAAGTTACATTTATGTTGCTGAAAATGGCAATGATTTTATTCTTCTTTATACCCGACTAGTAGTATTCCACTGTATATATCTATGAAATTTTCTTTATCCATTCTTCTGTTGATGGACACTTAAGGTTGATTCCATATCTTTGCTATTGTGAACAGTGCTGCAATAAACATGGGAGTGCAGGTATCCATTTGATATACTGATTTCTTTTTCTTTGGAGATATACCCAGCAGTGGGATGCTGGATCATATGGTAGTTCTATTTTTTTTTTTTTTTTTTTTTTGAGAAATCGCCATACTGTTTTCCACTAGGCTGTACTAATTTACATTCCTATTAGCACTATACAAGAGTTCCGTTTTCTCTGCATCCATGCTACCATCTGTTATTTTTTGTCTTTTTAATAATAGCATTCTAACTGGGGTCAGATGACATTAGTGGTTTTGATCTGTATTTCCATAATGTTAGTGATTTTGAGCATTTTTCACATACCTATTAGCCGTTTGTATTTCTTCTTTTCAGAAGTGTACATTTGTGTTTTTTGCCCACTTTTTAATGGAATAATTATTTTTGCTGTTGAGTTGTTTGAGTTCCTTATATATTCTGGATATAAGTCCCTTGTTGAATTACTAGTTTGTACATATTTTCTTTCATTCTATAGGTTGTCTCTCCACTTTGTTGATTGTTTCCTTTGATTTGAAGAAACTTTTTAGTTTAGTATGGTCTCATTTGTCTATTTTTGGTTTTGCTGCCTGTGTTTTTGTGGTCTTAGCCAAAAATGTTTTGCCTAGAACAATTTTCTGAAATGTTTTCTCTGTTTTCTTCTAGAGGTTTTCTAGTTTCAGGTCTTTGAATTAAGTCCTCAATCTATCTTGAGTTGATTTTTGTATATGATGAGTGATAGAGGTCCAGTTTCATTCTTTTGCATATAGATATTGAATTTTCCCAGCACTATTTATTGAAGGGGGTTCCTTTTCCCTCCTGTATAGTGTTGATGACTTTGTTAAAAATCAGTTGGCTGTAAATATGTGGATTTATTTCTAGGTTCTATATTCTGTACCATTGGTTTATGTGAGTGCTTCTTATACCCAAACCATGCTGTTTGGGGTACTTAGTCTTATATTTTGAAGTTGGGTAGTGTGATGCCTCCTGCTTTGTTCTTTTTGCTCAGGATTGCTTTGGCTATTTGGGCTCGTTTTTGGTTTCATATAAATTTTAGAATTCTGTTTCTATTTCTGTAAAAAATCACATTGGAAATTTGATAGGAATTGCATTGAATCTACAGATTGCTTTGGGTAGTGTAATCATTTTAACTATATTCATTTTTCCAATCCAAGAACATAAAGTATCTTTACATTTCTTTGTGTCCTCTTTAATTTATTTCATCAGTGTTTTGTAGTTTTTCTTTTAGAGGTTTTTCTCCTCTTTGGTTAAATTTATTCTTAGGGGTTTTCTTTTTTTGGTAGCTATCATAAATGGGATAGATTGCTTGTTTTCTTTCTCAGCTGGTTCATTATTAGTGTGTAGAAATGCTACTAATTTTCGTAGCTGATTTTGTATCCTGAAACTTTACTGAATTCGTTTATCAAATCTAAGTTTTTGGGGAGTCTTTGGGTTTTTCTAGATATAAGATCATGTAATGTGGAAACAGGGATAATTTGACTTCTTTTCCAATTTGGATGTCTTTTATTTCCTTCTCTTGCCTCACTCCACGGGCTAGGACTTCTAGTACTGTGTTGAACAGGAGTAATGAAAGTGGACATTCTTATCTTGTTCCAGATTTTAGAGAAAGGGCTTTCAGCTTTTTGCCATTTATTATGGTGTTAGCTGTGGGTTTGTCATATATGGCCTTTATTATGTTGAGGTACATTCCTTCTATGCCCAGTTTGTTGTGAGTTTTTTTCATGAAGGGATGTTGAATTTTATCAAATGCTTTTTGTGTATCTATTGAGATCATTATATGGTTTTTGTCCTAAATTCTGTTTCTGTGATGTATCTCACATTAATTGATTTGCACATGTTGAACCATTGTTGCATCTCTGCTATAAAGCCAACTTGAAAATGGTGTATTATCTTTTTGATGTACTATTGCAATTGGTTTGCTAGTATTTTGTTGAGGGTTTTTGTGTCTGTGTTCCTCCAGAATATTAGCCTGCAGTGTTCTTTTTTTGTTTGTCCTTGTCTGGTTTTAGTTTCAGGGTAATGCTGTCCTTACAGAATGAGTTAGGGAGAATTTCTTCCTTTTCAACTTTTTTGAAATAATTTAAAGAGAATTGGTGCTAGTTTTTGAAAATTTGGTAAAATTCATCAGTAAATTCATCTGGTCCTGGAGTTTTCTTTGTTGGGAGACTTTTTTTTTTTTTTTTTTAAGAGTCTTGCTCTGTATTCCACGCTGGAGTGCAGTGGCACGATCTTGGCTCACTGCAACCTCCACCTCCCAGGTTCAAGCAATTCTCCTGCCTCAGCCTCCCAAGTAGCTGGGACTACAGGCCCACACCACCACGCTTTGGGAGACTTTTTTTTTTTTTTTTTTTACTGTTTCAATCTCATTACTCATTATTGGTCTGTTCACATTTTCCATTTCTTCCTGATTCAATCTTGGTAGATTGTATGTGTCCAGGAATTTATCCATTTTATCTAGGATTTCCAGTTTGATACTGCATAGTTGTTCATAGTAGTCTCTGATAATCTTAATTTCTGTGGTATCACTTCTAATCTTTTTTTTTCCATTTTTGATTTTGTTTATTTAGATCTTCTCCCTTTTTTTCTTGGTTAGTCTACCTAGCAGTTTATCAGTTTTGTTTATCTTTTCAAGAGAGCAACTTTTTGTTTTATTGATCCCTTGTATTTATTTTTAGTGTCTATTTTATTTCTGTTTTTCTATTTTGAGTTTGGTTTGTTCTTGCTTTTCTAGCTACCTAAGGTTTATGGTTAGATTGTTTATTCAGAACCTCTCTACTTTTTGGTGTAGGCATTTATTGCTATGAACTTCCCTTTAACCACCACATTTGCTGTACACCATAAGTTTTGGTATGTTGTGTTTTGATTTTCATTTGTTTCAAGAATTTTTAAATTGTTTCCTTTTCTTTTTTGATCCAATTCTGGAGCACGTTGTTTAGTTTCCAAATATTGTAATGTATTTGTACAGTTTTCAATGTTCTACTTGTTAATAATTACTAGTTTTATTCCTTTGTGGTCTGAAAAGGTAGTTGATATTATTTCAATTTTAAAAAATGTTTTATGAGTTGTTTTATGTCCTAGCATATGGTCTATCATAGAGAATGTTTCATGTGCTGATAAGATGCATATTCTATAGCTGTTGGATTAAGTGTTCTATAAATGTTTGTTAGGTCCACTTGGTTTAAAATGCAGTTTACATCCAATTATTTTTGGTTAATTTTCTGTCTAGATTATATATCTAATGTTGAGTACATGTTGAAGTCCCAACCTATTATTGTATTGGAGTCTATTTCTGTCTTTAGATCTATTCATGTTTGCTTATATATCTGGGTACTCCAGTGTTGGGTGCAAGTATGTTTAGAATTATTGTATGCTGAATTCCTTTATCATTTTATAATGACTTTTTTCATCTTTTTTTTTTACTGTTTTTGACAGCATATGTTTTGTCTAAGTATAGCTGTTTCTGCTCATTTTTGGTTTCTGCTTGCATGGAATATCTTTTACTATCCTTTAAGTTTCAGTTTATATGTGACGCAGGTGAGATGAGTTTCTTGTATGCAGCACACAATTGGGTCATAATTTATTAATCCATTTATCCATTTTATATCTTAAGTGGTAAGTTTAGTTTATATTCAACATTATTATTAATTATGGCATTATCATTAATAGGCCATTTTATTAGTTGATTTCTGGTTGTTTTATATGTTCCTTATTCCTTTCTTTCTCTTATTGTTTATCATTGTTGTTTTGGTGGTCTGTAGTAGAAACATTTGAGTACTTTCTCTTCTTTGTGTGTTTGCTTTACCAGTGGGCTACACATTTTCTTGCATTTTCATGATAGTAGATATTGTCCTTTTTTTTCCAGGTATAGGATTCCTGTAAGCATTTTTTGGTTGGCTTAGTTTAATGGTGATGAATTCCTCCAGCTTTTGCTTGTCTGGAAAAGACTTTATTTCTCTTTCATTTATAAAAGATAACTGCTGGTTATAGTATCCCTTGACTAGCAGTTTTTTTTTTTTTTTTCTTTTGGCAACCTGAGTATATCATTCATACCATTCTCTCCTGGCTTTTTATGTTTCTGAAGAGCATTATCCTGTTAGTTTGATGGGGATTCTTTTCTAAGTGACAGCTTTTCCCTTACTGTTTTGGAATTCTGTTATTGACTTTCGACAGTTTAACGTCTTGTGGAGAAGACATTTTTTGAATTGTATTTTTTGGGGGCATCTCTGAGCTTATTATATCTAAATTTCTAAATCTCTTGCTAAATTTGGAAGTTTTCAGGTATCATTTTGTGAATTAAATTTTCCATCCCTTCTGTTTTCACCTTGTCTTCTGGGACACCAAGAATTTGAATATTTTGTTGCTTTATTGTATTTTATATGTCATGTAGGCTTTGTTTATTCATTTTTAAAAATTCTGTCTCACTGAGTTATTTCAAAAGACCTGTCTTCAAGTTTTGAAATTCTTTCTTTTGCATGATCTAGTTTATTGCTGAAGCTTATAAATGTGTTTTGTATTTCATTTAATGTATTCTTTACTTCCAGAATTTCTGTTTAGTTCTTTTCTATGGTATCTTTCCCTTCGGTAAATTTCTCATTCATATCCTGAATTGTTTTTCTGATTTTTTTTGCATTCTCTTATTTGTTGCTGAGCTTTTAAAATATTATTATTTTGACATTTTTTCCTGGGATTTCATAAATATCTTTTTTGTTGCAATCTGTTGCTGGAAAATTATTGTACCCCATTGGAGATGTCATATTTCCTTGTTTTTTTAATGTTTCCTGTGTTCTTAAATGGATATCTGTGCATCTGGCATAGCAGTTGCATCATTCAATATTTTGAATTTGCTTTCATTGGGGAAGACTTTTTCCTGACAGTGTATCTATGGTTCTGGCTGGTTAGGTCACTTTGGCTTTGACTCTGGGTGCACGCAGTAGTGTAGTCTCCATGTGATTTCTCTGACTGCAAACAGCATCAATGGCATCCGTGGTTTTCTCAGTGGCTTAGAGTGTGGTTGTTAGTGGAATCCATGGTGAAATTTTGCTGAGAATGGGAGCACCAAGTGAGCCAGTCCTTGGGGCCCAGTGGTGGCAGTGGCAGGATGAAGATGATTCCTCGGGCAACAAGGTGGTGTACCTTGGCAGCGGTGTTGGTGGGTCCAGGTGGACTGATTCTTGGGCCTACAGGCAGTTTGTTTAGATGCCAGTAGTGGCAGCGATGGGCCAGGTAGGTGAGCAAATCCTTGGTTCCCTTGGCATTGGACATGGTGTGGTCGATGGCAACAGCAGTAATGGGACAACTCTCTAGCTCCCAAGCCATCTGTGCTGGTGCTGGTGGTGGCTGGAATGGGCTGGGCAGGCCAGTCCCCAGACCTGCAGATGGCACATGCAGGTGGGTGGCAGCTGTGGTATTAGAACCTGGTTGGGTGGGCCCAACCTCAGGCCCCTGGGAAGAATGCCCATATAACAATGGTGGTGGACTGAGCTGGCCAATCCCCTAGTCCTCACATGGCATATCTGGGCACTGGATGAGGTGTGGCACCTGGCTGGTAGGGCCTGTCCTTAGGCCCTCTGTAGTGCATGCAGGCACTGGCTGTGGTAGGAGGGGAGGAAGTGATCCTCAAGCCCCTGGTGGAATGCTTGGATGGGGTGATAGTGGCTTCACTTCAGCCCTGCTACTGGGGAAGGTGGGGTTGTTTTCAGTGGAAACAACTGTAGGCTTGTGGGTAGGGAGTTTGTTCTTCACTCGTGCATCAGCCCTGGCAGTGCCAGTCTACAGTGGTGGCAGTTACAGGTGTTGGGATCTGTCTTCGAGTCACATGAAAATGCATGGTGGCTCCACTGCTGGGGACAATGAGGTCATTGCCAAGGCTTGCACTTTGGCCCTGGCAGGAGCAGCCAGCTGCAGTGTTGTCTATGGATGAGGGATTTCAATGGGGCTACAGGGTTGCAGGAGATGCAGCGGCTGTTATGCCACAGGGCAGGATACTATCTGGTAGAGGCAGGGCTGTCAAAATGGCACCTTGCTATAGCTGCTTAGAACTTAGCGGGATGTGTGGGACCTGGCCTGAGCTCTCTTTTTAGGGCAGTGCCATCATGTGGTCTCCAGTCAGTCTCCATTGTTAGTCTCAGAGCCCATGAAGTTCAAGGGGCTCTTTTTGGCTAGAATTGCAAGAGTCCATGATAGGCATGTGGATGATTGGGTGTCTCTCCACCCTTTCCTTGCACTGGGGAACCTCTCTGGGTTCCCAGCTTATCCAAGCTGAGAAGGCTGTCTTATTTCCCTCTCCTTTCCTGCTTTAGGTATTTCCTGTCACTTCTCTGTTGAATTCCAGTGTTCCCCCTGAACTGATGTATTCAAAATGTGATTATCTATGCTTTTGCTTCTTCTTTGTGGAGGGGGCAAGTATCAGATACCTCTAGTCAGCCATCTTGAAGCTGCTCCCCCATTAGTCAGCAATATAGCTTTAAATTGGTCACCTGTGTAAACAGGCAATGCTCTGTGATATTTGTTTCATTTTCATCTCTCTCCCAAATGTGGCATTTGTTCTGTCGTCTAAATGAGAAGAACACAGGGCACGAATGACATTCCAGAGGCTGAGACTTTTAGTTATGTAATTGGAAATCAAGTGCATCCATATAAATTGTTGTTTTGTTAATCTATGGATTTATATAGTTCATGTGTTAGGCCATTTTGTGTTGCTGTGATGGAATACCTGAGGCTGGGAAATTTATAAAGAAAAGAGATTTGTCTCATGGTGCTACAAGCTGCACAAGAAGCATGTTGCCAGCATGGTGAGGACCTCAGGGAACTTACAGTCGTGGCAGAAGTTGAAGGGAGAGCATGTGTATCACATGGTGAGAAAGAGTGTGTGGAGTGGGAGGCGCCAGACTTTTTAACAACTGGATCTCACATGAAATAATAGACTGGGAACTCACTCATCACTAAGGGAATGGAAACAAGTGATTCATGAAGGATCTGCCCCCATGACACAAACACCTCCTCCCAGTAGGCCCTACCTCCAACATGTTTGGATCATGTTTTAACATGACATTTGGAGGGGACAAATATTCAAACTGTATTAGTTCCTAAGGTGGAATTTTAAGGCGTTGGCTTATTTCATTTCTAAACTCTAGGAAAGGCTCGTGGGGAGGAGCTAAAAGTAATGGTAATATTATAATTAAAATTGGTTATATTGTGTTAAAATAGTAGTATGAAAGACAATAACATTCTTCCATTAAAAATATTCATTGGGGTTTCACTATTTGTCAGCCATTGTACAGGGTGGTATTAAAACCAAGCTTGAGCTCTGCTTTCCTTGTGTTAACAGCTTCATGAGTGAAGCAGCATTAATTTAAAATGCCGTGTGACACCTGTTACCATGAAAAGTTCATGCCATTATTCATGCCCATACTGTGGGTACTGGACACAGACAGGTGTTCCCAGAACGATTTTTCTGCAAAAGTGACCCTGGAGCTGAGTTCTGAAAAAGGAGAAGGAATTGACTAAGCTAAGTGGAAAGCAAAAAGCTTTCAGAGCATCAGGAACAGCATGAAGCAGAGCCCTGAAAGTAGGCCAGCAGACTAAGGCAGAGATAATAGAAGGAATCATGGTGTCATCTCAGGCTGATAATTCATAGTAGAGTATTAGTGTTTGGGAGTGAAAAGCCTCTATGTGAATTGATGTAATTTGCTGCAAATTCTGCAGATTACAATAGCAACACTAAGTTCTTAAAGGAGTGATATATTAGATGCACTGTTCTTTAAAAGGACTCTGTCTCTGCCAGATGTACTACGTTGTACTGATGTCTGCTGGATCTAGATGACCCATTGAGCCAAACAATTAATGATTTTAGTTCTGCAATACTTGGCTCGTTTTTTTCTGTGCAATGATCTATTATGTCCACTGAGGGCTATAGAATGTTAGAGACAGAGAAATTACAGGCATCCCATGGGAGATCAATCTTTTCTTCAGATAGAGAAACTAAGGTTGAGAGGAAGCGGAAACTTTCCATGGTTTTGTGGTTACTTAGTTATGAAGCCAATACCAACCTATAAATTGATTAAATGTTATTCTATAGCTTTTGTCCATCACCCACAAATGATGATTGCAATGTTAACTGTTTTAGATGATTCATTATTCCCAGAAGAGTTTATTTGTTCACTTTTCTGCAGCCTCCAAAAGAACATCATATGTGTGAAAACAGTTTAACACATTCTGGCTCTGATGATATTGATGATGAGCTGTTATAATATTAACAATGCTGCATATTGTGGTGGCAGAAATCCAAATGGACAAGAGATTTTGGATGTGGCTTGCTGCAACACGGAATAAATATTTTATACAAATGGGAATTCTTTAAAATCAGTCATGAAACCAGCATAAATTGGCTTCTTGTCGTGGGTGGTTTCTTATTGTGAGTAGGCAAGTTTGATTTAGAGGCGTGGTGCAGAAATTTAATGATCTACATCAAAATATAGCTTACAGATACTTTGATTCTTTATAAAGATCACATATGCCTGTCTTGAATTCACACATACATCCACTCAAAGCAACACACGCAATCATTTCCGTCACATTTCTTTCAAATTGGTGACATAATGCAGCTTTTGGGAAGCTGAACTTGAGCTGAAAACTACTCTATTAATTGCATATCACAAATCTACTTTGTTGTTTAAATAGAAGATCCTCAGTGCTGTGTTTAGTAAGATGGTATAGAGATTTCAAATGTGTCTTCATAATTTATTTATTTTAGAAAGACTAGAGATCACTTCGATTATTTTAATTCTTTATTTTATTTCTTTGATTAATTTTCTGTTTTTGAGAGGGGGAAGGCAGATGTCTTCAAACAGTAAAATTAGACTTGATGGGAAAGGCCACTGGAATATTTAAGTGGCCTAAGAATTATTTCCACAAATAAAGCAATTGTGTGTTTTTCTGTTTTATTTAAAGATGAGGATTGTTTTCTATGCTCTTCATTGCAAATGCAGTGTTTTTGTGAGATCATTTGCTTAATGCATCATTGCTCTTAGCTGGATTTGAGAGGCTCCTGTGTATGACCTTCTCTCTCGTTTTCAGCCTCTCAGAGAGCTTGTTATAAGGATCACAACACTGCAATGAGGTTTAAAAATGTTCTATTGAACTATAAGACTAGTAACCAATTTAAAGCAAATTTCTGTGTTGTTTCATGTCTAGTACATTTTAATAAATTTCCTTTCTTTCCCACGCTGTATTTCCCCCAATAATATTTACATATATTTGTCTTTTTTATTATGTGATAAGACATTTGAGGACAAAAACGGTGTCAAGTTAATTTTAAATAAATGTATAATCCAAAATCCAACAAACTTATAAAACCATCCTTCAGCTGAGAGCTTCCTTACTATAGGTGCATGTGTGTATACATGCATACACAGCATCACACAATATGGTGCATCTGGATTTATATAAATATATAAATACAAGTATATATGTGCATATGTTTTATTTTTACAAATAAAAATGTATTCTTAAAATATCTACATTCATGTTGGCAAAGATAGGAACCAAAACATCTAGGTAGTTGTTAGTAATTTGTTCTACTCAGATTAAAATATTATTTTGAATTTTTACTTTGCCATTCATATTTCTAATTTTTTTTGGTTCCTTTAGGAAAGGCATTTATTTTTTCATCTGCAACAAGATGAAGTTGGTAACCTTCAGGGCAGTAATAAGAGGATAATTGGAACAGTGTAATAGTGAGTGAAATATACATAGCAGATTTCCCTGATGATATCTTTGTTGTTGTTCAAAGATCTATTTATTAATTGATAGGTTCAAAGATATACTACATGACTTTGGGGGTTGGAAGAAAGTGGTGGTAGAAGCTGTTCTTTTTACCAGAACCTGTCTTTAGGAACCAAGTTATGAGTGGTTCTCTAGTCCTGGGAGCAGCTACGTAATAGATTCTATTTACGTATTTCCAGAAATTTATCTCTAGTAAAAATTCCTAAATTAAAGGAGTGTGGAGATGACTTCATTCATTTCTTCCTCTAGCATTTACTGAGCACAAATTTTATTCTTCTAAATGCTGTCTTAAACTCTGAGAATATAAGAATGAATTAGCTTCAGTTCTCCTCTTGAAGGACTCAGCCGAAGAGTCTGAGATTCCTACACAGCAATTGATATTCCTATATATCAAACTGTAGGTGTTTGTGTGTGTCCATGAACTCATGCATGTGTATGCGTTTCATTTGTCTCATTTAGTTATGAGTATTCTTGTAGGAGTCTATTTTTTCCATGAAAATATGTCCTAGGAGAAAATGTCTTTGAGAAGCTAAAACCCCTGGTATCTACTCCAAGTCACCATAAGGAAGCTGTTTTGACTCCAAGTCGCCACAGAAAGGACATGGGTTTAGAAATTAATTGAAAAAATTTGTATGTATTTATCATGTACATCATGTTTTACCATATATATATGTGCACACTTCGCACAATGGTTAAATCAAGCTAATTAACATATAAATATTTGAAGACTTGTGTTTTGAAGCCATAGAGACCTTGCCTGAAACCTAAGGTCTGGCAGTCACTATCTATTATGATCTTCTTCAAGCCTCTCAACCTCTCTGGGCTTTGCCCAATGACCTAGAGATGATAAAATGCCACTCCCTGTGACGTGCCAAGAAATTGAGATAATTTGGGTAAAGTGTCTAGCGTGTGGGTGGCACTTTATAGTTGCTTGGAATAATTTGAGTCCAATTGTAAATTAATACCATAATATTTTGATGTGTAAGAGCCAGTCTATCATTAGGGTCAAAAGCCCTATTCTGGAACAAGCCTGCCTAGGTTCTGATCCCGGTCCTGCTCTAGTTTATATGATTGTGGGAAAATTACTGAATCTCTTTGGATTACTGTTTCCCCATGGTATTATGAAGGAATAACAAATGAGTTAGTGTTAAGAATAGAATGTTAAGAACAGCTCTTGATACATGGTAAGTACTATGTAAATGTTGGTTAAAATGAAATACGTGTGCTTTATTTCGCTCTATCGAATCTGTACTCATTCCTAAGTTAGATATAAACATAAACCTTTAATATATTTGAGGCATTTAAATTTATTTTTTAACAATGACATGACAGAATCTGCCAAACTACTGATTAGATTATCTCTAGGCATGTATTTGATGTGTCTCTTAGTAATAAAAACTAATGAGTAGACTAAAAATGTTTCACATAAGTAATTTTACTTCCATTCTCATTTGGGGTACTGTTCTTTGTTTTATTTAGTATTTTTGTTGCTAAATGTCTTCAAGCTTATATTTTAGAAATAAAATTTATAGAATTATGGATGTTCAGAATTTAAGAAGAATTTATTTCAGTCACCATATTTCATTGCTGGGTATAATCTAATAAAATTCCAGGGTGATGAATTGACTTGTTGCCCACTCTGAAAATGTCTGAAGGTGGGCGATATCAAAATTAGTGGTTACGATGTGACTTTTCAAATTACCATGGTGGATGTCCAGATTTCTGCAACTTCTATTGTTCATGATTACAAATACTGGGGCTGTTCATAGTTTCACAAGCAGCTTCACCAATATGACTCACCTGAAATTAACATTAACATTCTCTAAGTAAGGAGTCACAGCTGTCATCATGATATTGGACAGCCAGCTGGCATAATTAAGTTGCTAAAGATATTTGAGATTACAGCAGCAATATTGTTTTGGTGTATTACTAAGTCAAGAAGCTATTTATCTTTTACTGCCAGTAATGTAAATATCAAAAGCCTAATTTATGTTTCGTTTTTTCCTGCTGAAGACTTTAGAGGTATTTGGGAAAACATCAATAAATTGTAAGAAATATTTGGAAAAGATAATATTTATAATATGTGTTATCTATCCTTTTTAGATTCTAATTATCTAGTTTCTAATAAGAGATTCATTTGTTATTTAATTTTATCTCTCCCTGTACTTACTTTTTGAATGATAAGTAATTAGGTTTGCCACAAAAATATAAGATATCCATTCAATGTTAATTTCAGATTTATAGTAAATAATCATACTATAAAATTATTCATTGTTTACCTGAAATTAAAATCTAACTGGGATTCCCATATATACATTTGCTAACTCCCGCAATCCAGATTTAGATTTAGCAGTGTGAAATTTTGAGTAAAGAACAAATTCATACACTGGTTTGGGTACTTCATGGCTTTTTGACAATATACAAATTATCTGAGCTTTCTAATTCTTAGTTTTTTGGTTTATTTTTATCTGCAATGTGGAAAAAATAAGATCTATTTTGCATACCTGTTCTGTACGCAGCAATGTTGGTTTACCTTCCGTTTGCCATCCTAAATGTTTGAAAACATGATTTACTCATATAAATAAACCTACTTTGTTCTTTTGGTTTAGCATAGATTACTTTAAAATTCTCATCAAAATCATCTTTTAAATATATATATGGTCAATGAAATCTGTTTAGTTTCAAATCAAACACCTAGGCTATACAATACAGGCACTGATCTGTGAAAATTTCACTACAAAAAATTTGTTTTAACAAATCAATTGAATATATAATTATCACGTTACATTTAGGTATTTCCCGAAAAAGTTGTATGAATCCATGCTATATGCTCATCACAGACTAGCAAAGCCCATTACATTTGAAGAATTACACCTTCATGAACGGAATTATTGTTTTTCCATTTGTGCTAAAATAACCTTTGCAAAGTAGAATTCTGTGTCAAAAGCTTTGTGATGTGCAAACGCTGATTTACTTCAGGATGGAGAAAGAAATGCTTCAGGGAATGAAAGCCTCTACGTAAGTATATTTTCTAGGTAATTAAACTTCTTTAATATTTACATTTCTATAATTATAAAGGAGGTTAAGAATCTTTTAAAATATTGTGACTTATTTAACATGTGCAAAAAAGGTTAAACTATGATACAATGAATATATTTGTTCATACTATACAGTTCAGAAATACAATATTACCAACTTATTGAATCTCCCAGTATTTTCTTCCCTCATCATATTCCCCCTTCTCTTTCCATTATCTGAAATTTGGAGATTATCATACCACATATTCATTTTTAAATATAACTTTACCTTGTAAGTTTACATTTTAAGCAATATATGTAGCCTAGATTTGCATATTTATAAACTTTATATATAAGTGTCCACTCTTTTATCCTACTCTTTCCTGCTCAGTGTCATTTTAGTAGGATTCATCTATGTTACACATGTATCTCTAGTTCACTTCTTTCTACAGCTGTTATACATTTGCCATTACTCAATTGACCAACAATCAGGTTATTTTCAGATTTTTTTTTCAATTGCAAAAATTGCTGCCGTAAACATGCTTTGCTTATCTCTTGTGCATATGTATGTGTTTTGTTAGTCTATATTCATACATATGAGTGAAATTTCTGGGGCATGGGAAATACATCTTTATGAGACATTGAACTGCTCACCACTATTATAGTATCAATTTAAACAGACCAACGATGTATAAGAATTCCCTTTGCTTCACATGCTTTCCAATCTGTGATTTTGTATGACTATTGTGTGTATAGTTGGATCACCTTGTGGCTAAATTTGCATTTCCCAAATTGGTAATGACCAAAACATCTTTTCAAGTATGTAATCGCCGTTTACAATTTATCTTCTGTGAATGGCTTTTTTTTTTTCTTACTCTCCTATTTTTTTCTCCTTTTGTTATACATTTGTAGGAGTTACTTATACATGGTGAGTTATAATCATATCTGTGTGTCTCTGTATGTGTATAATTGTTGACTCTGATTTTATTCTCTTATGTACAGAAAGTTGAATCTTAATATGGTTTATGTCTTAGTTCATTTTGTGCTGCTGTAAGAGGATACCCGAGACTGGATAAAAATTTATAATGAACAGAAATTTATTTCCCAAGGGTCTGGAAGCTAGGAAGTCCAAGATCAAGGGACTAGCATTTTGCAACAGCTAGTTGAGACAGATTCTTTGGCCACAAGACCCTTCTTATAAAGCAGGTCAAAATTAAATTTTCTATACCTTTCAACCAAAGGTGTATTGGAGCCAGCTTATCCAGCTTGCAAGAATTGACTGCCAAATTTTCAGAAATTTTGCAATCTGGTTGTTAAACCATCTGTGCCTGGAATCAGTCATGGCGGGAGTAATTATAGCATAGAAATTAGCAAACACTGTGAAGCAGAGCTTCCCCTACCTTTCCCCTGTCTCTCTCCAAAGAGCCAGTTACTAAACATTTACTGTCACATCATTCCTTTCATTCCAGCTTTTTTCAGTCAACTCCCAGTTGTTAGACCTCTGGCACTTCCATCAAACCTTTACCTACTAGAGTGCCCAAAATAATGTTCAGCATTTTTGGCTACATATGCAGGTCTCTATCCATCCTATTCATTCTTTTCCCACCTCCAGATACCTCCATTGTGTCCATCACTCCTCCATTAGCAACATCCACTGCATGATCACCCCTTTCCTTTTAGCATTCCTTTCCATCTCTATTCAAATATTACATTGCAATGATGATATCTAAAGATCTTATCCCAAATAGCTTTTCCAACCTCACCACTCTCCTTTGCTGTTTTTTTCACAGAAATTATTATTACTGATTATTATATTACATAATATGCATTCTTATATTTACTTTCTTTCTCCCACCATGGAAATGTAAACTTGCTAAGTGTGAGAACCTTGTTTCTCCCACTGTATTTCTCAAACTTAGAACAATTTTTGGCACATAAGAGATATTTGTATATTTGTAAAAGGAATAAAAGAAGAAAACAGAAAGGGAAGACAAATTTCCTCTATTTCTTTGCTGTAAGTAAAACTTTGTTTTACCGTGAGGACACAGGTTCTCCTGAATTTGAAGTGGTAGCTGTTGTTTTTTGATGTTCCACATTCACTGAGACCAGGAGGTAGACAACTATCTTTCTTTCTTTTCACTGCAATTCTAGGTTTTTACTCACTCAAGACAAAAAAAAGTTCTTTTTTTTTCCTTTTGTTTTGTTGTTGAGATTCTTGACATTTGCTGTACCACCTTTTCCCGTCCTCACTGTTGCTACCCTGTGACGTTACTGCCTTCATCTCCACCCGGTGCTCTGTCATCCTGGTGGTTGTGATGGTTAGCAATCATATGGCCATTCAGCCAACACCATTTTTTCTCGGATCTCTTGCCCCTGCCCTAATCCCTTTATCCGTCACTTCAACCATCCATTCCCATATTCATACCTTTGGATCTTGCCATTCTCAGTAATTGCTCCATTTCCAGAATCACTGATTCAATAATCTAACTCTCTGACCATAGCCTCTCTCCCTCCAACTTGCTGGAATAACCCCACTACACTCATCCTCCAACCTCTTTAAGCTATCAAACCATTGATCTGCCTAATTTCTCCCAATTCTGCTGCTATCTGCTTTCTCCATTTCTCTCCTAACCTAAATTAGAAACCATGACCTGCAATTGCAACATTACTCCTGACAATACCCTAAAAATGCCTGGTCCTTCTATTTTCTCCGCAGCTCACTGGAACAACTGTAATTTGGATGAATTTAGCCTTCTTTTTTTTTTTTTTTTTTTTTCATGAGTGAGCTTAGTTGTCATTTTCTGAGTGCTCCTGGAGAAATTCACATAAAAGAGAACATTAGTTTCTGTCTATATTTATGTTTCATTGACTTCCAATGGTCGTTTCATACTGCTTGACAGTCCAATTAAATTGCTGTGCAATATATTCTCTAATTTTCAAAATGGCTATTTCAAATTTTCTTTACTCTCTTGAACATTCCAAATCCCATTCTCCATCCTACTCCTTATTCTTAGCAGTTTTGCCTTCCTCTCTCCATTTTAGAGAAGACAGAAGGCCTCAGAAACTTTTATTCTCTATATCAAATAAACATACCTCCCTATCCCCGAATTCACTGTCTCATTCCCTCCTACTACTTTATAAGAGTTTAAGTATGCAGGTCATCGATCCTTGACAATTTTTAAAAACATATTTATTGAGATATAATTGTTATATAAAAACTCTGCAAATCGAATGTATACAATTTAATGAGTTTGGATAGATCTATACCCCTGTGAAACCATCATCGCAATCAACGTAATAAACATCAATTACCTGTAAAATTTCCTTATCCCCTGCTGTGTGTTTTGTTTGTTGCATGATTTTTTGTGTTTGTGGTAAGAACACTACCCTCTTAACAAAATTTTAAAGTGCACAATACAGTATTGTTAACTACAGGCACTGTATTGTACAGTAGATCTTATATTGATCTTGCATAACAAACTACTCCATCGAACTACAACTCCTCATTTCCCCTTTCCACCAGTCTTTGGCAACCATTATTCCAGTCTCTGTTTCTATGAGCTTGAGTATTATAGATACTTTATGTAAGTAGAATCATGCAATATTTGTCCTTCTGTGATTGGCTTATTTCACTTAGCATAATGTCATCCACTGTTTATTTATGTCATATGTCAGAATTCTCTTCTTTTTAAGGCTGAATAATATTCCATTGTATTTATATGCTCAATTTTCTGTGTCTACTTATCTGCAATGGACATTTAGGTTGTTTCCACATCTTGGTTATTGTGAGTAATGCTGCAGTGAACGTGGGCATGCCGATTTGTCTTTGAGATCTTTATTTCAATTGTTTCGAATATGTACCTAAAAGTGGAATTTTTGGATCATATGGTAGTTCCATTTTTCAGATTTTAAAGGAAACTCCATAGTTTTCCCCAGTGGCTACACCATTTTATGTTCTCACCAACAGTATGCAAATTTCTCCACATCCTCACCAGCACGGATTATCTGTTTATTTTTTGAAAATAGTCATGCTGACAGGTGATATTTCTTTTTTTTTTTTTTTTGAGACGGAGTCTCGCTCTGTCACCCAGGCTGGAGTGCAGTGGCGCAGTCTCGGCTCACTGCAAGCTCCGCCTCCCGGGTTCACGCCATTCTCCTGCCTCAGCCTCTCCGAGTAGCTGGGACTACAGGCGCCCGCCACCACGCCCAGCTAATTTTTTTCTATTTTTAGAAGAGACGGTGTTTCACCGTGGTCTCGATCTCCTGACCTCGTGATCTGCCCGCCTCGGCCTCCCAAAGTGCTGGGATTACAAGCGTGAGCCACTGCGCCCAGCTGACAGGTGATATTTCTTTGTGAAATATATCATTGTGGTTTAGATTTGTATTCCCCTAATGATTAGTTATGTTGAGCTTTCTATATACCTGTTGGCCATTGTTGTCTTCTTTGGAGAAATGTCTGCTCAAGCGTTTTGCCCATTTTTAAATCAGATTATTTGATTTTCGGTATTGAGTTGTAGAAGTTCCTTACATATCTTTGATATTAATTTCTTGTTAGATAAATGGTTGGAAAATATTCCCTTTTATCCTTTAAGTTGCCCATTCATTTTGTTGATGGTTTCCTTTATTGTACAGAGCTTTTCAGTTTGATGTAGTCACATTTGTCTATTTTTGCTTTTGTTGTGAACCCTTAACAATTAACATAAATTAAATGACAGCCCAGAAAGAAGAAAACCAGAAAGGTTTTCTCCATGCCTTTCCCTTCCTTCTGACACTATTGAATGTTTGCTGTGGCTTTTGGAAATATTAAGTACAGAGTTAGGGAACATAAATTTGCCCGGGATTTTAAGGAGAGATGTGATACTTAAGTAGACTATTGACAATCTGAACTTCTTAAAAGTGAAGTTTGTAAGACAGACAGCACTTAACTAATATCACTGAGACCTGAAGAAACCCATTTCATTGAGAGACAGTTCAGGCCATAGCTGCTCAAAGAACTCTCAGTATGCATGAGCTGTAAAAGTCCCTTCTTTTGAGATTGTGCAAGATAGGAAATTGAGGAAGATGTTCGTTTTTTGGACTTGCAACTCAAAAAAGCAAAATTTTTTTTTCTTTTTAACTTTTATTTTAGGTTCAGGGGTACATGTACAGGTTTGTTACATAGTTAAATCGTGTTTCATGGGGGTTTGGTTTACAGATTATTTCACCACCCAGGTAATAAAAGTAATATAGGTAGTTTTTTGATCCTCACTCTCCTCCCACCCTCTGCCGTCAAGTGGATTCCAGTGTCTGTTTTTCCTTTTTTGTGTTCATATGTACTCAATGTTTAGCTCCCACTTGTAAATGAGAACATGCAGTATTTGGTTTTCTGTTCCTGTGTTAGCTCACTTAGGATAATGGCCTCCAACTCCACCCATGTTGCTGCAAAGGACATGATCTCATTCTTTAAGTATTCCATGGTGTATATATACTACATTTTCTTTATCCAGTCTAACATTTATGGGCATTTAGGTTGATTTCATGTCTTTGCTATTGTGAACAGTACTACAGTGAACACATGCATGCATGTGTCTTTATGGTAGAACAACTTATATTCCTTTGGGTATATACCCAATAATGGGATTGCTGGGTCAAATGGTAATTCTGCTTTGAATTATTTGAGAAATAACCAAATTGCTTTCCACGATGGCTAAACCGATTTACATTCCCACCAGCAGTGTTTAAGTGTTGCCTTTTCTCCACAACTTCACCAGCATATGTTATTTTTTGATGTGTTAAAAATAGCCGTTCTGACAGGTGTGAGATGGTTTTCACAGGGTCCTCATTGTGGTTTCGATTTGCACTTCTCTAATGATTAACAATGTTGAGCATTTTTTCATATGCTTGTTGGCCACATGTGTGTCTTCTTTTGAAAAGTGTTGATGTCCTTTGCCAACTTTTTACTGGGGTTGTCTATCTTTTACTAGTAAATTTATTTAAGTTCTCTATAGACTCTGGATATTAGATCTGTGTCAAATGCAGAATTTTCAAATATTTTCTCCTACTCTGTAGGTTGTCTGTTTACCCTGTTGATAATTTCTTTTGCTGCACAAAAGCTCTTTAGTTTAATTAGGTCCCATTTGTCAAATTTGTTTTTGTTGCAATTGATTTGGTGTCTTAATTATGAAATTTTTGCCAGATCCCATGTCCAGAATGGTATTTCCTAGGTTATCTTCTAGGATTTTTATACGTTTTTACATTTAATCTTTAATCCATCTTGAGTTTATTTTTGTTTATGGTGTAAGAAATGGGTCTCGTTTCAATCTTCTGCATATGGCTACCCAGTTATCCCAGTACCATTTATTGATAGGGAGTCCTTTCCCCATTGCTTGTTTTTGTTGATTTTGACGTAGATTAGATGGCTTTAGTTGTGTGGCATTATTTCTAGGCCCTCAGTACTGTTCCATTGATCTATGTGTCTGTTTTTGTACCAGTACCATGCTGTTGTGGTTACTGTAGGCTTGTAGTACAGTTTGAGTCCAGGTAACGTGATGCCACCAGCCTTGTTCTTTTTGCTTAGGGTTCCCTTTGCCATTTGATCTCTCTTTTGGTTCCACATGAATTTTAAAGTAGCTTTTTCTAATTCGTGACGAAGGTCATCGGTAGTTTGATAGGAATAGCATTGAATCTGCTTTGGGCAATATGGCCATTTTAATGATAATGATTCTTCTTACCATGAGCATGGAATGTTTTTCCATTTGTGTCATGTATGATTTCTTTGAGCAGTGTTTTGTAATTTTATACAGATTTTTTACTTCCATGGTTAACTGTATTCCTAGGTATTTGATTCTTTTCGAGGTTATTATGAATGAGACTCATTCTTGATTTTGCTCTCAGCTTGGACATTATTGATATATAGGAATGCTATTGATTTTTGTACACTGATTTTTGCATTCTGAAACTTTACTGAAGTTGTTTATCATTATCTAGGAGCTTTTGGGCAGACACTGGGGGTGTTTCCTAGGTATAGAATTATATTGTCTCCAAACAGGGATAGTTTGCCTTCCTTTCTTCCTATTTGGATGGCTTTTATTTCTTTCTCTTGCCTGATTGCCCTGGCCTAGACTATGTTGAATGGGAATGGGGAGAGACGGTATTTTTGTCTTGTGCCAGTTTTCAAGGGGAATGCCTCCAGCTTTTGCCCATTCAGTGTGACGTTAGCTGTAGGTATGTCATAGGTGGCTCTTATTATTTTGAAGTATGTTTGTACAATATCTAGTTTGTTGACGGCTTTTAACATGAAGGGACATTGAATTTTATCAAAAAGCCATTTCTGCATGTGTTTAGATAATCATGTATTTTTTTCTTTAGTTCTTTTTATGTGATGACTCACATTTATTGATTTGCGTATGTTGAACCAAACTTCCATTCCAGAGATAAACCTACTTGATTGTGATGGATTAGCTTTTTGATGTGCTACTGAATTTGGTTTGCTAGTTTTTGTTGAGGATTTTTGCATCTAAGTTTATCAAAGATATTGGCCTGAAGTTTTCTTTTTGTTGTGCCTCTGTCAGGTTTTAGTGTCAGAATGGTACTGGCTTCGTAGAATGAGTTAGGGAACAGTCTTTTCTCCTCAATTTTTTAGAACAGCTTCATTAGGAATGGTATCATCTCTTCTTAATATCAACTCATCTGGTAGAGTTTGGCTGTAAAGCCATCTATTCCTGGGCTTTTTCTGATTGGTAGAAAAGTACGATAATTTTCCTTCATACTTTACATCTCTTGGATTCAGAAATCTTTGGATTTTAATTTTTAAACACATTTAATCTTCAGATTTTACTTTTCCCTGGGAATTTGATGGGGTAGGATTCAGAGCCAAATTCGGGTTATCTTGGGTTTGTTGTACTTTTACTATATGAGGTATCTTCATACTGTTTAATCTCATTGCAGAAATTCTGATGAGTATTGGCCAATGGGACTGGAAATAATTTGTGATAAGAAATAGAACAGAGATGGGATGTCCATACTTGGGAAAGATCATCCTGACTTTATGAGTTAATATACATGTCAGAGCATTGTGGGGGTGAAATCTATCCTGATCACCAGTAGCCTCAGGTGGATCCACAGTACAGCAGGAGTTTGGTGTTTGGAGAGTAGCCTCATAAAGGTAGAGACTAGACTTCCCTGATAGTCTGCTGACCTTCTTGTCCAATGCGATGTCTAATATCCTTGCTTTATCACGGGCTTAATAGTTAAACCTCATGAACTAAGTGAACAAAAAGCAAGATGAGGTAGGGAGGGATATATTTCTCTCCTCCGATTCCAGCTCGAAGGGTCACTATTATAGTACCTTTCTAACTTTTCTCTACCCCTCACTTGCTCCTCTCCAGAGGGAAAGGAGTAAATTATACAATTGAGATAAGGAATCTGGTTGAGACCTTTTCTACCTTCTCTTTACTGTTTGCTGGATGAGAGCATGTCTTTTGGTCTGCTCTTGCCCTGTGCTGCGGGCTTAGCTTAGACCTGTGGATAGGTAAATATCAAGTAGGTTTTATCCCTGGGATGGAGGTTGATTCAACATACACAGATCAATAAATGTGATTCATCACATAAATAGAACTAAAAAAACCCGACGTTATTATCTCAACAGATGCAGAAAAGGCTTTCAGTAAAATTCAACATCGCTTCATGTTAAAAACTCTCAAAAAACTGGGCATGGAAAGAACATACTTCAAAATAATAAGAGCCATCCTATCATTCAGAACAGGAAACTCACTGTTGTTCTGTCTGTCTCCAACTGAATTTTTAACTAACAATCACACTAATATTTTGATCTCTCTATCTTTGACTCCTTAGTCTCATAATTGGTCAATCATCTCTTGCCTGGATTATTGCAGTGCCCCTAACTCTTCTCCCTGCTTCTCGTCTGGCCCCCAGTCTCCATTCTTAACACAGTAGCCTGAGCAATTCTTTTAACATAACTTGGATCAAGTTGCTTTACTCTTCCACACTCTCCAGTGGCTACATACCTGGGTAAAAATCTAATGTTTACACAATAGTGTATCAGACTGCACAGATGATGCAACCGTTACCTCTGTGGTTTCAACTCCTAGGCCTGTTCCCAAGACCACTCTCCTCACCCTCTCTATCTGGCCTTACTGTCTCCTTGTTTTTCTTAAACACATGTCAGGCCTCTGCACTCTCTGATCCGTGTTCCTGAAACATTTTTCCCCCAGATGGTTGCATGGTCATCTGCCTCACCTCCTCAAGGTCTGTGCTCAGATAGCAGCTCAGCGAAAACTTGTCTCCCTTAATTAGAATTGCACTCCCTTTCCTTGTATACACCCTACTTCCCTACCTCACTTTATTTTCTTCATAGCTTATGTCACTCTCTGGCAAAGTATATCTTTTGATTATTTATGTATTTATCGTTTGTCTTTTTTCCAAAATGGAATGTAAACTCAGTGAAGGCAGGGGTTTTGTCTGTTTTCTTCACCACTGTAGTTCCAGCACATAAAGTACGCTCATAAAAACACATTAGTTAAGTGAATAAACCACTTGGGTGTGTTTTTAAGAAAATGAAGAGAGTCAAGTTACTGAGAAGAGAGTAAACTTAGATATTAAATCTAAATAACGCTGTGTTAAGGAATGATGCTGTATCTAATTTATTCAAATATAAATTGACTTATAGATAACCTATAACTTGCAGATAACATAATTTAGCCTAATAATTTATTAATTTGTAAATAGCCTAAACATTATTTTTACCCCTACACTGTATAATATTGTCCTTAAAGACAGCTCTGAAAGGACATCAACACTTCTCAAAAGAAGACATTTAAGCGGCCAATAAACATATGAAAAACTCAACATCACTGTCATTAGAGAAATGCAAATCAAAACCACAATGTGATACCATCTGACACCAGTCAGAATGATGAATTAAAAAGTCCAGAAACAACAGATACTGGCGAGTCTGTGTAGAAATAGGAATGCTTTTACACTGTTGGTGGGAATATAAGTTCAACCATTGTGGAAGACAGTGTGGTGACTCCTCAAGGACCTAGAACCAGAAATACCATTTGGCCCAGCAATTCCATTACTAGGTATATACCCAAAGGAATATAAATCATTCTGTTATAAAGATACATGCATGCATGTGCTCATTGCAGCACTACTCACAATAGCAGAGACATGGAATCAGCCCGAATGCCCATCTTTGATAGACCGGATAAAGACAATGTTGTACGTGTACACCATGGAATACTGTGCAGCCATAAAAAGGAACAAGATCATGTCCTTTGCAGGGACATGGATGGAGCTGGAAGCCATTATCCTCAGCAAACTAACACAGGGATGGAAAACCAAACACTGCATGTTCTCACTTACATGTGGGAGCTGAACAGTGAGAACACATGGACACAGGGAGGGGAATAACGGGGAGGGAGAGCATCAGGACAAATAGCTAACGCATGGGGGCTTAATACCTAGATGATGGGTTGATAGGTGCAGCAAACCACCATGGCACACATTTACCCTTGTAACAAACCTGCACGTCCCGCACATGTATCCCAGAACTTGAAATAAATAAAATTTAAGAAAAAGCAGCCCTGAGGCACTGAGTGACTCTGAAGTTCCGAAGGAATATTTTAAGTGACCAAATGATAAGAAATGCTGTGGGGCTAAATGCAGTTTCAAGTATATGAATTCCTTGAAATTTGGCAACCTAGGGTTCATATTATAAGTCTTAGCTGGTCAGGAAATCCAGTTTGCCGTAACACTTTATTCATGCATTCCAACTTATTTACTGCGTACCTACTAAATGCCAGTCTCTTAGGTCAGGTAATGGCAGCATGAGATGGACAAGCTTTGTCCTTGCCTGTGAGAGGTGAGCGGTCTGTGAATAGGGAAGTCTACTGTGTTTCACTTTGTCTCTCATCCCCTGTGATGGAGACTTGTGCTCATGTATGCCTGTCCTGCAGTCTTACCTTCAGGAAAAGTTAAATTGGTTAAAGTTAATTCTGTTTCTCAAGAGCATCACTTAATAGTAGAGAATATTCTCAATTAAAAAATGACTAAAGGCTGGGTGCAGTGGCTCACGCCTGTAATCCCAGCAGTTTGGGAGGCTGAGGTGGGCAGATCACAAGGTCAGGAGATCGGGACCAACCTGGCTAACACGGTGAAACCCCGTCTCTACTAAAAATACAAAAAAAAATTAGCCGGGCGTGGTGGCGGACACCTGTAGTCCCAGCTACGGGGGGGGGGGGGGGGGGGGGGGGCTGAGGCAGGAGAATGGCGTGAACCTGGGAGGTGGAGCTTGCAGTGAGCCGAGGTCGCGCCACTGCACTCCAGCCTGGGCGACAGAGCGAGACTCTGTCTCAAAAAGAAAAAAGAAAAAAAAAAACTAAATACACACCATCTTCTGCATTGTTACATGTGGTGTCAGAAATTGTCTTTTCGTCTTTCATATTCACTTGCTCCATATAGTTAACATTTCCTCAAGGAAGAAAATAAAAAAAAGTGGCAGTACTTCCTTTCTTTGGAACAATGGCCCCAATTAGTATAGGTTATGTTGCTTAGAGCACGAGACAGACATGCTGATGAGAAAATTTATCTGATAAGTTTCTTCCTAATTTTGGGTTTATCAGACCATCATAATTATATTCATTGTCTTTGTTAAATCAATTCAAATCTATATTTTTTTCTTTATAGTCAGCCTCAGGAGATATTGATTTCACCTTTGATACGATAGAGCTGAAAAATTGTGACTAACATTATTGCTTTGGCTAATGGCAGTGCTTTATAAGGTATGGTTTATTCTATGTGTAACTAAAACACTTTACAGAATTTGAAATATAAATATTTGCTAGATATCAACAGATTAATTCTTCCAGATTATGATTGTGTCTGTCCCCTAATCTCTGCTTGTTTCTCATAATTATTGTATTGCTGGAATCAACAGAAGAACACTATCAAAGGCAGTTTTGATTTCTTAAAATGTGCAGTTAATTCAATTAATTCATATTCCAAGTTATCTGATTTGTTTTTAGGGATGATCTTTTTATTTTGAGACTCTGTACACCTGGGGATCCTTATAGCTGCAAGGGAGGTATCATTAGCAAGAGCTGTAGATTATGATTTGGGAGGTGAAACCAATAAGTGGTTTTGTGGTTTTGGGCCAATCTCTTAATCTCTGCAGCTAGTTTCCTCTTTTAAAAAATGGAGGTAACTCCTTCTCAACTTTTCTTAAGAGCATTTGGAGACAATACAACAGGAAAGATCATTGAATATTATAAGAACTGTATCTATGCAAATTTTAAAAATTGTTAAAAGTGATGCTGGTACAAATACAAGATATATGTTATTATCATAGTTACTGTGTTTATATTACCTTTAGGCAAATATTAATATTAGAAGAGTCTTTGAAAATCTGCAGAGTAATAGAAAGGGAGGATTTACTGCAACCATATGATTCCATTGAACATGATCTTTGTGTATAAGCATTTGAAAACACACTTCTAGATTAAGACTCTAAATGGTGCTTGATAATGATGGATTTTTATGTAATTAAAATAACTTTATGGAATTAAAATATGCCACCTCATTGCTGACTGCAAATGAGGAACTGAAAATAATCATTTGTTCGTGTTTTCATTTTTCAACTGGAAATATCTCTTTCTGGCCATGCATCTGTGAAGGCTTAGTACATTTTGTTCTTCTAATCTATGCAGGAAGGCCCTAGCTTATAAATGGGTTGTGTTCCAAAAGTACATTTTAAGTAAGTTTTTTGGAACAGGGAGAGCTCTTTTCTTCTCCCAGTTAAAAGGATAAAAACAAAAAACAAACCCTAAAGGCTCTGGGATTTTCCACTTTCTTGGCTTTGCTCAAATTTTCTCACCTGCCTAGAACAAGTTTGAATCCTACCTGTTCATCAAAGCCCCAAACTGTCAGTTCGTTGAGAGCAGAGATTATATCACGTTTATTTTTTATTTTATTTTATTTTTTGTAGAGACAAGGTCTTGCTATGTTGCCGGGCTGGTCTTGAACTCCTGGGCTCAAGTGATCTTCTCATCTTGGCCTTCCGCAGTGCTGGGATTACAGGCATGAAACACCGTGTCTGGCCCATGCATCATATTTATTTGTGAGAACTGAAGTGTCCCCAAGTTTTCAGCCCTCTCAGGTCATCCATTTCTTTAATGTAGAAATGTAGTAGCAAAAGCCTCACTCCACAGGAGAGGGAGCCTATCCTGTTCCCTGTGACTACTGAGGGTCCTGGGGGAGGGCTCTGGTCTCTGTTGTTGCTTTTTCTCCTCTGCTCTGCCTACCCCACATTACTCTGTAGGTTTTACCTAAACAACAGACCAGGGCCACAGGTATCGAAGAAAAGGCTGTGGAGAATTAGCAGATCTTGGTGATGTAACACTTTGCAAAGGAAGAATATTGAAAATTGTGTGTAGATCATATGCTTCTAGAGACCAGACATGGCATCCACCACAATCTCTGCATGTCCGCCATTCATTGCCTTTGTGTCTCGAAGGCCCACTCTTCTTTCCCCTATGGGAGTGCCCTGGGTTCTCAAAGCCCAAGCTCCAGTATCCCTTCTTCCTTCTTCTGGCTCATTAGTAAAACAAACAAAAAAAATCAGTTGACATATCTCTCAGAAACTTGTTGCCATCTCTATCCCTACCAATTTACACCAGGAAGAAAAACATTAGTATCCAGAATAATTAGCTTGTTTGAAGCTTTGGATAATTTTGCCAGTGTTTAAGACTGCTTCGAGACTATGCATAAAAAATGTGACTAACAGCTGCAACACTGAAAGTACTCAAGAGCGATCCGTGAGAACAAATAAGAAATTGGCTTTTCTTAGAAATCACACCCTTAGAAATCACAGGAAATAAATTGCTTCCTCCCATTGATTCATTTATTTCCCTCATCTCTTTTGGCCAATCTATCTATAAGTTTTGTTGATTGTGCTACCTAGAAGTCTCTCAAATATGTGTTTCCTCTGTATCCACCATGCCACTTGTTCTGGAATAGATACTAACAACCTGAACCATTGCAATAGTTTTATTATATAGGTCTCCATGGTTTCAGTCTCTTCTCTGACTCATATCTTTTATAAAGGGACAGATGGCAAATAACTTAGGCTCTGTGGCCATACAGTCTCGTTATAACTACTTAAATTTGCCACTGTAACTTCTAAAGCAGCATACACAATATATAAACAAATGGACATGCCTGTGCTTCAGTAAAACTTTATGGACATTGAAATTTGAATTTTATGTGTTTCATGTGACATGAAATATTATTCTTGTTTCCATTTTTTAACCCCCTTTAAAAGTACATGAACCATTCTTAACTCACAGGTTGTAGAAGAGCAGGTGGTGGGCCAGATTTGACCCACAGGCTTTAGTTTTAAGCCTCTTACTTTATACTGTCATAAGTGACATTTCCAACAACTGCAGAAAGAGCCAAGATTAAATTTCTCAGCACAGCATAGTGGCGCTTTCCTTGCATCATTGCCTACAACTATATTGCTATTCTTATGTCTAACCTTTTCCTCTAACTTTGATGCTCCCTATACTTTGATCACACTGGATTATCGTTTGTGATTCTAAAAATACCGCAAGGATGTGAACACCTATATGCCCTTCCTTATACAATTTGTCAGAAAAACTCTTCTCCTCCATAATTTGTCTAATTAGCAGATTTCCATAAGATACATACCAAATGTTGCATTTTCATTATAATTTTCTCTGAATTTTCAACTCAGCAGAAAGTGTTACTCTTTAATTTGCACTCCCATGGCACTTGTATATACACAGACACATGCGTGCATGCACGCACACACGCGTACACACACACACACACACACACTCTTTTGTGACAGGGTCTGGCTCTGTCACCCAGGCTGGAGTGCAGTGGCATGATCATGGCTCACAGCAACCTCATCCTCCCTGGCTCAAGCCATCCTTCTACCCCAGCCTTCTGAGCAGCTGGGACTACAGGTGCATGCCACCATGCCTAGCTACTTCTTAATTTTTTTTTGTAGAGATGGGGTTTCACTGTGTTGCCCAGGCTGGTCTCAAACTCCTGAGCTCAAGCAATCCACCCCCCTCAGTCTCCCAAAGTGTTGGGATTACAGATGTGAGCCATCATGCCCGGCCCTATATTTTTCTGCACAGAGATTATCTTTAATCTTTAAACTTTAATAGTTTAAAGAAACTATAAAAGTTTCTTCCTTTTTTTTTCTTTTTGAAAAATCACTGATCTTTATTCCTCTGGCAATGAACTACTTAGCACATAGAAAAGTGCTCAATAAATTTTTGTGGAACAAACAGACGACTTGCCCTTATTGTTTATTGGTGATAAGTTGACATTACCATTATTATTTTATTTTTCAGATTATTTATGAGGAAAACAATGATCTGTGTAATCACAAGATACGTCAATAACCAAACCATGACATGGGGCTAAAAAGCTATTCAGTATCATCTCTTATAATTTAGTACATTTTACTAGAGTTCTCTTTTTTCTGAGCATTTATCCTTATTCTTGCCTTCTGATTTTGGAAAATATTCCTGTAGCTCAGTGTATCTGTACACGTAATGTTGACTGTACCCAGAAAATCAAGAACTCTTTGACATTGAGATTTGAGAGCTCATGGGGATATCTTCTAGTTCTTATTTTACTTACTGGTTGGTGTCTTGGCATCATGGTCATTTTGATGATTGTTTTTTTCCAAAATGGGTCATAATAAAGGAAAGATATATGTGAAAGAAGTAACACATTAAACTTCTATTAATCATACAAATTTTAGTATGAACTAAAAGGGAAAAATAAATTTTACATGGAGGATTATCAACATACAAAAGTTCTGAACTCTCCTGGGGTTGGATAAGACTATTGTCTTAACAGTCGTCGTCATTCTGTCATATCATGTCAAGGGTATCTTAGCATAATAAATATAGGTAGCAATCTATCTTTTCAACATACAGTACTCTTGAATACTAAAACTCGTGTAGTTAATTTGCATATAATTTTTCATGTAACGGAATGATGCAACTGTCATGTAAGATGAACCCTGTAATTATTAATAATGCTTTTTACAAAAATAGCTCCTCTATCAATTTCCCTCATCAGTTATTCTGGGAGCTGCTACATTTTGGGTTATTCTCTTTGCAATAATCTATAGTCCTGGCTCATTTGGCCTGAAGTGATAGATAGTAATGTGTCAACACTCACAAGTAAGGTTCTAAGAGGAAAAATAAGAAAACCTTTATTTACCTCCTTGATACTTTATAATTTTATAGGTGATATTTCTAGGTTATCAGGTCTGCTAATGTATTTCTCAAGTGGTTTTAAACACATGCTAACTTAATATTTTACTTATTCTTTAAGCTAATATATTAAAAAAAATTTTGTGTGTGTGCGTCTTTAGTAGTGAAAAGAGTTTTTTTTTTAATGGTCTTCAATATTTTCCATGGTTTGAATGTATATCCTAAAGTTTGTTTTGGAAACTTAATCCCCAATACTAATGTTAAGATGTGAGAATTTTAACATCACACACCGGGGCCTGTTGTGGGGTGGGGGGGAGGGGAAAGGGGGGGAGGGATAGCGTTAGGAGATATACTTAATGCAAATGATGAGTTAATGGGTGCAGCACACCAACATGGCACATGTATACATATGTAACAAACCTGCACATTGTGCACATGTACGCTAGAACTTAAAGTATAATAAAAAAAGTATATATATATATATATATATATATATGACAACTCTAAAAAAGTTAAAAATAAAAAAATAAAAAAATTTAAAAATTGATTAGGTCATAAAGGATCTGTCCTCATACATGGATTAAGGTCATTATTGCAGGAGTTTGTTAGAGCAAGAATGGGCTTGTTATAAAACTGAATTGAGCCTTCCCTCTCTCTCTCTCTCTCTCTCTCTCTCTCTCTCACACACACACACACACACACACACACACACACAAACACTCTCTCTCACCCTTCCACCTCCTGCCATGGGATGATGCATCTAGAAGTCCCTTGACAGATGCTGGCACCTTGATGTTGGACTTCCAGCCTCCAGAACTGCAAGAAATAAATTTCTTTTTAAATCACTCGATCTGTGGTATTCTGTTACAGCAGTACAAAGTAGACTAAGGCAATGTCCCATGTTCTTTGATTCTTTCAAGACGCCATATAACTTATTAAAGTCAGAATTCCTGGGTTACTTGATCTGCCATTTACTAGCTTTGTGATCATGGGTGAGTTTCTTAACTGCCCTCTGCCTCATTTTACTCATCAATAAAATGGGATAATAATAGTATGTCATAGGTTGTTGTAAAGACTCAATGAACTAATACAGGTAAAGTGCTTAAAACAGTACCTGGTAAACATAAAAAGATCAATGAATGCTTTTTATTGAGTATTCTATTGTTATTCTTTGTGGTTATTATATTTCCTCTTAACAAGCTCTTTCACTGAGTTACTATAACATCCAACCAGATGACCAAAAGGGTGAAAAATATGTAAAAATTTTATTTGATATTATAGAAGTAACAATATAATACTTGTTTTATTACAATTTTAAATTTTCAACTCATGTTTTTCTTAGATACATATCACGTTGTACTATTTCCAGGTCATTGCTCTTTTTATTTTCTGTTAGTTTTTTTTTTTTTTCCGTGCCTCCAAATCCATTTAAACTTCTATTAATATATTATTGAGGCTGGGCATGGTGGCTCACACCTGTAATCCTAGCACTCTGGGAGGCTGAGGGGGGCGGATCACTTGAGGTCATGAGTTTGAGACCAGCCTGGTCAACGTGGTGGAACCCTGTCTCTACTAAAAATAAAAATAAAAAATATTAGCCAGGTGTGGTGATGCCCATCTGTAATCCCAGCTACTCGGGAGGCTGAGGCATGACAATCACTTGAGCTCAGGAGGTGGAGGCTGCAATGAGCCAAAATTGTGCCACTACACTTCACCCTGGGTGAGAGCATGACTCTGTCTCAAAAAACAGAACAAAACATTATTGACACCTAATAGACTTATGTTTTCTTATTTTCATTTATTCATAAGTACAACTCACCTTGAATTATTGTTAGGCATGAGTAAAAACATCACAAAAATATTCTGGCTGAGACAAGCTAAAATTAACTCCAGTAGAAAGAAATAAAATTTAATCTAGTCAAATTGGTTATTTGTCATATAAGAGAAAAAAAGTTTATAAAATTCTAACTTGGGAAGTTTTTAGAAATTATTTCTTTGAATTTTTTTCCCCAGTCCCACTCTCTTGCTCCTCTGGTTCTGCAATTCTGGTAAAATAAATGTTACAAATTTACTTCAAGTCTCGCAGGTCCCTGAGCCTTTTTCATTTGTTTTGCTGTTCATTTTCTCACTGGTGTTCAGATTGGATAATTTCTATTGTCCTGCAAACTCACTAAGTATTTCTTCTCTCCTCTCCATTCTACTGTCAAGTCTATTCAATGAGTTTTAAAATTTGAGTTATTGGATTTTTCAGTTATCCAAATTTTCCATTTGGTTCTTCTTTATATCTTCACTGAGATTATTTTTTTTCACGTGTTTCAAGTATGTTTGTATTTCTTCTTTAAAGCATGTTCATGATGGATGATTGCCTTAAAATTGTTGTCAGATAATTCTAACATCTCTGTCATCTCAGTGTTGACATCTATTTATTACCTTTTGTTCATATTAGGTGTGCTTTTCCCATGTCTTAATATCAGTAATTTTAAAAATAAAATTTTGAAATTTGGGGTATTGTGGCATGAACCTTTGAATCTTAAATATTTCATTTTACTTGGCTTCCTTGGACACGGCTCCAGCAGGGGAAGGGCTTGGTTATGAACTTGCTACTGACAGTTTGCAGGGAGGTCTAGATTCCCCACTTAGCCTCCATTGGCATGAGGAGCTAGGAGGGGGGATGAGAGGAGGGTCTCTTCGTTACTACTGAACAGGCTCCTCACTAGGCCTCAGCTGGTAACACCCTGGCTGGGTGGGGCAGGAGTGCCTTAGGGTGGGAATGGGGAGAGATTGGGAGGTACTAATCTCATTGGCAATGGGCAATGGTGAAAGTCTTAATTCTTTACCAGGCCTCCATTGTCACTACTGGGTATTAGAAAGGATGAAGTTACCTCACTACCACTGGGTGGGGTGGAAATCTTGCTAGTATGAGGTGGGGGTAGGGTTGCAACTTTTTCTCGGACGTTCGGCTGGAGTAAAGCAATTCTGATCTAAACATTTTCTTCCTTGTTAGGCTTTCCCTTTCCTGATGTTGGCATGAGAGAGCAGGCATATATTGAGGCCTTTTTTTTTTTTTTTTCTGTCTTTGTCCAGTGATGTTTCAGGGTTGCTGACTTTTCTAGCTCTAAATATGGGAAGTATGAAACCAAATGAAAACACAGGAAACTGCCACTGTGTCATTCATTGGGACCTAAATGCCTAGCTGGTTGGCGATCTTCTTTCCACCTTTCAGTGTCGTCTCATGTTTGTTATATATATATAATGTGGAGAGATTTTACTTATACGTAGAGGGATAGGGAAAGTGGAATTCAGTCAACCAAGACTTCTAATATGAAAATACATTTGAATGTTTGAGATTTGTGGACATTTCCAGCAAAATTACACCAAATTGCTCAAATAAGTCCAATGAAACTTTTTTCCCTAACCTGTGATATAGATCCACCATATAACAGAAGTAGAAAAAAAAATGCTCCACATTTCTTATGCAACAAGGTGACATTTTCATAATGAGAATAATTTTTATTTTATCATCAGATCTTATAAAATCCTATTAGCACTTTACATCCAAGTCGATAAAAAAAATCTCTGGAATATTCTATATACCAATGGGGTTGACTCAGTTATAATAGACATGATTTTGCATTTAGGTCACATTTCTTTTTTACCAGCGGAGAAAATAGCAATGTTTGATGAAAATAACCAGGTCTGTGGACTTTTCTACACTTCAACCATTAGCCCAAGAATAAGCCAGGACAATTTTTTTATAAAGCAAATCTAACACTTAACATACCTATTAGAATGAAGACATGCCATGGCAATTTTCAGCATATTTCATGTTTTATAGTATTTTTATCCTAAGTTCAATTATGTGAACATATATTCACTATTTATCAATCAACTGTAAGTTTCCCAAAACTCTATTGGCTGTTACATAATACTAGGTAAGAGTTTGTTGTCTATTCTCCTCAGCCTGTAGATTGTCCTTTTAATGTGTCTGTGGCACACTGGGGTTGGGGTACTGTTTGTAGCCATGGACCAGTTTTTAAAATTATTGCACTAAATGATCTGTGTAGAAGCCAATCTCCCATTTGGATGGAGAGTCAGTACATGACTGTGTAAAACCAAGGCAGGATGTTTTATATATCTGATCTTGAAGAGTCATCCTAGTGTATCCTTGAGAGAATTTGATTATATGGGTAGTTACAACAATTGCTCATGGCCATAGCTGTTTTGGGCATTTTTGTGAGAATGTTAGAAATTAATCCTGTAGCTAAAATTCAGTGGATCAAACTGAATTGCTGTCTGAGTCTCAGAATGTAAAATTAAAAAAAAAAAAAGAAAACCTCCCTAGGTAAATTCCTTGACAGCCCTGTTAACGAGGTGTTGAAAATTTTTAAATTTAGTCCCTTATCTGCTGTATAGACATCGTCCATGAGCTTTGGTATACATGTTTGCATGTCTTCTTTTAAAAACAAAAGAAAGCTAGTTCCCTGTGGCTACTATTAACTTCCACTGAAAGGATATAAAATACAAGCCACTATAGATGTTTTTTCAAATGTGTACTGACCAAAATCCCAAAGAATAGCAAAACCTCATTTTATGAGACTTTTATTGATACTATATGTCTCCTCAAATGTACAGTTTATATTATGAACAAGAGCCTTTGCCTGATTTTGATTCATTGCAAATTTATACCACAAAAAGGATACAACTGGAAAAATGCATTGAGGAAGTCAGCTGAGAATAATATACCCTTATTTATGTTTTCTCTTTTTATTACTATTCAGTATACTGAAACATATTGCCCATTCTAAGGAGGAGTATGTTGGCAAAATAAGTGGAATAAATGACATTTATCTGTTTTATATTTTATAATTGGTAGGTTATGTTTAAAATGGTATGAATTCATCAAAACCATTGCTTTCAAACATACATATCAAATTAGTACTTTTTCCAATGAAAAGAGTGCTGTAAAATGTTGACATTAGAAACAGAATTAAAAACGAAACCCATATGATCATCTCAGTAGATGCAGAAAAAGCTTTTGATAAAATCCAACATCCTTCATGATAAACACCCTCAACAAAGTATGCATCAAAGGAACATATCTCGATATAATGAGAGCCACCTATGACAAACCCACAGCCAACATCATACTGAATGAACAAAAGCTGGAATCACTCCCCTTAAGAACAGGAAGATAAGGATGCCCGGTCATCATTCTCATTCAACACTGTACTGGAAGTCCTAAAAGCAATTAAGCAAATGAAAGAAATAAAAGGTATCCAAATAGGAAAAGAAGAAGTCAAATTATATCTTTGTTGACAATATGACTTCATACATGGAAATCCCAAGAGACTCCACCAAAAGGCTCCTAGAACTAATAAGCAACTTCAGTAAAGTTTCGGGATACAAAATCAATATGCAAAAATGAGTAGAATTTCTATACACTAGTAGAATTCAAGCTGAGAGCCAAATCAAGAATGTAATCCTATTTACAATAGCCACAAAAATATTAATATATCTAGGAATAAAATCTCTAACCAAGGAGGTGAAAGATATCTTTACATGAGGAACTACAAAACACTGCTAAATGTGTTTTTAGATGACACAAACAAATGGAAAAATATTTCATGCTCATGGACTGGAAGAATCAATGTAGTTAAAATGGCCATAGTGCCCAAAGCAATCTACAGATTCAATGCTATCCCTATCAAATTACCAATGCCATTTTTCACAGAATTAGAAAAAACTATTCTAAAAATCACATGGAACCATAAAAGAGCCCTAATGCCAAAGAAATCCTAAGCAAAAAGGACAAAGCCGGAGGCATCACATTACCTGACTTCAAACTATATTATGAGGCTACAATAACCAAATCAGGATGATACTGGTGCAAAAACAGACACATAGACCAATGGAAAAGAATACAGAGCCCAAAAATAAGGCTGCATACTTATGACTATCTGATCTTTGATGAAGTCAACAAAAATAAGCAAATAGCAAAGGACTGCCTATTCAATAAATGGTGCTGGGATAACTGGCTAGCCATATGCATAAGGATGAAACTGAAGCCCTATCTTTCACCATATATAAAAATTAACTCAAGGTGGATTAAAGATTTAAATGTAAGATGTCAAACTATAAAAACCTAAAAGAAAACCTAGAAAATACCTTGTCCAATAAGGCTTAGGCAAAGAATTTATGACTAAGTTCTTGAAAGCAATTGCCACAAAACCCAAAATTGACAAATGGGACCTGATTAAAGAGCTTCTGCACAGTCAGAGAAACTATTAACAGTGCAAATGGGCAACCTACAGAATCGGAGATAATATTAGCAAACTATGCATCTAACAAAGGTTGGATATTTAGAATCTATAAGGAAGTTAAATCAACTAGCAAAAACAACTCCATTAAAAAGTGGGCAAAAGACATGAACAAACACTTCTCAAAAAAAGACATGCAGTGGCCAAGAAACATGAAAAAATGCCCATCATCACTAATCATCTGAGAAGTGCAAATTAAAATCACAATGAGATACCATCTCACACCAATTAAGATGGCTATTACTACAAAGTCAAAAAAATAACGGATGTTGGTGAAGCTGTGGAGAAAAGTGAAGGTTTATCCACTCTTGGTGAGAATGCAAATTAGTTCAGCCACTGTGGAAAGCAGTTTAGAGATTTCGCAAAGAACTTAAAAGAGGACTACCATTTGACCTAGCAATTCAACTACTGGGTGTATACCTAAAGGAAAATAAATGATTACAAAGAAGACATGCACTCGTATGATCATTGCAGCTCTATTCATAATAGCAAACATACGGAATCAACCTAGGTACCAGTCAATGTTGGATTGAATAAAGAAAATATGGTACACTGTCGAATACTATGCAGTCATAAAAATAATGAATTAATGTCCTTTGAAGTCACATGGATACAGCTGGAGGCTATTATCCCAAATGAATTAATGCAGAAACAGAAAAGCAAGTACTGCATTGTTCTCACCCATAAGTAGGAGCTAAACATTGGATAACGGACATAAAAATGGAAACAGTAGACACCGGGGACTACTAGACAGTGGAGGGAAGGAGGAGGGCATGGGCTAAAAAAGTATGTATTGGGTACGATGCTCACTACCCGGGTGATGAGATTATTCACACCCCAAACCTCAGTGTCTTGCACATCTACCCCCTGAATCTAAAATAAAAGTTGAAGTTATAATAAAATACATCAAATATGTTCTACTACAATAAAGATGTTTGATTACAAAAATATTTGAAACATTTCTGGCTTCTAATTGTTTTTATAATAAATGTGCACTAAAATAAACCTCCTCTGCTATAGCAAATCTTTAGGTTTTGAACATAGGTTGCTAAGTCTCTTGAAACAAAGTCTTTTTAATTTTTAATACTTAAAATCATGTTGTAGTTTATGAGGAGCTGGAGAACTATCACAATGGGAAAGCAAACCACAAAGTCGAGTTTCCTACTTTTAAATTGTGTTATAGAGAAAGTTATTCAATTTTCTACAGAATGAAATTGATTGACCTTTTGTGATGAATTAGACACTAACTGGGCCATTGACAGTAGATACAATGCCCACCAGAATGCCTTTTCTTAAGATTTGCAAACACTTGATTTTTCATTTTGGGCAAATTATGGTTTCCATTGTGGATGAGGATTCAGGTCTTTTGTAAACATTAGATCTTAACATTGCTTATTGTGTTAGGAACACATTATCTTATGTTTTTTTTTTTTTGTTTTTTTTTTCAGGAGCTATCTCTAACACTCAAAAATTCAAGGTCCAGTCTTTATAAAAAATGTTACAGAGTTTGTTATCTTTAAAAGTATGTCTTGAGCCATCATTTAAAGAGTTACATAATTGTCTACTTGGATATACCAAATCTCTGACCTTTTCAAGTTTTCTGTCTTCTAAGATTATGATCATGTATCTTTAACCTCCCTCAATTTTTTGGCAGAGAACTCTGGTTTCTGCCATTATTTGATTTTTGTATACTTTTTCTTATCCTAACTATACTGTTTCTGGATTTTATAAGTTATTCTCTGTAAACAATGATGATTTTTGTGTCAAATGCAACAAATAAGTTGATAATATACTTCAAATTTTGCAATAATCTTCATTTGTCTTCTTCAGCATTAAATAATTTGCTAAACCCTTATTACATGCTAGAGTAGAAGTACGAATTAAAAGAGATAAACAAGAGTTGATACCTCAGTACTCATGGTATGAGGACGGGGAAAAAGGAGCAAGTCAGATAAATAACTTGGACATGATTTAAGGAAAGCAGTAAGAAGAGAACTAAACAGAGTATGCCAGGAAGTCAAAAGAAGAAATGGTTCATTCTGTCTGCAGGGACTGAAAAAAGTTTTACAGAGATAATACATTTAAACAAACTCTTCCCAACAGTGATCAAATGGAGAGGATTGGGCATCTTAAGAAAATGGAGTAACGGTGGAGCCAAGATGGCTGAATGGGAACAGCTCTGGTCTACAGTTCCCAGAGTGAGTGACGCAGAAGATGGGTGATTTCTGCATTTCCATCTGAGGTACCAGGTTCATCTCACTAGGGAGTGCCAAACAGTGGGTGCAGGACAGTCGGTTTAGCACACCGTGCGTGAGCCGAGCCGAAGCAGGGTGAGGCATTGTCTCACTCGGGAAGTGCAAGGGGTCAGAGAGTTCCCTTTCCTAGTCAAAGGGGTGACAGACGGCACCTGGAAAGTTGGGTCACTCCCACCCTAATAGTACACTTTGCCAATGGGCTTGGAAAACGGCACACCAGGAGATTGTGTCCCGCACCTGGCTTGGAGGGTCCTATGCCCACAGAGTCTCACTGATTGCTAGCACAGCAGTCTGAGATCAAACTGCAAGGTGGCAGCAAGGCTGGGGGAGGGGTGCCCGCCATTGCCCAGGCTTGCTTAGGTAAACAAAGCAGCCAGGAAGCTCAAACTGGGTGGAGCCCACAACAGCTCAAGGAGGCCTGCCTGCCTTTGTAGGCTCCACCTCTGGGGGCAGGGCACAGACAAACAAAAAGTCAGCAGTAACCTCTGCAGATTTGAATGTCCCTGTCTGACAGCTTTGAAGAGAGTAGTGGTTCTCCCAGCACACAGCTGGAGATCTGAGAACGGGCAGACTGCCTCCTAAAGTGGGTCCCTGACCCCTGAGCAGCATAACTGGGAGGCATCCCCCAGTAGGGGCAGACTGACACCTCACTCGGCCAGGCACTCCTCTGAGATAAAACTTCCAGAGGAACGATCAGACAGCTGAATTTGTGGTTCACGAAAATCCGCTGTTCTGCAGCCACCACTGCTGACACCCAGCCAAACAGGGTCTGGTATGGACCTCTAGCAAACTCCAACAGACCTGCAGCTGAGGGTCCTGTCTGTTAGGAGGAAAACTAACAAACAGAAAGGACACCCACACCAAAAACCCATCTGTACATCACCATTATCAAAGACCAAAAATAGAAAAAACTACAAAGATGGGGAGAAAAAAGAGCAGAAAAACTGGAAACTCTAAAAAGCAGAGCACCTCTCCTCCTCCAAAGGAATGCGGTTCCTCACCAGCAACGGAACAAAGCTGGACGGAAAATGACTTTGATGAGTTGAGAGAAGAAGGCTTCAGATGATCAAACTACTCCGAGCTACAGGAGGAAATTCAAACCAATGGCAAAGAAGTTAAAAACTTTGAAAAAAAATTAGACTAATGTGTAACTAAAATGAACAATGCAGAGAAGTGCTTAAAGGAGCTGATGGAGCTGAAAGCCAAGTTTCGAGAACTATGTGAAGAATACAGAAGCCTCAGTAGCCAATGCAATCAACTGGAAGAAAGGGTATCAGTGATGGAAGATGAAATGAATGAAATGAAGTGAGAAGGGAAGTTTAGAGAAAAAAGAACAAAAAGAAATGAACAAAGCCTCCAAGAAATATGGGACTATGTGAAAAGACCAAACCTACGTCTGATTGGTGTACCTGAAAGTGATGGGGAGAACGGAACCAAGTTGGAAAACACTCTGCAAGATACTATCCAGGAGAACTTCCCCAATCTAGCAAGGCAGACCAACATTCAGATTCAGGAAATACAGAGAATGCCAAAAAGATACTCCTCGAGAAGAGCAACCCCAAGACACATAATTGTCAGATTCACCAAAGTTGAAGTGAAGGAAAAAATGTTAAGGGTGGCCAGAGAGAAAGGTCAGGTTACCCACAAAGGGAAGCCCATCAGACTAACAGCAGATCTCTCAGCAGAAACTCTACAAGCCAGAAGAGAGTGGGGTCCGATATTTAACATTTTTAAAGAAAAGAATTTTCAACCCAGAATTTCATATCCAGCCAAACTAAGCTTCATAAGTGAAGCAGAAATAAAATACTTTACAGACAAGCAAATGCTGAGAGATTATGTCACCACCAGGCCTGCCCTAAAAGAGCTCCCGAAGGAAGCACTAAACATGGAAAGGAACAACTGGTACCAGCCACTGCAAAAACATGCCAAATTGTAAAGACCATCAAGGCTAGGAAGAAACTGCATCAACTAACGAGCAAAATAACTGACTAACATCATAATGACAGGATCAAATTCACACATAATAATATTAACTTTAAATGTAAATGGGCTAAATGCTCCAATTAAAAGACACAGACTGGCAAATTGGATAAAGAGTCAAGACCCATCAGTGTGCTGTATTCAGGAAACCCATCTCACATGCAGAGACACATGAAGACTCAAAGGTATGGAGGAAGATCTATCAAGCAACTGGAAAACAAAAAAAGGCAGGGGTTGCAATCCTAGTCTCAGATAAAATAGACTTTAAACCAACAAAGATCAAAAGAGACAAAGAAAGCCATTACATAATGGTAAAGGGATCAATTCAACAAGAAGTGCTAACTATCCTAAATATATATGCACCCAATACAGGGGCACCCAGATTCATAAAGCTAGTCCTGAGTGACCTACAAAGGGACTTAGACTCCCACACAATAATAATGGGAGATTTTAACACCCCACTGTCAACATTAGACAGATCAACGAGACAGAAAGTTAACAAGGATACCCAGGACTTGAACTCAGCTCTGCACCAAGCAGACCTAATAGACACCTACAGAACTCTCCACCCCAAATCGACAGAATATACATTTTTTTCAGCACCACACCACACTTATTCCAAAATTGACCACAGCAATCTCCTGTGCTGTGATCTCCTCAGCAAATACAAAAGAACAAAAATTATAACAAACTGTCTCTCAGACCACAGTGCAATCAAACTAGAACTCAGGTTCAAGAAACTCACTCAAAACCGCTCAACTACATGGAAACTGAACAACCTACTCCTGAATGACTACTGGGTACATAATGAAATGAAGGCAGAAATAAAGATGTTCTTTGAAACCAATGAGAACAAAGACACAACATACCAGAATCTCTGGGACACATTCAAAGCAGTGTGTAGAGGGAAATTTATAGCACTAAATGCCCACAAGAGAAAGCAGGAAAGATCCAAAATTGACACCCTAACATCACAATTAAAAGAACTAGAAAAGCAAGAGCAAACACATTTGCAAAGCTAGCAGAAGGCAAGAAATAACTAAGATCAGAGCAGAACTGAAGGAAATAGAGACACAAAAAACCCTTCAAAAAATTAATGAATCCAGGAGCTGGTTTTTTGAAAAGATCAACAAAATTGATGGAGCGCTAGCAAGACTAATAAGAAGAGAGAAGAATCAAATAGATGCAATAAAAAATGATAAAGGGGATATCACCACCGATCCCACAGAAATACAATCTACCATCAGAGAATACTACAATCACCTCTATGCAAATAAACTAGAAAATCTAGAAGAAATGGATACATTTCTTGACACATACACTTTCCCAAGACTAAACCAGGAAGAAGTTGAATCTCTGAATAGACCAATAACAGGCTCTGAAATTGTGGCAATAATCAATAGCTTACCAACCAAAAAGAGTCCAGGACCTGATGGATTCACAGCCGAATTCTACCAGAGGTACAAGGAGGAACTGGTACCATTCCTTCTGAAACTATTCCAATCAATAGAAAAAGAGGGAGTCCTCCCTAACACATTTTATGAGGCCAGCATCCTCCTGATACCAAAGCTTGGCAGAGACACAACCAAAAAAGAGAATTTCAGACCAATATCCTTGATGAACATTGATGCAAAAATCCTCAATAAAATACTGGCAAACCGAATCCAGCAGCACATCAAAAAGTTTATCCACCATGATCAAGTGAGCTTCATCCCTGGGATGCAAGGCTGGTTTATCATATGCAAATCAATAAATGTAATCCAGCATATAAACAGAACCAAAGACAAAAACCACATGATTATCTCAATAGATGCAGAAAACTCCTTTGACAAAATTCAACAACCCTTCATGCTAAAAACTCTCAATAAATTAGGTATTGATGGGACATATCTCAAAATAATAAGAGCTATCTATGACAAACCCACAGTCAGTATCATACTGAATGGACAAAAACTGGAAGCATTCCCTTTGAAAACTGGCACAAGACAGGGATGCCCTCTCTCACCACTCTTAGTCAACATAGTGTTGGAAGTTCTGGCCAGGGCAATCAGGCAGGAGAAGGAAATAAAGGGTATTCAATTAGGAAAAAAGGAAGTCAAATTGTCCCTGTTTGCAGATGACATGATTGTATATCTAGAAATCCTCATCATCTCAGCCCCAAATCTCCTTCAGCTGATAGGCAACTTCAGCAAAGTCTCAGGATACAAAATCAATGTACAAAAATCACAAGCATTCTTGTACACCAATCACAGAGAGCCAAATCATGAGTGAACTCCCATTCACAATTGCTTCAAAGAGAATAAAATACCTAGGAATCCAACTTATAAGGGATGTGAAGGACCTCTTCAAGGAGAACTACAAACCACTGCTCAATGAAATAAAAGAGGATACAAACAAATGGAAGAACATTCCATGCTCATGGGTTGGAAGAATCAATATCGTGAAAATGGCCATACTGCCCAAGGTAATTTATAGATTCAATGCCATCCCCATCAAGCTACCAATGACTTTCTTCACAGAATTGGAAAAAACTACTTTAAAGTTCATATGGAACCAAAAAAGAGCCTGCATCGCCAAGTCAATCCTAAGCCAAAAGAACAAAGCTGGAGGCATCATGCTATCTGACTTCAAACTATACTACAAGGCTAAAGTAATCAAAACAGCATGGTACTGGTACCAAAACAGAGACTTAGATCAATGGAACAGAACAGAGCCCTCAGAAATAATGGCGCATATCTACAACTATCTGATCTTTGACAAACCTGACAAAAACGAGGAATGGGATAAGGATTCCCTATTTAATAAATGGTGCTGGGAAAACTGGCTAGCCATATGTAGAAAGCTGAAACTGGATCCTTTCCTCACACCTTATACAAAAATTAATTCAAGACGGATTAAAGACTTACATGTTAGACCTAAAACCGTAAAAACCCTAGAAGAAAACCTAGGCAATACCATTCAGGACATAGGCATGGGCAAGGACTTCATGTCTAAAACACCAAAAGCAATGGCAACAGAAGCCAAAATTGACAAATGGGATCTAATTAAAGAGCTTCTGCACAGCAAAAGGAACTAGCATCAGAGTGAACAGGCAACCTACAGAATGGGAGAAAATTTTTGAAACCTACTCATCTGACAAAGGGCTAATATCCAGAATCTACAAAGAACTCCAACAAAATTGACAAGAAAAAAACAACCCCATCAAAAAGTGGGCAGAGGACATGAACAGACACTTCTCAAAAGAAGACATTTATGCAGCCAAAAAACACATGAAATAATGCTCATCATCACTGGCCATCAGAGAAATGCAAATCAAAACCACAATGAGATACCATCTCACACCAGTTTGAATGGTGATCATTAAAAGGTCAGGAAACAGCAGGTGCTGGAGAGGATGTGGAGAAACAGGAACACTTTTACACTGCTGGTGGGACTGTATTAGTTCAACCATTGTGGAAGTCAGTGTGGCGATTCCTCAGGGATCTAGAACTAGAAATAGCATTTGACCCACCCATCCCATTACTGGGTATGTACCCAAAGGACTATAAATCATGCTGCTATAAAGACACATGCACACGTATGTTTATTATGCCACTATTCACAATAGGAAAGACTTGGAACCAACCCAAATGTCCAACAATGATAGACTGGATTAAGAAAATATGGCACATATACACCATGGAATACTATGCAGTCATAAAAAATGATGAGTTCATGTCCTTTGTAGGGACATGGATGAAACTGGAAACCATCATTCTCAGTAAACTCTCTCAAGGACAAAAAACCAAACACTGCATCTTCTCACTCATTGGTGGGAATCGAACAATGAGAACACATGGACACAGGAAGGGGAACATCACACTCTGGGGACTGTTGTGGGGTGGGGAGAGTGGGGAGGGACAGCATTAGGAGATATACCTAATGCTAAATGAGGAGTTAATGGGTGCAGCACACCAACATGGCACATGGATACATATGTAACAAACCTGCACATTGTGCACATGTACCCTAAAACTTAAAGTCTAATAATAATAATAAAAAAAAAAGAAAATGGAGTAACAAATAGCAAATCCGAGCAGATCGAAAGCAAATGCATTGATTTTGGAACAATGACAAATCATATAATGTGATTAAACTGTGGGTGAGAGGGTGTGTGTGTGTGTGTGTGTGTCATGCTATTGGAAGGCAGCTCATAGCTGTGGATCTCAGGGTGACAGGAAATGTAGAGAACAGAGGCTGGTAATCTATTTTTTTCCAATAAAAATACAGCAATTACATAAAATTAAATGGAATCATATGCATAAATTTTAAATCCAGCTTGTCCAACCTGTGGCCCACGGTCTGCATGTTGCCCAACACAAATTCATAAACCTTGTTAAAACGTTGTGAATTTTTTTTGCAATTTTTTTTTTTAGCTCATCAGCTATCATTAGTGTAATTTATGTGTGGCCCAAGACAATTCCTCTACTTCCGTGTGGCCCAGGGAGGCCAAAAGATTGGACACCCCAGTTTAAATCATTATGGACTGAACATTGCCATACCCTAGAAATCACAATCTTCTTTTCCTGATTAATTAGAATGTGTTAATAATTTCCTTGCTTTCCTCTATAATTTCTATTTTTCAAGTGTGTATCCCTAAACTACAATGTTGCCTTTGTGTGTTTTTGAACTTCTGCGAATGGAATCATTTTATGTGTAGTCTTGTGTAACTTGCTTTATTATTTATTAATATTATTTTTGATTGACAAATTGTAATTGTAGACGTTTATGAGGTACAGTATGTATACAATGTGGAATGATGAAATTAAGCTGATTAACATTTCACCTTAGTTACCTATCATTTTTTATGGTAACTTGAAATTTGATCTTTTAATTACTTTTAATTATACATTATTATTGACTATAGTCACCTTGCTCTGCAATAGATATCAAAACCTATTTTTTCTGCCTGAAACTTTGTACCCTTTGATTAACAGCTCCCAATACCTTCCCTTTGTCCATCCCCAGGCCTCTGGTAACCATCATTCTACTCTCTACTTTGATGAGTTCAACTATTCAAGTGTCCATACATAAGGGAGATCGTGAGTTATTTGTCTTTTTTTTTTCTTGGCTTAATTATAATTTCTGAAACACAGGTTTAAATGAAGAACTGTAATTCATATGGAAAAGATAAAAATGACGATAAATAATTTATTAATACAAAGGCTTCTCAACTATCCAGAATTTTGAGTTAATTGTCTTTCTATGCCTGACGTACATGTGACTTGCTTTAACTGATAAACAGTATGTTTCTGAAATTTCTTTGTATGGATATATTATAAGGAGCAGAATTCTCTTGTAAAGATAATTTATAACTTTCATAATTTCCTTAGTTTTATAATCTCACAGTTGATGGACACAATGGTTTTTTTGATTTTTATGAGCAATGCTTCTACGCAATCTCTTCTTATTTATGTGTAAGAGTTTAGGGCATATACCTAATTATGGAGTATATAATAACCTTGTAATGTTCCTTTGAGAAATATTTTTAGTAAGGAGGGTGCTGACTCCCCCAAAGAAACTAAAGATACATATTCTGCCCACTGGGATGCCCATTGCCATGCTCTAATGCTCCTTTTGTCTCCAGGAGAAGGTGAAAGCAGCTCCAGCTAATCATGACTTAGCTGGATGGAGGTAGGTTATGCAGTTGTTCAGTTTTGCTAGAGAACATTTTCCTAAGTGGTTAAAACAATTTACACTCCCATCAGCAGTGGTGAGGATTTATGTTGTTTCTTATGCAAATGATACTTGGTATTAAGTAGCCATAATTTTTGGCTAATATGGTATGAGTGTGAAATGAAATCTCTCTGTTTTTGTGTTTCTCTGATTATAAATGAGATTGAACATCTTTTCATATGACTATTGGTCATTGGTGGTCTTCTGTGCAATTTTTAATCAATTCTTTTTATCATTTTTATGGGGTCACTTTTTTCCTGTGCATATATAGAAGTTCTTTGTGTTTTCTGAATACTAATCTTTTGCCCATTTTGTGTGTCACAAAATTTTCTCATAGGTTGTAGTTTAATCTTTCTACATTCTGTATGGTGGTGATTTGTTTATATTTTAGTTTACCTGAGCGTTTTCCCTTTTTAATAGGTGAAGTATGTTGGTTTCATATTTTAAGATCCTTTTTACAGTTTGGACTTTATTCTGATGGTAATATGGAGTCATCAGGAGGCACTGCATCCAGAGATGGGAGACCAGTTAAAAAGCATCTGCAAAAATGCAGATTATGAGGGCTTGAAAGTAAACACTTGCATTAGGAATTAAAAGGAAGAAGCATTTGGAGTGTTATTTAGAATGTCTAATTGACAGCCGTCGATAAGTGGAAACGTCTGTGAACACAGAGTTTAGAGGACAGGTATCTTTGTTTATGATGCCATTAACTAGATAGATTATTGGCATAGATATTTAAAATATGTTAATTTTGAGACCATTGAACTATAAGATCTTCCGAGAAGGTAAGATGTGGGTCTAGCTCTCAATAGTGCATGCTGCAAGGTGATACATTAATCTAGGAGTTATCAATTCACAGGAAGTAACTAAAGTCGTGGAAAATCACTTAGGAAATATTTAGGATCTTGGAGAGTCTAATTTCCACACAAAAAGGGATAGTTTTTATCTTTTTCTCTGCTTTGTCAACAGTATCCAGCAAAATACATGATATGATAGGTGCTCGGTAAATATATGTTGAACTAATGGATACCTTGAACTACTATTTAAGAGCATGAGAAGGAGGGAGTAGCTAGGAAAGGAGCAAATTAAAAACTTGAGAGAACAAACAAACCCAGTGGTGAGGCTAATGAAGACCATTTTCAACAGAATCAAGTGACACAGAGTGGGAGAGTAGTTTCTGTTGACCAGTTGGAATAGATGTCTGATTTCAGAGTTGAGGAGTGCTAGGAATGGGGCGGTAGACATAGCAAGATAGCCTATGTTTCACTGTGTGGCAAGACAGAATATTGTGGTAACTGGTCCCTGCTAAAGAGTGCATATTGATGGATGAGTTCAGTTCTAACTTAATACCTATAAAAGAGATTAAGTGCTAACATAGAGACTGTCCAAAGAAATGATTAGAGAGAGGATAGAAAAGGATTAATAGAACAGAAGGGGAGCTTGGAGCTAAGCAAGAAGGAAACCAAGCAATGAAAATCCAAGGAGCAAACAATGGCTTGGACTGGGAAAGGTCATTTGGCAACAGAAACTGGAGACAGCTGTGATATGTGTTATGAGAAAAATTGTGCTGAGTAGTTTACAGGTAGATTCATATTGTTTTAATGGGCCAACGAAAATTTCCTAAGGGCATGCTTAAATAACTTTTATGAACCCTGACCTCTGATTAAGGTGGATGTCGGTTCAAGGGAAGGTAGTTTTTAAACTAGAAGACATTCAAGCATGATCATTGACCAAGAAAAATGTTTTTGGTAAGGATTGAGACTCACCATTTCAAACCAGTTTAAACATTTTTAAAGAAAAAATAATCCCAGTATCCTCTGAGTTTAATTCATTTCAAAAAGGATGGATTAACAGGGAGAGTCCTAGGGTTCCAAAAATGTGAATGAATTGCTCCAGGGCTCTAAAGCTTGGAGAAGAAAAGTCACCTACAGGTCAGTGGAGATTTGCTGTGCCAATTACTTACAGAAGACTTGGGGGGAAATTATGACCCAGAACTGACCTTTATTATTAGTCTAAACAGATAAGCTAGGGCTAACTTTCATAATTTTATTTTGTAAAGGATTTTTTTAAAAGGAAACTACAGAAAGCATTCTACAATTTTCTGAACAAGTTCTTTTTTGTTTGTTTGTTTTCTTTACTCTGAGTGCTGTCTTGAATTCTTTCCAGTCTTTGTTGTTTAGTTTTTTGTGGGCTTTTTCCAACCTAGAGTTACAGAAATAAGACCCACAATTGTTCAAATTCTGAAAAGAAAATGTACCTCAAATCTTGTCACTCATCTGTCAATATTTGACGTGAAACAACTGCTTTTTCAGATGCTGTCCTGAGTTGAATAGTGATCTTCCAAGATTCATGTCCTTCCCAGAACCTCAGAATGTGAACTTACTTGGAAATAGGGTTGTTGCAAATATAATGAGTTAAGATGAGATTATACTAGAGTAGGGAGTACCCTTACTCTAGTATGACTGGTGTCCCCATAAGAAGAAGAAAAGAGACACAAAGAGAGACATGATAGTGCCATGTGACGATGGAGGCAGAATTTAGAGTGGTGTTTCTAAGCCAAGGAATGCCAATGATTACCAGCAATAATGGACCTTAGAAGATAGGCATGGAATTGATTTTCCCCTAGATCCTTCAGAGGGACCATGACTTTGCTGGCACCTGGATTTTCAGACTTCTGGCCTTCAAAACTGTGAGAGAATGCATTTCTGTTGCTTTAAGCTAACCAGTTCATCTAACTGTTACAACTGCCCAGGAAAGGAATACACGTACCATTGGTTTTTTTAAACAGTTCAGGGATAAAAGGCGGTTGGTCCACTGCAGACTTCTGAAATGCCTGTTTGAAAATTTGATGGATAGGTAAAAACAGAACTGGGAAGAGTGATGCTAAAGAGCAGGGGGGAAATCATCACAATCCGTTTAGATTAGTATGATAATTTTAGACTGCTACCAAGCAGTCAGAAAGTTAAATAAATCAGGGTTTTCCCCTGGTTCTTTAAGATTTGTTGGCTGTGGGAGGTAGATTCCAGGAAACTTACTTGATCGGGGATACATGGCCATTTGTATCTTGCTGTGAGATTTTTTAGATTTGAAGGCGTTGCCGAGGTAACTTGTCCATGGCTGAGCAATTCTGGTATGAACAGAAATGGAACTTGGCTGACCAATTAGACCTGGTAGAAGAGGTAGCAATTTTCTGCATTAGTATTCCAGGCTGCCATAACAAAATTCCACAGACTAGGTGGCTTAAATAACAGAAATTTATTTTCTCACATTATTGAAGATGGGAAGTCTGAGATCAACCAGCAGGGTGCGTCAACTCGGAAATCTTTCTCCCTGGCTTGCAAGATGGCCACCCTCTTGCTGCCTCCTCACGGGCTTCTCTCTGCACATACCCCCTGGTGTCTCTCCGTATATCCAAATTTTGTCTCCTTGCAAGGACACCAGACACCAGTCAGACTGGATTTGGCCCTCTCCTGAAGATCGTGTTTTAGCTTAATTACCTCTTTAAAGGCCCTAACTTCAAATACAGTCGTATTCTGAGGCACTGAAAGTTAGGTCTTGAACATATGAATTCTAGGGGCACCTAATTCAGCCAATAACATATCTAGGAAGGGTCAACGTTCAAGATAATTGAGAATTATTTATTTCTCTGTTCTGTAATTGGGAAGAATACAAATGTAAAGGGGAGTAACATCAAAAAAGATAAAAATATTGCCACTTATTGAGGATGTCAAGTGAATACATTCCATGGATTTAAAAAAGGGTTCCTGAGTTGATCCTCAGAATGGAGAAAATACACCACTCTGTCATTTAAATGTAGCTAATATTTTCATGTGTTCTGTCATAAATGAAATAGTAGAACAGAAACTGAAGATTTATTATTGAGATCAGAGCCACTGACATTTACTACAGAAAGAAATTAATTTCTTTATGAAACTTTCAAGCTTTACTGTTTTCTCTGATTTCTTACCAGAATTGTTTTGTTCATCTGTGCAAATACTCAGTAAGACATAGGGATGCTGTGTTCCTCATTCCTATCTGGAAATATAATAGCCACACACAGTGTCTACTCATAAATAACACATACTAATAAAGCTTCTGTAGAGCAGAATAATTTAGACAAACTGCCAGCCTCAGGGTTGCGAAATGTGGATTCAACTATTAATATTTTCTTACATTAAATACATGTTGTGCAACTTATCCCTGACACTTCTTTTGCCATTGCTGAGAAACCAAAAGACTATTTGCCTATATAAAACTTTAGAATGATAGGAAATATATTCCCTTATTGATTGTCCCACTAAGAGTAGGCCATAATAGGATTAATGTCACCTGTAGGCATCAGAAGCAACATGGCAGGAATGATAGGGACGGGGGAGAAAGCAGGATCTGTAAGTGATGTCTGAAAGACATTATAGGTGTAGAAGGCAAGATGCCTTTTCCTGAAGAGTAATTCTACGTCATATTTACTGGGTGTGCCTGGAACTGTTAAGTGCTTTGCAACTATGAGATTTCTAAGGTGGGTACCCCTTATTTCTACTAATAGAAGTAGAAATGAAATCAGAGATAAGTAAGTTGCCCAAAGTTGGCAAACCTAGCAAATGATAAATTTGGGATTTGAGCCCAGGTCATCTAAGTCCAGGGTCTACACTCTTAACCATCAGCCTGTACTATCTCTCTTTAAAGCAAGGTTAAAAATCTAGTGTTATTTAAAACAGGTAATGGAGGTCTCAAGTCCAAAGACAAGAATCAACAGGTCTCAAGTTTCAAATAATCCACTAAATTTGAGATCTGGGTGGTTTGGCAATAAGGGATTATGAATTTCAAAAAGTCTACCCAAGTGGCACAGAAAACCCTCCATAGGAAAGAGTGTTGTTGAAAAATGAGTAAGAGTTCTCCTCTTGCCTTCTCACCTGTGAGAGAAAATATCCTCAGTTCGTGGAAGGACTGAAACCTGAACATGATGGCAAATGGAGATATCTGAACAAAACAGAGGAGAGATCTGGCTTTCAAGGGCTTGCTTTTTCTCTTTTTCTTTCTTTCTTTTCTTTTTTCTTTTTTTTTTTTTTTTTTGAGATGGAGTGGAGTCCCACTCTGTCACCCAGTCTGGAGTGCAATGGCGCGATCTTGGCTCACAGCAACCTCCACCTCCAGGGTTCAACCAATTCTCCTGCCTCAGCCTCCTGAGTAGCTGGGATTACAGGCGCCCACCACCACTCCTGGCTAACTTTTGTATTTTTAGTAGAGATGGGGTTTCACCATGTTGGCCAGGCTGGTTTCCAACTCTTGACCTCAGGTGATCCACTCGCCTTGGCTTCCCAAAGTGCTGGGATTACAGGCGTGAGCCACCACCCCGGCTTCTAGGGCTTTTAAAGCTTGTTCACATTCCTTGGGGCTGCAGGCTCCGGATGGCCAAAGATGTCAAAGTTTCAGAAGAACACACACAGCCCCTATGGAAGATTATACTCCGCATAAACTCCGAGTCTATTCAGAAGAGACAGAATGGCTGCTTGGCACAGGCACTGAGTCCTGGCAAAATCTGGCTTCCACTTAAAGCAGCTGATAGAGTGCCTCATTGATAGCTGACTTGGAGCTATCTGAATCATCCTAGATAATTGAATCCCACATCCTGGTTTTCTTGGTTGCTTTCTTTTCTCGCTGTAGCTCTGATATGTTCTGGTCAAACAATCTTCCTGCTTTCACCACTAATCTGGCCTCGACCTCATTCATCACCAGCATGTCAGTCCCCATAGCAATGTTGTCAGCTTCCATTTGGAACAAGATGATATCTTAGTCACTTAATAGTTTATTATGTAGCTGACTCTTTGACAGCACTCTGGGCATGATGTTTTTCTCAACCTTGGTGCAGAACGACACGTCCCACGCCATAATAGGACTGTGAACAGTTCAGAAACTCATATTTTATAGTTGCCCTTTAACTAGTTTAGAGTTAATTTGTTCAGTGTAACAGAATGTACTCAGTACTCTGGTAATAAATATGAACATCTTATGGGGCTTTAATCCTGACATATTGTGGTCATTTCTTTCCAATCAGCAATTTAGCAAATTGAGTTAAAAAGTGTAGCGTCATGGCTCCTGGATATTAAAGTATATTCAACTCTGAAATGAAATTCTATTTACTTTTATTTGTTTAATCATACGAAGTTGAAATCTGTTACTGAAATATTTCTTGTAAGAAATATTTTTCTCCTTGAAAGTGGAGTGAAATTTCCAGTAAGTTCGTTGTAGATTTTCCAATTCTTTTTACTTAAAAATCAAGTTTGATTTTTCTGTCTATCTTTCCAGAAATGAAACTGTTTTTGAAGGTTGTGCTTTGTTTTAGTTAGAGTCTGATACATTGGAGAGTTGGCAAGACACTTTTTGAGTGTTTCTTTCATTTTGCAGGACCTTCCATATTGTAAAAATCAATAAAGTGCTTGCTTGCTTTTGGTTTGAAATACATGATTTTGCTCTCATTGCTTAATAAAAATGCCCTATAAATGCCCCTTAATCCTTATTTACTAAAAGTTAAAAAATTGGGCAAATTCTTATTAAGTCACTAATCTATGCAAGAGACTTTGCCATGCATGTCAAGCCTTACAGAGAGGGATATTTTTATCTTTGCCCTACTTCCATGCCTTAGACTACAACAAGTATAATATAAGACCTCTTAGACATACTACAAATATTGACTGATATATAGCTAATGAAAATAATTGAAGGAAGACTTTGCTTGTTAATATACTTAGAAAATCCATTAAAGAATGCTGATGGCCTTTCCAGAATGCTTTACAATCATATTTGTGGTTTTTTTCCCTACAATAAATCTGAACCAAGTTGGCATTTATATTCCTATTAGTATTTATAAGCAAAGAAACAGGAAAATGTGAACAACTCAAGTGAATTGTGCAATCACAGAGCAAGTGTGAAAGGAAACACCCTGTTTTAAGTTTTCTGAATGGCACAAAGATTCTTGTCTGTTCACTGCTGTACTCTCAATAAGGCCAGACTGCTTGTACCTTATTCAGCTGACCACCATGGCATTTAGCCAGCCACTGTTGCTAATGTCACCTTGTTGCCATCTACGAACACTTGCCCTGATTGGACTAAGTGATCCTAAACACTGTGCTTATTTCAGAGCCTGTTGCTTTTCCACCCTGCCTCCCCGTGTCTCATCTGTTTGAAATGCATTCCTTTTGCTCAATATAACCATTCCAGCACTCCCCTAATTATTCCTTTTCACCATGTACTAGTCTTCAGAAGTTTCAAATTGCATCGTATCAGGTAATGTTTTTAAAGCAGAAGCTGAAGATGACATAAATATTTTGTTTTCTGCAGCACTAACCTGGCAGTAACACTTGGAATCAATTTTCAGGTCTCCAAATTTGAACCTTATCTAATACCACTATCTTACAATAATAAAGTAAAATTAAGATAAGTTGTAGTCAAGAATGACTCTGAAATGGAATAGTTATTTGAAGTTCAGGTATCTCATTATCTTTGCCATTTCTGTTGTTGTGGTTTTGTCTGCAATTTGTATAAGCCAATGTTTATTATATTTTTTGTAATGATGTGATTTGGAACTAAATTATTTTTCTGTCACACCTTCTCAATCAGTGGAAGCTAATGCACTAAAAAAAAAAAAAAATGTAGTGCAGGCCAGGCACGGTGGCTCACGCCTGTAATCCCAGCACTTTGGGAGGCTGAGATGGGTGGATCACCTGAGATCTAGGGGTTCGAGACAAGCCTGGCCAACATGGTGAAATCCCATCTCTACTAAAAATACAAAAATTTAGCTGATCATGGTGGCGGGTGCCTGTAATCCCAGCTACTCGGGAGGCTAAGGCAGGAGAATCGCTTGAACCCAGAAGGTGAAGGTTGCAGTACGCCGAGATCATGCTACTGCACCCCAGCCTGTGTGACAAGAGCGAAACTCCGTCTCAAAAAAAAAAAAAAGTACAAATGCCTGGGGTTCAGTGGATTACTAAAGGAAACTATTTAATCTATTTAAAATAATTTCTGATTAGTGAAGATTCTGTATTAACCATCTCTAACTCTGAAAGAAGCACAGCACTTCAATCTAATTATTGGTTGACTTGGTCTATTAATGAAAAATGTCATTGATACTACTAGTAGAATTTTAGCAAAAATAATAAGCTATATGTGGTTATTAACATACCATATAAGGTAGTAAAATAATATTACACTGTACTGTTGATATGTATGAATTTATCATTATACTATAAACAGTTGGACCAAAATAATAAAAACTTGATTTTTTAGTGGATTTGCTTTTTTAAAAAATAGCAAACCATTTTATCCTCCTCACTCTAGCATAGTCAGGAAATATAATAAATTAGCTTACATTCGCTATTACTCATTATCATAAAATAATTTATCATGGAATTACATTTTAAACATTTTATACTTCAAATTGGAGCATATCCAAATTATTTTTACAGTGTAAAGGCATCATTGAAGACACAGTTCTAGAAACCAAAGATAAAATTTCAAAATACCAATATTTCCATCTGGCCTTTTTAACCTTTGCTGGTTTTTGAAAGTTGACTAAAGTCTCCAGACTTTCTTTCTCTCTCGTGTCTAAACTACACTGGGACACAAGAACAGGCACACATTCGTAAATTTGCATATACTTTCAATCCATGAATTTTCAGATTAAGAATGACTGCTCTACAGCATACAGAGTTTTATCTGGGATAGTCGCTAAACAAATATTAAGCTCAGAAAATTAACAGTGATTTTGAAAAATATTCAAACAGCAATGCGAATGGAAACTGACAATGTATCAAAACTATTTTGACAAATGTTTTAAAAAATAACTTTGTTTCTGTTGAGAAACAACTCATTTAAGCTTATTAAAGATAGGTACATTTTCCTGCTTTTAGTTTTTAATAATTTTTTAAACAATGGAAATAAAACATACCTTCATTTTGATTAGAGAAATATGTTTCATAACTGTTTTTAAGAGAATATTTACTTATTCACAGTTCTTCAAATTTTAAATTGTGAGATTGAGAGTAGCTTGGAGAATTTAAAAACTTTTTTAAAAAAGCTAAATAGTTTTTGGCTTTATAATTTTTATTTTTATTACTTTTTCCTTTTTATTATTTTTTATTATTTGTTTTTATTATTTATTATATTTATTATTTATTATTTTTTCCTTTTTATTATTTTCCTTTTATTATTGTTACCTTTTTATTTTTTAAAAAATATTTTCCGTTTTTATTTTAGATTCACGGGGTACATATGCAGGTTTGTTACATGGGTATATCATATGATGCTGAGTTTTGAGGCATGAATGATCCTATCACCCTTGTAGTGATTTTAGTATCCAATATATTAGTTTTTCCGCCCTTCCCTCCTTCCTTCTCTCCCTCCTCTAACAGCCCCCAGTGTCTATTGTTCCTACCTTTATGTCCATGTGTATCCACTACGAAGTCCTCGCTTATAAATAAGAACATGCAGTATTTGATTTCCTATTCCTGCATTAATTCACCCAGGATAATGGCCTCTAGCTGCATCCATGTTGCTGCAAAGGACATTATTTTATTCTTTTTAGTGGCTGCATAGTATTCCATGCTTCATAATTTTTATTGAATTATTGGTGTTAGCAGAGATGTTTACACACGACAGGTCCAGAAATTATTTGTGGCATTGTTGCGAGTGAAAGTCTGAATAGTATTTATACATTTATCAAATATACAGACATTTTATAATCCTTATTCAATGCAGAAATGTTTAGAGACTTCAATCATTTGAGATATAGAGTTCGTGTACTTTTTTGGAGGGATGGGCAGTTGATAATCAAGAATGAGTCTAATCCATCACTTATTAAATCTTTGGCATTTAAAACATTAGGATCTAATGCATATGAGGATCAAAAGACAAATATGGGTCCTATAGCAGTGGGATCCTCTGGTTCAGAGTGACAAAAGAAGGATGGAGCCAGCTACACAGTTCTTTGCTATTCCGAGGACTGGATATGCTTGGTTTTGAAGAACCTGTGCAGTGAAAACTCTGAACTTAGAAGAGTTGTACTAGTCCATTTTCACACTGCTATAAAGATACTACCTGAGACTGGGTAATTGAAAAAGAGCACTTTTCTCCTGCCAAAGCCATATGATTGATTTCAGTTTTTTTCATGATTATAAGCCATTGGAAGCTTTTAAGCTGCACATTAGCATGTCTTAACTCATGCTTTAGAATGTAACCTTGGTGGCTATGTGGAAAAGCATCTGTAGGTTGGGAGAACTGGTTGCAATAAGACTCATTAGGGGACTGTTCCACTGACATAGTCAAGACGTAATTAGCATCTAGACTAGAGCAGGAGATTCCAGATTGGAGAGAAGACGCTGGGAGACATTTGGAAAATAAAATCTAGAAGAAATAGGACCTATTTTTTGAAAAAAACTTGACATTAATATTAAACAATTTCTTTATCTTTTAAATTATATTTTGGGACTTAGGGATCTGGAGTATAATGGGAGATGCTTTATTTCAAATGTTCCCAAGTGTCCTACACTCTTGAAAAAGAAAATCAAGAAGGAGCATGAATATGACTACATTTGACCAACATCTTCAGCATTGCTTGAAGGCGTAGAGTAATACAAACTTAAAATTACCTGTCAGCAGAGAAATAAGCCCCAAGTTTTAATACAGCGTCTGCTGCTCCTGCATGCTTGTAAATGTGGAGAACCGGAAAGGGAGACATAAGATTGAAAAGTCTCAGTGGAAGCATAAGCGGATACACTCAGAAAGAGAAAGTTTGATAATAAAAATGCTGAAATATTTACCGCATTTCTAGGGCTCTGTAGTTGACAACACTGACTACAGGGAAATAAGCAGGACTGGAAGTTAGAGCCTCAGCAGGCATTTGTTTCTTGGGGATAATCAGAAAAGTAAAGAAGGAGAGGGCTGTGAAGAGAAATAAACAAATGAAGGAATCATTAAGGATCTTATCTTGCCCCTCCTATAACCACAACCACCACCATCCATTAAAGAAATGAAACCTTATTACACTGAACAAATAGTCTTCTACATTTGAAATATTATCCTAAGATGCCTAAAAATAGAGAAAAAACTCAATTTAAATCAAAACTGCTGTAACAAGTAACCTAAAAATGTTAATCCAAATATTTGAACTGATGAAAATTCTCCTAAAACAACCATGAAACAGAATTAGAAGGTAACAAAATGCTACAAACTGAATTAACTATCTTCATATAAATATTTGGCGATAAACATATTTTAAATCAGTAATTCAAAAACTAACACTATAACAAAAAATGCAAATTGAACAAAGGAAAGAAATAGAAGAAAAAGACTATTGGAAATAAAGGTAAAACAACAAATACAAAGTGCTCACTGTAGAATATATTCAAGTAATAATTAATAAGGGACATTGAAAGACTAGGCATGGTGCATGCCTGTAGTCCCAGCTACTTGCCTGCGGGGTGAGATGGGAGGATCGTTTGAGCCCAGGAGTTCAAGGTCAGCCTGAATGACATAGAACCTGTCTCTAAAATTAAATTTGAAAATTAAACAAAATAATAAAAAATAAAAATTATAACAGTAAAATAAGAGACATTAAACAAGAGGAGGAAAACATTCAAGAGGATGAACATAATACAACGAACAAAGTAAAAAAGTGTCAGGGAAAGTGTATCAAGTAGAAGGCAAATAACATCCAATAGATGTATAATAGAATCCCTAAAGGAAAAAAAAAAAAACAACAATAAAATCCAACTAATATTTAAAATTATAATCCAAGAAAAGTTCCTGGACCTAAAAGACAACCAGAATGCTTCTGGATTAGGCCCACCGATGACCTGGGAAAATTGATCCGGGACAGTCAACAAGAAGATACATCCTGGTAGAACTATGAAAATGTTAGAAATAAAATTTCATCCGGTTGCCAGACTAAAAGACAAAATACGAGGAGAAGAGAATTACTCTGGCATCAGACTTCTCAGTACAAGCATTCAAATCAAAGCAAAAATAGAGTAGAATTTTCAAGACATTTAAGGAGAGAAAGTGATAACCAAATAGTGTGTTCTTTCTAGGCAAGAAAGGAAATTAAATTGCATTCTTAGTTTGTGAATACTGTCAAAACCTGAAAATTTCATTTAACATATCTATATTTTCTTATTCTCTCTCTCTCTCTCTTCCCTCTTTCCCCCTGCCCCCCCCGTTTTTTTTAAAAATTTTGAGATGGAACCTCACTCTGTCACCCAGGCTGGAGTGCAGTGGCACGATCTCAGCTCACTGCAACCTCTGTCTCCGTGGTTCAAGTGATTCTCCTGCCCCAGCCCCACTAGTAGCTGGGACTACAGTTGTCTATAGTCCCTAGTAGCTGGGACTACAGTCACAAACCTGGCTAATTTTTGTAATTTTAGTGGAGACGGGGTTTCACCATGTTGGCCAGGCTGGTCTCGAACTCCTGACCTCAGGTGACCCGCCCATCTTGGCCTCTCAAAGTGCTGAGATTACAAGTGTGAGTCACCATCCCCGGCCTCTATATTCTCTTTTATTTCCATTTGTCTCACTTGGCTTATACCCACCGTGTGTTAGGCACATGTAGCTGAGCTTATCACATTACAGAGAGTTATAAATTCTAGATTTATGTGCTGCTGCCATGAGTATATAATTCAATTTATATATTGAAGAATTAGATAATTTAATAAAATTATAGGTCTAAAATTTACTTGTAAAAAGTTTTCAAGTTTGGAAGTTTTAACTGTATAAAATTAAAATACTACATTAAAAATATTCAAAGAGCCTTTGAAAAAAATTGATTCTTCAGTGAAAGCTTTTTAAAGCAAATTTAAATATCCATAAAATTTTATCTATGTAATGCCCATTCTTATTCACTTAATAACACACATAAACTTTATTCTGAGTAATTTTTAAATATCTCGTTAGTACTATTTTGCTTATAAAGAGAATCCAAGTTATGATCCATCTTTGATACCTGCTTTCTAAGATAAGGAGTTCAGGAGAATAATGATATCTTGTGATCTCTTATGAAGCCTGTTTTTATTTTCTGAGAATTATTTCAATTCATTCTTTTTCAATCCAGCTGTTTGACCCACTACCCATGTGACTGAGATAAATCTGGAAGGACTGTTGATTTCTATCAGTCCCTGTTTTACAGAGAATATGTTCCTTGATAAACAGTTTGTAGAACTTACACCTTCTCTAAGCGCTTTACAAGCATTAGCTTATTTTCTTAATGCTTACAGAAGCCTTCTTTTCTAGGTATTATTTTTTGCCAGTTTACACATGAGAAAACTTACACACAAGGTAATACAGTTAGTAAATGACAGAAATGAGATTTGAACACCAGCATTCTGGCTCCAAAATCTGTACTTCAAATCTAGAAATCAAAGGTGGACTTATAAGTATTGTGATTTTCATGAATATATTAGTGTTACTTGCATGATTTAGAATGCCTTATAAAAATCCCAGGAGGTTTTTTGTTTGTTTTGTTTTTTTTTTGCATATAAGATACAATAGACAATAGAAGTAAAATATAACAAATTCTAATACTCAGATGACTGAAAAGTCATAAATGAAAAAAACCAAAAATCACTGGTTGTTCTGTGATTTAAAAAATAACCATGGGATCCAGTAGATGTGGCTGCCTAGAATCAAAGTTGAAATTTTAAGCAAGAGTGGATACAAGAGATAGAAGTTAGAATTCATAAAGGGTAGTTTATTTCTGATAATATCGAGGCAGATGATGTTAACAAAATTAAATTTATCATGATTAACACTAAGACAATCCCAATAGAAATTCTGAATCTGGTTGAAGAACATTGATATACTCAAAGTTAGTCTGAGATGGATTCCACTGGACCGTGAATCCATATATATTCCTTCTCTTCAAAGTTGTGGCAGATACAGCACCAAACTGTTGCATCTTGTCAACAGGATTTAAATAATTTGACAGCTTTGGACTGAGTATCATTGACTTTACGTCTCTGACCAAAGTTTTATAGATGGAAAAATAATTAACTTTCCTTTGCATTACAACCATAAAGTCTCACTCAACTCAAAGGAACTTTTTATTTACAAGAATAGTTAATTGGTAAGTCAAATACTTTGAAAGAATACATGTTTAATGTTTTGGAATGCCTTTTTTCTCCCCAGTAGACATTCTGTTCCAGTAAACTGACACGATTTATAAGTAGTTCAATAAAATTTAGTTTCTTATACCTGCAATAAATTGTGTAGAAAATCTTCTTAAATAATCTTTCAGGGTTTACATTTTATGCTATATGTTTCTGAATCATTTAAATGTTTTATAAATATTTCCATGTGCAGTCTCATGGAAAATAGTTTCATATTAAAATTCAAAGGAAGAAGATATCAATTAAAATGAGCACTGATTGTGAAGTCAGAAGGACTGGTTTTATGTCTTGGTTCTGAAAGCGAGTAACTCAATAACCTTAGGAGATTAATGTAACCCCTGTAACCTTTAGCTTCATAATCTGTAAAATAAAAGTCATAATAGTATCCTGCCTACCTTACTGTGGTATTGATGAATTATATAGTGTGTATGAAAGTATGTGAATTATAAACCTGCAATCAAATGTACATTAAAACTGCTAAGAAATAAAAATATTTCCACTTCTGAACTCTTTGATTATGGTGTACTTATTGAAGAAAGGGTGGAATATTCACTATGTATCAAGTAAATGCAAATAAGAATGATGTACAAGTTTAGTGAATAAATATGGACACAATTAATGTTACTATTTCTTTAAAGGCTATGTCTTTGATTTCAGTAAGAGCTAACTGTCCTTAACTTTTGAAGAGGTAGAAAGAACAGGAAAGTCAAAACACTGCTATTTGTTAGCAGTGACTTGGAAAAGTAATTTACCCCTTTGTTCCTGAATTTCCTTATCTCTTGTCTCTCTGTGTATATGTATATATTCATACACACACACACACACACACACACACACACATCACTACATAGGTATATACAGATATATATGTGTGTGTATATGCCCATTTAAATACATATCAAATGTAAGTCTATGAATCAAAAGAGAAAAATTCAGCTAATTGCATAAGGCAAATAATGTAGTCAAATCCTCCTTTTTGGTACTCTGCCAATCATTTTCTATGGCCTACTTTCTTTCCATTTGTACAATAAAGGCTTAGTTACCCTTGTGCTCAGTTCCAGAGAACAGGTAACCAATAAAACATGCTAATAGGAATTGGGATCAAAGCCAATGTCTTCTTAGTCACATTCACATTAATTTCCAACACTCGACATTTCTACAGCAACATCCTACAGTGTGCCTTCATGACAGTACGTCACTTTTGGAAGACATTTAGATTGAAAAACGTTTTCTGACTAGATGCTAAGTTATTTGGAAAACGTCAAATAAGAATGCCTGGCCTGGCGCGGTGGCTCACGCTTGTAATCCCAGCACTTTGGGAGGCCGAGGCGGGCGGATCACGAGGTCAGGAGATCGAGACCACGGTGAAACCCCGTCTCTACTAAAAATACAAAAAAAAAAAATTAGCCGGGCGCGGTGGCGAGCGCCTGTAGTCACAGCTACTCGGAGAGGCTAAGGCAGGAGAATGGCGTGAACCCGGGAGGCGGAGCTTGCAGTGAGCCGAGATTGCTCCACTGCACTCCAGCCTGGGCGACAGAGAGAGACTCCGTCTCAAAAAAAAAAAAAAAAGAATGCCTTATCTCTCAAACATTTAGGTTGGTTTTTGTTGAACTGAGTTACTGAAATTAAATTATAACTACACTATTGAGATTTTGGGAGAGAGAAATATTTTGCAGGAAAAGGGTGATTTCATTGTATTTTAACTGCAATAGATTCTATGCTTGTTAGTGCACCTGAGTGGCTCGCAAAATGGGGAAAGGGTCAAAAATTAATCACCAACTCACTGATTAGTTAAGACAAATGAATTGCAACCTCACAGTTTTACTTGGGGGTAATTATTAACAGACAGGAATAGGCTAGGCTACTAACAGGGTGATTGCAGGGGCATAGTAATTGGCAGAAAACAGTACAGTAAAGTTCACTGACCACCCAAAATCAGAGAATTTTGTAACAAATTGTTCTTCAAAGTGGAGAAGAAAATGGAAATGATATATGCAGAGGTTTGAAAAACTTAGGTACCAAAACCACATTTGTAAGGGAGTTAGCTGATTGCTTGAAGACCTTATCAATGCTTGGAGGTTTTAATTTTTTCCCCAGAAATATAATACACACAATTCCACTGCAAGTTTTTATGTTTCTAGATCGGAGGAGAATATGATTGTTGCTATTTAAATTCTTGTCATCAGTTATCACCATCCAAAATTACCTTGTTCGATTGTAATGTTTTTTTGTTGTCTCTCACTCTCCTGGAACGTAAGTTGGAAGAATGTGAGGGGCCTCTCTTATTTACTACTTTGTTATTGATGCCTAGTATAGGGTCTGACACTTAGTAAGTGCTCAGTATGTATTTATTAAAAATTAAATTATTTGAAGGCAGATTATAGTGAATACAGAAGAAAGTGGAAAATAAAAATGTGCTGAAGTAGTCATGGAGATGGGGGATTTCTGTGGTAAGCAGTTTTGAATTGTGCATTGTTGCTGGAAAGAAAAAGCCTTAAAGATGATTTAGGAAATTGCCATTGTTATATTTCCTGAAAAGTGCTAGATTTGGGCCAACCAGTATTACCTTGCAACCATGTAATTTTTATAGTTTTACACAGTGGCATGTAGAATTTGTTGCAAGTCTGCAAACATTCCTGTTAGAACCAATGGTGGTATTTTGGCTCTCTAGTAATTAATACTCAGTTGGGTTCCATCTGGTTCAGATTTAATTTCTCTCATGAATCTGATTCATCAATCATTCCTGGCAGATTAATGATATGGAATTAGCATTTGAGTGTTCATACTTTTGGTGTGAACTGATTGAAACATTTCTTTCTTTAAACCAATTGGATTCCTACAATTATAGAATTATAGAAACATTTCTTTATCCATAATTTTTCCAAGATGATAAACAGTTTAGTAAATTTTTGTCCTTTATATTAATCACTATTTTTTTGAGACAAGGCTTCACTCTGTCACCCAAGCTCAAGTGCAGTGGCATGATCATAGCTCACTGCAGCCTCAAAACTCCGGGCTCAAGCCATCCTCCTGCCTCAGCCTCCTAAGTAGCTGGGAGTACAGGCACATGATACTACATCCAGCAATTTTTTTATTTTTTTGTAAAGGTGGGGTCTCTGTATATTGCCCAGGCTGGTCTTGAATTACTAGGATGAAGCAATCTTCTCATCCCAGCCTCCAAAATTGCTGAGATTGTAGGTGGGAGCCACTGCACCTGGTCTAATAACTTTTTTGTTCTTAAAAAACTTGTTTCATTCATTTTTTAATCTTACATATGTAGAATCACACATTAACAGTCTCATTTGTGATCCTCTCTAATTTCTTTCAAGTTTGCATTCCTGTACTAATAAGAGTAGAAAATGTGCTGTTTCCAGATGTCCTTGAAGCGAGCGTGCAGGCATATTACCTCGTTTCTACAAATTATATATTCTTTTTAATTTATCATTTTGAGGTTAAGATTATGCTTGTGGGATTCTTCCATATTGTTGTGTGTAACTGTAGTTTGAACATTATTTTGGCTGTTTAGAATGAAATGGGATAAATATTTATTAATATGCTTATTTATACTATTGATTGGCATTTAGATTGGTCATATTTTATTTCTAAGAATAATATTGCTTTGCGTAATCTTAAACACATCTCTTCTGTGTGCTTGTGTGAAGTGCATATCTAGGAATGAAACTTTGGATCATAGAATTCTGGGTATTTTTGACTCTAAAACATAATGACAGCCTATTTTGCAAAGTGATGTAAACATTACACACCCACCTTTAGTGTACGAGCACTCTTGTTGCTCCATCTGTCAACTGACAATGCTTGATATTGTCAGGTTTGTTTCATAAAGAAATTTCCATGGATGTGTTTAGATATTTCACTGTGCTTTTAATATACTTTTTTGTTTTTTAAGAGGTTGAGACTTTTTATTACATTCAAGAATCAGGTAGATTGTGTTATGAAATGCCAGCTCAAGACTTTGCCTATTTTTCTCCGCTTTAATTATATAATTTATATGCTTTATGATTTAATTTACTCTTCTTTATTTGGGTTTACTTTCCTTTTTTTTTGATTATAGGTTTTAGTCATATTCTTAAAATTTTTTCAAAATGAAAAAGAAGTTTTTTTCTAAAACATATGCCTTTGAGGGAATAAATCTCTCTCTAAACTCTGCTTCTTCTTTATCTCACAAGGTTTTACTTGTAGTATTTTAATTTTTATTCTGTTGAAAATATCTTTTTCTCACTTGTATTGTGCTTTCTTTTACTCTTATTTATCATGTTTTTTGTTTTTTGTTTTAGTTTTTGTTTGTTTGTTTGTTTTGAAACAGAGTCTTGCTCTGTTGCCCAGGCTGGAACTCAGTGGCGTAACCTCAGCTCACTGCAACCTCTGCCTCCTGAATTCAAGCAATTCTCCTGCTTCAGCCTCCCAAGTATCTGGGATAACAGGCATGTGCCACCACATTCAACTAATTTTTGTATTGTTAGTAGAGGCGAGGATTCTCCATTTTGGACAGACTGATCTCGAACCCCTGACCTCAGGTGATCCGCCTGCCTCAGCCTCCGAAAGTGCTGGGATTACAGGTGTGAGCCACTGTGCCTGGCCTATTACGCTTTTTATTTCCAAATACATAGGATTTCGCATTACCGTTCTCCTTTGTTTATTACAGTTTTAGGACTAAATTCCAACCAGTGTTGTTGGTCTTTCTTTGTTGGATCTTGCTCTATGACCCAGCATATAGTCACTTTGTTCTAAATGTTTTATCTGCACCTGAAACATTGGGTTTCCTGCAGTTGTTAGGTATAGTAAGTAGTCCATACATGATTGTCGGGTCAAGCTTGTTAATTGTTCGCATTTTCTAAATCTTTATAGTGTTTTGTGTTTTCTCAGTGATAAGTATATATTAAAATCTCATATTATTTCTTTATTTACTGCTCATTAAAAGTTCTGTAATTTTGCTTTATGTGCTTTAAAGTCTTTTTTTTTTTGAGACGGAGTTTCACTCTTGTTCCCCAGGCTGGAGTGCAGTGGTGGGATCTCGGCTCACTGCAACCTCCGCCTCCTGAGTTCAAGAAATTCTCCTGCCTCAGCCTCCAGAGTAGCTGGGATTACAGGCGCCCACCCCCACACCCGGCTAATTTTTGTATTTTTAGTAGAGACGGGGTTTGCCATGTTGAGCAGGCTGGTCTCGAACTCCTGACCTCAGGTGATCCACTGACCTCAGGTGATCCACCCAACTCAGCCTCCCAAAGTGCTGGGATTACAGGCGTGAGCCACCGCGCCTGGCCACTTTAAAGTCATTTTTAGGTGCATAAAAATTTAGAATTTATATATTTTCCCTGTGAATTGAACCTGTATCATTTTTAAGTGTTTATCTCCAATAGTACTGTTTGTTTAAAGTCACTTTTGTCTGTTTACTAAGCTTCATCATTATTCTTTCAGGCATTTTATCTGGTATTCTCATGAAGTGTTTTTTTCTAGTTGTTTACATTCATTTCTGCTGTTTCACTTTATTTTAGATGTGTGTATGTGTGTATGGAAAAATATTTTTATCTTTTAATTGCAACACTTAAGTCCATTCACATTCAATGTAATAATGGCCATATGTGGGTTTCAATCTACCATTTTAATATTTTCTATTTGTTACACTTGTACTGTGTACCATTTTCTCTTTTCTGGACATTTTTGGGTTTATTGAATATTTTTTAAAAATTTCACTTTTCCCCTGGCACTTTAAAATATAATTTTTAAAACTATTCTTTTATTCTAAAGCTCTTATTTTGTTTTCTTTAATTATCATGGTCTAAGTTAATTGGTACTTTTGTCTTGATAGACAATGAAAAGACCCAACAACCCGTGAGTTCTATTTATTTTCACCTATGTGCCATTGTTACTTTATACTTTAATGTTACACCCATTTCAAATACTCTCAATAATTGTTATGATAGCTTGAAACAGCGTTATTCTAGACTTACCCATGTGCTTCTCTTTTTCTTCTCTGCATTTGTTTTTGCATTCCTAACTTTGAATCTGGGATTACTTTCTTTCTGTCTGAGTTTCTAATTTGAGAAAATGTGTCTGTTTACTAAATTTGAATCATCAGCATAATCCATTGAAAATATGTTTTGATTGTTTTGTGTTATCAATTGGAGTTGAGGTGGGGAAAAGTGGTCAATACCCTATCAAGTGGGAAGGCAATTCTAATGATTGATGTATGTAAATAAACTGTTTATGTTCAGCATGATCTTAAATGAAAGGCCGTGGGTACCTAGCAAGCATACTAAACAAACTAACGCTTTGAGTTTTTATTCACCCCCTAATCATTATTTTAGTTTTTAGTTTTTCAATTCTCTGCTGAATACTTCTGACTCAAGAGAGTTGCCGGTGAGTTCAAAATGGAAATAATGTTATTATTTTTCAAAATTATTTACAAAAATACGTGCAGTCCTTTGATCAATACTTACATCAACAGAAGCCTCTTAGAGAAAACAGTGCAGGAATCCATTGGTTTAAATAACAAAAAGTGACTCTTCATTCAGGTGAAATCAAAAGTCTGTCGAGGGAGTGGGAAGCATGTGCCCAGAAGAGCAAACAATCGATACTGGGTATATTGTGAGCTTTGTGATGGACAGCATTGAGACAATAAATAAAAATTAAAATAAAAGGGCAGCACAAGGGAGTTTTAAGAGCAACAAATCATAATTTTAATCAATAAAAATTGCTCTTGGGAACCTATCTGATTGCTTTTGAAAGTAATTATAGTGTTGCTTCAGCTTGTTCTATGAAATATCTTGGAGGGGTAGCACCTAAATAAACTATCACGATTGGGTTTTTACAAAGCATGCTTACATATAAATTATAAATGCGGTACCATTTGACTTTAAAGTTTTAGAAAAATCTTTCTTCCCACAACCAGTATGCAATCAGCCAATAAAAATGCAAACACACGTCCAGTTGTTACAGCAAGTGTAAAAACCTCACTGTTTTTATATTGTAGTAAGATCATATATTTGTTATACATTGAAGACTAAAAATGATTTCTAACAGTCACGGTTTATTTACATAAGGATTTCATTTTATTAGGTATTTCCTAAAACAAAATTATGCCTTGCAATCTGTTTTGCTAGTTTTTTTTTTGTTTTTTTGTTTTTTTGTTTTTTTTATATTGAGACTTTAAAATTTTTATTTATTTTTGTTGACATAAAATAATAGATGTACATTCGTTGGGGGTACATATAGTTTGTTGCATTTATATAATTAAATTAGGGTAATTGAGCTGCCCATAACTTTAAATATTTTTCTTTATGCTAGGAATATTCAGATTATTCTCTTCTAGCTATTTCAAAATGTACAATAGATTAATGTTAACATAATCACGCTACTGGTATTATTGCTAGTTTTAAGAAAAATCATGTTTGAATGATTAAAGGAATGAATATTCTGCAAAGTGCATAAAGCTTGCCACTTTGAAGGCTGACTTGATTGATTGTATTTGCAGATGCAGGTTTCCAGAGCCAGAAAATATTAGCTATGATGTTCCTTGCATTACCTTACCTAAGATTTTTTACCTTGACATTTCCATAAATAAATGAACCTACCTTCACAAACCAAATAAAAGCCTCATACATTTGTCATTATTGGCAAAAATAAAGTTGTCATTTTGAATTTAGATACTATAATAGAGGGCGTAATTAATGTCATTCTTTGTGTAGTGCTGGTTCTCTTTTCAAGATAACACTTAGTCAAAGATTTCTATAGCTGCTAACTCTGAAATCATTATCATTTTGATTTCTTTGTGGTGAGTAAGACTGATTACTTTTATCACCATTTTCAGGATATATTTATATCTTGTACACATCAGATCATCTGATGAAGGACATTTATATCAATGACAATACCTTGTTAATCAGAAGAAGCTAGAATCAATAAATTGAGACTTTCATGTATTTTTTTAGAATAAGTAGGCTTCTATTAGAATATGACTTTAGAAACTGAATACTAATAACAGAATGCCCAGTTCTTAAAGTCTACTTCAAGGGCACAGGCCTAAGAAGCTGATGTCTCTATCCCTTGGGGACTCAAAGGAAAAATAGCTATATTTTGTAAAGTTCATGTAACATGTCAGTTTTTCAGAAAAATAACCTGTTGCCAGTCAATTTTTTCCATTGTGTTTATTTAGACTGTAAGTCAGACAATTCACTATCATGTTTTTTAAGACTGTAAAAGAAAACTGAGATAACATCATACCTCTAATGATTCTCCTATATTAGAAAAGTACATGTTTTTCAAAATCGCTGTATTAGAAAACTTCAAATATATTTTTCTCTATAAATTTTATCTACACAGGGAGAAAACTGAAATGGTAGTCAGAAGGATCATAATAGCCGTCTGAATATATTTTCCTCACAGGCCCTTTTTGGCCACCATCCTGTCTGGGAATCTTCCAAGACCACAGTGTTTGTTGATTGTTCTTTTAGAATATGTATCTTTTACTGTACATGTATCTCAGGTACAGAATCTGAGGATTTTTACCCATAATGCAATCATTTGAATTATGCAAATGATTATCAATGTACATTGAAATATGCTCTAACATTGTTCTTTAAATGGATTCACCTTATTTCTTTAGGCACTGGTTGGAGATTGCTAGGTTATGAATATTTTATGAATAAAGCTAACACATTAACTTCCATTGTTTACTTCCAGTTTTTCTCAGTCATCCATTCCAATCTAACATTAGTGTTTAGATAGAAAAAAATTTTATCATGACTAAGTTCTGTCTTATATACATGTTTGTGTACTTTCTTTTTTAGCAATGTTTTAATTAGATAGGAAATGGCTACGGTGAAGAAATTCAAGTTGCAGAAGTATAAAAATGTAAAAGTGAAAAAGAAAGGTTGTAAAGTGGCTAATTAAATTAAAATTACTAAAAGTATAAGTAGTTAAATTCTTCGAACTCTGTAGTGATATATAAAATGAACGTATATATGTAAATATATATATGCAAAAATATTAGAAGTTTAGTGTTTATATACAATGATTATACAATATGTAAAATTCTATATTTTTTGTAGTAATATGCTGATAACGCGTTCTGTAAATATCCCTATAAGTATGTATCCAAAATTAATGTCTACTTCTCATAGTCTAATGCATGCAGATTATTGTAATTTTGATCATTTTTTTATTTGATGCATAGCCTGTAATTTTCTATTAAATATTTGAGCAAATCTATATATCTCAGAATCCCTGAAACATCGTTAACGAGTTCAAAGCTGGAGGCTATTCATAAAAGAGGAATCTGTGATTTCAAGTTTTTGAATTATTTTATGGAAATTTGATATGCTCACTACGGTACAATATAAACGATGACAAGTAAGTTTGTGTGGAGAGATCAGGACATCAGTTTTGGCCTTAAATGACTGAATTGATTTCCTGGGTTCCATTCCTTAATTTCATTTCTCACTAGTGCTATTTGTAGACACTACAGGTATGAATAAGATGGCCCATTCTTATTTAAGGAGGGTGTAGAAGACCTGCCTGTAACAGAGACTAAAAAAGCTGAAGAAGAACCAGGAAATAGTAGTGGTACAGGATCTGAGTAAGGAAAAAAATCAATAAATAGAATGTGATAAAGGGTGACAAGGATTGTAGAAAAGTTGAGGAAGATAAGGGCTGAAATATACTGACAATGCAGAGGTTTTACTGATGATGGCCATGCTTCGCAAATGGTTTAAAGGATGAGAGGGAAGCAGAAAAATGGGACAACAAGTATAGGCTGCTCTTTCTAGAAGCTTGTCTGTTAATAGATTCACATTTTACTATGCCAGAGGATTAAAGGAGAAGTTTTGCTTAATCTCCTTTTAACAATAAAGGTAATAAATATATAAAAGTAGTGAAATAGAATTAAAAACTCCTATATTCTTGTTAATTAATATTGCTCTTTTATATTTAAATAGTACTTTTTAACGCCGGGCTTGATAGCTTTGTCAACTTAGGAAAATTCTTCTATATCTTTTAATACTGCTCCTTCTCTATTTTCTGTCTCATCTTCCCCTAAGACTCCAATTATATATATGTTAGGATTTTCCTTATGTCTCATAAGTGTATAAGAAATCTGAAGGTCTGGCTGCCTAGTAGCACTTATATGGAAGTCAGAAGTGGTGGCTATGACTTACGTCTTAAGACTGTGTTAAGATTTGTCATGGCAAAGAATGCATGTGTGTTTCCCTGGAACAAGATAAACAGGAGGAAAAGCATAGGGTAATATTAAATCATATTCAATTAATATGCCTGGAATGATTACAAAATCCTTTGAGAGAAAGAAGGTACTAGTTTCTCAGGGAATGAGAAAATAGGCAAAGGTCACCGGCTGGAAAGGTGTATTTGCCTGCATTGAAGAAACCAGAGTGAAAAAGCTATAGAAAACTATAAATGGAGAAAACAAACCCTAAAATAGTATTTTATGAGACTTCTTTAAACACTAACCAAGACCAGGGTGGGCTTATTTCATTTCATAGCCATGTTTGTAAGTACAAATTTTTTGGCTTCTTGTCTGTATCTTGCCTCCTCTCATCCTACAGGTAGTAGAAAATGCAACAGCAGAGGGAGAAGAAGAGAGTAAAAGTACAAGGTGAAAGAAAAAACTCAACCAAATCATCTGTACTTACCACTAGTAGCCGGAGAGGTTCCATAATTTACATTAATTTTGAATATTTTAATTATTGAAGTAAAGCGGCGATATAAATTATTAAACTGCACTCTTTTGAGAATAGAAGTAAAAGTATCACTTTTTATTACTTAACAATAATGAGAAAAGTCATAGACTTTGCCCTGAATTTCATCCAAGTAGCAGGAAAGTCTGCACAAATAAAATCAATTTTAAGGTACTTTGTTAGATGAAAATAAGGTTACATTATAAGTTATTCCATGATCATGCTTATTCAACTAAATCATTACACACATCATCAATATCAACTAAAGTATATGGAAAGGCCATCCTTTTGTATCCACTAAAAATATCTGAATTTATCTGAAATGGAAAATAATGATATAAGTTAGTATATATTTCAGGTAATAAATATCTTTTATTTTCTATTTTCTTCAAAAATTTCAAGTTAAAATGTATGCTACTTTATTTAAAAATGGCGAGAACTTTTATTCATAATGTACTTTTTTAATATTTCTATTTTGTACTACAGACAGGGTTTTTGCAAAATTACTTATCAAAAGAATTTTTATAACAGCATTTGTTGCAAATGAAGTAAGACATTGATGCAATATCTCAATTTTAGAGACCCATGACAGCTACGTGCTTATGTTTGCTGTGCCATTTTTTCCAAATGTCTATTTCTAAGTATATATCTGAAATCTATCCTAATTAAAAGTGATGTTTATAACATGAACTTTTTGAGAATATTAAAATTTTAAATGCCATCGAAATATTCATTATGTATTTTTGGTTTTGTATATCTTATGAATCAGGCTGCTATGGATATCAGCAGCTAGTTAAATATGATCCATCAGATCATAACACCTCATATGTCACCCATGACAGCCCAGCATTATTTAATAATAATAATGGCATTATTAAAAAATGAGGAATCACTTAGAGGGAAAAAAAAGCCTTTAGCATAATGTTATTGCTTGGATAATCCAGACTCCCAATTTGCACTTTTATATCAGAAAATTCTATTAGTGATAAATCAAAATTTTTAAGTTTTTCAAAACTTTATTTTCTCTAATTATAAGATTAAGATGAATCACTGAGTTATTTTCCTTATATCTACAGGTATATATATATTTATAGTTAAGTGTCTTATTTGCATTTTTCTTCATTTCTACTTTCTCTCATATCTATGCCACCAAATTCTTGACTTGTATAAATGCGTGCTTGCAAGTTCATGTCTGCTTTATATCCTATAAAAATAAGGACAGTCACATTGCAATCATATTCTCCTTTCAGATCTTTTTTGAGGTATGACATTTCCATTGAATTTTGTGAACCATTTGGCAACCATTGCTTAGATACACTCCCTTTTGTTTGCTTCATTCTTAGCCGAGTAGTAAAACTCCAACTGTGATGATGATGACGATGATGATTTTTTTTTTTTTTTGAGACGGAGTCTTGCTCTGTCGCCCAGGCTGGAGTGCAGTGGCGCCATCTCTGCTCACTGCAAGCTCCGCCTCCCGGGTTCACGCCATTCTCCTGCCTCAGCCTCCTGAGTAGCTGGGACTACAGGCGCCCACGACCACACCCGGCTAATTTTTTGAATTTTTTGGTAGAGACGGGGTTTCACCGTGTTAGTCAGGATGGTCTTGATCTCCTGACCTCGTGAGCCACCCGCCTTGGCCTCCCAAAGTGCTGGGATTACAGACGTGAGCCACCGCGCCCGGCCCCAACGATTATATAATGAGGATTTCTAGATCTCATCTCATTCCTTGCATTTCAGAACCTTTTATTTGGTTGTCACATGTTACAGAATGCATGGCTGTATGTACAGGAATACACAAATAAAAAAGCTTAAAACATATTCCCTTAAAGTTTATTACCCAGAAAGAAACATTGCTCTTGTTTACATCATCTGTGTATCTATCTGTCAATTAATCAACCAATCCATCTTTCTTTGGACATTTGTGCAGAGAAATAAACATAGGGATAGATGGGTAGATAGAAATGCTTTTATAAATATGGTTTTATACTGAAAACACCATTCCTAAATAAAAGGTAGTGTTTATTTTTACCTACATTTCACACCAAAAGAAGTAAAACTGAAGGAATTATGTAATTTAATAAGTATTTCTTAATCACAAGACATTATTTCTTTAAAGATCCTTTAAAACTAAGAAAAAAATATGAGAGACTTAAGAGGTAGAAACAACACTTTTCACGTCTCATTTTTAGACAGTTTTAATTTTTCTTGCTGTATAAAGTAGGGTATTGATATTTACCCACTTTTCTATTTCCTTTTTTTCTCACTTTTCAGTATTTATCAATATTTTGCATTGTATCATTATATGAGCTTTACTGTTCTTTAACCACAATTCCCGTGTTGTTTAGTGTGTGCAATTTAAATGGACTCAGTACTCACTATCTAATTTCTTTTGCTGCAGCTTCTCCAATACCAAATTCTTTGTTGATTGGCACAAGTTTATCCCACCTTCACCCCCCTCCTGAAAGAGGATCAGAGATACCATTTATTCTTCGCTTTTTCAAGTTGTCACATTTCTTAAATTATATCTTGACTGGCTATGAACTGTTGGGTCATTCTTTCTGTGTCTCCCCATCCCTACTCTAAAGTTGTAGACATTGTTCGATTGCCTTCTGACAGTTATAATGTTTGAAGAAATTATTTCTCCAAGAAGGGAAATTGTTTCCTCTTATGGATTTGATATTTGTGTCTAGAAGACATGTTTTGTTTGTCTTTAAAGTTTGACAGAGTGACTAGAATACATATTTTTATTGAGCATTTGTAATAAATTTTTATTTAATTCTATTTTAATTTTAAATAAAAATTTTATTTCCTCTTTTCTGCAAATACAGATTTTTATTTCAGGGAAATTTTCTTATGTCCTCAAATTATTCTTTTTTATTTGTTGAATTGTCATTCTTAAAATCATGTCTCCAAATGTTTTTGCTTTTTGCTTTTTAAAATCAGTCTTCTATATATTTTAATTTCCTTCTAATTGGCTTTTTAAAACCCTTCTGGATTTTTGTTATCATTTTGATGTGTTTCCACATGTGCCATGCCACTTGTTTTCATTTTGTTCATGTTTTGGGAGCTCTGAACAGACATTCTTTTCCCATGAAGTAGAGTAAGTGAATTAATCGTTCTTTTCCAACTGTATCTAAAGTGATTTCTTTTTCTCCTCTGAGCTATTACTTGAGGGCTGCAATATTATATATTTTCGTGGCCTGAAGGAATGGTGTGGAGAGTTAGAGGGTTTAGAAGCAAAGACTTCCACCTATGTTAGGCCATCTAGGAGCCATAGTCTCTTCTGATATTTTTCTTACGTTTTGGGTACCAGAATTCGTACTTCTTAGAAAGGAGTGTGTTGCATTTCAATGATAGACGTGCCCCTTATATGGCATATATTGCTGAAACTGCTGCTTCCTTCCGAAAAAGCCTCTCCACTGTTCACTTTCCAGCATCCTCACCTCCTTCTCACATCATTGTTTATATCCTTCCTTGGGCTGAAGGAATAAAAGATGAACAAAGTACTCAATTTGCCTCCCTCCGGCTTTGGGGGTAGGACTGGGTGTTTTCAGGATTGCCATCTCCTTAGAAGAAGATACGAAGTCTGGAGCCCCAGTGAGGAGCTGAAAGCTCCAGCTGCCTCTCAGTTCTGCCATAGAGTCTTCTGTATTCTCTGGTTTTCAGGCTGTACAGTTTACCATACTGGTTATCGCATACTCATTGTTGACGATGGCTGTGTTTGTCAACTTGACTAAGTCTGGGAACCACAGTGCCAAGAATTACCTTCTGTGTTTTGGCTCAGAGTTGGCCAAGAGAGGAATTTGGGTGAGATGTAGAAGGGATATGGGAAGCGGAAGCCATTCCTCCCCTCTGCTGATGTGCGGCCTGTGTACCCAGATGCTGGCCTTGCAGACCAGTGGTGCAGTCTCTCCAGCAGGCACCCGACTTGACCCTCAGAGGTGGTAGTCGTACAAAGACATGGAGCTGACCATTTCATAGACCTTTCCATGTCATTCTACCTTGGTGGCTTCCTGGTTTTCCCAGCAAGCTCTGACTTTTCTATTGCCAATTTGGCCAGCTGGTGAGTTACTTTTTTTTTTTTTTAATCTTCTGGTTCCCCCACATTTTTGTAATGTGTATTCTTCCCATAATCACTGTATTCACGTAACATGTCTAGTGGCTCTAAATTCCTGACTAAACCCTATGAATACACTGTTGATTTTTCCCCTTTTTGATGTGTGTGTGTAATTTTTTAGTTATTTAGGAATAGAAAATTTGATAATTTTTCTTCATTAACTCAAAATATATTTTTTGGATTTTTTAACTGTGAATCTATTCTTTTGATTTTTTTCAGAAGGTGGTAACATTTTTCAGTCAGCAACCATAGCTGCTTCTTTACCTCAAGTCATTTTTTTCCTAATACAATCTTTAGTACTTTGTTTATATATTCTACTTATTTACTCACCCTTTAAACTGCATCAGTTACTACCCTATGACCTTCATATTGATCACCCTTTTTCTCTGCATTTTCGTTTATGTCGTCATTTGAATTCTGACAACTTAAGGTGATGTTTACCACATCACTGATTTTATTTTCAAAACCTGAATGATTGCCTTTATTGTCTCCTTTTAATTGTGGTATTTATTTACTCTGTTAAGTTTTTATATCTCTTCCTATGATTTTTCACTTCAGCTTGGTATCTAGTTATGGCATTCTGCTTCAATTCTGTTGGGTCTTTTTTTTCCCTGACACTATTGAGAATATCAAACGATGTCCTGAATATTTTCTTCTATATTCTTTAGTAGATCATTGTTAACATACTTATTCTTGAATTCTCTCAGAAGCTGTTTCTTTTCCTTTGTTCTAGATTACATAATTGAGGAGAAAAGCTGGGTGACTGTTACTGATTATTCTCTGTTAATTTGTATCATGGTTGAGGCTGGATCTTAGATATAAAGCTGGAGCACAGGTTGATATGCATGAATCCCTTTCTAATTCCTGCCAAATGCACCAGCTGCACTAAAGTACTCTTATATCTAATGTAATTGTTAAAAGCAGGGTTTTGGAATCGGGCCCCAGGGATTTGAATCCTAGGTCTCTTATTGAATTCGTGTATTATAATAGCGCCTACATCAAATGGCGGCTACTGTGAAGAGTAAATGAATTAATTCAGACAGAGTACTTAGAACAGTATCTGAAACAGTAATAACTTAATCAGTATTATCTGTCAATTACATCCTCTTCCTTATAAGTAATGTAGTTATTTCCTCCTACCACCATATGATTCTTAAATACTTTAAACAACTGAAGTCCAGGTAAAATCACAGCTCTCAGCATGGAAGATTCTTTCACTGTTTATTTTTATCTAGCATTTTAAATATACTGATAAAAATAAAATGTTTGTTTTCTATTGCCCACAATCCTGTTTTCTGAGAGCTGTTTTAACATAGAGATTTTACTTCTTAAACGTGGTTATACACTGTCTAACTTCTGTTGACTTTGTGTAGTATAATAGAACCTACAACAAATGGCTACGACTGTGAGGAGTAAACGAATTAATTCATACAGAGTACTTAGAACAGTATCTGAAACAGCAATGACTTAATCAATATTATCTGTCAATTACATCCTTTTCCTTATAAGTAATGTAATTATTTCATCAATGCCTGTGAGTAGAGGAAATGATTATCAATTTTCTAGTTGGTATAGAACATAAAATTTTAGCCAGGGGCTAGGCTTTGGTTGAGGAATCATGTCTTTCCATTGTTTTGAAAAATGTGATCTTATTTTCACAATTTGAAGCCTAGGTATGCTTTTTTCAATCCATTTATGGTACAAAGTTTGCTGTCTGTCTTGGTTGCTGCTGGTTGTGAGTTTTGTCTTTTTTTGAGTTTTCATGAATCTTAGATTTTTAATTTGGGGGGTTGCTGCACTAGGGTGCTGCTGGTTAGATGCCATTTATTATCAACTGCCTGGGCTGCTAATTTAATAAGAATTTCAGGAGGTGTTGTGAATAATTGAAATTCTACCAGTATGTAATAAAACAAAAAAAATCAGTATTGTAATACATGTATCTAAGAACTTCATTATATTAGATACTATGATGTATAGATTGCTTCAAATAAGGTCTGCTTTTTTCCTCACAGTACATATTGAATAGGAAATGTATTTAATAATTGATATTTAGACACTAGCGTTTAGTAGATGGCTATTTTTGGCCAAAATAAATCATTATATCATATAACATTATAACCATTCTCTTTCTTCTCATACTATCTCCTTACCTAATTGTGGTTGCTGTTTATCTCCTAATCAGCGGTGGTTTGTCCATTCTTTATTTTTCATTTATTTTAAATAACCAAGTAACTCCTGCACATTTCTATTAAATTGTTCAATAAATATTATAAATAGACAAGTTCATTAATGAAACACAAATATAAAAAGAATGATAGTTCTATTTTAACTCACATATTTGAGGTGAGAAATTTAAAATATACTCTCAGCAACTTTCAAGTATATAATACATTGTTAGTAACTATAGTCACCACGTTGTGTAGTAGATCTCTTGAACTTATTCCTCCTAACTGAAATTTTGTATACTTGACCATCATCTCCCAATCCTGCTGCCCCTGGTAACCGCCCTTCTACTCTGTTTTTATAAGCTCAATTTTTGTAGTTTTTTTTTTTTTTTTTTTTTGAGGTGGAGTTTTGCTCTGTCACCCAGTCGTCCAGGCCGTAGCGCGGTGGCGCCATCTTGGCCCACTGCAAGTTCCGCCTCTCGGGTTCACGCCATTCTGCCTCAAGCTTCCTAGTAGCTGGAGCTACAGGCGTCCGCCACCACGCCCGGCTAAATTTTGTATTTTTAGTGGAGACGGGGTTTCACTGTGTTAGCCAGGACGATCTGGATCTCCTGATCTCGTGATCTGCCCGCCTCGTCCTCTCAAAGTACTGGCATTTACAGGCGTGAGCCACTGTGCCCGCCAACATTTTTAAGTTCTACGCATAAGCGAGAAAATGTGATTTTTGTCTTCTGTGTCTGGCTTCTTTTATTAAACATAATGTCCTCCAGGGGCATTCATGTTGTCACAGATGATAGAATTTCCTGGGTTTTTAAAGGATAAATAGTATGTCATTGTGTATATATATGCTACATTTTTCTTATCCATTCATCCATTGATGGACGCTTAGTTGATGCCATGTTTTGAGTGTCATGAATAATACTGCCATGAACAGCAGGAGTGCAGATATCTTTTTGACATACGAATTTCATTTTTAAATTTTTTTGGCTATGTATCCAGTAATAGCGGAATTGTTGGATCCTATGGTAGTTATATTTTTAGTTTTTTGAAAAGTATTCATACTGTTTTCCCTAATGGCTGTACTAATTTACATTCCCACCAACAGTACACAAGGGTTCCCTTTTCTCCGCATCCTCATCAACACTTTTATTTTGGTCTTTATAATAATAGCCATTAGAGAATGATAATTAGGTTTTAAACCTTACCCATTGCATGCAAAATTGTAAACCAACTATTACATATATTTTATATATTTTTTGGGTAGTTCTTCAAATCTAATCAATAACTATGTATGAATTGTGAACTACCTCCGTTTCTAAAAGCTCAATTTAGCATATTTTAAGTGATATTTACTGATAACAACTCAAGATTTAGCTTGCTGCATTGAAGAAGAAAATCCGAACTAGAAACAGGGCCTGTCAGTTGAAAACACAAAGCAAAGAAATAAACAAATTAGTGTTGATTAATGATAATATTTGTAATATAACATATGCTAAAACACTGGGTAGTTCAGGACAATTTTCTTTGAAGGTCTGCAAAAAGAAAAATCAATTTTCTAAGACAAATCTGTTGAAAAATGAGCTTCCATGTCTAAATTGAAGTAGGCAATGATTTTTTCTTTTTACTTTCAAATTGCTCTAGGCATTTTTAGAGTGGCAGAAAAATATATACTAATTTCACCTGCTTTTTGGATTAAGAGTAAACACTATTAAATGAATGCAATTTTGGTAATTTATAAATATTTTACTACAAATTCATTTATAATTTACCTATTTTATAAACTTTTTTATGTCTTTAAAGTTGTATCTTATGAAATTAAGAGGATGAAGAATGGAAAAAGATGGTGAGTTATAAAAAATGGAGAGAAGGCAAAATGTGAGATAGGCAGAGAAGAATACATCATGAAAAAAAGAGCAGAGACAAGAAGGAAAAGAAAGGACTGTTTCCCCAGAAGTAAGGACTAGAGAAAAAGCCATCATGAGCCAATCTAGCTTCTTTCCTCCATTGTTGCTGTGTCAACTGTAATTGACTGATGTTTTTCAGGCTGACTTGCACACCTTAGAGGTTGTAGCCATTATTCTTTCCTGAATTCTCATTGAATAGGCTCCTGTGCAGCCTCTTCCCTTCAGGGCTGCACTGACTAAGCTTCCTCAGTGTCAAAGCTTCTAAGCTTTCTAAATGAGAGACTTGTGTTCTAATCACATTATCTATCAGATGTTCTCACCAGTGTTAATTCTCACCTGGAACAAAGTCCTTCTCTGTCTTTGTTACTCATGTTGTCTCATTTGGAGTAAATTGAAATTGTGGCTAACTGTAAATCAGTAACCTGTGCCTCTCTCCATGGAGTATTTTGTTCTCTTCAGTGCTATTAGTTCTGCTTCCCAATTCTGCCACCTCAGGGATTCTTCACAGTTGCCTGGTACGCAACACCTAAACACTTAAGTAACATTCTCTATCTTTGAAATACTCAGAATATGTCTAGCTTGGATGCCTTTTAGAGATTCTGCTTAAAGAGACCATCAATTTTTTAAATATACATTTAGAATATCTCAGAGATAAGTTTCAAAGCATTTACATATGTGCATTGTTCATAATAAAATAGATTTGTAATTTATTGGCAAAGTATGATATAGATTCACAAACAATATAATATCATGCCAGTATAAGAAAAAGATTAGCTAAGTGCTGCAAAACAAAAATAGCATTATGAGAAAAATATAAAGTGGAATTCTTAACTTGATTTTTGAAACTGTGGCCAAGGTGCTAATATTGTTTTATTTGCCTTGGGACAATTAAAGAGTGTTTATGTCATACCCTCATTCACTTCACCTGTATAGCTTCTAAAAAACCAGATGAATTGTGGTAGATGATGATGAAGTACAATAAACTTTAGTAGTAATTCCAGTTCCTACTGAGCTGGATGTAGTAGAGATTTAATAAAGATTTCTTCTTGTCTTGAATATGTGGCACATAATAAAATGGAGAGGCCAAGCTAACATTAATATCTGATGATTAATTTAACTTTCTAGTTCATTTGTCGAGTGCCTGTGCTAGGTACATGGAATCCAGGGTGAATATGGAATGGTTTATGCCACTAAGTAGTTCACAGGAAAGTGGTGAGGAAACAGAAATGAACAAGAACTTATATCAAACTAGTATGCTCTGTGTTTTCCAAACAGTAAAATATCAAGACATTTACAATACTCATATATATCTGTACTGTCACAGATCTCTTAGTTTAATGGGTGGTCCATTACCTTATCTTTAGGAAACAACCTTGCTTATGTGTAGCTCTCAGGTATTCAAATCATGTAGGCCATGGTCCCTGCTCTCAAGATACCCTAAAGGAAAAAGAAAGTAGAATAGAGACTATAGAACAAAATGCCTGTATCATCATAAACTCTCCAATTATTTTCCATCTGTAAACTAAGCTATCTTAATAGTTGTCTAGGGAATTAAAAAATTTATGTATGTAAAGCACTTTGACGTGTCTTACATGGAAAAGCAGGTAAGAAGTGGTAGCTGTTATTATTTTAAGTGGATATAAATGCCACAGTAGCAAGAGAGAAACTCGTAAATCAGCTGTTGGGAAATTGTGGAAGACTGCAAGGAGGAGAATTTGCATGGCCAAGCTTGCTCTACCAATTAGAAAATGAAAACAAAAAGTGCAAAGGATCTTCTTGGTAGATAGAAGCAGTATGTGGTAGAGAGCAGCAAGGACACATGGCATTTTAGAGAAATCGTGAGTGGCTTATATGACTGGAGAGATGGAGCAATTGGGGGTTAGAGACGATTGGCGAGGGATCCTTTTTGATAGTTAGGCATTGGCTGGACAGTTTGAACTCGCCTAAGAAATGTGACTGATTGAAGGCATGGATTTTAGAGTGAGAATGATTCGGCTTAAAACCCAACTCAAACCTCCCCAACTGTATGATATTTGGAAGCTGTATCTATTCTCTAAATTGCAGTTTTTAATCTGTTAAATAGATACGATAATATTGCTTAACTCACAGGATAGTTGAAAAGATACATGAGATAAGGTAGCATAACAAATGTGTACTACATCCGTTGTATCATTTGTTGAATGTTTATTATTAGCCTAAAAGTTATGAAAATACACAGAAAGATTTAAGCAGGGGAGAGAGATGATCTTATTTCAATTATACAGGGTTCATTAGATGAGCATGGAGATATTGGATTGTGGTTAAAGGGTTGAGAGTTTGAATACAGGGAAAGAAGCTGAGATGGCTTTTGTAGGGTGAGAAATGAGGAAGCAAAGTCATGATTATAGACATGAGGAGGTGGGAAGATAAAAGGATTTTGAGAAGGTCAAGGCCATGAATTTAGTGGCTAATTCAACAGGGAGAGTGTCTGAGTGAGAAGGAGAAGTGGAAGCTTATTCATGTGTTTGACTTGGCTGACCAAAGTAAGTTTTGGAGTCTTTCACAGATGCAGAAGAGATATTAGAAAGTTCAGGAACAAAGTAAGTTGAGGAGGGGAGAGCCAGGGGATAGTCAATAAGAAATCTGCAATAATTAGTTGGAAGCAGGTGGTCCTAGTTCATTTTCTGTTGCTTACAACAGAATACCTGAAACTGGGTAACTTATAAGGAAAGAAAATTTATTTCTTACGAAGGCTGGGAAGTCCCAGATCAAGTTGCTGCATCTGATTAGGGCTTTTTTGCTAGTGAGGACTCTGCAGGGTCCTGAGTCAGTAAAGGGCATCATATGAAGATAGGGCTGAGCATGGTAGCTCAAGTCTCTCTCCCTCCTTTTATAAACCTATCAGTTCCCCTCTTTGATAGCCCATTAATCCATTAGCTCATTAATACATTAATTCATGAATGGGTTAATACATTCACGGGAACAGAACCCTCATGATTCAACCACATTTTAAAGGCCCTTACCTCTCAATAATGCCACATTGGGGATTAAGTTTCAAAATGTGGTACAGGAGACATTCAAACCATAGAAGAAGCATAGACAACAACAGGAGTTTCTAAATGGAGGTAAAAAATATGAATCAGCACACAAAGGAGAGTTAAAGCTTTGGAAGAAAATGAATTTACTCAGGAAGAATAGAGAGATGGGAAAAGCTGAAGGCAGGGCCAGGTGTGAAAACCGTCAGTGAGAGTGTAAACAGAGAAAATCCTTTGAATGAATCTGGGCAGGAATGGCTTGAGAGGTAGGAGAAAACCAGGCTACAGTAATACCACAAAAGCATGATGAATTTTTCAAAATGGTTGAGGGAAATTCAAATGCTCAGAGAAGTGTAGGAAGGTAAAGTATCAGTTAGAATTTTTTGCTATGGGAAAGAGAAAACAATTCAAATGAATACACAAAAATCGAATTTTATCTCGTGACAAGTAGAATGAAAATTGCTCTGCGTTTGGTTTACTTAGTGGGACTATACAAAATGATGATAAAATCATAATTGTTCCTACAATAAAAGTCTTCCCACTTAGGCTGGCTCATCTTCTAATCCTACAATGATTGCCATAATTCCACATAGCACATACAAACCTTGCAACTTCCTCTTTCCCTGCCCAGCAGACTTTCTCTTACACTTTGTGGTAGGCAGAAAAACGCCCCCCACTGACATATCCACATTGTAATTCTTGGAACCTGTAAATGAATTATGTTGTGTGCAAAGCTGAATTAAGGTTGCGGCTAAAATTAAGATTGCTAATCAACTGACCTTAGATTCAGAGTTTATCCTGGATTATCCAGGTGGACCAAGTGTATCACAAATGACCTTAAGAGGGAGGCAGAATAGGGAGAACCAGAGAGTTTGCAATGTGAAAATGATGTGGTCCTATATTGCTTGTTGTGAAGATAGAAGGTTGGGGCAGGCATGAGACAAGGAATGCAGGCAGCCTCTAGAAGGTTAAAAATAGCAAGCAAATGGATTCTCTCCCAGAATCTCCAGCAGGAATGCAGCCCTGCTGGCATCTACATTTTAGCCCAGTGAGACCCATTTTGGACTTCTGACCTCCCAAACTGTAAGTTGATGTTGTGTTGTTTTAAGGCAGTTTGTGATAATGTGTTACAGCATCAGTCCCCAACCTTTTCGACACCAGGGATGGGTTTCATGGAAGACAATTTTTCCATGGACCAGGACAGAGGGAAGAGGGGGATGGTTTGGAGATGATTGAAGTACATTACATTTATGGTGCACTTTATTTCTGTCATTATTACATTGTAATATCTAATGAAATGATTATACAATTCACCATAATGTAGAATCAGTGGGAGCCCTGAGCTCATTTTTCTTGCAACTAGACAGTCCCATCTGGGGGTGCCAGGACACAGTGACACATCACGCATTAGATTCTCAGAAGGAGTGCGTAACCTAGATTCCTCTCGTGCACGGTTCACAATAGGGTTTGTGCTCCAATGAGAATCTAATGCCGCGGCTGATCTGACAGGAGGGGGAGCTCAGGTGGTAATGCTTGGTACCTGTGGCAGTGGTGGTACAGGTGATAATGCTCAATACGGATCCGTGGCCTGGGGGTTGGGGACCCCTGTGTTACAGTAACTACAGAAAATGAACATACACCCCCATTGGCAAGAGTTGCATTGTGGGCCCAAGCCTAAAGCATTCACTTCCAAGGGGAATTGAATTTCCTAGACAGGCTGAGGCTGTTATGAAGCATATGGTCCCCTGATTCCTGAGAAAGTCTTGGGGATGGGAGGGAAAGGCTGTTGGATAGGCAACAAACTATCATATTCAGGCAAGGATGGAAAAGTTATCTATTAAATTTGATAGTTTGGAGGCCAATAATGATATATAGAGAGGAAATTCAGTGGACAATAGGAAATTGGTGGCTGACAAATATTTTAAAGTAACTTGTACATAAATAAAAGGCAATATAGAAACCTGACCATTTATATAGAAATACAATTGTTTGGTGTTTTTTTTTAATATGGGTGATAATGGAAATCTTTTTATGTAGAAGGAGCCAGAGCCAGATAGAAACAGGAGTGAGAAAGGTAGAAGATGAATGATTGAGGATGAAAACTCCTTCGAGATTTTATTTGACCAAGTATGTCCACACTGTTACTTAAAAGCATATGTTTACTTCCTGTAAGAAATCTGTAAAAATCATTTTAGAGTGTGAATAACAATCTTCTTACATGTTTATTTTATTTATTTATTTTTTTATTATTATACTTAAAGTTTTAGGGTACATGTGCACTATATGCATGTTTATTTTACAAATTTTGATTTTCTCTGTAATGGTAATTCGTAAAACATAGGTACTAATATTTCACAGTTCATTTATTTATATAATAATTCTACTTGTACCTAGCATCAATTCAATGAAAGCTGTGATTAAGAGGTTTCACATGGATGGAGCTGGAAGCCATTATCCTCAGCAAACTAACACAGGAACAGAAAACCAAATAGCACATGTCTCACTTACAAGTGGGAGCTGAAGAATGAGAACACATGGACACAGGGCGGGGAAAAGCACACACCGGGGACTGTCAGAGGAGGGCAGGGGGAGGAAGAGCATCATGATAAACAGCTAATGCGTGCATGGCTTAATACCTAGGGGATGTGTTGATAGGTGCAGTCAACCACCATGGCACACGTTTACCTATGTAACAAACCTGCACATCCTGCACATGTGCCCCGAACTTAAATTTAATTAAAAAAGAAAAAAAAAAGTTTCAAATCATAGTGTCAGCTAGAACTGGTGACGTCTTCCTAAATACAGCTTGAGACTTCATAAAGGAGCTCTCCTGAGATTTCTTACCATGGAACATCTTGTATTTGAAATCTCCTCTAATAGGATATTTTGGTACTTCAGAAACTCACTCTCTTGGATTCACTTCAAGAGGGGCTTTATACTGATGACTGTCTCTCTAGGGTAGCAAGAGAAGGACAATTGGGTAGAGCGACCAGCCTGGTTACAATCCTACATTTATGATTATATGACTCCTGTTCTGTTCTTTAGCATCATTTTAAACCGGTTTCTTGAATTCAACTTTTCTTTCGGAATGTGTGAAGCAGATTTTCCCTGGGTTATTGTTCCATGTTTATTTATACAACAACCACAGAGTTAGAGGAGAACAAATGCCCATATGAAGAAGCTGACGATTATTGCTGTGGCAGATAAAAACTCCCTGCTATTTATTATAATCGAGCGGAAGAAAGCAAATAGTCAGTGGGGGCAGAAAGTTTGTTATCGATTGCACAGCAACCCTACTGTTTCTTTTATCAGCTCTTTTCAGTAATCTCCAAAACTCCTTTCAACAGAATCTTCTCTATTGTCAGATTTCCTTGCCTATTAGTCAGGCTCACTCTCAGCAGCTGACTTACTTTCTTATTTTATGCAGATTATAGAGTCCAAAAAAAGTAAATTCTGTAATTTTCCACCTAGATATAAGAACTTAACTCTCACCATTCATTCTTTTCTTTTTCTCTCACATTACAATTCACAAGACATGTTTTTCTCTGCTTCAGGGATAATTCCTTTACCTGCCCTCTGGATCCCATGTTCTGCCTGCCTGCTCAGGAAATTTTGATTACTTCCCTTCTTATACTTCCAGTCTCCTGTATTACTGATTTCTTCTCACAAGTAGTTAAACTTATGCCTCCCATTAAAATAAAATTAGCAACAGCACCAAACCCAGCAACAATAAGGTATCATTATCATCAACATCAGTAGTTCTCACAGTTCCCTCTGATTCTCTGTTGTCTTCTCCCCTTTGCTTTCTTTTTTTGCATTGTGCTTTCTGAGAAGTTTCTGCACTGGGTGCCTCCAAGGCCTCACTCAATCCTGAGCTCCTCGTAATCTAGCTTCTGCCTTTACCCAGTCCATGTTAATACGATGCTACTAAATTCTGCAGATAATGTCATTACTTTTCTTAGTTGGCCTCTCTCCTAAGCAGGCTGTATTTCTTCATTGTTGATATTACTTGTCGTTTTCTCCAAGCCCTTCCTCTTTTCTCACTGGAATATTCCTCCCTGGAGGTTCTTCAACCCCACAGCTGTAGTGAGCACTTATTTGATGATATGCTGATATGATAATGATTGAATAATGGTATGCTAATATAATGCTGATAGTGTTGATGGTTCCCTTTTGAACAACAGATTTCTATATCAGTCTCATCATGTTCAAAGCTGAAATCATTCCCACTAAACTTTCTCCTTTTCTCGTGAATCTTATCTCAGTGAATGGTGCCAATATCCATCCAGTTCTTTCAAAGGGAAAACAAATTAGCATTCTTAATTTCTCCTTCCCTCTTACTATCTCATATCTAATAAGTCAAAAGGTCCTATTCTGTCACCCCAATATTGCTTGTGTTCATTCATTTCTATCCATCTGACCTGACTCTAGTTTATTTCATTATAATCTTTTATCCAGATGGCATTAATTGTATATGTGGGAGCCCTGCTTCTAACGTTGTCCCTCCAAATGGGTCTCTCTACTGCAAGCAGAATGATCACTCCCCTGCTTAAATCCTCCTGTGGTTTCTCATGATAAATTATGATCTCAAAAAGGCTTGTGAAGTGCTATTAGGTTTGACTCCTAACTGTTATGTTTTTTCCCCTGTGCAAAACATGTTTTTAAAAATTTCTGTACTTTTCGTTTTACTAGAACTTTGGATCTTTGCTCCTGAAACAAACACTCATTGCCTTCTTTTCCTCTGTCCTACTTTACATTGCAAAATGATTTGGTTAACTTCCATCTATATTTAGATCTTAGCTGAATCTCTGAATAGACCAATAATAGACTCTGAAATTGAGACAATAATTAATAGCTTACCAACCAAAAAAAGTCCAGGACCAGATGGATTCACAGCCGAATTCTACCAGAAATACAAGGAGGAGCTGGTACCATTCCTTCTGAAACTATTCCAATCAATAGAAAAAGAGGGAATCCTCCCTAACTCATTTTATGAGGCCAGCATCATCCTGATACCAAAGCCTGGCAGAGACACAACAAAAAAAGAGAATTTTAGATCAATATTCCTGATGAACATCGATGCAAAAATCATCAATAAAATGCTGGCAAACCGAATCCAGCAGCACATCAAAAAGCTTATCCACCACAATCAAGTGGACTTCATCCCTGGGATGCAAGGCTGGTTCAACATATGCAAATCAATAAATGTAATCCAGCATATAAACAGAACCAACGACAAAAACCACATGATTATCTCAATAGATGCAGAAAAGGCCTTTGACAAAATTCAACAGCCATTCATGCTAAAAACTCTCACTAAATTAGGTATTGATGGGACGTATCTCAAAATAATAAGAGATATCTATGACAAACCCACAGCCAATATCATCCTGAATGGGCAAAAACTGGAAGCATTCGCTTTGAAAACTGGCGCAAGACAGGGATGCCCTCTTTCACCACTCCTATTGAACATAGTGTTGGAAGTTCTGGCCAGGGCAATCAGGCAGGAGAAGGAAATAAAGGGTATTCAATTAGGAAAAGAGGAAGCCAAATTCTCCCTGTTTGCAGAAGACAGGATTGTATATCTAGAAAACCCCATCGTCTCAGCCAAAATCTCCTTAAGCTGATAGGCAAATTCAGCAAAGTCTCAGGATACAAAATCAATGTGCAAAAATCACAAGCATTCTTATACACCAATAACAGACAAACAGAGAGCCAAATCATGAATGAACTCCCATTCACAATTGTTTCAAAGAGAATAAAACACCTAGGAATCCAACTTACAAGGGATGTGAAGGACCTCTTTAAGAAGAACTACAAACCACTGCTCAGTGAAATAAAAGAGGATACAAACAAATGGAAGAACATTCCATGCTCATGGGTAGGAAGAATTGATATCGTGAACATGGCCATACTGCCCAAGGTAATTTATAGATTCAATGCCATCCCCATCAAGCTACCAATGACTTTCTTCACAGAATTGGAAAAAACTACTTTAAAGTTCATATGGAACCAAAAAAGAGCCCGCATTGCCAAGTCAATCCTAAGCCAAAAGAACAAATCTGGAGGCACCAGGCTACCTGACTTGAAACTATACTACAAGCCTACAGTAACCAAAACAGCATGGTACTGGTACCAAAACAGAGATATAGACCAATGGAACAGAACAGAGCCCTCAGAAATAATACCACACATCTACAACTATCTGATCTTTGACAAACCTGACAAAAACAAGAAATGGGGAAAGGATTCCCTATTTAATAAATGGTGCTGGGAAAACTGGCTAGCCATATGTAGAAAGCTGAAACTGGATCCCTTCCTTACACCTTATACAAAAATTAATTCAAGATGGATTAAAGACTTAAATGTTAGACCTAAAACCATTCAGGACATAGGCATGGGCAAGGACTTCATGTCTAAAACACCAAAAGCAATGGCAACAAAAGCCAAAATTGACAAATGGGATCTCATTAAACTAAAGAGCTTCTGCACAGCAAAAGGAACTACCATCAGAGTGAACAGGCAACCTACAGAATGGGAGAAAATTTTTGCAATCTACTCATCTGGCAAAGGGCCAATATCCAGAATCTACAATGAACTGCAACAAATTGACAAGAAGAAAACAACCCCATCAAAAAGTGGGCGAAGAATATGAACAGACGCTTCTCAAAAGAAGACATTTATGCAGTCAAAAGACACATGAAAAAATGCTCATCATCACTGGCCATCAGAGAAATGCAAATCAAAACCACAGTGAGATAACATCTCACACCAGTTAGAATGGCCATGATTAAAAAGTCAGGAACCAACAGGTGCTGGAGAGGATGTGGAGAAATAGGAACACTTTTACACTGTTGGTGGGACTGTAAACTAGTTCAACCATTGTGGAAGACAGTGTGGTGATTCCTCAGGGATCTAGAACTAGAAATACCATTTGACCCAGCCATCCCATTACTGGGTATATACCCAAAGGACTATAAATCATGCTGCCATAAAGACACCTGCACACGTATGTTTATTGTGGCACTGTTCACAATAGCAAAGACTTGGAACCAACCCAAATGTCCAACAATGATAGACTGGATTAAGAAAATGTGGCACATATACACCATGGAATACTATGCAGTCATAAAAAAAGATGAGTTCATGTCCTTTGTAGGGACATGGATGAAGCTGGAAACCATCATTCTCAGTAAACTATCACAAGGACAAAAAAACACTGCATGTTCTCACTCATAGGTGGGAATTGAACAATGAGAACACATGGACACAGGAAGGGGAACATCATACACCAGCACCTGTTGTGGGGTGGGGGGAGGGGGAAGGATAGCATTAGGAGATATACCTAATGTTAAATGACAAGTTAATGGGTGCAGCACACCAACATGGCACATGTATACACATGTAACCTGCACGTTGTGCACATGTACCCTAAAACTTAAAGTATAATAAATAAAAATAGATTAAAAAATGACTGACAGCATGTTTAAAATTAAGATCATTCGGTTAGTATTCTAAGCAGTGTTCAAGAAATAGCAGATTTCCTCTTGAAATGTTTTGTGTAATGTATTAAATTTATATTGCTAGTTTAGGAATGGCTTAAAGTGCTGATAACTCTCAAATAATTAGACTGGTTAAGCAGTGCTCTACCTAAATGGAATATATATTTTAGTGCACAGACACTACAAATTAACCAGAATTATTCCTAATGAAAAATTAAAATAAAATTTTATTTACATTTCATTATAATTACTTTCAGATATAATTAAAATTCTTATTCTTTTGTTTTCCAAAAAAAGATGGTACTTGTTTTGGTAAACTTTCCCTGATTGCTCCCCTGCTACTGTGTTGAATGTTTCTGGTCTTCACTTGGTTGTAGGTTAGGTTCTCTGGAATCAGATATTGGGATGGAGATCGGCTTGTGAATTATTTATTATGGATCTATCCCAGTGAAAGGAAAGGAACCAGGGTTGCGTAAGGGAAGGAATCAAACTACCATGTGGGGACGAGAAAGCTGCAACCAACCTAGCAGGGTGCTGTGAAATGACTACTGCTCATCAGAGCTGTCCACTTTGGGCTAAAATCATCCAACCTTGTCCCCTCAATGGATGTAGGCTGCCACAGGATGGGCATGACCTTGATTGAAGCAGCCCTCGGCAGCTGAAGTGTGGACAGCTATCTTCTGACCACAGTCCCCACAGCTAGTGAGCACACACTCACTGTAAGGGTATCTAGGCAGTGTACTTCCATGCTTACTACACACTCTTTTGCCCTGGAACATTGTACCATTGTGCCTTATCTTAATTTGCTTTTTGATTGTTGGACTTATTTACATTCTTTAAGTTTCATAAACAACTTAATAATTTTTGTCTTATTCCATACTGTGTGCTCAGTATATAGCATAGGCTTGACACACAGTGTGTACTCAATAAATAATAGGTTGAATACATGGATTTGGGGATCTGTTTTCTCAACATTTTTCTTCCTAATGATTGCTAAAACTTTCTTTACATTCTAGCTCAGTTATTTGTCTTGGTTTAGAGTCATCCAAGCATTCTAATTATTCCCCAATAAAAAACCAACAAATTTATGGCAACATTTTCATGCATTCCTGGGAAAGGGTTCAGGTATCTAGAAATAGAAAATTTTTATAAAACTGCACAGTACTGATTGTAGTAAGAAGAATTTATCCCAGACATAAAATACTTCAGGCAATGTCTCTTGTAATTACTAGTTTCATCAGATAGGAAAACATTTTTGGTGCCAATACCACCTGAATCACTTCACTTTTTATTTCTACCCGTTAACCTGTCATTACATCAGGGTTCAGCCTCACACTCAGAAGCAAGCCACACATTCCTTCTTGGGTTTTATCCAAGTTACCAATCACACTACTGCTCTTCCTCAAGGAAGTGAAATGAGTTTTACTGTGCCTAGGAAGGCACTTAATTTAGAAGAAAACATATTCAGTGTTAAATTAGGGATTAAAAATAGGTTGATGGTTTTTCCATGCACTCATCTAAGTCTGTACTTTTATGTATTTCATCTAACCTTATATAAGTAAATGAGTGAATGAAAGGCCAGTTACTAAGCTGATATTCTGAAATGAAACAAATTTGTTTCTTTTACTAAACAACAAAACTATTAATAATAGAGTTGAATTTGTGTAGGTGTCATGCATGAAATATTAATGACAAATGTTAAATCAGCAAGATTTATATCTTTTCCAAGAGAGATTTTTCTTAGTGCTTTTCTTTATATCAAATTTTGTGTTTCAGGGCATGCAAACCAATTCTAAACCTGAAAACACAGTTGGGAAGGTAAATTCTCTGCAAAAATTGTCTATCAGAGTGAAACAGAAATAATTTCCTCCCCTTCTCAATTATCTATATCAATTTTTGCTTCCATTACAGTGGATAATTCAATACTAGCATTAGAAATTCAGTACAGGTTATTGCGTGCTTAGTTAAGACAGAATACAGCACTATGAACTAAAGTAGGCAAAGATGTAGGTAACAACAGGGCTCGCTGTGGGATATAATAGTAAAATTTTTATAAAAGAGTTAGAAGAATTAGAATTTAGACATAAGGCTTAATGAAGTAGTCCGCAGAAATTATGGAGACTGGGGGACATCTGGGACTCTCTTCTGGGTTTCTTAGATGTCCTGTGATGTTGATTTTCTTCAGTTCTTCAACTGATCATAGAGGCCAGGGCTCTGATTCATACCTGTTAAACAAGTTATTTCTGCTTTCATCTCAGATATTTTTGGCCATTTACTTGGTTCTGAAAAATTTAGAAGACCCAACACTAGGCCATGATACTTCCATATCTCGAGTTTGAGTGTTTCTTAAGCGGGCAGTCCAGACACTCTTTAATGCAAACTTTTTTGGTAACAATTTGCATGGTTCATACTGGGTTGGAAGTCATGCACTATATAACAGTGAAAGGAAATTCTGTGATAGCTGCAAATTCAAATAAAAATGTTGGATGAGTTCATGTCCTTTGCAGGGACATGGATGAAGCTGGCAAACATCATTCTAAGCAAACTCTCAGAACTGAAAACCAAACACCGCATGTTCTCACTCATAGGTGGGAGTTGAACGATGAAAACACACGGACAAAAGGCGGGGAACATCACACACCGGGGCCTGTCGGGGGATGGTGGTCTGGGGGTCTGGGGGAGGGATAGAATTAGGAGAAATACCTAATGCAAATGGTGAGTTGATGGGTGCAGCAAACCACCATGGCACATGTATACCTATGTAACAAACCAGCAGGTTGAGCATATGTACCCTAGAACTTAAAGCATAATAAAAAAAAAAGTGGGACCATGGAACCAGAAGAAGAAAACTAGAGCAGTGTCTATATCAAATGATTCTACTCACTGTAGAATTTCTTTTAAATATTGCTTATAATAATTTTAAGACAGCCTTGGAAGAATTAAGCTACTTAATTTCTCTTCATCAAGTGGCGCAATAAAATAATTATCTTTCACTAAGTTAAACCAGTTGACTTCTGGCTTTTATGAGTTGCTTATACAATGTCACTCTCAAAAATTTCATAATCTAGTGGTCCTTTAGGAAACTCCAAGCCTGTGATGTTTTAAAATATGTCCGTAAAGTCATCAACTCTTCATTTTAAGAAGTGGAACTTAATTTCTCTCCTCTTGAGTGTCACTGGAGTTGCTTCTGATAAATAAAGTAGAAGTGGTAGTGTGCAAATTCTGAGACTGAGTCATAAAAGGCACTGGGGCTTCTTCTTGATCTTTCTGTTCCCTGTCACTTGCTTTTGGAGAAGCCAGTTGTTATGTCATGTGCAGTCTTATGGAGAGTCTCATATGATGAGAAAGCAAGGCCTCTTGACAACATCCAACAAGAAATTGAGGCTCCCTGTGAGCAGTGATGTGACTGAATCCTCTCGAAAGTGGATCCCCCAGATCTAGCCAGTCTTCAGATTTCTGAAGCTTTGGCCACATCTAGACTGCAGCCTCCTTAAACTCTGAGCCAGAACCACCCAGCCAAATTGCTCCCAAATTTCTGACCAACAGAAACTGAGATAATAAATATTTGTGGTTTTAAGTTGCTAATTTTGAGGAATTTGTTCCACAGCAGTTGATAACTAATACAAGCACATAGGCAACTATGTAATGGTGAAAATGTTTCTTTCTCAAGCAAAGTTTCCTCTGAAAGAAAATGTCATACTCTAATAGAGATAGTCATTGACTGAGAACACATTTGGGCTTCCTACTTGACAAAGGAAAAGGCCCCCTAGTCTCATGACTTTTTTTTTCCTGCTCTGGCATGAATTGCTGTTACACTGACCGCTCTGAGTACTTAAATGTCAAGAAAGGTGAGCTTTGTCAGAAACAGGATTTGAGTTGCTTACATTTGAGAATTTTGTGAAGAAATGGGAATGAAATATAAAACGTGTTCATTTTTACGGTAGAAATTTTCTGGCTTTCCCAGAAAAAAAATTTCTATTAAATTACTGCCAGAAGGGGCCCTTTAAAAATACTTTTAAAAGAGAAAAATAGAGCCCATGCAGAACCATTTTCAGGTGAATTGTATTAAGTTTATTCATAATTTGGATGAACTGGCACATGTTCTTGGCAAAAAAAGGAAAGTTTCTTGTTTAAGAATGTTTTCCATAGGCCGGGCGCGGTGGCTCACGCTTGTAATCCCAGCACTTTGGGAGGCCGAGGCGGGCGGATCACGAGGTCAGGAGATCGAGACCACGGTGAAACCCCGTCTCTACTAAAAAATACAAAAAAGTTAGCCGGGCGTAGTGGCGGGCGCCTGTAGTCCCAGCTACTCGGAGAGGCTGAGGCAGGAGAATGGCATGAACCCGGGAGGCGGAGCTTGCAGTGAGCCGAGATTGCGCCACTGCACTCCAGCCTGGGTGACAGAGCGAGACTCTGTCTCAAAAAAAAAAAAAAAAAAAAAAAAAGAATGTTCTCCATTATAAATCCTGATGAAAACATACTAATTATTTTAGCTAAGGTGTCATTGCTTATAAGGAGATTGACAAGTATATTTCACCAATGTAAGAATTTTTTGGGGGGACCATCAAAGCCTTTTCAGTTTCGCTTCAGGTATAAACCTGAAGACATTTAAAAATACATTTTTTGAAAGGCTACTATTGTTCAATCAAATGCTATTTCTTTTCTTCATTTTTCTGACCTTAGTGATGAAAATGAGGTCAAAGATGACTTCATTGCCATGACTACAAAAGAATTGATGTGATATATTTTCATCTCAAATGTTCCTAAATCATATTGGATTTTCTCATGTGTTATGTCAACAAAACAAGTTGGAACCGTTTGTGGGAAACAGGTCACATATGTGGCCATGTTAAAGTTAACTTGACAATTTTAAGCTTTTTATTCAAGCCAAAGCATAGCAATCTTCATTTAGAGTTTGACCTTTGAGAATAATTGAAGTTTTATTATTGGATTTCGTTCTTTCCTTTTCTTAAGGAAGTGGCTTTAAAAAAATGAAAACAAAAGGTTGAGGGAAGCATTAGCTTGGTAATATTGTTTTGCTCTCCTCTTTGAAATACATATCCAGTTGAAAGTATTGTGTGCGTTTTTCCGCATGATTACTCTGGAATGGAGAGCTCCAATGTTTTCAACAAAGTAATCTCAAAAGTGTCCTTTGACTCTAAATGTTGAATAACACTTACTGACACAGATTTTTTCTCCTATTTTCCTTCTTTGGAGAATACTTTTAGAGGTCATTGAAACTTCACTCAGTCAGTTTAGCTCCATTTTACTTGAAAACTTATTCATTGATTACCTTGGATAAATACATTGGTAATTTATGCCAAGGGCTATTTATTTTTCTATTAGACACACTTGTAATGCAAACCAATGTCAGATCTACTGTAGTACACTGTCAAAACTCACCACCTGAGAACCTTGAAACTACACCTTTAAATATATCTGTACATTTTAAAAAGCAAATGTAACATGTTCTTTAGGAAAAAATTCTCTATTTTTGAGTTTAAAAATAAGCTCAGCTATCTCTTTAAGAGGTGATATAATGATACGCCACACCTGCCTTCAGAGAACTGAGTACAAATTTTGGTATGGTTCAAATTTTCTGGCTTTCCCAGAAAAAAAATTATTAAATTACTGCCAGAAGGGGCCCTTTAAAAATATTTTAAAAGAGAAAAATAGAGCCCATGCAGAACCATTTTCAGGTGAATTGTATTAAGTTTATTCATAATTTGGATGAACTGGCACATGTTCTTGGCAAAAACAAGGGAAGTCTCTTGTTTAAGAATGTTCTCCACTATAAATCCTAATGAAAAATTACGAGTTATTTTAGCTAAGAAGTTATTGTGTATAAGGAGACTGACAAGTATATTTCACCACTGTGAGAATTTTTTGGGGGACTCTCAAAACCTTTTCAGTTTCACTTGAGGTATAAACCAGAAGACATTTGAAAACGCTTTTTTAAAGGCTACTGTTGTTCAATGAAACACTATTTATTTTATTTTTCTGACATTAGTGATGAAAATCAGGTCAAAGATGACTTCATTGCCATGACTACAAAAGAATTTATGTGATGTTTTCAACTGTGTACTCCATAGTTCATTATCTTCCCTTATATAAGTAATCTTCAGAAATCTCACACAGTGAAATACTTAAAAGTAGATTGAATTAAAACTCTATAAAACACATCATACTTACTTATAAAATTAACACAAGACCTAGCACAAGTTATTAGCAATATTTTGATGGTTCACTTATTTAAAGTATATATCAGTCATGATAGTTTATATTAACAGTACAGCTTCTATTAAGCTAACATTGGAATAGTGTGAAAGATATTTGCTTAGAGAAAGTAGTTGGTGAAAATGCTCTGAGTCTTTTTGTTGCTCAACAAGGGAACTTTTGGCAAGTTAACAGTGAGCAGGATTATCTTTCTTTAGAAAACAATTTTATAAATTGAATGCGTTCTAAGAGCTCATTAGGGGACTATTTGGCATGTGAAATGCATTTTTTTAAAAAGTTTAGGTTGCAAGGCAACAAGCCTAATTTAATGCAAAATATAGGTGAAATATTATACCTTAGCAATTAAAATAGTGAAAAGGTTTATATGTGAAAGTTGACATGCATATTGACATTTTACAGATTACTTTTACTTTTATGTGAAGGTAGAAAAGAGAAAGAGAAGTGAAAGGAGAAAGAAGAAAAAAGTGAAAAAAATATTATAAATAATAGTTCAAACAGCATTTTAATTCCATATATTCCTATTTGCTCAAAGGTTCCTGAAGATGACTCTTGTGATCTCCTGGCCAATTTAGCCCTACCTCTAGTGTTATCTCGTTCTGTGGTCTTTGTACTTGTCTTCCATTTCAAACCTTTTCCAAAACCTTTGTCAAAATAGGTTTTCTTATCTTGAAAATAGATTGGGGAGCACAGCACTATTTTTTTACACCTAGAAAGTAATTTGTTTGGCTATGAAGACATGAAGCAATTAGTATTACTTGAAATCATATCTAGTTTCTACCTTATGAAAAAACATTATCTTTTAGTTTGATTAAAAAACATACAAATTAGCCCTTAAATAACGTGGGTTTGAACTGCTCGGGTTCACTTATACACACATTTTCAAAAAAAAAGTTGCACCAAGTGTTCCTGCTTCTCCTGCCTCCCTTTCACCTCCTCCACCTGTTCTACTGCGGAGACAGCGAGACCAAGCCCCCCTCTTTCCCCTCCCCCTCATCCTACTCAATGTGAAGGCAATGAGGATACAAACCTTCATGGTGATCCACTTCCACTTAATGAATAGTAAATATATTTTCTCATCTTTATGATTTTATTAGTAACATTTTCTAGCTTGCTTTATTGTAAGAATACAGTATATAATATGTATAACCTACAAAATATGTGTTAACTGGCTACTGATATTATCGGTAAGGCTTCCAGTCAGCAGTAGACTATTAATAGTTTAGTTTTGGGGGAGTTAAAAGTTATACACAGATTTTGGACTGCAAGAGAGTGGGTACTTCCTAACCCCCTTGTTGTTCAAAGGTCAACTGTACATCCTTTTCATAGAAAAATATAGAAATATATAAAAAATAATTTTTAACTTTGTTTTGTGTTTGTATTTGTCATACTTTTATACAAAGATACCTATACAATTTATTTTTAAAGAAAAAATGATATTCTGCTATTCTATTGAGTCTAGAACCATCAATTATTAAATACAATTTTTATTGTGCGGCTAAGAAAAGAATGCCATTGTATTACAATGCTTTAAAAAAATCTTAGGTTTTTAATAACTTTTTGAAAGAACTTGTTATTTAGACATATAATTTTAAAAGGCTGAATAATATTCCATTGTAGTTTCTTTATCCATTCATCTGTCAACAAACTCATCAGTTGTTTTTGTATGTTGGCTATTGTGAGAAATGCTGCAATGAACATGGGAGCACTGGATCATATAGTAATTCTATTTTTAATTTCTTTGGGGACACCTACACTGTTTTCCACAGTGGTCACACCAATCTACATTCCCACCAAGAGTGTACATGTGTTTCCTATCTCTCCATTCATACAAACACTTGTTATTTCTTGGTCTCTTGATAAAAGCCATCCTAATAGGTGAGAGATGATATTTCATTGTTGTTTTGATTACATTTCCCTCATGATTAGTGATATTGAGCACCCTTTAATATACCTATTGGCAATTTTTGTGTCTTCTTTGGAAAAATGTTTATTCAGATGCCAATTTTTAAACTGGGTTATTTGTGGATTTTTTTGTTTACTTTGTTTGCTGTTGTTTGTTTGTTATATAATTTGGATATTAACCCCTTATCAGATATGTGGTTTGCAAATATTTTCTCCTAATGTGTAAGCTTCTTTTTCATTTTGTTGTTTGTTTCCTTTGTTGTATGAAAGCATTTTAGTTTGATGTAGCTGTAAATATTAAATGTGCATTATTAAATATTTTAAAATCAATAATTCATAATATGCTATGATGTATGTTCTATTATATAATCCACATTCTATTATTTAAGCATTTGGGCTCTTTTGATCTTTCATCATAGAAGCAATGCAGTAATAAGAATACTTTTAAGAATGTGCATATTTTCAAATTGCTTCTATAAAGATGGTTCCAGTTTACATTTCTGTTAGGAATAATATTCATACTCTATTAGTGATAATAAAGTCTTCTAATTGATATCTACTTTGTATTTCTTTTAAAGTATACTTTTCTGCTAATGGTTTGCGCCTTCCTTTGCGGTTTGGAATATTGGTCTCCTTATGGAAAATACAAAGGCTAGTTATTTTGTAACATAGTGTTTAATGTAATATAACTGTTCAATTGTTTCTTTTCCTACTCAAAGGTTTAAACTCTCCTTCCTTCTCTCCCTTTCTCCCTTCCTTCTTTCCTCCTTTCCTTTCTTTTTCTATTTTTGTTTAAACTTCTAGTTCGCTTATACATCCCTTTCATTCCATGGAATCGGACTCATGCCTGTCTATTTCCGAGATTTATCTATTTCCAAGTATCAGACAAAGGATTAACGATTTATCTCTTTCCAATAAATATTTGAGAAAAGTGAAAAGTTAATTTTACCTTAATTAACTTTAATCAGTTAATTTTTACTTTTTTATATTTAAGACATGACAAATTATTGATAGTTCTAAAGAAAAGTAAAAATATAAATGTCTAGGGCTGTTTCACATGCTAACTGAGCACCTCAGTTTCAGACACTTAAATAATTTTTAATTGACTGGGCTGATGTGAAAATAAAATGAATAATAAAGTCGTGCTGGCAATTTACAATTTTTCAAGCAACATACAAGAAATCTAAAATAGCTGTAAATCAAGGTAAGTTTATCTCGCCAAGCTGTGTCTGTATATTAATTTCAAATGACAGAAAAATATATTTTTTTTGCTGTACTACACACACACACACACACACACACACACACACAGACACACACACGTACCCAAATACTTGGCTCTGCTTTCAGAATTTTCTCTCAGTCTAGTAGTAGTCTGTAGATTGGGAAAGATGAAACAAAAAAAGATGGGTGTGTCGAAAACGTTTAAGTGGTAAAATAGATCCATCATAGCATATATTTGAAGAATAGTATATCTGCAATAGATGGGTAAACTTTTTCCTTTTTGTAAAGTTTTTCAAATAGTCTTACATTTTATAGGATATAAGAGACGTTATAACCGCATTATTAAAAGAAAGAGATCTGAAGATGGACCTGGGTTCAGATATAGGTCAATTCTGAATGGCCTGGCCATGCCATTCAACTTGTCAAAGCCTCATATTTTTTATGTATGCAACAAAGGACACCACCAGCATCCCACAGGGTGGCTGAGAAAGTTGAATGCGATGTTTTATAGACAGCACTCATTTTAGAGGTTAATACATAAGAAGTGTTCAACCATTATCCCTTTTGATGATCATGGTTATTGTTGTTAATGGAGGAAGTGAAATGATGGTGTGAGGATTCCTTCTTGCATTCTGAGGAGGGAAGCCTGTATTACATTTGGTACAGGAAAACTGCAGGTATAGGAACTTTCTAAACCATGGATGGTCCTACAAATATATAGGTTGGACATTTACAGAATCACATTTTTGCTTCAGTTAAACATCTTGTTCCTATCCCAGCCTTGTTTGATTGGGTAAATACTAATTTGATAATACATTTGAACAAAAAAACTACCCCTTACGCCAAATACCTGAATGTGAGAAGCTGTTCAGAAAATATAACCTTAAATTACTTGCAGTAGAACTATTATAAAAAGAGTTGAGGAGAGTTCTTTGTAAGCAAGAGTGGATGAAGGAAATGTAGTCCATTTGCTCTTGTAGATTTAGTAGATTTACTAGACCAGTAGTTGTCAACAAATTGTCCTGATAGGAAAAGAGGGTCCTTCATGGACAGAGAATTTTGTCTATGACTTGCGGCCTTTCAGCCATATAGTCCAAATTTATTGCCCTAGGAAAGGAACAGCACCAACTGCCTAGAACAAGAAAATAATTGTTTAGTTAGAGTTAAAAAGCAGAGTTTTAAAAGTCTACAATGGGACAATCCCATTGATAGCCTGTATTTCATAAGGGGGAAAAAAGTATATTCTCAGACTTTCCTAAGCTGGTTTTCATATGTCAACACAAAGCCTAAAGGATTAAGTATAGAGAAAATTACTGAGTAAATTAAATAAGGACAAGATATAAAGGAAAATTCTCCTACCCAGGAAAAGGAAAGTCCTTTCTATTCTCAAAGGAAGAGCTTGGAAGATAGCTAGAGCAAACAGGAGGCACTAAGTCATATAAGGATATCCTAATTCCTGCTCAAGAATCAGCATTTCTAGGGAAGAAGAAATAACTATCTAGATTGGATGAGAGAAATGTGAGAATCTTCGTGTTGGTAATGTCTGGGTATAGCCTCTTAGAGAGGCACATTTCATGCAGCTTCATATTCAATATGCTATCCAAAGTGGCTTGGAAATGGAAGAATAGCTGGGGGTGAGGCCTAGAATAGCCAGCATGAGCATAATTACATAGGTGCCCAATCACTCCTGTTTCAGCAATGAGCCCATTTATAGGTTCCAATGGGAGTGTAATTTATGAAAGAACCAGTGAATAGCCCTGGAGCTGAGAAGAGGGGCTTCGTAACACAGGTATCTCTCAACCAGAGCCAACGTGATTGAGGGACAGTATGGTTATAGCTTTGTAAGAAACTGCGAAGCTATTTTGTATTGTGGCTATACCATTTTGTATTCCCACCAGCAATAAATGGGAGTTCCTGTTGCTTTGCATCCTTGCCAACAGTTGGTATTGCCAGGTTTTTGAATTTTAGCCATTCTAATAGATATAGAGTGGAATCTTATTATTGTTTTAATTTGTAGTTCCTCAGTGGCAAATCATGTTGATAATCTCCACATAAGCTTTTTCCCATCTACCTCTTATTTGATGAGGCCTCTAATTGGTTTCTTATGGTTGAGTGCTGAGATTATTTTGTGTTTTGGATACAAGTCCTTTATCAGAGAAGTATTTTGCAATTTTTTTCTCCCGCATGTTTTGGCTCTCTATTGTTAGGTGTATACACATTTAATATTGTTATGTCTTCTTGAATAATTGACCTCTTTGTCGTTATGTAGTGCCTCCTTTTTCTTCTGGATAATTTTTCTTATAATATAGTTTGTTTTCTCTGAAATTAACATAGCTACTACAGCTGTTTTTTTAAATTAGTGTTAGCAAGGTATATCTTTCCTCATCCCTAACTTTTAACATATCTGAATCTTTTCATTCTCAAGTCTTTATATTTAAAGACCCATATAATTGGGTATTTTTTAATTCCTTCTGGTAGTCTTTGTCTTATAATTCATGTCTTTGGATCATTCTATTTAAAGTGGTTATTGATATATTTGAATTAATATCAAACATGTTTATAATTTTTTAATGCCAGAGGCTTCTTCTACCTTCTCTGAATTTAGTTGAATAGTATGATTCCATTTATCTCCTTATTTGCACATTAATTATGCTTATTTTTTAATAGTTTCCCTAAGGTTATAAACTGGAGTGATAAGATACAAGTTTAATTACTCACATTTGCCTTCAAATTACAGTAATTTATTTCATGTGTAGTGCAGGTAACTTAGAGAATTCTCAATACCTCCGTCCCTTATAACATTGCTATCATTTATTTCCCTTATCCATATGATATAATCACCAGTAAACCAATACATGGTTATTATTTAATATTATTATTGAATTACTTTATTTTTCTACTCTTATTTTCTTATTTTAGGTTTGGGGGTACATGAGCTTTCCACAGTTGTTGAACTATTTTATATTCCCAGCAGCCATGTATAAGTGTTCCCTTTTCTCTGCAACCTCACCAGCATTTGTTTTTTTTTTATTTTTTAGTAATGGTCACTCTGACTGGTGTGAGATGGTATCTCATTGTGGTTTTGATTTGCATTTCTCTAATGGTTAGTGATGATGAGCATTTTTTTCATATATTTATTGTCTACATGTATGTATCCTTTTGAGAAGTGTCTGTTCGTATCCTTCGGGCATTTTTAAATGGGATTATTTATTATTTGTTTGTTGATTTAAGTTCCTTATAGATTCTGGATATTAGACTTTTGTTGGATGCATAGTTTATGAATACTTCCTCTCAATCCACAGGTTGTCTGTTTACTCTGCTGATAGTTTCTTTTGTTGTGCAGAAGCTCGTGAGTTTAATTAGGACATACTTGTCAATTATGTTGTTGCAATTGCCTTTGGAGACTTTGTCATAAATTCCTTGCCAAGGCTAATGTCCAGAATGGTATTTCTTAGGTTTTCTTCTAAACCTTTTATTGTTTTTGGTTTTACATTTAAGTCTTTAATCCATCTTGAGTTGATTTTTATACATGGTACAAAAAAAGTGGTCTGATTTCAGTCTTCTGCAAATGGCTAGCCAATTATTCCAGCACCATTTATTGAATATGGAGTCTTTTCCCCATTGTTTGTTATTGATGACTTTGTTGAGAATCAGGTGGTTGTAGGTGTATGGTTTTATTTCTGGGTTCTCTACCCTGTTCCATTAGTCTTTATGTCTGCTTTTGTACCAGCACAATGTTGTTTTGGTTACTGGAGCCTTGTAGTATTGTTTGAAGTAGGGCAATGTAATGCCTCTAGCTTTGTTCTTGTTGCTTAGGATTGCATTGGTGATTTGGTCTCTTTTTGGTTCCATATGAATTTTAGAATAGCTGCTTCTAATTCTGTGGTATAAGAATAGCCACTCATTTTTGTCTTCCATTGCCTGATAGATCCTTCTCCATCCTTTACTTTGAGCATACAGGTGGCATTACTTGTTAGATAGGTCTCTTGAAGATAGCAGATAACTGTCTTGTTTCTTTATCCAACTTGCTACTCCATGCCTTTTAAGTTCGGCATTTAGTCAATGTACATTCAGTGTCAGTATTAACATGTGAAGATTTGATCTTGCCATTGTGGTGTTAGCTGGTTGTTATGTAGACTATTCTATAGTTGCTTTGTAATGTCAATGGGCTGTGTACTTAAGTGTGTTTTTGTAATGGCAGATATCTTCTTTCATTTCCATGTTTAGCACTCCCTTTGTCACCTCTTGTAAGGCAGGTCTATTGGTAATGAATTCCCTTAGCATTTGTGTGTCTGAAAAGGATTTCATTTCTCCTTTGTTTATGAAACTTAGTTTGGCAGGATATGAAACTCTTGGTTAGAATTTATTTTCTTAAGGATATTGAAAATAGGACCTCAGTCTTTTCTGGCTTGCAAGGTTTCTGCTGAAGGGTCTACTGTTAGGCTGATGAAGTTCCCTTTGTAAATGACCTACCCCTTCTCTCTAGCTGCCTTTAAGGTTTTTCTTTCACATTGACCTTGGAGAATCTGATGACTATGTGTCTTGGGGATTGTCATCTTGAGTATATAACATCTTACAGGGGTTCTTTGTATTTCTTGAATTTTCATGTCAACCTCTCTAGTGAGATTGCAAAAATTTTTGTGAAGCAAATTTTCAAATATGTTTTTCAAGTTGCTTGCTTTTTCTCCTTTTCTTTCAGGAATGCCAATGAGTCATCGGTTTGCTCTCTTTATATAATCCTATATATTAGAGGTTTTGCTCATTTGTTAATTATTTTTTTTGTCTGCCTGTGTTGCTTTGAAGGAGTGTTCTTCAAGCCCTGAGATTCTTTCCTCAGCTTGGTCTTTTCTGTTGTTCACGCTCCAATTGTATTTTGAAGTTTCTATAGTGAATTTTTCATTTCCAGAAATGAAATAGTTTTTTTCTGGAAATGAAATAGTTATTTAATTTCTGGAAATGAAATATTTTTTTTTAAATGATTATGTCATCTTTCAACTCTTGGATTATGTTACTGTTTTCCTTGTATTGGGTTTCAGCCTTCTCTTTATGCTGATGATCTTCCTTGCCATCCAGATTCTGAATTCTATGTCTGACATTTTAGCCATTTCAATCTGGTTAAAAAATCATTGCTTGGGGGCTAGTGTGATCATTTGGAGGTAAGAAGACACTACTCTGGCTATTAGAGTTGCCAGAGATTTTGTGCTGGCTCTTTCTCATATGTGAGAGCTGATGTTTCTTTATCCTTTGGAGTTGCTGTCCTTTGGAAGGGGCCTTTTGTTTTCATGCTCTTTATTGCTCTTGAGGATTTGACTACAGTGCAAGTTTTTTTTTTTTTTTTTTTTTTGGAGACAGAGTCTCACTCTGTCACCCAGGCTGGAGTGCAGTGGTGCGATCTCGGCTCACTGCAAGCTCTGCCTCCCGGGTTCACCCCATTTTCCTGCCTCAGCCTCTCCGAGTAGCTGGGAATACAGGCGCCCGCCACCACGCCCAGCTAATTTTTTGTATTTTTAGTAGAAACGGGGTTTCACCATGGTCTCGATCTCCTGACCTCGTGATCCGTCCGCCTCGGCCTCCCAAAGTGCTGGGATTACAAGCGTGAGCCACCGTGCCCGGCCAACTACAGTGCAAGTTGTATGTGGTTGAATGGTTCTGTTTCTGGATGCTTTTAGAGGCCATGTATCAGCTCTACACTTCTGGGCTGCATGCGCTAATTCGGGCTGGCTGAGACTGGGTCCATGGCTTTGTCTTCTCATTCCTTGACATCAAGCTCTGGCTGAGCAGGAGGGGCTGAAATGCTCCTAGACCACTGACATCAGCCCATCATCTGGGTGGTGGGGGTGCCATGAATGGGAAATATCCTGGTGGGGGTGCCACGGGTGAATATGCTCTAGAGGGTTATGGGAGGGTGCACTATGATGGGAGGCTGTCAGCAAAAGTGCTCTGGTGTGTGGTGTGGGGGCACTGCAGGCAGGAAGCACTGCAGCCCGGGGAAGTGGGGGTGCTGCAAGGGAATGTGCTCTGGAAGCGTGGGAGCAGGGTTGCAGGTGAGCATGCTATGGCAAGGGGCTGTCAGCGAAAGCACTCCATTGTGAGTGGTGGGGGTGCCTGGAGTGGGAAGCACTCCAGCAGGAGTGCCAAGGGTGAACATGCTCCAGAGTGCAGGTGTCGAGGTAATGGCAAATGTGCTCTGGCAGGAAACTGCCAGCAGAAGTGCTCTAGTAGTGCTTATTATTATTTTAAACAAGGAGCTATCTTTTATACCAATTAAAATAGGAAAAAGTATTTTATTTTGTCCACAGTTATTTCTTCTCTGATAGTTTTTTTCTCCATGTAGATCCATGTTTCTTAACTCTATCATTTTCTTCTTCCTAAATAAAATCCTTTAACATTTCTTGCAGTGAAGATTTGTTGGTGATAAATTCCCTCCGTGTTTTATTGTTTGAGAAGGTTCCACTCATCTTGTTAACTACTGTATTCCCCAGCAGCTAGAACAATGACTGGTACATAGGATTCACCAAATATTTGTTGAAAGTAAGAAACAAAGAAAGAATGGCAATGAGAGAGAGGTGGGGAGGCATAGAGATACATATGTAACATATATGATGTATATGAATATTGGTGTGTGCATTTGTGTGTGTTTGTGTGAGACAGAGATAGGGAGAGAGAGAGATTAGCAGTATAGGAGTATAGAATCTGATGTTACTATAGTTTGTAGTTGGTAAGGGACAAGATGACCTTTGTTGAGACACTCAAGGAGAGTGTGTGGAATAGGAAGAGAGAAAACACAAAGTCCAACACCCTAGAGAACACATCTTTTTAAGAGGCTGGAATGCCAAACACAGAAGCTAAGGTTTCAGATGATTTTATGTTAAAAGGGGGATGCCAAAAAGTTGCCGATGTTCCAGAGAGTCCAAACGACTGAGAATGGCAGTAGGGTCATTGGATTCATCGATTTGGTTTGGATGTTTTGCCACTAAATGGCTTCAGTGGAGGGGAATTCGTGACTCATGGAGTTTCTTCCATCACCTCATAGAACTACCTTCACTCAACTGGGATTTTATATTTCACTCCTAAGCATATATTAAAGAATCTTAGAACGAGCTTTACAAAACCTGCTGATGAATTTACTCTGGGAGCATTGCTAAAGTTACTGACCATTCTCTTTATGAAAGGCAACATGAGAATTGTAGAGTAAGTACACAAAAAAAGTTAGCCTACCACCAGGAACTCACATACTTTCTCCCGACTCTGGGATATTACTGAGAGATTTTATTTTCTGTGTTCCTGTAACTTTATTTAATTTTTCTATAATGGTAAAGTAAGGATAATAAAAAGTCATACATGCTAATGTTGGTAGTGTTTCATGAGTCATTCAAGCAAAGCACTTGCATAGTGCTTGGCTCATGTTAAGTAATTCATAAGTATTGATAATCATTTGTATTTATAAGCACAATTACTTTATATTTTCTTATATATGTTCAGAAATTCTCTGTAGAACAAAGAAGTGTATGAAGAAAATACTTTTTATTCCTGACAGAGTTTTGATATCCATAGGCAAGATATGGAGAGATTCATTTTACACAATTATTCCATACCATGTTATTGACATCTCTGAGACCTGCTGCACCAATGTACGATGAAGCAGTGTTACTTCCATGATTATATAAATGCTAGGTTCAAATTTACAATAGGACTTTGGCTTTGAGCTCTATTTTGTATATAGTAAAGTTCTCAAAGATATCTTAGTATATCATGAACTCTAAATATTTTTCCCTTCCTAGGTGACAGAGTTTGCTTTGATCCATTTCATCTTTCAGCTTATCTACTTTGTGACCAGTGACATGTGAGATTACACAGCAGTCTCCATGAAACAAGTTCATTAAATGATAGTGACCTCATGTAATTCATTGACAACAAAGATATATTTGTTCCAGTTTCTCACACATGCTTTTGCCCAGGATTAGATTTTCACATCACTTTATTGACAATGTAACTGGCAAAGAATTTCTGGTTCCCATGATACTTGAGTTATGCATCTTTTAAGTGGCCAAACATAAACTTTCTCCCTGGGATCCTCTTTTGTCTAATCTAGCTTTCTTTCCATTTTAGTTTACATTTTTGCTATGGAGAAATCTTTTTAGAAATTGTGCCAAAAAATATAACATGAGATCTACCTTCTTAAAGTTTTTAGTTCGTAGTTCAATATTGTTAACTGTAAGTCTGGTCTTGTACAGCTGATCTCCAGTATTTTTTATTTTGCATAACTGAAACTTTACACATATTGAACAGCAACTTACCATTCTCCACCCTCCTCCCACGCCTTGGAAATCATCATTCTACTTTCTGCTTCCATGAGTTTGCTACTTTAAATACCATATATAAGTAGAGTCATGTAGCATTTGATTTGCTTCACTTAGCATAATGTCCTAAAATTTTGTTTATGTTGCTACATATGACAGGATTTTCTTCATTCTTCATTTTAAAGGCTGAATTATATTCCATTGACTCTATATACCACATTTTTATTATTCATTCATCCATTGATGGACATTTACCAGCCCTCACATCTTAGGTGCTGTAAATAATGCTGCATTGAACATACAAGTACAAATACCTTTTCCAGATTCCAATTTTAATTCTTTTGGATAAATACCCAGAAATGGGATTGCTGGATCATATGGTAGTTCTAGTTTAAATTATTTTAACACATCTCAGATTTTTTTCCATAGTGTTGCATTATTTTACATTTCTAACAACAGTGCATAGGGTTCTAATTTCTCCACATTTTTTCCAACACTCGTTATTCATTTGATTGCACAGTGGCCTTCCTAACAGGTGTGAGGTGATATCTTATTGTGATTTTGATTTGCATTTTTCTCATAATTAGTGATGCTAAACATCTTTTAGCATACCAATTAGCCATTTGTATTTCTTTGGAGAAGTGTCTATGAAAGTCTTGCCTATTTTAAAAATGGATTCTTATTATTTTTTTGCTGAGATATAGGAGTTCTTTATACACTATGTAGTTTAACTTCTTATTGGATATGTGACTAGCAAATATTTTCTGTTTCAGAGATTGCCTTTTCACTTGTGATTGTTTCTTTTACTGTGTAGATTTTTAGTTTGATATAATTTCACTTGTCTATTTTTGCTTTTGCCACCTAAGCTTTTGGTGTCACATATAATAAAACATTGTGAAGATCAATGCCATAAAGCTTTTCCCTTATATTTTCTTCTAATAATTTTAACGATAGTTTTAGGTCATACATTTAAGTCTTTAATCAATTTTGATTTGAATTTGTGTATGACATAAGGGTGCAATTTCATTCTTTTCCATGTGGATATCAATTTTCCCAATACTTCTTACTGAAGAGACTATCTTTTCCCATGTGCGTTCTTGACATACTTGTGGAAGATCAGTTCACTGTATATGGGTAGGTTAATTTCTGGGATGTCTGTTCTATTCCATTGACCTATATGTCTGTTGTTATGCTGGTACCATACTATTTTGATTACTGTGGCTTTGTAATATATTTTGAAATCAGGCAGTGTGGTGCCTCTAGCTTTGTACTTCTTTTTAAAGGCTGCTTTAGCTAGTTGAAGTCCTTTCTATTTCCATATAAATTTTAGGATTTTTAAAATGTTTCTATAAAAAATTCCACTGGAATTTTAGTAAGGATTACACTGAATCTGTAGATTTCTCTGTGTAGTATGGTCATTTTGATAATATTAAATCTTCCAATGGTGAGCATAGGTGTTTTTCTTTTTATCTGTGCCTTTAATTTCTTTCAGCAATGTGTTGTGGTTTTTAGTGTACAAGTCTTTTATTTCCTTTTTTAAGTTCTTCTAAGTATGCAAATATCCTTCACAAGATACCAGCGAACCAAATTCAGCAGCATATTAAAAGGCTCATACACCATGAATAAGTGGGATTTATACTTTGAATGCAAGGATAATTCATGTGAAAATCAGTCAATGTGATAAACCACATTAACAGAGTGAGGTATAAAAATCATGTTATTGTCTCAAATGCAGAAAAATCATTTGACAAAATTTGACACCCTTTTATAATGAAAAGACTCAACATACCAAGAATGGAAGGAAGTTGCTTCAACTTCTTAAAGGTCTTATATGAAAAGCCCATAGCTGTCATCATACTCTAAGATGAAAACCTGGAAGCTTATTCTCTAAGATCAGGAACAAGCCAAGATGCTCACTTTCACCACTTCAATGTAGTATCAGAAGTCCTAGTCAGAGCAAATAGGGAAAAATAAATAAATGGCATCTAAGTTGATAAAAGAAGTAAAATTTTAAATTGATAAAAGAAGTAAAAAAGAAGATTATGTCATCATGCAGATGACATAATCTTATATGTAAAAAACTGTAAAGCATCCACCAAAACTGTTAGAACTACTAATACAGTAAAATTACAGGGCATAAAATCATCATACAAATATCAGTTCTGTTGCTGTACACTAGCAATGAACAATCCAGAAGTCAAATTAAAAACAATCCCACTTCCAACAGCATCAAATAGCTGTAAATAAATCTTGAAACAAAAATAAATAGATACAGTAATTCAATAGGAATGAAAGGACTCAACTCCCAAAAAGAGTATATTTTTTCTACAGTACGGGAAACATGTCCTTTTCAAAATGTATTTTTGCCCTAAGCAGTTATAGCTCAGTGAAATAGCTTCTATGATGGAGGCAAAATGCTACTGGAGGACAGAGGAGGACATCTGGTCCAGAGGGGGACATCTGTGCTGTGGGTGAGGTCCAGGCCCCTGAGTATATATCTGAACAGTGTGTTAATAGAGTTGCAGGGATCAACTGGATGAAGATAGAAGGGGATAATACAACTGACAAAGACAGTAAACCCAGTAAGAAAAGAGACCTTCTTTATAACATTAAACGTTCGGTATGCCAGAGAACCTTTTTGTGTGTGTGCGAGAGAGGAGAGAGAGCTATAGCTTTGGAGGGAGGGAGGGCTAGATAATAAAGGACTATGTGTATCTTGACAAGTTCATAGTGTCTCTTAAGATAAAGGTGGTTCATATAGTAACTTTAGACCAAGGAGATTTACTTTTAACAAAATCCAACTTGTCAGAAACAAACGATGCTTTTAAAGGTGTGGGTTTGAGTCTCGTGACAGAAATGTAAGTTAGGAAGCTATCGATAGAAAACAAAGAAAAGATGTAGAGTGCTTTAACTCAAAAAGAGGTAGCAGAGGTGGAAATGAGGGGGTAGCTCCCAAAAAAACAGATAAGGCTTGGTGACCAATCAGATTGGCCTGATAAAAAAGAGGGAGAATTTTAAGATTAACTGCAGGTTTGTGGTTAGGAAGTGCTGGTGGACAGCAATGTCATACATTGGGTCCTGCTTGTTTACCTCAGTCATCAGCAGAACTGTAAGATTCCATGGTTGACTATTAGTATCTGAAGTTTCATCCACATGTATACATATCCTAATGTAACCCTATTCTTCAGTCATTGTCATTTCAAATCCTTGTGCTGTGGCTCTAGAAATTATATTCTGTGAACAGGTAACTTCCCATATCTTAAATTGCTTGATCTTTTCACCTTAACTAAATTTGGCTGTCCTCTGAAGTCACTGCTTCCCTTTCAGAAATCAAGTGAATTATTATTATTTTTCTTATAAATTTCATTTTGGGGGGCTAGGGCACTGAATGGCTATTCTTCTTCCATCAAGTCTCTTGTCATCCTTCATCATCATGTCCAGGCCAATGTTGTTCAACTCTATTTAAGAAATCTTCACTCACACATTGAGAGGTCATGTTATCCAGACATATCCTCATGTCCACCTTTTCATCATTGCCATCCTATGACTGGATATTTATTCATCCATTGAAGACTTTGGACACTAGTTCCCTGTCTCCTCCTCCAACCCATTTCCTGTCAACATCTACAATGATGCCTATTCTACATTTGTTCTTCCAGTTTCTTAACTGCAACTTCAATGTATTTTTCTTCTATACTATATTAGCTACCAATTCTTATGGGTATTTTGTAAATAAAAAAAAAATAAAACCCAAATCACAAATGCACACTCCTTTCCTGCCCAACACTGAGTTCCGACTCTTACAGCTCATGCTCCAGTAGTTACTCAACGTCATGTTGACCTACAATTTATTGTTTCCATATCATTTTTTCCCACTATAGTCTCCTTTATCTTTTCACTTTTTTGTGTACTGCTCAGTATGTTGATCTATAATTGTAATCTTTCCCCTGAAAATTCACTTCCCCTCAATCCACTCCCCTGTCCCTATCCCCTGATGGTCATACTTGCCTTGAAAAACCCCAATCCTAGATGAACTCAGTCATATAGATTCTTTATGCCTGCACTCATGTAGGTGAACACAGTGAGAAAAAAAAATACATGCAGTGGGGCTCACTGGTTTAATATCAAGTTTCCGATATCAGCACTGCCATGTAATCCAACATTCTGCTGCTTATAAATTTTCTCATTTTCTAAGCCAAGAGTTGCAGACAGTATAATCTCTCCTTAACCTACCTCTTTTTTTTTGTCTTTTGTACTGCCATACCCAAAACTTACGGTCTTAACTCAAACACTAATGAAAAAATAATAGGCCCACACGCAAAATGTTTTTTGTTTTCCTACACATCTTTGAGATTACTCATATTTGCATTTATCTTTACTTTTTAAAATCTCCTAATACAACTGAAGAAGTGACCTTCTTCCTTTCAAAGGCCAGTCTCTTGATATGTGTTCTGCAACTCATCTGCCCTCAAGGCCTTTTGTTTCCCCAATTCTCCCCTTTTTCTCTTGTATCAATATGACATGCCATACCCACTTATTCTCACCAGCATGCAAAAACACTGTAAAATCTCCCATGATCAAACAAAAGAAATACCTACAAACACACGTCTTAACCCCACATCAGCATGCATTCATGGCTGCTTTTTTAGTGTCATTTTTCATAGCATAATTTTTCAACAGAATTGTTCATGTGCATAATCTCATTTCCCCGCCCATCATAGTTTGGGCCCTACTCAGTGATTCCACAGAAAACGGTCCTGGTTAAGGTCACAAATAACTTTTATATTTTTATATTACATGGTCTTTGATACTCCCATTGTTTTTGGCCTCTTCGTAACATTGGGCCTTGTTAACAATTCCTCCCTCGAAACTGTCCTCTTTTGTCTTCTCTGACTACCACCTGCCTGGATTTCTTCTCATACTTCTTGCTTCTTCTCAGTTTCTATTGCAGGTGCAGCCTCTTATATCAAACCTGTAATTGTTAGGCCTCCTTCTCTTTGCTTTCCACACTCTCTCCCAAGAATACTTCTTTTCATTGGATTTTAAATGTTACCTATGTGATGGTGACTTACAAATTTATACTTCCAGCCCAAGTGTCTCTGTGCTAGTTTCCCAGGGCTGCCAAAACAAATGATCACAAACTTTGTGGCTTAAGACATCAGAAATGGATTTTCTCACAGTCTGAAGGTCAGTGTCCTAAATCAAGACTTTGGCAGAGTAATCCTTCCTCTGCAGGCTCTAAGGGAGATTCCTTCCTTGCCTCTCTGGTTTCTGGTGGCTCCAGGCATTCCTTAGCTCGTGGCTGCATGGCTCCAATCTCTGCCTCCATTTTCACATGATCTTCTCCTTTTTCTCTTTGAAACACATTTGTTGTTGAATTTAGAGTCCACTCAGATAAGTCAGAATTATCTCATCTGGAGATCGTTAGCTTAATTACATATGCAAAGATGCTTATTTCAAATGCATTCAAATTTATAGGTTTCAGAGGCTATGATGTGAATATATCTCCTTCTGGGGCCATCATTTGACAAACTACGGTGTCTTTTTAGTTCTGGATTTGAACATGTGACTTGTTTTTTATACTGTGTGTTCTTTGAGCATCTCAAATTTGCCTGCTTCAAAATATAAATTTGATTTTTCAACTGCCCTTCCATATATGTCTCCACTATCTTCCGTATTGCTCAAGCCAGCAACTTGAAAATTATCACTTATTTCTTCTTTTTGATTCTTCCCATCTAGTCCATGAACAAGGGCTTTTATTTCTTCCTAAAAAATACCTCAAATCAGTCCTCAACTCTCCATTTCTACTCTCTTCTCTCCTTGTGTTTTGTCTTGATAACAGCAATAACATTTTACTACCTATCTACATTTACACTTCTGCTCCGCAGCAATCTGTTTTTCCCATCCAGCTAGAAAAATCTTTTAAAAACATAAACGCCCTGCTTAAACACTCCAGTAGCTTCTTATTGCACTTTAAATAAAATACAAAATCTTTGGCATAGCTTATGATCCAGCCCCAACCCTGCCATCAAAATTATCTTATGCCACACTCTCCAGCATTCATTACACAGTGGTTTCCTTTCAAATTCTAGGACATGCCAAGCAGTTTGAACCTCTGTGCCTGAGAACCTGCTGTTTCTTCTTCTCTGCACATTTCCCTACTTGTCATATGGCTGGCTCCTTGTCACCACTTAGATCTCACAGTAAGTTCCACCTCTTCAGAGAGGCTGCTGCTTAAAATCCTTTCTCCACCAGTGCTTCCTTCACTTCTGCTGTGATTTTCTATTGCTGTAACTTGTATAGCACTGATTAGAATCTAAAATTTATATTCTTATTTTTAGAGCTTGATTTTTGTTTGTCTCTCTCTCTCTCTAGGAGGTAAGCACCATAAAGAGAGCTAGTGCTTTTTCCGTTTACCAATGTGTATTCAGAAACTTAAAGGTTCATGGCAGGTAGTAGATGGTCAGTAAATACATAACAAATAAATAAGGTGAGGAACATAGTTGTTGAAGGAGCTCACCTGAGTAGGAAGCAAATAAATTCGGTTTTAGATATGTATAAGATGCTTTTAGTAAATAAGGGAGTGTCTGTATAGTAGTAGTTAGTTATACGTGGGAATAGAATTCTGGAATTTGACTCTAGGGTGATATGTCAGCCAATGCCATACGGGTGAAAGTAAAGTCAAAAAAGTGAAGGAAGTCATACCTAGTGAAATGTTGTAGACATGAGGACCCAAGGCAGAGTTCTCAAGTACAAAAGAAATTCAAACACTGGCAGAAGGAAAGAAACCTTTGAAAAAAAATCCTAAAAGCTAACTGGAATCACAGGAAAAACTATAGATACTTGGGGCAGGAAGTCGATGAAAAAAAATTTCCAGGAAAAGGGAATATTTATGGAGCATCTTCTAGGTGAAGTTAGTGTTCCAGGTACTGTACATAAAACAGGAAAGAAAGACCACTAGAGAGCATTTTGCAACTTTTTAATAATTTTAAACATAATTAGATAGGTATTGTAATTTGAATGAAAAAAATTAAAGTTGTCAAACAATGAGATCTTTCTATTTTTTTATTATGGTAAAACTGACATGTCATAACCTTTACAATTCAGTGGCTTTTCGTACATTCACAGTGTTGTGCACAATCACGGCTACCAAATTTCAGAACATTTTCAACTGCCCCCAAAAGAAATCCCATACCCATTAGCAGTCACCATGCATGCCTCAGTCCATGGCAACTATGGATCTACTTTCTATCTCTATGGATTTATCTTTCATGGATATTTTGTATAAATGGAATCATATAGTAAAGATGTGGTCTTTTGCGTCTGGCTTCTTTCACTTAATGTCTTTAAGGTTCATCCATGTTGCAGTTTGTATCAGCACTTCAGTCCTTTTGATGGCTAAATTATAAAGATACATGTAAAATGGATTATTAGTATGAAATAATGGAATATACCCACATACCCACACACACATACACTTTTCATTTATGTATTCATCAATTGAAAGACATTTTAATTGTTTCTACTTTGAGGCTATTGTGAATAATGATGTCATGTAAGTTTTTGTTCAGATTCCTGTTTGCAATTCCTATGGGCCTATATCTAGAAATCAGATTGCTAGGCTATTGATGATTCTATTTTTAACTTATTGAGGAAACACCAAATTGTTTTCAACAGCAGCTGTTCATTTTACATTCCCACAAGCAATATATGAGGTTTCCAAATTCTCCATATCCTTATGAACACTTGTGGTTTTTTTTTTCCTTTTATTGATTGTAGCCATCCTAGTGGGTGTGAAGCGGTATCTCCTTGTGGTTTTGATTTTTTTCTAATGATTGATGATGCTGAGCACGTTTTCATATGCTTATTGGCAATTTGTCTGTCTTCTCTGGAGAAATGTCTATGTAACTCCTTTGTCCATTTTTAATTGTATTATTTGTCTTACTGAGTTATGAGTTCTTTATATATTTTAGATACTAGATGCTTATCACTGATGGGATATATGATTTAAAAATATTTTTCCACATTGTGTAGCCTGTCTTTTCATAGTTGATAGTGTCCTTTATGCACAAAAGCTTTTAATTTTGATAAAGTCAAATTTATCTATTTTTCCTCCTGTTGCTTGTGTTTTTGGTGCAATATGTAAGAATCAATGTGACACACTCTCACTGGAGAAGCTGAAGGTCTGTTTGTGGGAGAAATTTCTGACTTTTACCTGGAGCTGAGTCAAGTTAGAGAGCTGAGTGAAATACAGGGGTAGAGAAAGCAGCAGAAAGGCTGTGGGAGCTCCCCGCATCCTCAAGCAGTCCATTCCTTCCTAGCACCACAGGGATCCATCGGGAGGATGGCCAGAGGAGCCGGGGGTAAACTCCACAGGGAGAAGGAATTCTCTATCTGAACTTTGTAACAATTTGAATGGGATGAGAAGCCTCCTGGCCAGAACTCAGGGGAGGTTGCAGATCGGGCATGCATACTTCACAGGTCAGGGAAGAACTAAAGCTCTTTTCTCTCAGAGCTGGGAGGCAGATAGCCTCAGGCAAGTTTTCAAGCCCATCTTGCTCTCTGCCTAGAAACAGACTCAGGGCTATTGCAGCTTGGTGGGAATGGGACCGGCCCTTCGGTTTGCAAGGGAGCTGGGTGAGGCCTGTGACTGCTAGCTTCCCCCCACTTCCCTGATGACCTGCATGTCTCAGCAGAGGCAGCCATAACCCTCCTCGGTACGCACTTCCAGTGACCTGGGAATCTCATCCCCATCCTTCACAGCAGCCACAAGAAGAACCGCCCAAGGAGAATCTGAGCTCAGATATGCCTACCTCCACCCCCACCTGATGGTACTTCCCTATTCACCCTGGTAGCAGAAGACAAAGACCATATAATCTTGAGAGTTCTAGGGCCCCACCCACCGCTGGTCCCTCTCCACACTATGCAGCTGATGCTTCCTGGAAAGTGCCACTTCCTGGCAGGAGACCAACCAGCACAAAAATTGAGCATTAAACCACCAAAGCTAAAATACAAAAGACTGCTCATGGAGTCTATTTCACCCCCTGCCACGTCCACCAGAACAGACGCTGGTATCGATGGCTGAGAGACCCATAGATGGTTCACATCACAGGACTCTGTGCAGACAACCCCCAGCACCAGCCCAGAATCAGGTAGACTCGCTGGGTGGCTAGACCCAGAAGAGAGACAACGATCACTGCAGCTCAGCTCACAGGAAGCCACATCCATAGGAAATGGGGAGAGTACTACATCAAGGGAACACCCTGTGGGACAAAAGAAACGGAACAACAGCCTCCAGCCCTAGACCTTCCCTCTGACAGAACCTACCCAAATGAGAAGGAACCAGAAAACCAACCCTGGTAATATGAAAAAAACAATGTTATTTAGCAGCCCCCCAAAATCACACTAGTTCACCAGCAATGGATCCAAACCAAGAATAAATCCCTGATTTACCTGAAAAATAATTCAGAGGGTTAGTTATTAAGCTAACCAGGGAGGGACAAGAGAAAGGTGAAGCCCAATGCAAGGAAATCCAAAAAATGATACAAGAAGTCAAGGGAAAACTACTTATGGAACTAGATACCTTAAAGAAAAAACAATAAATTCAGGAAACTTTGGACACACTTTTAGAAATGTGAAGTGCTCTGGAAAGTCTCAGCAATAGAATTGAACAGTAGAAGAAAGAAATTCAGAGCTCAAAGACAGGGTCTTCGAATTAACCCAATGCAATGAAGACAAATTTAAAAAAAAATAAAATATGAACAAAGCCTCCAAGAAGTCTGGGATTATGTTAAATGACCAAACCTAAGAATAATCGGTGTACCTGAAGAAAAAGAGAATTCTAAAAGCCTGGAAAACATATTTGGAGAAATAAGGAAAACTTCCCCAGCTTTGCAAGAGACATAGACATGCAAATACAAGAACCACAAAGAACATCTGGGAAATTCATCATAAAAAGGTCTTCACCTAGGCACATTGTCATCAGGTTATCCAAAGTTAAGATGAAGGAAGCAATCTTAAGAGCTGTGAGACAGAAGCACCAGGTAACCTGTAAAGGAGAATCTATCAGATTAACAGCAGATTTCTCAGTAGAAACCCTACAAGCTAGAAGGGATTGGGGACCAATCTTCAGCCTCCTCAAACAAAAGGATTATCGTTTACAATTTTGTATCCAGCGAAACTAAGCATCATATATAAGGGAAAGATACAGTCATTTTCGGACAAACAAATTCTGAGAGAATTCACCGTTACCAAACCACCACTACAAGAATGGCTAAAAGGAGCTCTAAATCTTGAAACAAATCCCGGAAACACATCAAAACAGAACCTCTTTAAAGCATAAATCACATAGGACCTGTAAAACAAAAATACAAGTTAAAAGCAAAAACAAAAAACAAAACCCAAAGCATACAGGCAAAAACAACAACAGAGAACAAAATGTGAGGTACATTTCAATACTAACATTGAATGTAAATGGCCTAAATGCTTCACTTAAAAGATACAGAACAGCAGAATGGATATAAACTCACCAACCAACTATCAGCTGCCTTCAGGAGACTCACTTAACACATAAGGACTCACATAAACTTAAAATAAAGGGGGGAAAAAGGCATTTCATGCAAATGGACACCAAAAGTGAGCAGGGGTACCTATTCTTATATCAGACAAAATAAACTTTAAAGCAATAGCAGTTAAAAGGCCTTGTCCAACAGGAAAATATCACAATCCTAAACATATATGCACCTAACACTGAAGCTCCCAAATTTATAAGACAACTACTAATAGACTTAAGAAATAAGATAGACAGCAACAAAATAATAGTGGGAAACTTCAGTACTCCACTGACAGCACTGGACAGTTCATAAAGACAAAAAATCAACAAAGAAACAATGGATTTAAACTGTACCTTGGAACAAATGGACTTAACAGATTTATACAGAACATTTCATTCAGCAACCACGTAATACACATTCTATTCAACAGGACGTGAAACTTTCTCCAAGATAGACCATATGATATGCCACAAAGCAAGCCTCGACAAATTTAAGAAAATTGAAATTATATCACTCTCTTGGACCACAGGGGAATAAAACTGGAAATCAACTCCAAAAGAAACCTTCAAAACCATGCAAATACATGGAAATTAAATAAGCTGCTCCTGAATGAGCATTAGGTCAAAAAGGATATCAAGATTGAAATTAAAAAATTATTTGAGCTGAATGACAATAATGACTCACCTTTCAATATCTCTGGGGTATAGCAAAGGCAGTGCTAAGAGGAAAGTTCATAGCCCTAAAAGCCTACATCAAAAAGTCTGAAAGAGCACAGACAACCTAAGGTCACACCTTAAGGAACTAGAGAAACAAGAACAAACCAAACCCAAACCCAGCAGAAGAAATAACCGAGATCAGAGCAGAACTAACTGAAATTGAAACACACAAAAAATACACCAGAGAAATGAAACAAAAAACTGGTTCTTCAAAAAGATAAATAAAATTGATAGACCATTAACAAGATTAGCCAAGAAAAGAAGAGAGAAAATCCAAATAACCTCACTGAGAAATGAAACAGGTGATATTACAATTGACACCACTGAAATACAAAAGATCATTCAAGACTACCATGAACATCTTTAACACATAAACTAGAAACCCTAGAAGAGATGGATAAATTCCTGGAAAAAATAAAACCTTCCTAGCTTAAGTCAGGGAGAATTATATACCTTATACAGACCAATAACAAGCAGTGAGATTGAAATGGTGATTAAAAAATTACCAACAAAAAAAAGCCCAGGAGCAGATAGATTCACAGTAGAATTCTACCAGACATGCAAAGAAGAATTGGTACCAATCCTTTTGACACTATTCCACAAAATAGAGAAAGAAGAAACCCTCCCTAATTCATTCTATGAAGCCAGCATCACCCTAATACCAAAACCTGGAAAGGACACAATCAGAAAACTACAGACCGATATCCTTGATGAACAAAGATGCTAAAATCCTTAACAAAATACTAGCTAACAGAATCCAACAACATATCAAAAAGATAATCCACCATGATCAAATGGGGTTCATACCAGGGATGGAGGGATGGTTTAACATACACAAGTTAATAAATGTGATACACCACATAAACAATTAAAAATGAAATCATCATCTCAATAGATGCAGAAAAAGCATTCTACAAAATCCAGCATCCTTTATGATTAAAACTCAGCAAAATCGGCATGCAAGGGACGTAACTTAATGCAATAAAAGCCATCTATGACAAACCCACAGCCAACATAATACTGAGTAGGGAGAAGTTGAAAGCATTCCCTCTGAGAACAGGAACAAAATAAGGATAACCACTCTCACCACTCCTCTTCAACATAGCACTGGGTCCTAGCCAGAGCACTCAGACAAGAGAAAGAAAGAAAAGGCATCCAAATCGGTAAAGAGGAAGTCAAACTGTCACTGTTTGCTGAGGATATGATCGTTTACCTTGAAAACCCTAAGGACTCCTCTAGAAAGCTCCCAGAACTGATAAAAGAATTCAGCAAAGTTTCCAGATACAAGATTAATATACACAAATCAGTAGCTCTTTTATACACCAACAGCAACCAAGAAGAGAATCAAATCAAAAACTCAACCCCTTTTACAATAGCTGCAAAAAATAAAAATAAAATACTTAGGAATATACCTAACAAAGGAGTCAAAAGACCTCTGCAAGAAAAATACAAAACACTGCTGAAAGAAATTATAGATGACACAAATGGAAACACATCCCATGCTCATGGATGGGTAGAATCAATATTGTGAAAATGATCATACTGCCAAAAGCAATCTACAAATTCAACACAATCCCCATCTGAATACCACCATCATTCTTCACAGAATTAGAAAAAACAATACTAAAATTCACAGGGAGCCAAAAAAGAGCCCGCATGGCCAAAGCAAGACTAAGCAAAAATCTGGGGACATCACACTACCTGATTTCACACTACTTGTAAGGCTAACCCGGATACTTAGAGCCAACTGATCTTTGACAAAGCAAACAAAAACATAAAGTGGGGAAAGGACACCCTTTTCAACAAATGGTGCTGGGATAATTGGCTAGCCACATGTAGGAGAATGAAACTGGATCCTCATCTCTCACCTTATACAGAAACCAACTCAAGATGGATTAAGGACTTAAACCTATGACCTGAAGCTATAAAAATTCTAGAAGATAACATTGGAAAAACCCTTCTAGACATTGGCTTAGGCAAGGAGTTCATGACCAAGAACCCGAAAGCAAATGCAATAAAAACAAAGATAAATAGGTAGGGCCTAATTAAACTAAAGAGCTTTAGCATGACAAAAGGAACAGTCAGCAGAGTAAACAGACAGCACAGAGTGGGAGAAAAATCTTCACAATCTATACATCTGACAAAGGACTAATATCAAGAATCTACAACGAATGCAAATCAGTAAGAAAAAAAATCCCATCAAAAAGTGAACTAAGGACATGAATAGACAATTCTTAAAAAAGATATACATACACAAATGTCCAACAAACATATGAAAAAATGCTCAACATCACTAATGATCAGGGAAATGCAAATCAAAACCACAATGCGATACCACCTTACTCCTGCAAGAATGGCCATTATCAAAAAATCAAAAAACAGTAGATTTTGGCATGGATGTGGTGAACAGGGAACGCTTCTACACTGCTGGTGGGAACATAAACTAGTACAGTCACTATGGAAAACTGTGGAGATTCCTTAAAGAACTAGAACTACCATTTGATCCAGCAATCCCACTATCGGGTATCTACCCAGAGGAAAAGGAGTCATTATCCAAAAAAGATACCTGCACATGCATGTTTATAGCAGCACAATTCACAATTGCAAAATCGTGGAACCAACCCAAATGCCCATCAATCAACGAGTGGATAAAGAAACTGTGGTGTGTGTGTATGTATGTGTGTATATATATATGATGGAATCCAATGCAGCCATAAAAAGGAATCAACAGCATTTGCAGTGACCTGGATGAGATTGGAGGCTATAATTCTCCTGAGTGATGTAACTCAGAAATGGAAAACCAAACATCATATGTTCTCACTGATATCATATTTTTGTAGAGATGGAGCTAAGCTATGAGGATGCAAAGGCATAAGAATGATACAACGGACTTTGGGGACTTGGGGGGAAGAATGGGAGGGGGTGAGGGATAAAAGGCTACAAATATGGTGCAGTGTATACTGCTCAGGTGATGGGTGCATCAAAATCTCACTAATCACCACTAAATAACTTACTCATATAACTGTATGCCACCTGTACCCCAGTAATTTATGGAAAAATAAATAAAATAAAAACTTAAGACAATAATAAAATATTCCTCCAAAAATGCCAGATATAAAGTTATTAAGATTTAGCCCTGTGCTTTCTTCTAAGAGTTTTATAGTTTTATCTCTTACGTTGAGGTCATTGTTCCATTTTGACTAAATTTTATTGTGTGAGGTGGCTATCTTCATTCTTTTGCATATGGATATGATCTAGTACCATTTGTTAAAAATGGTACTATTCTATCCTCATTAAATAATCTTGCCATCTTTGTTGAAAATCAGTTTACCACAGAAGTATAGGTTTGTTTCTAGACTCAGTTTTATTATATTGATCTATACTGTATGTCTATGCTTATGTCAGTATCATGTTGTTTTGATTACTGTAACTCTGTAGTAAAATTTGATATTGGGAAGCGTGACTCCTCTAACTTTATTCTTATTTTCAAGACTATTTTGGCTATTTGGGACTTTAGCAATTCCATATAAATTTTATTATTATTATTATTATATTATTATTAGAGGCAGGGTCTTGCTCTGTCACCCAGGTGGGAGTGCAGCGGCATAATCATAGCTCACTGTAGCTTTGAATTACTGGGCTCAAGAGATCCTCCCACCTCAGCCTTGAAAGAAGCTTGGACTACAGGTGCACACCACCACACCTGGCTATTTTCTCAAACATTTTTGTAGAGATGGAGTCTCACCCTGATGCCCAGCCCGGTCTTTAACTTTTGGCCTCAAGTGATCTTTCCGCCTTGGCCTCCGAAAGTGCTAGGATTACAGGTATGAGCCACCACACCTGGCCTCATATGAATTTTAGAATATACTTCTCCATTTATGCAAAAAAGGTAGTTGGAATTTTAACAGTGATTGCACTAAATCTAGAAATTCATCTGGGGAATATTGTCATCTTAACAATATTGATTCTTCTAATCCATGAACGTAGGATTTTTTTTTTTTTTTTTACTTAAAGTTCTCTTTTATTTCTTTCAACGTTTTGTAGTTTTCAGTGCACAAAACTTGCACCTCCTTGTTCCCATTTTTTTCTTAAGAGTTTCATTCTTTTGGATGCTACTGTAACTGGAATTGTTTTCTGAATTTCATTTTGAGATTGTTAACTGCAAGTGTACAAAAATATAACTGATTTTTGCATGTTGATTTTATATCCCAAAACTTTGCTAAATTTATTAACTCAAATGTTTTAAGCATTTTGAGGGCATATTTTCCTATGTAAGATCATGTCGTCTGTGAGTAGAAATAGTTTTACTTCTTCCTTTCCAGTTTAGCTGCCCTTTAATTCTTCTACTATGTTTGTTTTAGGTATAACTTTGAAGTGCAATGTTAAATAAAAGTGATGAGAACCAGCATCTTCCTTTATTCTTGATCTTAGGGCAAAAGCTTTCAGTCTTTCACCATTAGGTGTAACGTTAGCTGTTAATTTTATAGATGCTTTTATCCAGTTCAGGAATTTGTCTTCTATTTGTAGTTTTTAAAGTGATTTTTTCATTAAAAAGGTTGGATTTTGTCAAATGCTTTTTCTGTGTCAATTGAGATCATACGTTTCTTTCTTTTCATTCTATTCATATTCTGTTTTATATTGACTCCTACTTCCTCCTGGGGGACCTTCTGCTTCACCTGACACCTGATCTGCATCACCTCACACATCATGTTCTTTGTAGGTAGAAGTAGGTGAGAAGGCTCTGCAGTGGCTGGTGGGTGGCTGATCCCTGCAGGTGAGCTCAGGTGCCTAGCAGCCTGGTGCCAGTGATTGCAGCCCCAGTCACTAAGGCCTGCCCAGCTGTTTTTCATTTTTAAGTGTGCTTACTCTCTCTCAAATAATTGCTCTTGGAAATCGTCTCTCCAGTTCCAGGTTCAGGCTTGATCCCTCTTATTTTGCAACTCATCTTCTTTAGTGTTCAGGACGGGCTCTCTGGGAACATGATATTTGACTTGAGACATATTAGGTGAGAAGGGCCAAGCAATAAGAAATTTTAGGAAAAGAGGGTTCCAGCAGCGTCCTTTTCTCTGAGAGCTTTGTTCTAAAGCTTGGAGAAGTGCTTTTCTCTTGGGCACCCTTCGTATTTTCTGTTTGCTGCAAACTGGACTTGAGGAACTTCCTTGAGTCAAGTTTTTTCAGAGAATAAAAATATTTTCAGTCCTCAGTGACAAGAAGTAGCTCTTAGTTATTAGACATATTAAAAGGAAATGATGGAGAGTGCAAAAAAGAGTAAGGAAATCGTATTAATTAAAGAAATTGGGAGATGAATAAAGTGTAAGGGAAGGAGAGCAAAAGAGAAAGATGTGCACAGTGGAGAAATGACCATTGTGTTGTGATGAGCCCATATTATGAGCAACGGTAGATTTTCTCTTCCTCCTAAATGAGTGTAACAAAAACGTTTTTAAAAATGACACTTGAGTCCTCTACAGATATGGAAAGAAAGAGGCTAATTTACAATTTCTAATCCAACAATGTGTCATTCTTTCCATTTGAAAAATGCAGTAAAGGAAAGTAATGGCTTTTGCTGTGTGCCTGAAAACTTTTATAGCTTGCCAAGATAATTCTCATTTTCATTCTTCCTTTCAGATGAAAGCAGTGTCTTGAATCTGAGTTATCTTATTCAGATTTTTAATGGAAAGACAAGAAGCATGAAAAAATCTGCAAACTATATAAACAGAAACAAATGACCAAAAATGAAACATAGTTCATTAAAACCTCCAGCTGTGTCAAGACAGAGCTTATTGAGAAAGTTGGCTTTTATTTCTCATGGCTTTCCAACTGTTAATTCTTATCACCATATGCTGCCCTTTATTCCTTAAAATCTGTAGTTTATCATATTCAAGGTCAGTAAAATAATTCAGGCAAACGAATGGTAAATTCAGGACTATAGGTTGAACTACAAACTTTTGGTTGAATGATCTAAGATAAAATAAAACTCGTTAATTACTTTTTGACTATTTATAGAATCTTGGAATTTTAAGGTTATAAGCACTTTTAGTGTCTTCTAATTACTATTTCCTACTGGAAGTCTTATACTGTATCTGAAATGAAACAATTATCTTTGTTGGTTGTGACAAAACTACTCTTCTAGTCAACCTGTTTTCTCCTCAATTCTCCCTGTAATTTTGACCACTAATTCTACTTAGAAAATATTCTCAGTACTAATTTTACACTTTAAATATACAGGTGTACCCCAGTTGATATCACTACCCTGTTCTGAGTGTGAATGCAACTCCTGACAAAAAGGATGGCAAATAATGGTGACTCATGAATCACACTACAAAGGTAGAATTAACCAGTCTTTGTAAGTTACTAATTAAGAATATAATATTCTTTTTTTTTTTTTTTTTTTTTTTTTGAGACGAACTCTCGCTCTTTCACCCAGGCTGGAGTGCAGTGTCTCGATCTCCGCTCACTGCAAGCTCCGCCTCCCAGGTTCACGCCATTCTCCTGCCTCAGCCTCTCCGAGTAGCTGGGACTACAGGCGTCCGCCACCACACCCGGCTAATTTTTTGTATTTTTAGTAGAGACGGGGTTTCACCTTGGTCTCGATCTCCTGACCTCGTGATCCGCCCGCCTCGGCCTCCCAAAGTGCTGGGATTACAAGCATGAGCCACCGCGCCCGGCCTATAATATTCTTAATTAGAATACCACAACTCCAGGTTTCTTAGAATAGACAAGTTGTGAAGTCATAAACAAGAACAATAAACTTTTGAAAGGGTTCAAAACATGTCCCCACAAAATATGCCTTTTTGGCATACTGGTTATTTTGAGCTGAAGACTCTTGTAAAGCAGCAGATGCAGATAAGGATCTCTTACATTGCCTGTCTACCTAAAAGCAGGTCATAACATTCCTAATCAGAAAGGTACCCTCCCTGTACCAGGAAAAAAATAACACTTTTATCTCAAGAGACCAGAATTCATGTTGAAATGGATCTGTACAAACAAACCTACTAAAGTAATACTTACCTTTCATTAGTTTTACCCGTGTATTTTCTAGTCACTGTACTACCCCTAACCCAAGCCCTTGTGTTCTGTCACATTTGCACAATTTATGCTTCTTTGTGTTAAAAAGGTATAAAGCAAACTTTGTGTTATTGTGCTTTGTTACTGCACTTCATAGATACTGTGTTTTGTTTACAAATTGCAGATTTTCAGCAACCCTGTGTCAGGCAAGTCTATGGCACCATTTTCCAATAGCATGTGTTCACTTCATGTCCCTGTATCACCTTTTGGTAATTATTGAAATATTTTAAACTTCCATTATTATTATGTTGGTTGTTGATATGTGTGATCAATGCTCTTTGATGTTACCAATGTAATTCTTTTAGGGCCCACAAATTGGGCTCATATAAGACAAGAAACATTATCAATAAATGTTGTGTGTGTTCTGATTGCTCCACAGATTGGCTGCTCCCCAACCTCTCTCCCTTTCCTCAGGCCTCCCTGTTCCCTGAGACAGAACAATATTGAAATTAGGTCAATGAATAATCCTACAATGGCTTTCTAAGTGTTCAAGTGAAAGGAGGAGTTGCACTTCTCTCACTTTAAATCAAAAGCTAGAAATGATTAATATTAATGAGGAAGGCATGATGAAAGCTGAGATAGGCTGAAAGCTAGGTCTCTTGAGCCAGCTAGCCAAGTTGTGAAAGCAAATAAAAATTTCTTAAAAAAAAAAAAAAAGTGCTACTCCAGTGAACACATGAATGATAAGAAAGTGAAATAGCCTTAGTACTGATACAAAGTTTTAGCAGTCTGGATAGAAGCTTAAACCAGCCACAACATTCCCTTAAGACAAAGTCCAATCCAGAGAAAAGTCCTAACTCTCTTCAATTCTGTGAAGGCTTACAGACATAACGGAGCTACAAAAGAAAAGCTTGAAGGTAGCAGAGCTTAGCTCATAAAGTTTAAGAAAATAAGCCATCTCCATAATATAAAAGTGTAAGGTGAAGTAGCAAGTGCTGATGTAAAAATTAACTTGTAGCAAGTTATCCAGAAGCTCTAGCCAAGGTCATTGATGAAAGTGGTTATAGTAAACAACACATTTTCAATGTAATTGAAACAGCCTTCTACTGAAAGACGATGCCATTTAGGACTTCCATAGCTAGAGAAGTCAATGTCTGGCTTCAAGTGACAGAACGACTTTCTTATTAGGGCTAAATCATCTGGTGGCACTAAGTTGAAGCCAATGCTTGTTTACAATTCCAAAAATTCTGGGTCCCTTAAGAATGATGCTAAATCTACTCTGCCTGTGCTCTGTAAATGGAAGAACAAAGCCTGGATGACAGCACGTCTGTCTATTACATGGTTTACTAAATATTTTAAACCCACTATTGAGACCCACTACTCAGAAAAAAATATTGCTTTCAAAATATTACTGTTCATTGACTAGGCGTCTAGTCACTCAAGAGGTTTGATGGAGATGTACAAAGATACTAGTGTTGTTTTCATGCTTTCTAATTCAACATCCATAGATCAGGGAGTAATTCTGACTTTTAACTTTTATTATTTAAGAAATACATTTTATAGGGCTAAAGCTGCCATAGATAGTAATTCCTCTGATAGATCTGGGCAAAGTAAGTTGAAAACCTTATGGAAAGGATCCACCATTCTAGATGCCATTAAGAACATTTGTCATTCATGGGAGGAAATCAAAATATTAAAAATTAACAAAAGTTTGGAAGAAGTTTATTCCAGCTCTGATGGATGACTGTGAGGAGTTCAAGATTTTAGTAGAGAATGTAATGCAGATGTGGTAGAAATAGCTAGAAAACTAGAATTAGAAGTGGAGCTTAAACGTGATGCATTATTGTGAGATTGCTGCAATCTCACGATAGAACTTGATTGGATGAGGAGCTACTTTTTATGGATGAGCAAAGAATGTGGTTTCTTGAGAAGGAAACTACTGGTGAAGATGCTGTGAACGTTGTTGAAAGGACAAAAGATTTTGGATATTACATAAACTTAGTTGATGAAGAAGCAGCAGGGTTTGAGAGGACTGACTTCAATTTTGAAAGAAGTTCTACTGTGGGCAAAATGGTACCAATGGTGTGGAATGCTACTGAGAAATTTTTGTGAAAGGAAAAGTCAGTCAATGCAGTGAACTTCACTAATGTCTTATTTTAAAGAAATTGCCACCGCCACCTCCACCGTCAGCAGCCACCACCCTGATCAGTCAGCAGCCATCTACATCGAGGCAAGACCCTCCATCAGCAGAAAGATTACAACCCTCTGAAGGCTTGGATCATTGCTAACATTTTTTAGCAATACAATATTTTTAATTAGGCATGAGCAATTTTTTAAACAATGCTACTGCACACTTTAATAGACTGCAGAGTTCAAACAAGACTTTTATATACACCGAGAAACCAAATATGTATGTGACTGGCTTTATTGCAATATTTGCTTTATTGCCATGGTCTGGAACCAAACCTGCAATATCTCTGAGGTCTGCCTGTATAAGCTTTGGGGTCTAATAGCTTCTTTGGGTCTTCCTTTTCCTTCTAAAGACTCTTGTGTATACACAAAAAAAATTTGTATGCTTTTCTCCTATTAATTTGTCTTATATCAGTTTCATTCTTAGGACCAGCCATAGTTTGAACCTGACAGGGTAGAGAGAAGTTTTTCCCTCCTGTGTATGGTTCTGGTTTGAGAGCACTGGTTTCATGGAGTTGATGCCACTACTAAATATCTGAAAAAAGTTAGTTGCTACAATTTAGAAAAATCTCCAAACAAACGTAAATTAAATATCAATAGTAAGTGTTTGTGAATTGATCTCTTCTTTCACATATTAAAGGCACAAGAGATATTTGTTGAAGGCATAAATGAATCTCTGGTAAATATAACAAGTTTCCCTATTTTCTAAAAGCTATCTTGTTGAAAACATAAATGCAATCAGTCGCAAATTTCCCAAAGCAGATTATTCCTTCAAATCAATATTCTTCTTTAGTAGGATTTCATTTTTATTACTAAATGCATCTTTTTGTTAGAGCATGTTATTGAGATGATATTGTCAATGCCAATATTTGCTTTTACTTAAATTTACAATTCATAAAAGAAACTGACAGTTTCTTTAGGTAGGGAGCATGTCTGTTGTCACTATTTTATGTGTCTAGTAATGCCAAGCTTGTTTTAAAAATATAACATTCCGTTATTTACCGATCTATTTCATTTTTCTCTATCTTTAGTTCTCTAATTCTATTCATACATTTTAGTATGGCTTTGATTTACACAGCTTTCAAACGCCCTATATAAAAGAAAATGTCTTCCTACCATTTTCACTTCTATGGGGCTTAAAGAGCACAAGTCTGATTTTCAGGTAAGATCCTTTGGCTACTATTTTTTTCACCATAGGATCTCATTGTTGGAGATTTCAATTTTAAATGTGGCTTTAATCACATTTAGGCATTGAATCTCAGGGCTGCCTTTGGCAAACTCATCCAGTAGAAAATTTGCATATCAATACTTCTTATAAAAGCAAATATACTAAAAATGAAAAATGTATATAAATTTGAAAGATCTGCTCTGATCATTTGTTCATGGTAGCTGGCAGAATTGTTTGTTTTTGTTTTTGTTTCTGTTTTGAGATGAAGTCTTACTCTGTTGCCCAAGCTGGAGTGCAGTGGTGCGATCTCAGCTCCCTGCAACCTCTCTCTACCTCCTGGGTTCAAGTGATTCTCCTGCCTCAGCCTCCCGAGTAGCTGGGACTACAGGCATGCACCACCATGCCTGGCTAATTTTTTTTATTTTTAGTAGAGATCGGGTTTCCACTATGTCGGCCAGGCTGGTCTTGAACTCCTGACCTCATGATCCGCCTGCCTTGGCCTCCCAAAGTGCTAGGATTATAGGCGTGAGCCACCATGCCCGGCCAGAATTCTGTATGTTTAAAATGAAGAACATTTATTTCTTTTCCTTTATAGCTACGGTAAATAAGAATGTGTGGGACTATCTCATTTACAGTTAAACACCTAGAAAACATCTTCCCTATTCATCTGGTAATATGGCTATTATTACTTATTCTACATTCTGAGGAAAAGAGAAAAAGAAACATTGAAACAGTCTAAAGGGCTTAGGAGACAAAAAACTAAGGGTATAAAATAGAGGAGAACTTGCCAAGAGGAGGAGGAGGAGGGTAGGTAATTTTCTAAGGGGACTGCCAGTTTATCAGTTATACATCCTGAAACCAAGGTGCACTATTCACATTGTAGTGCGTCAGCATTATGCAGATACACATTTTCTTGAATTAAAATTCAGAGATAAAAATAGGACATGCAGGTTTGGGAGAGGGGTATGGCTTTGACATTTAATATTCTTGTTGGCTTGATTTAAATTGGTATTTGAGTCCTATAGACAGTTCCTAATTGTTTATGCCAGTAGAGGGAATCAGTGATAGGGGTAATTTAAAAATCATTTGTTTTTATTTTTTAATGAGCATTTTTGTTTAAAGTAAAATAGGTAAGTCATCTTCTTCTGGAATTTGCAGTTCTTCAAGCAAAATATTTACCTCTATTGGCAAAACTCATTTTTGAAAAATTAATCCTCTCAACTTTAATCCTGTTTTCAGCTCAAATGTTGAAAATGCCAGGGTTAGACAGCATCATATTTCACTTATTTTGATTCCAAGCCATCGCTAAGTAATGTTTATCTCCCTTAAAGCTCACTGTCTCTTTAATTCACATTTGTCTGAGTGAGGGTAAGGAAAACTCGCTGGTTTTGGCTAGCAAGGTTGTCCTTGTAGTAGTGGCACTATATAATCTATGCCATGCCTGCCTCTCATGAATTTTCTTTACCTATCTGCTGCTTCTATAATATAATAGCTAAAAACATCAATTTTTCTTATGAAAAATTTGCACACATAATTCTAAGCACAAGTAGCCTTAAATAATATTCTTCTCTATGAAGAATATTTAATGTCTGCAGTTATACTATTTCTTTAGCAAATGTGAGCTGAATGCCTGTGCCAGGTGCCATTTGACTTATGGGGATATAGCAGTAGCTAGAACCTGGCCCCAGCTCACCCTGAGCCAGCATCTGGTGGGAAAGACAGGCAACACACACTCAAAACAAATAAATGGAACCTAATTAAACTAAAAAGCTTCTGTACAACAATAAATAAGTAAATATATAAATCATCAGAGTAAACAGACAACCCACAAATTGGGAGAAAATATTTGCAAACTGCGCATTCAACAAAGGACTCATATCCAGGATCTACAAGGAACTCAAACAAATCTGCAAGAAAAACACAAATCTCATCAAAAAGTGGGCAAAAACATAAATAGACATTTCTCAAGTTATACATATGGCCAAAAAATATGAAAAAATGCTCAACATTACTAAGTATCAGAGAAATGCAAATTACAACCTCAATGAGATACCACTTTACCCCTGCAAAAAATGGCCATTATTGAAAAGTCAAAAAACAATAGACATTGTCATGGATGTAGTGAAAACTGAAGTGCTTATACACTCCTGGTAGGAATATAAATTAGTACAAACTCTATGGAAAGCATTATGGGGTTTCTTAAATAACTAAAAGTAGATCTACCATTTGATCCGGCAATCCCACGACTGGGTATCTACCCAAAGGAAAAGAGTTCATTGTATCCAAAAGACACCTGCACATGTTATTTATTGCAGCACAATTCACAATTGCAAAGATATGGAACCAACCTAAGTGCCCATGGACCAATAAGTGGATAAAGAAAATGTGGCATATACACACTATGGAATACTACTCAGCCATAAAAAAGAATGAAATAATGTTTTTTGCAGTAACTTGGATAGAGCTGAAGACCATTATTCTAAGTGAAGAAACTCATGAATAGAAAACCAAATACCATATGTTCTCATTTATAAGTGGGAGCTAAGCTATGTGTATGCAAAGGCATGCAGAGTGGTATAATCAACCTTGGAGATGCAGAAGGGGGATTGAGGGATAAAAAAGTACATACTACTCAGGTGATGGAAGCACTAAATCTGACTTCACCAATATACAATTCATCCATGCAACCAAGAACCACTTGTACCTCAAAAGCTATTAAAATAAACATTTTTGATATTTTACTCATAAAAAATGAATCTTTGATATCGGGGTGAGAAATGATAGAGACAATTAAGCATGGGAAGGCAGTGAGTGACTGGATAGGACAATCTTTTAGAAAACATGATGCTTTGGATACTTTGAATGCATTGAGCAATGAAACTCATGGATGTCTGGGCAAGATTATCACCGTAAGAGGAAAGAGTGTGTGAAAAGGCCTGAGGGGAGAGGAGGATCTTGTGTTAGGGAAATGGCACAAAGAAGGTGGGGATGGAGCTCCTGGATTCCAGGAAATGAGACACAGCATGAGCCGGGCCTAGTCACGGAGAATCTGGTAGGAGAATGGGAGGATCTGGATTTTATTCTAAGAGGGATGAACCATCATTTAGAGTTTTAAGAAAGGGAATGACACCATCTGATTGATGCATTACAGTTTACATTTTAAACTCTATCGGGAGAGTTTAAGAAGACTTGTTCAATATCACACAGAAAATACATGACTCAGCTAGGGTTAACTATTGAATTCATTCAATGAAATGTGGTAGCGAAGTAAATTTAAAGATAAACATATTCATTGAATTTCAGAACCTCAAGGTTGACTTCAGATTAGTCATCTGTTACTTGAGGTCATTCTTTTATTGTTTTGTTTTTTTAAGACCAGGTCTTGTTCTGTCATCCAGGTTGCTGAAGTGCTGTGGTGTGATAATGTCTTACTGTGGCCTCAAACTCCTGAGCTCAAGTGATCTCCCACCTCAGCCTCCCAAGTAGCTGGGATGTGAGCCACCATGCCTGGCTTACTTGAGGTCATTCTCTATTATTTCTGCCAACTGCTTTTGTAACCTTTTCCTATACGCAAGACGGGGAGTTTCACATCACCTTAGAGGGAGTTCAGAAACACTTTTGTCACGTCTTGAATGTGAGATTATTCTTTTTTAGGTTGACCTGTATATTGGTTTGCTAGGGTTGCCATGACAAGTGCTGTAACACACTATTAACAGAGATTTATCTTCTCACAGTGTTAGAGCCTAGGAGTCCAAGAAGAATGTGTCATCAAGCTTGTTTCTTCTGAGGCCTCCCTCCTTTGCTTGTAGATGGCCATCTTCTCCTACTTATGTATGGTCTTCCCTCTGTGTGTGTCCATATCATAATTTCTTTTTATGAGGACATCAGACATATTGGATTAGGACCCACCTTAATTACCTCATTTTGTTTTGATTACTTCTTTTAAAGACTCTATCTCCAAACAGTTATATTTGGAAGTACTGGGGGATAGGGCTTCAACATATGAATTTTGATGAGACACGATTTAGCCCATAACAACGTGTAATCAGTATTTTACTTACCCCATACTTGCTAATCAGGGAGCCACATGGGAAAACATGAATGAGCCACAGCTTCCTCATTTTCAAAGTAACTTTCTGGCAGTATATGTAGGGAGGTGGGGGGTGTCTCATGTCTATTCCCACGTTTTCCACTTGGACATTTTTTTCTTTGGGGTTCTTTTTCCTGCCAATTCCCCACCCCTCTTTACTTCACTGCTCATCCCTACATAGAACTCCAAGGAGGTGCAACAGAGGTGCTAACCTGGATTCAACCCCACTTTGGTCTGTTCCCCATGAAACTACCATACAAGGCCATATAGATGTATTACCTCTTGTGGGAGAGGTGAACATAACCCCAAAGCATCACCATGTAGGAGGTGAGAATGTAAAAGTGGTCCACTCTGGACGATATTCCAAGAATTCAGAAGAATGAAAGCTGAGGGCAGGACAAACTATGCCAGATAGTTGTAATTCTATAACTGCAATGACATAGTGCAAAATGGTGGAAGCCAGCACCTAGAATTCTATCATCCAGAAGGCTGCGGCTGCTGCTGGGTCAACAGCCTGAGGGGCAGAAAGAAGTGTGATTCAGCAGGTAAAAAACCGTCTAAATAATAGGACAAGAATATCTCATTGAGGCTCAGTGTGTGGACAGTGTTGCATAGCAGGTGAACAATAGAAAGCATCTAAGGTAAAAGCCTTTCTAATCTTCATCCCTGGCAAGTATGAGAACAGAGATGCTCACATTGTCAGGCGGTTTTTCAGAGACAGGTAGGAAATGTCTCTCTGGACAGACATTTGTTGGATTGCTAACAATGGATTGTTAGCAGGCAGCAGGCAGTAACATCGGACAGCAGATAGCTGACTTACAGTTACCCTAAATCCTGGAAGGCTGGAGCATACAGCAGATAAAAAGGTCAGGGAGCAAGTCAGAAACCCAGTGATCAGTGCTTAGAGCTGAGATGCAAAGAGAGAGTGGATAATTAACAAGGGTAATTTGATGGCATCTTTCAGAACCACTGCCTGAGGTCCTGTTGCCTAAGCCTAGGCTTGTCTTTAGTTCTGGGATAAAGCTGGCCCTGTGTATGGGCTTCCTAAGTGAATGAAGGAGAACTACAGAAGTAGGGAGCCCGATACCACAGGATAGTAGACCCTAAAATAGGAGTAAAGAGAAGTTCAATGCAATGACAAGTTCGTATTAATATCTTGATACCCGGTAAGTTATCTGTTCAGAAGATGTGAAATGGCCAATATTGAAACAAGTTAAGGTTTCATTACATTACGGGAAAATCGAGCATCAACTCAGGTGCCTGGGTTTGAGTTTTGGAGTCCAGGAAAAAAGTAGGAGTAAGATTGTCATCCCCTTTTCTAAGGGCATTGTGACAATGTGCCTAGTTTGCTTTGTGCATATTTTGGAATTGAAATCTAATCATGTACAAGCTTAACGGTGTGTTTCTTAAGCATTACAGAAGGAAGTAGATAAAAAAAATCATTTGATGATTAAATTTGTACAAGAAAGAACAACCACAAAAGCACTGCAGGGTGTAGCTCTCTGCACCTGTTAGCAATTCAGAAAGAGCATCAAGGGGGGCAGAGAGGGAAATATAACACTGGAATCATACCTCAATAAAAGTTAGACAGCTTGAACACCACAAATATCATTTAAACACACCAGCCATGGGGGTTTAAAGCATACCCTATAAATGCCAAAACATTGTTACACCATCCACTTACACCAAACTGACTCATCACCTCCTTTTTTCCTGCTGACAATGTATCCTCTGCCTAATGAGTCATTTCTGGCATCATGTTGTTCAGCTGAACTAAGGCAAGCATTCTGAATTATTAATATTTCTATATATTTCTTTTCTAAACTACGCAATCAAATACACTTGTAGAACAATTTTACTTTAATGCCAGAAATGGCCATTGAATGTTTCATACTTAATTATAATTTAAATGTCACACAGATGGGATGGTGGGTTACTTATGATGACTGTTTAACTGCAGACCAGACAGAATTAATTAATATATTTATGATGCCATAAAGAGATGCCTTGGTGCTCTAGGAAAAGATGTAATTATCTCTGTTGTTTCCTAATGGGCAGCAGTGTTGGTGTGAGGTTAGTTTACGTTGCTCTTCAGAAAGAAATACAGCACCAATTCTGCTATTTTATCTTTGTTCTTTGAAGGCTACACTAAAAACTCACAAATGTTAAATTTGAGAGTGGAAATAATTTTGGATTTCTAGAATCATGTTTTGTTGAGGTGAGGTATTTTAGGAAGTTCCATATTGATGGGTTTTAACTACTGTGTTAGTCAGCATGGAAGCTAAGTCCCTCGACAGGCCATCTGCAATGGAGACTCTGAAACGCCAGTGTAGCTCAGTCCAGGTCCAAATGCCTCAGAACCAGGGAAGTCAATGATGCAATTTTCAGTCTGAGATTAAAGGCCTGGGAACTCAGGAAGGCCACTGGTATGTAAGTCCTGGAGTCCCAAAGCCAGGGAGCCTGGGGTCCTAATGTCCAAGGTCAGGAGAAGAGTGTGTCCTATCTCCAGGAGGAGAGGAAACTTTTTCCTCTGCCTTTTTGTTCTGTGCAGATCCCCAGCCAATTGTTTGATGCCCACCCACATGGAGAGCAAATCTTCATCTCAGTCCATGTGGACTCAAATGCCAACCTGCTCTGGAAACCCCGTCTCAGGCACACCCAGAATAATGCTTTACCATTTCTGTAGCTGGTCCTTAATCCAGTTAAATTGACACTTGAAATTAACCAACACGTGTACCTATTCCTAGCTATGTGCGTCCGGGCAAGTTACTCATCCTCGGTATCCCAACATTCACTCTCTGTAAAATTTTAGGAGACAATAATACTTACCTAAAGGATGTTGCCAGCATTATAGCAGCTAACTCATTAGAAGTGCTTAACACTTAAGTCAAAAGAGGTGCTCAATAGATGTTTGACACTTTCAAAAGTATTAACACAATTTTATTGCTATTGTGTATATTTGGAAAATGATAAGAAAATTCTGCAATAGAGAAGCAAGAGTCCCTGAAGATTAAGATCCTCTGCAGTTTAGATCTCACCTCTTCAGACTATTACTCTTCCTCATTTAGACTCTGCATTTAGGCAAAGCCGGTTTATTATTCTCTGAATCTGATGTGCAGATTATCACATCCACTGTTCTTCTACTCTGTTCCCTCTGCCAGTCTAGGTTATCCTTTCCTTCAACCCCTCAAGCAACCTAATCCACTCTTGTCTATCATTTTCTGGGGTGTAAAAGTTGCGACTATCACTCCTTTGGAACTTTTAGATAGAAACAGAAAAACAAATTATTAAAATGTTTTAAAAGGCAACAAGCTATCTACCCAGTTAGACTGCAAGCTTCATGCAGGCAATTTCCTTGTATCTCTTGGTACATGTGACACCAAACATGATAAACCACACTCTCAGTGCTGACGTTGATGATGCCTCCCCTCCTCTTGGTCTTTTCCTGTAATGACTTTACTTCATTTCCTTCATTTTTGCCAGTTTTTTTGATTTGGAAGTACTAATATCTCACATTTGAAAACTGTTACTTGACTAGCAATGGAATCAAATATTACACTAATTCAATGTCTGAGGATTATAAATCATGATGTTTAGCAGGGAAACATTGAAAACAAATATTAATGCTGTCTTATCTTGTTTCTAAGAGATATTTTTATTGACTAACAAATTTTATATTTCAAAAAGTTAATCTCAAAATATAAAATATTGCAAAAACAGATTTTGAGCTTGAAGTACCTGTTTAAGATGACTCACTTTTTTTTTTTTCTAGCAGAGAAATTTTTCCTGGTGTTACTATACCAAAATCTTTCAGGAAGTAGGCAGGTTTGAACCATTGTTTCTATCAGTTGATTGAGTAGTTAATAACCAGAGTGCCTGCATGAATAGATGAACACAAAATAGCCCTGGAGCAGCAACCAATAGCCTTGAATTCTAGATGTTCCTGGGAAGGTCAAAAGTGTAAGATTCAGCATACAGACTTACTCTCAGCTAACTTCATACATCTGGTAGTTGCTGGAGGTGGATAAATCAATTTTGAAAAGTCTCCAGAAGCTTTTACTGGTAGGATCAGCCCTCCACATACACGACATAATAGTATCTTGGTGGATCTTCGCAGCTCTAGATTAGCTCAAGTCTGTAACACAGAGGCCTATCCCCGAGTCTACAGAAGGATTCTAGATTTCTAAATACCATGGTGTCCCTGGTTGCTTCTGGGTTGTTCATTATAACCAAAGCTGGAGTGAACAACCATGGACCTTTATGTAGCTGGAATTTCAGGATACTTGGTATTATGATACCTTCCTCAAGGGAGCTAAGGCCATCATGTTCTTTTCTAAAGGAACACGTTTGAAAAACTAATAAGACCCCAGAATTCTTGTACATGCAAACTAAGGAAAATTTAGCAAGTAATATAAAAATCAGGAATAGTCAAAATCAAATAGAAAAACAATTTAAAGAAGGGGAAGTGAATTTTAAATCCTGATCCATAAGGTGATTTGGGCCAGGGCACTCTTAATAGTGCCCTGTTGATTTTAAACATTAAGCTAAATGTTGCTTTATAGGAACTAGGGATTTCAAGCACTTTTATAAAGTTTTAGCTTATTAATTTTTATTCCCCTTGGGAACTAGCTTTTGGCTGATTTATCTAAGTCAGAACTTTTTGAGTATGAAGTTCTTTTCACATTCATTACATTTTTTCAAGTTCATCTTAAGCCATATATATATGTATATATATATACATGTATATACATATATATATACATGTATATATATATATATATATTTTTTTTTTTACCATTTTGTGTAAAAGTGTCTGGCCCTTGGAAGTGCTTACCAGGAAAGAGAAGATTTGAGACATTAAGGAGCTTAAAATTTAGTACTCAGAATTTTCATAGAAAAAGTTATCACCACAGATTGTATTCATCTGATGACCACACATAACAGATTTTCCAGTTCTGATTTCAAGACCATATCCTACATCTTAAAATTTTCCTCCTTCATTTGCCTCGTTTTCTTTTATTGCTATGCTGTTAAGGCATGATAAAGACACTATTAAAAAAAATTTAGTGGTTAACACGGATAATGTTTTCTCACTTTCAGCAGATTTCTGCTAAATCATAGAACACAATGGATTTTTAGTAAATGCTCATTCAAATGGCAGAACATTTTGGTTCCCATATTTAGGCTTGATTGAAAGTGAAATTGGTTATGGTTACAAAATTCATCTTTTCTTTGACTTCTTGAAGCCTACATTTCCAGATCGGCCACTACTTGCTTTGAGGGAAAAAAATCTAATATTATACCCTTGATAAAAAGAAAGTAAATAATCTGTCATAAAGCATCAGTAATTAAAGCTGAAAAGTCCTTAAAAATTCTAGATCAATTGCATCATGTGAATTTGTTTTCTCATTTATAAATGGCTTATCAATAAGTGGAATAAAACTAAAAATGAATTACTCGTTAGGAATAAGTATTACTCTGTCCTTTGTCTTCATAATCAAAATAGAATGTGTAGTTTAAAAATGTGATTTCAAATGTGTTGATACCAAATGTTGAAAAAATATAAGAATAGTATTTTACAGCTCATTTATTATTTGTGATAGCTACATCAGAAAAAACAGTATACAAAAATTGGATATGGCTTCCACCAGAGTACATAATTTTTGTGTTTTTTAAAATTATAACTAAGAATTTTTTAAAGAAACTAATATGGTTAAACTGTTAAGAAGGATTATAAAAATTAGTATAAAATATAAACTCTGTTCTTGTTTGACTTAGAATCTCATTGAATAAAAGGAGACCCACACAGCAGTAGTGAGTCAGTACTCTCAAAACTCACTTCAAGCATATTTGTCTGTGTAGAGTTAATATCAATGTTTCTGTATAGAATCTCAATTCCCTTATTTATCACGTTCGACTATCCTTTTTTATTTCTTCTCCCCCCCCCCGCCCCAAGAGATGAGGTCTTGCTCTTTTGCCCAGGCTGGAGTGCAGTGGTGTGATCACAGCTCACTGCAGTCTTGAACTCTTGAGCTCAAGTGATCCTCCCACCTCAGCCTCCTGAGCAGTTAGGACTACAGGCATGTGCCACCACGTCCAGCTAATCTTTTAAAAACATGTTTAAAGATGCGGCTTCACTATGTTGCCCAAGTTGGTCTCAAACTCCTGGCCTCAAGTGATCCTCCTACTTCAGTCTCCCAAGTACTTGGGATTATAGATGTGAGCCACTGTGCGTGGTTCCAGCATCTTTTTATAGCACCTCCTCTCATTATTTTATCTGTACGTCTCGTATAACTTTTTCTTTCTACTCCCTGAGATTTATCAGCCTGAAATTCCTTTGGTAAGTTAGGCCTTCTCTTATAATACTCTTATTGGAAACTGCATATTACTTTCTCCCAAAGCACTCACTTTCTTTCTTCCTTTTTCTTCCTTTCCTTTCCCTTTCCCTTCATTCCCCCTTTTATTTCTTCCCTTCCTTCCTCCCTCTGTTTCTTTCCCCATTTCTCCCTCCTTACAGGCATTATTCTAAGCACTTCACATATATTGACTCTTGTAATCTTGTTAATAATCCATAAGGTAAGTGTATAATTTTTTCCATTTTATAAATGAGAAAAAGGAGGCATTTTGTTGTCTAGGCCCCAGGCCTGGTTAGTTCTGTGATGTGGTGATGTCATCAAGGCCCAGGTCCTCTCCATCTCAGGCTTCTGCCATTCTCCTTGATGAAGGCCTATTTGACATTCAGTCTTTAACTCTACTTGTGTCTTTTAATCTGATCATCTTCCTTTTATCCAAAACAATCACATGAAAGCAAGGCTCTGTTTTCAAAACTTTCTAAGACATTATGTAACAAAATATTTAAATAAAAATGTAACAATATAATGCAGGACAAAATTACCTAAGTATTACAATGAATAAATCAAGCAAAAATAAGCATTCTCTATGACTTCAGTGAAAGTGGTCAGTATGTTGATAAAGGAAGAAAAGCTAAGTTCAATCAGTGTGTATCCGGGATACGTGTGGATAGTTGACCCCTCTGCTCCCATTCTGGAGAAGAATTTAAATAAAAGATCAGTTCAGCCAGAATCTTGTTCAAGTACAGCCCTCTGTCACACTTGGCCATAACTCTGTGTGTGTGCGTGTGGTGTCATACTCCTTGCCTTGTCCCATTCATTTTCTGCAATCACACTGGCTATCACTGATGCCTGAGAAGACCCTCCTTACCTTTTTTCTGCGGACAGTAACAGCTGTAGGTGGTCTCAGCATGCTTCTGTGGGGTTCTGAAGTCTATCCCTGGCAGCTGGGGCTCCAGCTTTCTTGTTTGATATGTAGGGAGACCATCGATGAGTGGATGGCTCCCGCTTACTTAGAGAGAAGTAAGGCTCACTCCATCCATGCATCCATGAATAATAGAAACTGCACCAGGTAGGACATGGTGGCTCAAGTCTGTAATCCCAGCACTTTGGGAGGCCGAAGCAGATGGATCACCTGAGGTCAGGAGTTCAAGACCAGCCTGGCCAACATGGTGAAACCTCGTCTCTACTAAAAATACAAAAATTAGCCAGGTATGGTGGTGGGCGCCTGTAATCCCAGCTACTCTGGAGGCTGAGGCAGGAGAATTGCTGGATCCTGGGAAGCAGAGGCTGCAGCGAGCCGAGATCACACCACTGCACTCCAGCCTGGGTGACAGAGTAAGGCTGTCTCAAAAAAACAAAAACAAAAACCACTGCCTCCAGATTCTTGCTCTGGACAGAAAAGGGTGAGTGTGCCTAGACTTTACTGTCACCGTCCTCAGCCGAGCTAGCTAGTCATCTGTTATCTGGGGTGAGGGAGATGTTTGCATTTCAATTTCATCTCCTGGTGTTTTGGAAGGTACAGTTCCTAAGAAGAGCTCTTCACAGAACTACTTGTTGGCATAATTAGGACAACATTAACTCAGTTAGAAAGGTAACATTTATGGAAAATTATGGGAAAATAATTTAGCTGTATTATTGAGTTTTCAATAAATATTCAGTATTTTCAACCTCTTAGTCTGTGTCGGTTCTTTGTCTCTGTATATAATCTTCCTTAAAACTTACCCATTTTGAGGAAATTATCTCTTATTACTATGTGCTTCATTCTATTCAGTGCAGCTTGTTAGCAGAAGAATCTGTATTCAGTTTCTCTACTCCATGTCCCATTCTACTTCTGTGTCCCCAGATGAGCCTCAGTCAATCTGATGTTGGCTTCAATATTTTACTGAAAATTGGCTCTTCCTCTCATGTTTCATATTTCTAAAAAGTCATCTCATCAAAATCTCATCAAAATCTCAGTCTTCTTTGCAATTCTATTCTCCAATAAATACATTAAATTTCTAGTTGTAAAATTTTCTGAAAGTCTTTTTTCTTTGCTGAAATGATTGACAACTAATTCCTTAAAACTCACTCCTCCCTGGGCTTGAATCATATTGTCACTCTTTCTAGTTTTACCATTACTTCTATAGTCATTATTTCTTGGCCTGTTCTTCGGTCACTAACCCCTTAAACACTGCTATTAACAAAGCATCTAACTTTAGCTTTTTTCCTCCTGTTTTTACATTTTCCTCTCTTTATTCATTCATCCAATATCTATCCAGCTTCTATTATAGAAAAGTTATAATCCAGGTATTTAGAATTCATCAATGAACAAATTAAAAGTTTTCTGCCTTCACAGAGTTTTAGGTCTAAGTGGAAACAGACAAAAATATTATAATTTGGTAAACTATGTGATTTGCTAGAAGGCATTGTGAATACAATATTTGAAAAGATAAGGGGAATATGGAATGTTGGGCTGGTGCACTGAGTTTGCCTTTTTAAAAAGAATTCTCAAGGCAGGTTTCAAAGAGGAGACATCTGAGCAAAAACTTGAAGGAGATGAGAGAGTTAGCTATGTGCAAATCTAGGGTATAACTTTCCAAATAGATGTAAGAGGCAACGCAAAGTCCCTAAGGTAGGGCTGCTTGGCATGTTTGATACAGCCATATGGACCTCCTTGCTGTTCCTTGGAGTAAGAGAGAAGTTTTGGATAGAAAATCTAGGCATTCAAAATAGACTTGTAAGTCTGGGATTTCTTTTAGAAAGCCAAATAGAGATGTTCAGAAAATAGTTGAGTAAGTAGGTCTGCTATTGAAGAAAGCTATATAAATTGAAGATACAAATTTAGAAGTCTTTAACATAGCCATAGTATGAGTCATATAATGCAATGCATTCCATACTATTTGTGGTAATGCTGGTGTAAGCAAACCCACTGCATTACCAGTCATGTAAAAATATAGCACATGCAATTATATATAGTACATAGTAATTGATAATGGTAATCAACAATTATGTTACTTATTTATGTTTTTACTCTATTTTAATCCTTATTTTAGAGTGTACTCCTTCTGCTTATTTAAAAAAAGTTAACTGTAAAACAGCCTCAGGTAGGTGCTTCATAAGGTATCTAGAAGAAGGCATTGTTACCATAGGAGATGCCATGTGTGTTACTGTCTCAAAGAGTTGAATAAGATGTGAAGATGGAAGACAGTCATATTGATGGAAGACAGTCATATTGATGATCCTGACCTTCTGCAGGTCTAGGTCAATGTCTTAGTTTTGGTTAAAAAAACTAAGGCCTATGTTTCTGTCTTAGTTTTGAAACAAAATGTTTGAAAAGTAAAAAAAAAAAAAAATATAGTAAAAATGCTTATAAAATAAGAATGTAAAGAAAATATTTTTGTATAATTGGACAATGTATTTGTGTTTTAAGCTGTGTCATTACAAAAGATTCACAAAGATAAAAATATAAAAGGCTTATAAAGTAAAAAGTTATAGCAAGCTAAGGTTAATTTTATTGTTGAAGACAGAAAACATTTTAAATAAATTTAGTGTATACTAATTACACAAGTTTTATAAAGTCTATAGTTGTGTACAGTAATGTCCTAGGCCTTGACACTCACTCACCACTCATTGACTCGCCCAGAGCAACTTCCAGTCCTGCAAGCTCTGCTCATGGTAAGTGCCCCAGACAGACGTACCATTTTTGTATTGTATTTTTAGTAGAGACAGGGTTTCACCATATTGGCCAGCATGGTCTCGATCTCTTGACCTCGTGATCCGCCCGCCTCGGCCTCCCAAAGTGCTGGGATTACAGGCGTGAGCCGCCGTGCTCAGCCCTGGATAACTTTTAAAAGTGTTTCTTCCAGACTCATCCAGCTCATTAACCTTTCTTTTTTTTCTTTTTCTTTTTGTGTTACAAGTCTCTCTTTGATTTTAAGTGACATCATTTTTTTGTTCTGTTATGAATGCGTGCTGTTCTATCCGTTCAATGAGCCCATCATTTATTTTCACTGTGTTGTCTATAGACACTTTTTCTGCATTGTAAACATCATCATCATCACTATTGTCACAATCACCTTGCTTCAGAGCTAGGCTACTTTACCCTAGCTGACCATCAGTCAATGAATGAACAACAGAAACCCCATTATTGATGTTAAAAACTTCTTTAATGTCCACTTCCGGATTGCTGACAAACTCTGAAGGTCTATTTTTCGCACATGTAAGGAGGATAGACATCGTTTTTCTCACTTGACATACTCAATTCTTCAAAGTCATCATCTTGTTCATCATCATCACTGAACATAGTCACAGGCCAAAGTTTGTGCCAGGCAAGCACACTGTGCCTTTAGTCACTGTGTTCCAAGCATTGATATCAGCATATATAGCCTCCTTCATGCTAAACTTTTTAATAAAAAGCCTTCCACATCCACAACTCACCTCTGTTTACTGCAGCTAGCATGGTGCAGTAATGCTGAGGTTTGGGGTATGAATGATCCTGTCACCCAGGTGGTAAGCTTAGTGCCAATAGGTAGTTTTTCAGCCCTTGCCTTCCTCCCCATCTCCCTTCCTCTGGTAGTCCCCAGTGACTATTGTTCTCATCATTTTGTCCATATGTACCCAATGTTTAGCTCCCACTTATAAGTGAGAACACGTGTATTTGTTTTTCTGTTCCTGCATTAATTCACTTAGGACTATGGCCTCTGCTGCATCCATGTTGCTGCAAAGGACATGATTGAATTCTTTTTTAATGGCTGCATAGGATTCCATGGTGTATATGTACCACAATTTCTGTATATAATCCACTGTTGATGGGCATCTAGGTTGATTCCATGTCTTTGCTGTTGTGAATAATACTATATGTCTGCATTTTGGCTGCAGCATGTAACGTAAGATCAGGTGCAGAATTTTCCACTTGTGCCATCATATTGGTGCTCAAAAGGTTTTTGGAGCATTTTGGATGTAGGATTTTTACAATAAGGATTCTCTAACTGTACTTATCTCTCACTATCTTTGTACATACTCAACTACCAAATTTATATCTATATTTCAGACTTCTCTGTACCTGATTTTTAAGCAGGATTCTAAAAAAAAACTACCAAACCATATCAATCATGTCCTGTCCATGTCCTTGTCTTATTTTTTCCCAAGAAGATTTATGAATTTGTAGGAACCAATTTTCCTTTCCTTCTCCATTGTAAATCCAAAAAATCACAGATATTTGTGTCAGACTCTATGATCTTCATTCAAAATCTCTCTAATGTTGGAGTGAAAGTGCATTGACTGGAGTTTCTGTTTCAAGGAGAATTATGGGATGATGAAAACAAAATAAAAAGCAGGGGTCAAATTTTGTGTCAAGGAACACTTCAGTTTTAGACACGTTGAGTTTAAGGTGAAAGTAAGACATTGATGCAGAAAAGGTAGAGATGTGACATGATATCTTAGAAAGGAAAGTTAGAGGTAAGCCAAAGGTGAAAAGGTAAAGATTTTTCTTCTAATATTGATAGTAAACAGCTTTATAACTAATAGATAAAAATGATATCCAGAGCACAATATTTAACATCATATCAGTGATCCCATGTACACAAAATTACAAAAAAGAAATACCCAAAGCTTTCTAGCTTTCTTCATAAATGAAAGAATTCAATAAAAATATAAATACTATGTGTCATTTTAGTAAAATCTCCAAATATTGTGAAACGTATATAGGATATGAATGTGTTGTTTTCGACAGGGCCATTTTAAAATCTCGGTAATACAAATGAAACAGATTTAAATTGCGGAATTAAACTTACTGCAAAAAAAAAAAAAAAAATTTAGCATAGTGTTTTTTTCCCCCTTCAGGAAGAATAGCGATCAAAGTTATTGTTATATATTTACTTTTAAATTTTATTTAGTGATGACTCACATTTAACAGTGACATTTCCCACACTGTTTAAAATCTTAGAAGTTAAAATGTGATTATTCATTTGCAGATGAATCCTATACAAAAACTTATCGAATCGCTTACTGATTGAGATGCTAAAAATTTTCCACTTGGCTTTATATTTGTGTGGTCTCCAGGTGTCTCTTGTCAGGGAAAGCACTGTTAATAATTATAAATTGTGATTATTAATTTTATTAACCCAAGGACAAATCAACCATTCTATCACAGATCAAAGCTCTTTTTTTTTTTTTTCTCCAAGTGGCAGATGTGCCTAGGGATCCTTTATTTCTTATAAGCAAATGTAGCTTTGTATGTTCCTGCTCATCACAAATATTACAAAATAAACATATTAATTTAAGTTTCATGTAATACTAAATACATACAAAAGAATATGTCATATGTCTCCAAGCTGTAAAGCACAATATTAAATTATACATGAAACCCATGATTTAACATAAGAATTCCAAGATTACTGAAGCCATTGAAACAAACTATCTTGCTACACACCTCCACTCACTACTTTGCCTGAATATTTTTGAAATGTTCAAATTATCTTTATATTTAAAATAAGAAAAACAGGAGTTTGTTTCTACTTGCTCCACTTGTCAGAAATAAAGTATCAAAAACAGATTTGAATGGATTGCTGTCTCTCCATGTTAGAGAAGTGAGGATATCCAAGTCCCTATCACCATTTAACCTCTTCTAGGATCTAAGCTCTGATAATCGTCTGGGTGTAATCTGATTGTTTTTGTAACATAGCTGCCTATAGTGACAAATGCTGTACTAGGTTTTAAAAATCAATTATCTAATTTTACATTATTTAATATTTATCATTAACCGTTTGATAGATAACAGATATTATCTTCATTTCATAGATTAGACTTTATGTGCTTAGGAAATTCAAGTAACTTGGCCAAGTTTCAACAGTTGGTAAATAGCAGATCTGGGATTTGAATTCAATACTCATTTAGTTCAAATCTTATGTTCTTTCTACTCTCATGCACACAGCTTTAGTGTGTATGTGATGGACTAATACAATAGTTAGCTGAACATAAAGATGTGGTCATAAATTTATTATTTATGATTCCTTTTCAAGGGTTTACATTTAATATCAGCAATCTCAACTTAGATAATGATTTTTTATGTTAACATTTGAATTCATGGGATAAAGTGTAGTAAGTATCAATCTATTTCTGAATAAATGAGCTAATTGGTTATTTCATATTTGGCACATTATCTTCAAATTAGCCTTTTCCAATATTAAATGTGACACCGCAAATTAAATCAATTAACATTTTTGGTGATAACAAATTATCCTTTGGAGTACAGATATGCCCATGTATTATGTTCAAATATATTTATCTATATAAAAATGTCATCAAACCCAAGGAAATTTTTAAAATATGACTTAAGAAAAGATAAAAATTAAGCTTAAGTCCTAGTTATGTTTATTGATAACACTGAATGGCTGAAAAAGATAGAAAACTAGTAAGTCTGCATTTGTTCATTTTATATTTTTAAAAACAATAATGATTACCATTTTTGAGTGCCTACATGTATTGAGAACAGTTTTGTGGAACATAACACCCTTGATCTTATTTAATTGCCTTTATCCTTTAAAGATTCCCATTAGGCAAGTATTTTATTACAATGATTTAATTATGAGAAAATTAACTTCCACAAAATCTCACAGCTTAAAAAGAGTATAACCAGAATTCAATCTTAGGTCTTTGTGACTGGGAAAGCCATATTTACCTACAGAACAAGGTTCTTGAAATTTGGTACAAGGGAAACCTAGATGGGGAGTCAGAAACGGAGTCTTGGGTTTCACTGCTGCCACTGACTACACATGCGCCATCAGGCAGGCCCTCTGAGTCTACTTAAAGGGTGGAAAGGTGATATAGTCGCCAAGATCTGATCTTATTCAAACATAAATTCTCCACAAATCAGTAATTTGGCAATTGCATTTCCACCAACCATCTTTTTGTTGTAATGTTTATTCTTTAAAATAAAACATTAAAATGTGCTTATTGTAGTAAATGTACATAATAGAAACACACTCAATAAAGAAAATAGACATGCCCCTCAATATTATCACTCAGGAATAATGACTACCAATTGCTCGTGACTTATGAAAGGTAATATGCAGGAGGTATATAAGTAAGATGGTGGTACTTTCCTCTAGATAATTGATATCATGCTAAGTATTTTGTTTTGTATGTTCCTTGTAACATAAAACCAATGTAAATACTGCTTCGAAAATTGTTCTTAGTAATATCAAAATATTTAAGATGGGCAACAGAGACCTTCTTGAGGTGGGTGGGGGATACATGGAACTATATATGCAGCTTCGGACATAGAGTCCAAGTGCTAAGCAAGCTGCTGAGTGGGTGGAAATCTTGTACCTTCTTCATGCAAGTTGTGGCAATTGCTATGCAACTTTTAAGTCAACAAGTTTTGAAAAACACCCATTTCACCAATGAAAAAAATACTTCTATTATACCCTACACTTATTAATTGAGTCTCTGTGATTTTTTATTTTTTATTTTTTATTTTTATTTTTTGAGATGGAGTCTCGCTCTGTCACCTGGCCTGGAGTGCAGTGGCCTGATCTTGGCTCACTTCAACCTCCGCCTCCCGGGTTCAAGCAATTCTCCTGCCTAAGTCTCCTGAGTAGCTGGGATTACAGGCACCCACCACCACGCCCAGCTAATTTGTGTATTTTCAGTAGAGACAGGGTCTTACCACGTTGGCCAGGCTGGTCACAAACTCCTGACATCGGGTTATCTGCCCGCCTCAGCCTCCCAAAGTGCTGGGATTATAGGCATGAGCCATCACTCCTGGCCATCTGTGAACATTTTAATAGAAGTATGTGATGGCACTTACCAGCTATGTCTGAAGTGTATGCTTCTGACCAGCATCGTTCAAATATTAACTAACCATCCTTTAAAGATTAAAGGATAGACACAAACATCATCATATGCATACTTGAGTTTTTTTGTTTTCTTGTATTTTTTAATATTATTATTTTTTAAACTTTTAACTTCGGGAATACACGTGCAGGTTTGTTACATAGGTAAACTTGTGTCATGGGGGTGTGTTGTACAGATTATTTCATCACCCAGGTATTAAGCCTGGTATCCGTTAGTTATTTTTCCTGATCCTCTCCCTTCTGCCACCTTCCACTCTCTGAAAGGCCCCAGTGCGTGTTGTTTCCCACGATGTATTCATGCGTTCTCATCATGTAGCTCACACTTATGAGAACACACGCCTTTTGGTTTTTCTGTTCCTGAGTTAGTTTGCTAAGGATAATGGCCTCCAGCTCCATCCATGTCCCTGCAAAGGGCACGATCTCATTCCTTTATATGGCTGCATAGTATTCCATGGTGTCTATGTACCATGTTTTCTTAATCCAGTCTACTACTGTTGATGGGTATTTAGGTTTATTTCATGGCTTTGCTATTGTGAATAGTGCTGCAATGAACATATGCATGCATGTATCTTTATAACAGAATGATTTATATTCCTTTGGGTATATACCCAGTAATGGGATTGCTGGGTCAAATAGTATTTCTATCTTCAGGTCTTAGAGGAATCACACTACACATTATTCCACAAGGGCTAAACTAATTTACACTCCCACCGTATTCCCTTTTCTCCACAACCTCACCAGCATCTGTTAGTTTATGAGTTTTTAATGATAGCCATTCTGACTGGTGTGAGATGATATCTCATTGTGGTTTTGATTTGAATTTCTCTGATGATCAGTGATGTTGAGCTTTTTTTCATGTGATTGCCATACTGGAGTTTTTAAAAGTTCATTACTGTTCTTTGGTATTTAGCCAAAGGAGTTGAAAACTTAGGTCCACACAGCTTTATTTAATTGCCAAAATGTGGAAGCAACCAAGATGTTCTTCAGCAGGGGAGTGGATAAACTGTGGTATATACCTATAGTGGAATTTTATCCAATACTAAAAGGAAGTGAGCTATTAAGCCATAAAAAGACATGCAGAAAACTTAGATGCATAATTAAATTCAAAAAGTGAGAGAAGCCAATCTGAAGAGGCTGTCTACTATATGATCCCAAGTGCACGACAGTCTGGGAAAGGCAAAACTAGAGATAGTAAAAAGACCAATGGTGATCAGCGGTTGGGGAGAGGAAGAGATAAATAGGCAGGGAATAGAGTATTTTTAGGATTGTTAGAAACTACTCTGTATGATACTATCATATTGGTTACAGATCATTATATATTGGTCCAAACCCATAGAAAGCACAACACCAAGAGTGAACCCTAATGTAAACTATAGACTTGGGTGATTATGATGTGTCAAGGTAGGTTCATCTATTATAACGATTGTACCACTCTGGTGGTGAATGTTGATAATGAGAGGCTTTTCATGTGTGGGGAAGGGGGTACATGAGAAATCTCTGTACTTTCTGGTTAATCTTGCTGTGAACTTCAAACATGCTTTCTTCAAAAAATTACATATCAAACACAATAACAAAACGTGTCTGATATTACAAGGTTTTATCAGAAAGTTTATTCTCATCTACCAATATTTTCACAACAGAATAATGATGCAAAGTTTTATCACTAATAAGCTATGGAATTTTTGAGGGTAGGTACACCAGATGTCACATCAATGATCCTCAGACAGTTACACTTAGGAGGTGATGTGAGCCTTTTATTAGTGGTGGCTTCCTAACCTAACAATCATACTTCTAAAATTAATCATAAGGAAATAATAAGGAATGGGTGTTTTTAAGGTTTGGGATACACATTGCAAAATGTCCTCTAATGCAATTGTATCAATTTATATTTCAACATAAAAGGATATAAAAGCATCTACTTTGCTACCTCCTCTACAATTGTGAAAATTAATTTAGCTTTTAAAAATGTGAATTTGATACCATAAAATTTATAAAAGCCATTTGTCAAAGGCCACTCCAATGCTATAATTAAATTCTTTTTTGCAGGCAACATTTATTTCCATTCTTTAAGAATATTCCAAGGGAACATCTGTTTGTACTTCAAGTTGACTAATGTAGGCTATCTAGTTTCCTTTATTCCTTTGGTTAAGCCATAATATGGATAGGTGATACAAGTGCATTTCTGGGGCCTTGATTACTATGCTGCAGTGTCCTTGCAGTAATTGTAGAGTTCTACCCTCTTCTTATTTCCGCTAAAAGTGCTTTCTTTCCAGTAGGATTCTGTAAAGCAAAACAGCTTAGGCCAAATGCAAATGCAATGTGTTCACATTTTTATGCACTTTAAAGCATTGGTCCATTGAACCAAACTAATATGAACATTTGAATTTTTTTCCCATTTTTCTTTCTCCTTGCATCAGTGTATCACAATAATATAAAGCAATTTAAGAAAAATTGAGTGAAAAAAACACAAAAGAAATATAAAACAAGAAGTCAGGTAAGAAGCATTCATTGAAAACATATCATGTATAACACTATTGGCTTCTAGATTAGCAAGAGAAATAGTAAAGGACAAAATAGCCTACAAGTTAAAAAAAAAAAGTTGTAGGAATAACATCTAATTAATGGAATAACTTTTTAAAAGATGGAAGAGAAGACAATACTCTTTACCATGTTCCAGTCTCCTTCCTCTCCCTTTTCCTCACCATAAAGAAGCACTTGCCTGATGAAGTCAGATTCTAGAACACCCATGGTGCCCATGTTTATTAATCTCACCAAGGTATAATCTTCAAATATCCCTCCCAACACATTTCAAGAACCTATGCAACCTGAAAGAAGACAACTGCTGTGCCAAAACCTTCAAGACAGTCCATTATAACTCCTCTGAACCACACTGCACCCTAAGCTGCCTCATGTAGAAATTCCTGGGCTAATATGTGTTTAAAGCCCCTGCTCGTGGGTATGTGTTTTATGGCAGTATTTATTTGTTTGTTTATTTTTTTCATCAGGTTGAAGTAGAAAGCTGATCTATAACCTGGTAAGCATTCTTTCTCTTTCTGTCTCTCTCCCTCTCTCTCTTGCATTTCATTCTCTTTTCTTCTTAACCATGATGTTCAGGTAGTCTTTTGTTGGTTGAAAGGTGACAAGATGTCAATTTGTGGATGTAGTAGAAGGGAGGGAGGGGCAGTTTGGGGCCTGTAGGCTAAACCATGTGCTACAGCTCAGTTTCCTTGGAGGTACTTCACTGGGGTGGAGATGGAATGTCCCAGACACAGGATGGTACCATGCTTTCCATTTAGCATAATTCATATGTATTTCTCCCTAATGCATGTGGAAGAATAATTGTCATTTGTGCTAAGTTTTAGATATGCCAGTGTCCTTAGCTACAGATAGCTCTAACTCCTAAGACCATAACTGGACAAATCAATCTTGATATGGCTTAAACAATGATTAATTACTTCTACTGTCTGTAGTAAAACCAAGATAATCTGATGAGACAGACATTTCCTTACTACTTCATTCATGCTATGATTCCACATCTCTCTATTTATTGGTCATGGATTTTCAGAAGGGTGGCTAGAGGTTGCCTTTATCACATTTCTGTGTGCAACCAATGCCTGACCCACTTGCTTCCCCAGTGACCACCATGGCTTCTATTGTCCTTCCCTGAAGACACTCAAGGTAGGGCGAGACGATGGCTAGGCAGCTGCTCCAGAAGAAATTTCTCCCCTGATCTGTCATCATTGCCACCACTGAAATAGATGGAGCATCAAGAATGCTCAAGGTGAGACTAAATGAGAAACCACTTTCAGAAGTCAAGAATATTTTATCTGTCTCTAGATTTTTTTAGTCTCTCTAATATGTTAAATATGAAATATGCTATTCTCTGTCACAATAAAAATATGAGCATAAGGCTTGTCTTTAAGGGGCTTACATGCTAACAGAAGAGACAGAATGCACAAAAATAAAACAGCAAGGAAAGTGAGACTGCAATATGGAACTGGGGATTCCAAACAGGAATCTGAATATTATGGTTGGATAAGGTCTGGAGTCATGATGACATGTTGTTATTAGATGTAAGGTGAATGGAGCAGAAATAGAATCCCCTTTCCTTGTGGGGAATGTTCTCATTCAATTCTGTGAATTTCAGTTCTTTGCTCCTAATGTATTTAAAGTTACCTACTTGGAATAACCACTTTCTCTGCATCTGCTCTAGCAGCCATGGTCTCTACAGTATCTTCATTTCGTGTACTTCAAGCTTGTTTCTTCCAAATCTCCAGTCCCACTCTCATTCTCTGCTCCCTCCTATATTCATACTAAATATACTTGCTTAAGCCTACAGTTTTAAACCATAACATTTCCCCAATTGATCCAATAACAATCCAACTAGAGCTGGTGGGGCTCCAAATCTCACTGGATGTGGAATGGAGCTTAGAGGTGGCTTGGGTAAGGCCTGGCCTCTGAGGGAATCTTGATTTTACTTGAACAAAAGGAAGTAACTGGAATAGAGGAAGATTTGGAGAATAGAAAAAATGAGTAAGAGACAGTCTCCGCACTTAAAAGAGCTAAAGTCCAATACGGTACCATGGGCATATAGGGGAGGGTGGTGTTATATGGCTCGTTCATGAATTATACACACCCTAACACTCTAAACCACCCCAGGAGAAGGTATGAACCTGAAGAAGGAGGAGCCAGGATTTCCTTCTGAGCATCTGAGATGACACTTGGAGGAGAAATAGGATAAACTGGGAAGGGCAGCCACCACAGAAGATGGGGCGTGCTCATAGCTCTCTTTTTCATATCTCTAGTCCCTGGGATTTTTCAGATTCATGAAATGAAAGAATGGACAAGAAATGTGGCAATGACAAAAACATAACTGTGTCCCTCTACTGCTATAGACTATGATTGTTAGATTAGTGTATATTTAAATCTTCATATTCACTTTTGCTTCAAAATAGAGGAATTGCAGTGGAATTAAAATTTCAGCTTTAGTACCACTTCTTATGTGTAAACTTTAACTTCACTATTATCCTTCAAGGTAGTGTTTTCAGATGAATGTTGAAAGTGTTTCTTGGGTCTTATAATCAGTGTAAAACATTTAGATTTGAGTTAAGGAGTACCTTTGCATATGACCTCTGCCCATGAGCATTTGAAGACCCTGTAAATTGCAATATAGTTTACTGGTAATCCTCAACCTAATATATTCTTTTCCTTTATTTTAAATTACACACAGATTAGAAAGTACAGTACAAATTTTATTACTCAGTGGCCAAATCTGTAGGATTATTTTGGAGCAAAACATATTTCCTCTTCAAGAAGTGGCTGTGGAAGGCTAGTTTATTGCATGACATCCCCTGGGGTTCGGTAGGTGCCTCCCTTCCTGCTTAAAATGTGCCACATCACAGGTACCCTTATTTTAGATATTTACAAATATTGCCAGAAAACATTTGTGCTATGCATTTGGTTTTGAAGTTTAAAATCCTTGATAATCAACATTTGTACTCCAGTTCAAAAAATCAGCAATAAGTAAACAGTAAGTCATTTTCATGTGAAATGAGAAAGAATTTGATGTCAGTCCTGTACTTCTCTAGAAACAGGAAGCTAAATCTCTCAGTACAATATTACCCTTTCTGGACACTTCAGCAGACCCTGAATCCTTGTTTAAAGGGGGGCATAAATCCCCATTCTCTGTTTTATTAATATTGTTTAGGGATAATTTGGTAACAGGAAATTTAGCTTGACATGGCAACGTAGGTTTTCCAGGACACTTTCATCCCCATAGCTGCCTTTTCCCACCCACCCCAAACCGAATTGCCTGTGTGAAATATCATGCTGTTTGCTAAGGGAGATGCATCTTTCTGTGTCTGAGAAGCACACATAGTTTTCTAACTCAGCATCTCTCTTTTTTCAGCACCTGTTTTTCTCTCTAGAGGAGCTTCATTTCTACTTCTGCACAGGGAGGATGAACAATCCTTTAATTAAATTACTTGAAATTTCAGTGATGATATTTTTAAAAATGATTATGCATCTATTCTTTAAATATTTTCCCTTAACTGCTAGAATGAACTCTCTACATTTCAATGGTGGATAGTATAATAAAATAAAGCATTTATCAGAATATGTTTAATGAGGCTCTGATTTCTATGTTACGAAAGCACACAAAGTGTCCAATGCTTATAAATAACACGAAAGAGACATTGTTAAGCTTTTAATAAGGACTTTTCTTTTTGTAAATCCATAGTGCCTACAACCTATAACACAGATTCATATTTTATGGCCAAAAAGTAGCATGACATTGGAAATAATACAGAGACTGGGCATTTTTTCTCATTAAAAATCATAAGCTTAAATTTACACAATGGATATTCTCAACCAGTACCCTACACAGAAGAGAAAGCTGTTGCAGAAGTACAATATTCAGGTAGGGTAAGAGTGAAAAAGTCTCTTATGCATGTTCCTATATTGCGTGCTTTGTCCCCATTTAATATCTGCTAGACAAGTCACAAAGGCCTCGCAGGGGATAGCAACAGATGATCTCTTTGAAGGTTTTCCTCAGTTCTTGACTCCGGAGTGCATAAATCAGAGGATCGATGATTGAATTACACATGATCAGTATGAGATACAAGTTAAAGTGAGACATGAAGCACACACAATATGGATTCTGAGGACAAGAGATGTAGAATATTAAGTGGAGGAAGAATGGGGCCCAGCAGACAACAAAGACGCCAATCAGGATGGTCAAGGTAATCGCTCCCTTCATATTGGCGCCTTGGCGGATGGCACCAGTGCCGGGGAGGACAGCAATCCTCTTAATGTGAAGCCTGGCCATCAGGAACATGTGGACATAGAGAGAAGCCATGAGAGCCAGCATGGTGAAGAACATGGTGATGAGGCAGATGATGACAGCACTACTATCTGAGTAAATGATGAACAAGATGCCTGAAACCGTGCAAGCTGCCCAGATACAACTTATGATGATCCCAACCCGCTTAACTGTCATAATGTTATGGTACTGGAGAGCATAGAAGATAGTAAAGTACCTGTCCACTGCAATGGAAAGCAGGCTGCAAATGGATGCAAGCAAGGAGCTACAGATCACCGAGTCAATGACATTATCAATATTCACTGTGAAACTCTGTGCATCCGTATCTGTACTGTTTAATAGGGTGATGACAATGGTTTCTGATCCATTTGAAACGCTCACCAGCATATCAGCCACAGCCAGGCTGCAGATGAAAAAGTACATGGGTGAATGCAGATTCTTGTTCTTGGCTATTGCCACAATCACTAAGATATTCTCCAACAAGCTGATGACACCCAGAGTCACAAACACCTCAGGAGAGACAAAAAGTTGCTCGTAGCACCCTCCATCAGAGTAGCCTTTTCCAAGGGACTCACTGGCATTGCTGTGCAGTCTGTAACTGCTGCGGTTCCAGAGGTGCAGAGAAGTGTGCATCCCACGGTGGGTGGAGTTCACCATGCTGGCAGGAGAATTCCAGTGTCCCCCTGAATTGATTTAACTTCCCGGGTCAGAGAGTCGTCTCAGTTATTTCCTCCAAGTCTTATCTGTCTGAAAGTTGTGAGGCTAACATTGCCATGCCTGCTGTGAGTAAATGTCACAAGTCCAGAGCTTGACATGGAGTTTTTAGTCTCTTTTAGGTACGACTCTAATCATCATCACTTTAAAATCTTGGGCTTCAAAATATTCAGTCTCAGTTGAAGGAGTCTGCTCTTTGCTTTTTTGTTCTCACTTCTGCTTTAACTTTAATCTTATGCATTCAAGTCTGTTCAAAATAATTTTCCTAGAAGCTGCCATGCCATTGGGAGACGAATCTGTGTGCACATGCTCACATCGGCTGCCTCTCGGAAGCTTCTGTTTCCAGCCTGAGCGTTGCTTTGAGTGTTAGGAGCTGTAGGCGCCAGCTGCTGATTTTTATGATGTGTGGAGAGAAAAAAAACATGTTCACAGTGGCTCCTCCTCTGCTTCCTTCTGACCAATCCCAATGCAATGGGAGTCTGTGAGACAGGATTATGTTTCAGAGACACAAATTGCAGGGTGACACAGATTCAGATGCAGAAGCTCCTGAAGTCTGAAGTCGAGAAGCAAGCCGGATAAGAGAGACTGAATTTCCCTTTTTAAGTTTTCAAGGGAAACAACTTGATCTCTAGAGGCCATTCTGTGATACCAAAACAAGCTATCTTGAGGCAGCCATAAAACAACCTATCTTGAGGCAGCCAGGTTCATTCTTATGTAAAAGACATCATGTGTGTGTGCGTGTGTGTGTAAAATGAAATGGAAAGTAGACTGTCCTGTGTTCCTGAAACAGATACTCTGCTTTTTGGCTAGAATACTGAATTCATTTACCCTCTTAATTTTTTGTTTTTATTAAGAACCCAGCCAGTAGTGCTTCAATTTAAAATACCTGAAAAACAGAGAGGATATTTAGTGATACAGATACACATGGTATGGCTGGAAGAACTATGTAGGTAGCTATAAATTATGAATGGGTTCAAAAGGGGTTGATTTTAATGCACTAATATCCCGTATTTCTCTATCGAAGAGTTTGTGTTACAGCTGAAAAAAGGTGCTTTTTGTTTACAATATTTTAAACTCATATGTCATTAATGTAACTATGCTTACTCTGAGCTCAGGAAAATAACAAGCTGCATTCTGTGTTTTTTTTAAGCAACTTTTTTTAAACCTCCATAGTTTAATGTTTTGTAAGTTGAACCGACAAATACCTTAGTAACTTTACTTATCAAGCCAAGACTGGTGATACTAGTTATTTATTGAAGTTTCTGAATATTTTGCTTAAGGTGGTTTGAAAGAACGCAGCAAAGTGACTTTCCAAATTAATCGAACGACAGATTATACGAAATTTTGTATATTCTTTTCTTCTATGATTATTTTTGGTTTTAGTGCTCTATAGTTTGTAGCTGCTTATTTCAGGGTTAATTCTGAATCTCAGTTACTTAGGTTGGGAATGTATCCTCTTTCTTTTGTGACAGAGACAATACGAAGTATTGTTCTTGAGCATTGAGCTAAATTAACATCCTCCATCCACCTTTGGAATTGGGTAGGACCTTATGACTAAATTCTAGCTAATGGCATGTGGGCAGTGAGGCTCATCGCATTAGCTCTTTCATAATTTTACACAAGTTTCCTCTCCTGCCTGTAAGTAGATAACTATACAGCATCTTTGAAATCTCATGTTACAGGTGGCAGGACCATATCATGAAAGGAGCCTGTCTCTTGAATGACTGCACAGAGCAGAACTCACACCTCCAACTCCCTTCCCCTGTATTTCTGAATGCCTAATCACCTGTATATTGGAAAATGCTGGAATGGGGTTTCCTGAACATCATGAGCTGGAAATAATCTTACCTTCCTCTTGCCTTATTTTTTCTCTTTTTAAAAATTGACATATAATTCACATACTAAAAAAATCACTTCTTTAGTAATGGATTTTTGGGGGAATATATTCACAGAGTTGTGCCATAATCATCACTTTCTATTTCCAAAACATTTTCATTATCCCATTAGCAGTTGCTCCCCATTTTACCCTTTCCTTATCCACTAGAAACTGCTAATCTACTTTCTGTCTCTGTAAACGTGCCTATTTTGAACATTTTATATGATTGAAATAATGCAATATGTGGCCTTTTGTGGCTCACTGTTTTCATGTAGCATAATATTTTCAAGGTTTGCTTACACTATAACATGAATCAGAATTTGATTTTTAAAAAATTGAAACAGGATCTTGCTCTGTCACCCAGGCTGGAGTGCAGCAGCATGATCATGGCTCACTGCAGCCTTAACCTCCTAGGTTCAAGTGATCCTCCTACTTCAGCCTCCTGAGTAGCTGGGACTAAGTATACCACCACACCCAACTAGCTTTAAAAAAAAATTTGTAGAGATTGAATCTCATTATGTTGTCCAGGCTGGTCTCAAACTCTTGAGCTCAAACAGTATTCCCATCTCAGTTTCTCCAAGTTCTGAGATGACAGGCATGAGCCACTGCGCCCAGTTTTGATTTGTTTTTATGGCTGAATAATATTCCATTGTATGTATACATTTTATAATATTCCATTGTATGTATACAAATATATACATATATATATATATATTGTATACAAATATATACATATATATATATTTTTTTTTTTTTTTTGAGACAGAGTCTCGCTCTGTCACCCAGGCTGGAGTGCAGTAGTGCAATCTCAGCTCACTGCAAGCTCCGCCTCCTGGGTTCACACCATTCTCTTGCCTCAGCCTCCCAAGTAGCTGGGACTATAGGTGCCTGCCACCGCACCTGGCTAATTTTTTGTATTTTTAGTAGAGACAGGGTTTCACCGTGGTGTCGATCTCCTGACCTCATGATCCGCCCGCCTCGGCCTCCCAAAGTGCTGGGATTACAGGCGTGAGCCACTGCACCTGGCTGTATACATTATATTTTTAAATTTATTCATCAGTTGAGGAACATTTGGGTTGTTTCCAGTTTTGACTACCATGAATCATGCTGCTAGGAATATTTATGGATAAATTCTTGTGTGACATATGATTTCAATTCTTTTGGATACACAACCAGGAATGGAATTGCTGAATCATATGATAACTCTGTTTCTTGTTTTGAGGAACTGCCAAACTGTTTTCTGAAGTGGCTGCACCATTTTACATCTCTAATTAGCAATGTATGAGGGTTCAAATCTCTTCACATTCTTGCTAGCACTTGCTATTGTCCATCGTTTTTATTTTAGCCATCATAAGGATATGAAGTGAACTCTCACTGTACTTTTGATTTTCATTTCCCTAATGCCTAAAGATACCAAAGATGATTTTACATCCTTACTAGTTACTTGTGTAATAATCTTTGGAGAAATGCCTATTCAAATCCTTTGCCCATTTTTAATTGGATTTTTTTTTTATTATTGAGTTGTAATGGCTCTTTACATATTCTGGGTACTTTTGCCATTTCAATTATTGATAGTGTTCTTGAAACCACAAACCTTTTAATTATGATGATGTTAAATTTATCAAATTTTTTTGGTTGCCTGAGCTTTTGGGATCATATCTAAAAAAGGATTGCCTAACCCATGGTTATTATAGTTTACGCTTATATTTTGATATCTTCTGTTTGAAGAGAAATTGTTCTCATAATTTCCTTTAATTTTTAGATATAGTTTCACTAATCCTTTGAACATATTTGAACTGATTTAAAGGCTTAATATATTAAGTGCAACATCTAGACTTCCCCAGGAATAATTTCTGCTGACTTCCTTTTCCTAATGTGTACGGGCTATATTTTCTTACTTATTTGCCTGCATTTTATTTATTCATTTTTGTTAGAAACTGGAAATTTTGAATAATACAATCCAGTAACCCTGAAAATCAGATTTTCTCTCTTACCCAGGGTTTGTTGTTGTTGTTTGTTATTGTTGTTGTTCAGTAATTTGTCTTAAATAATTCTAAAAAGTCTATTCTTTATTCTTTGTCTTGTATAATCAATGAGGTCTCTGCTCTGATAGCTGATTGGTCAGCTGATGACTGGACAGAGATTTCCTTAGATGTTGGGAACCAATATCTCCCCTAGTCATTGCTGAGAGACTCTGTGTGCATGGTGGGCATGCCTTTGACACTTAGCCAGGTACTGGGCAACTCTGCCTTGGCCTTACTTTCTGCTTACACACAGCCACAAAAGTCAGCCAGAGGTGAGAGCTCAAGGCCTTCTTAGGTTTTTTTGTTTGTTTGTTTGTTTTGTTGGTTTTTTTAATTTTCTGATCGTAAGCACAGTCCTGCATGTATGTATGGCTTTCTAGATTCTCAGGAATATGTTAGAGTTTTAATAAATTCCTATGAACATCTCATTTTCTTGAGCTTTTTCTTTTAAGCTTTTTGAATAGCTGATTTTTTTTTTTCCGCCTACTTCTATCCATTGCCTCTGGCAGCCGTGATATTAAACAGTTGTTCTGATTGTTTCCAGCAAATGTCCCTAAGGAAAAGACTGTTCTCTGTGGGTGAGTTCTGAGTTAAGTCAAATAAGAAACCCCTGCAAGTAGAGTTTGTCAGGAAACCAACAGATAGGTCAAAATAATGATGGCATCTCTGGTAATGGGAATGGGACTTTGAAGAGGATCCAACCCCATTTTGCACCCTCCATTTCCTGCTAGGCTGCTGCTTTTAAACATTTTTATAGGATGTTAGTTGTCAAAGCTACTGCAGAGCTGGTGAGTTGGGAATGGGAAAATATGTGTAGTTAAAATGCTGCAAGTTTCACTCTTCTTACTGCAATTTAGCCATTTTCCTGAATAAATTTACCTTGGGTTATTTGAAGTACTGGTCAATTTTCAGAGTTCTGAAAGTGTTAATTCTGAGAAGTTTTGCAAGTGCTCTAGTTGCTTTAACTGATGAGAGAATTTTCAGTCTTCCTGATGCTATCGTTTTCACTCCCATCTTCCATCTATTGCCTTTTATCTGAAAAAAGATTAAATTATATTAGATTCATCTATGGCAATTTTCTTCCTTAACAGACTATCTAATAATTGATCAAATAATTATTTCCTACTTATTCTAAATCCTATATAAACTTTGCATATAAAAACAGAATAAAAGAATTGGTTAAAATTTGAATAAAATAAAAATGTTAATTTAGAAATAATAGGTAAAATTAGTAATAAAGAACAAAATTACTCCCTTAAAATTTTTTTCCCATAAAAATGTTTTATTTATGAACAAAAGGATCACGCTGAAGTCCCAGAAAATCACATACCTTTAACATCAAAAATTTAATCATTGAGTGTAGATTTATAATATCTTCATTGTAAGGTTAATTGTGCTGAAAAGATGATCTCCAATATGGTATTTTATTTGTCTGCCATGGTTCATAGTTCTCTATGAGCCAGAAGAAATACAACCAGTAATATCAGACACATTGATAGTATTTTTGAAAATTTATTGCAGATTTCTTTTGTAATCCTCACAAAATTGAATTAGATCGTAATTTATTTCTGTTCCGAGAGAAAAAATCTTGTTTTACATTTTATAACAATAAATGTGAAACGTTAATATAGAAAAATGTTTACCAAACTATGCTACATGGAACACTATTTTTAGTTAAGAGTTTTTCCACCACAAAATATGAAAGGGAATGTTCTCATGTCAAGTAATTTTTAAAATATTGCAAACTCATTGCCCTCTTGACATTTCAGAGTTTACATCAGCAAACAAAGTTTCAGAAATTGCCTAATACAAAAATAAACATTGCTTAACCTCCATATTTCCTGAACTTATTGGAACGTAGAACCCTCCTTCTTCCACTTTTATTTTTAAGTACCTATTACACTCATTTCTGTTATAATGCTTGTTTTGAAATGTAAATTTGTTCCAAACTTAATTCATATATCAGGGAACATTTTGAGCCTAGGACAAATTGTGTATTTTTGCACAGTTTTGTCTAAGAGAGACAGTAGGTGAACGGGGAAAAGTGCATCTGGTTGAACCAAGACATGGGAGCAGGCAAAATACAAACACCTCAAACAATACAGCTCCCTGAGTGTCAGGAGGCACAGCCATCCACAAGTGGTGTTAGAATTTCTTGTGAGAATTTACATAACCATCCTTCTATTACTTGATAACTCTTAAGCTACAACCCTTCTGAAACTGACTTCCACAAGCGGACTGCAGATTTTTTTTTTTAAGTGCTGTATGTATTGCAGGTTTATGTATTTTTAACTATTTGGCGTGCTCCTGTTTTAACTATAAGACAATGGGCCTGGTTTTATTGGGTTCTTTTTTTTTAAATGTATCACTGATAAAGTTTTTGAGTTTTATGTGCCTAGTGCCATTTTTACCGTAAGCTCTGTTGTTTTTATTTTTACTTTTTGCATGATTTTTCATAGCACACTGATTTTTAAGGAACATATATATTATGTTACAGCAGAACTAAATGTAACTATAATTTGGAAATTATATTCACTGAATCACAATTTGGGAAACATTGACCAAATTATTCTGACTATAAAAATTCTGCTCACTTAAAAATGAGTAATAATTACCTTTTGAAATATAATCCTAATTTATTAAAATGTAGCTCCTATGTCTATAGGCTGATGCTTACATGTCTCCTAGTTGGCATAACTGCTGTCCACATATAGAATGTCCCAGTAAAATGTATATCATTAGGTATTGATACTTAACATATGAACATTTTATACCCCATTATAAGATAAACACAATTTTTCTCATGATGTTTAACATATATTTTAGAGAAAAATTATATAAAATATGATAAAATACTTTTGTTGAAGCCCATATTTATTTTTAATATAAAATAACTATTGTTCTCTAAGGAATTAGTTATATAACTCCTTTGTTGCTAAATATTTTAAATTAAACAACACTAAGATCATATAAGTTTATTAAAATATCTTTAATGCTAATGAAATATTACCAATATGTTATTTATAAACTTGACACTATGACATATGATTTTATCTTAAAATGTTAGGAAATTTAGCATTTCAGCATTTCCTTCCTATTTAGCTTATAGCAAGATTCATTGTAAAGTTTTGCTATGGCTGTCTTAAACTCCTCTCCAGTTGGCTTAATTTTCCTTTTTTCTTTCACTCTTTCTATCAACCAGTATTTTACTGAGCACCTACTATGTTCCCAAAATGGAGGCAAAAAAGATATGTGCTCTGCCATGGAGGAACTGCAGTGTAGATGGCATCAAAATGGGGAGTCTTAATGCAGAACTCAGGCTGCAAGGGAGTCTAGGCCTAATTAGTTGTAAGCTAATAGTTCCTGCATTTGTGATCAGTGATATAATAATAGCCATCCGTTCAAGAAATCTCTGCTCAGCTGAGTCTTAACTTATTATTGGGCGGGGGTATTTTATTTAGATAAATATTGGAGCATTTAACTTGGTAAAAGAGGTAAAGAGGGCTAGAATTCAAGGCAGAGGGAATAATTTCCACAAATTCTGGTTGTATAATATGATATTTCAAATTTAGGGCATAGCAAATATTTTGGAATGGCTGGAGTACACAAAGAAGAGACGTAGGAAATGAGTGGAGATGTCAGCAAGCAACAGGTTATCTAAGGCTTTGCACATCATGCCAGAGTGCCAGGGGCCCAGGACATTCCTTCCAAACCTTGAATGAGTCCTACATTGCCTTTCGGATAAACAGCCTTGAGACTGAAGGAGGAATATAACATTTACACTTTAGGAAAAGCACGCATGGAATTATGAAGGGTAAAAGTGAGGAGTTAATATACCCTTTGACACTACCAAGATACTATTTCAGAAGCCCAAATAAGAGTTTGTGAAGGCTTGAGGTAAGCCAGTAGCAGCTTAAGTAAGAATAAGACTATTCATCCATCAACTGAATGAGGAAGAGAAAGAACTCTTCAACGCCCTCTACTTTTTGGCTTGGGCGAATTGGTTATGTTGGTGCCATTAAGTTAGCAGTTACACAGGCTGGCTCTCTTAATCTCCATTTGGATCTGTTTCAATTTGGAGTTTAGAAAGCTAAAATCTATATTGCCTAGGGTCCTTTGCAGCCTGAGTTTTGTATGTGAATTAATTTTTCCCAATTAGATACAGTCTTCATAGACTTATTAATAAGTGAGGCAGAAGCCATCTTCTTGCAGCCATGGTAGCTGGCTAAGAGGTTCTGGCAGATGTAGGCTTTGGCATTAGGCAACTCCACTTTTATGTACCTGGTTACCCTCTTTATGTATCAGGGATAGCAGTACCAATGGCAGCTTTCTGATCTGCACATCACAGCCCAGGTGCTATAAAATTGGAATGAAATAAAATCGTTGAAGGTCTACAACCATCCCCAAATTTGTAAGCACCTTTATTTCCTGTATAAAGTCCCCTTCTACTTGATATGCTGAGAATATATCTGTTTTCTGTATTGAATCCTGATTGTTATATGCAGTCAGAGTATTGAGAGAGAAATTTATTAAGAGATAAAACACATTTAGTTTTTGAAATTTTGAATTTGCAGTGTTTTTGCCACATCTAAATGAACATATCTATTAAGCAAAATTAGATGTAGAGGTCAAAAGAATGATCTAGTATAGGGCTGAACATGGTAGTTCATCCTCATAATTCCACTACATTGGGAGGGTGAGGTTGGAGGATCACTTGATGCCAGGAGTTTGAGACCAGCCTGAGCAACGTAGTGAGAACCCATCTCTGAAAAAAAAAAAAATTAGCTGAACATGGTGGCATGTGCCTGTAGTCCCAGCTACTCAGGAGACTGGGGTGGGAGGATTGCTTGAGCACAGGAGTTCGAGGCTGCAGTGAGCTATGATCACACCACTGCACCCCAGCCCAGGTAACAGAGACAGACCTCATCTCTAAAGAAAAGAAAAGGAATGATCTAGTAGGAAGACATATTTTCGTTGCAGTAGATATATGCTGTAGGGGAAACTGTCGGCTTCTACTAGGATGGGAGGAAACAGGGCACTATAAACAGAATAATGAGGAACACATGTATTTTTGAGGCAAATGTGAGAAAATAGGCAAAGGAGTGCGCGTCTTTTTAGTTTGTGGTTGTATAATATGGAGTTGTATAATAAGATTCAGTTTGTGGTTGTAATTTCATGCATCTTTCATCAGTCTTTTATAGTTTACTTCATAGAGATTCTACTCACATTCTGTTAGACTTGTACTTATATATTACTCTTTTGGTGTTATTGCATTTAGAACTGGTGCTTGGGCAGGGCACAGTGGCTCACTGTGTTAGTGCGTGTCTTTTCAGAAGAGGATACCAAAATGGGATTAAGCATGCAAGATTTAACTAATAAAGTAACTGTGAAGAAGAAAATGAGGAGCCAGGACAAGCTAAAAGAAAAAAAAAAAACTCGTCAAATCATGAAATGAACTTGCCCCTGAGTGAAGAGAGGGAAGAAAGTTTGGAGGGAGGTGTCCTAGACCTCCTATGAAGTCTAAGGAAGGTTGGCATGACTGCTGGGGAGCACTCAAACTAAAGCTGGCTTTCAGATGGGTCCCGTGTCTCCCAGTGATAGACCTGATTTTGTATCCCTGCTGCACACTTATTGGCTGGAAGCAGCCTGGGGGAAGAATAAGTATGCTACTGTTGAACATATCTCCCAGGATCTTGACTATGAGAATAGTGGAAATAAGTAACAAAGAGTGTTTATGTAATTCCCTCCTGCCACCCTTACCCTGGAATAATGTCATCTCAAATGACAACTCCTTTCTTGCCTTTAGCATTTAGTGTTCTCTCACACAACTACCCTACCCCAGCAGAGTACAATAAATGTTGCCTGAACTCTTCTCCTCAGCCCTTTAAGACTGTGCCATAATGATTACTCTTTTATCATTTGTTGCTTGTATATCTGTCCTCCTGAGAGGCATATGACTTTTTCCAAATCAAGGACCAGTTACTATTCTTAGGATGTTTTCAGTAATCCACAGTGTTTTACAAAATTAACAAAAGACAGGAGAAAAATAGAGGTTTCCAACCTTGATTGATTGTTGGATGGATGAATTATAATTTCTAATTTCTATATTATGTTTAAAAATTTATTTTGAAGTTTACCTACAGTAAGATTCAGTTTGTGGTTGTAATTTCATGCGTCTTTCATCAGTCTTTTATAGTTTACATCATACAGATTCTACCCACATTCTGTTAAGACTTGCACTTGCATATTTACTTTTTTGGTGTTACTGCATTTAGAACTGGTCCTTGGGCAGGGCGCAGTGGCTTACGCCTGTAATCCCAGCACTTTGAGAGGCCAAGGCAGGTGGATCACTTGAGGTCAGAAGTTCAAAACCAGCCTGAGCAACATGGGGAAATCTCATTTCTACCAAAAAAAAAAAAAAAAAAAAAAAATTAGCCAGGCGTGGTGATACATGCCTGTAATTCCAGCTACTTGGGAGGATGAGGCAGGAGAATCGCTTGAACCTGGGAGGCGGATGTTGCAGTGAGCCGAGATCGCACCGTTGCACTCCAGCTGGGCAACAAGAGAGAAACTCTGTCTCTAAATAAATAAATAAATAAATAAATAAAAGAACTGGTCCTTGCATTGTAGGTTTGACATTATTTCTTCATAAATGTTGGCAGAATTCACCAGCAAAGGCTTCTGGGTCTGGAGTTTTTGTTGTTGTTGGAAAGCAGTTAAATATACATTTAATGTATTTAATATGTATGCATCATACTATTCAGTTTATTTTTTTTCTTGAGTGAGTTTTGGTAGTTTCTGTCTTTAGATAATTGATCTATATTATCTAAGATTTTGCTAAGATCATTCTTATTTTGTTAAATGAAACCTATGTTATTGATGTCCACTTATTTATACTCACACAATTTTAATTTAAATAGGAGTTTAAAGATTTTCTAGACTAATTTTATTATTTTAAAAATAAATTTTTAAGTACCAAAGAAATTATGTTAGTTGTCCCAGTTCATACTCCAAATGAATGTGAGAGTTAGAATTACAGTACTCTTTCTGTGATTACAGCTATATTTCACTCCCTTTAATTATACTGCACTCATATTAGTTCAGAGATCTGACTTACTCGTATATGAAATCAATCTGCAACAGTAGTCTAATCCTCCAAATTCTCAAGCCAGGTCCAAGTATCTCTGAATATCACAAATGAAAACCTCTTAAATAATGGAGCAAGGTGGAAAAAACTTTGAGGAAAATAAACTTTCAATCAGGAGTACCTTGGAGAGATCAGCCTTTCTGCATAAACTCTTGGTTCTTGTTTTCTGAAATCATTGTGGTCACTGATTTTTGTGTGCCTGTTTTACTCACAGTACCACTACTGATCAAAATTAGACATACAAATATAGACATATAATTTCCACTAGATTAGCACATTCTCAGTAATCCTGATCACACTTAAAAATAAAATAACATACTGCTAGTTAGGTCTGGCAAAATAACTGTGTATATGTATAAAAAATTTTAAGTGATTGTCTCAATTTCATCTCCACAACATTAGGATAATATCATCATGTCAAAGGGTTACTGTAAGAATTAAATGAGCTAATATGTATGAAGCACTTTGACTTGGGCCTTTCACAGAGTAAATATTAGACAAGAAGTAGCTATATTTATTTATATTTTTCTAAAACTATGTTTATGCTACTAAATAGTTATCTGGAGTTTATCTGGGAATTACATATTCTTTTCAGGATTCACCTATTTTGGCACACTGAGATTATGGGAGCAGTTTTTAAAAATATTTTTGGTTATGAAATCCAATTTCTTTTTTTTTATTATTATTATACTTTAGGTTTTAGGGTACATGTGCACAATGTGCAGGTTTGTTACATATATATCCATGTGCCATGTTGTTTTACTGCACCCATTAACTCGTCATTTAGCATTAGGTATATCTCCTAATGCTGTCCCTCCCCCATGCCCCCACCCCACAACAGTCCCCGGAGTGTGATGTTCCCCTTCCTGTGTCCATGAGTTCTCATTGTTCAGTTCCCACCTATGAGTGAGAACATGCGGTGTTTGGTTTTTTGTCCTTATGATAGTTTACTGAGAATGATGGTTTTCAGCTTCATCCATGTCCCTACAAAGGACATGAACTCATCAATTTTTATGGCTGCATAGTATTCCATGGTGTATATGTGCCACATTTTCTTAATCCAGTCTATCATTGTTGGACATATGGGTTGGTTCCAACTCTTTGCTATTGTGAATAGTGCCGCAATAAACACACGTGTGCATGTGTCTTTATAGCAGCATGATTTATAGTCCTTTGGGTATCTACCCAGTAATGGGATGGCTGGGTCAAATGGTATTTCTAGTTCTAGATCCCTGAGGAATCACCACACTGTCTTCCACAATGGTTGAACTAGTTTACAGTCCCACCAACGGTGTAAAAGTGTTGCTATTTCTCCACAGCCTCTCGAGCACCTGTTGTTTCCTGACTTTTTAATGATGGCCATTCTAACTGGTGTGAGATGGTATCTCACTGTGGTTTTGATTTGCATTTCTCTGATGGCCAGTGATAATGAGCATTTTTTCATGTGTTTTTTGGCTGCATAAATGTCTTCTTTTGAGAAGTGTCTGTTCATGTCCTTTGCCCACTTTTTGATGGGATTGTTTGTTTTTTTCTTGTCAATTTGTTTGAGTTCATTGTAGATTCTGGATATTAGCCCTTTGTCAGATGAGTAGGTTGCAAAAATTTTCTCCCATTCTGTAGGTTGCCTGTTCACTCTGATGGTAGTTTCTTTTGCTGTGCAGAAGCTCTTTAGTTTAATTAGATCCCATTTCTCAATTTTGGTTTTTGTTGCCATTGCTTTTGGTGTTTTAGACATGAAGTCCTTGCCCACGCCTATGTCCTGAATGGTATTGCCTAGGTTTTCTTGTAGGATTTTAATGGTTTTAGGTCTAACATGTAAGTCTTTAATCCATCTTGAATTAATTTTTGTATAAGGTGTAAGGAAGGGATCCAGTTTCAGCTTTCTACATATGGCTAGCCAGTTTTCCCAGCACCATTTCTTAAATAGGGAATCCTTTCCCCATTGCTTGTTTTTGTCAGGTTTGTCAAAGATCAGATAGTTGTAGATATGCGGCATTATTTCTGAGGGCTCTGTTCTGTTCCATTGGTCTATGTCTCTGTTGTGGTACCAGTACCATGCTGTTTTGGTTACTGTAGCCTTGTCGTATACTTTGAAGTCAGGTAGTGTGATGCCTCCAGCTTTGTTCTTTTGACTTAGGATTGACTTGGTGATGCGGGCTCTTTTTTGGTTCCATATGAACTTTAAAGTAGTTTTTTCCAATTCTGTGAAGAAAGTCATTGGTAGCTTGATGGGGATGGCATTGAATCTATAAATTACCTTGGGCAGTATGGCCATCTTCACGATATTGATTCTTCCAACCCATGAGCATGGAATGTTCTTCCTTTTGTTTGTATCCTCTTTTATTTCATTGAGCAGTGGTTTGTAGTTCTCCTTGAAGAGGTCCTTCACATCCCTTGTAAGTTGGATTCCTAGGTATTTTATTCTCTTTGAAGCAATTGTGAATGGGAGTTCACTCATGATTTGGCTCTCTGTTTGTCTGTGATTGGTGTACAAGAATGCTTGTGATTTTTGTACATTGATTTTGTATCCTGAGACTTTGAAATCCAATTTCTTATCCATGTAAGCACTGAAATAATTCCTCTTTATGTGCAAACACTCGGTGATACTTCACATACCATTAAACTTCTATTCTCAACACAGCTAGCTCAGGGTGGCACTGTTTAATCACTTTATGCTCAATGACATGTAGGTTACAATTAGCCACCCAGTGGGCTCATTTGCTTATATATAAATGGAGTCTTGTAATCAAAATCTGGAGATGAATCCTCCTTTATAAGGAACCTGATGTGGTCTTTGTACCAATTAGTCACTTTTGAGAAAACCTAGTTCTTGCCCTTTGATTGATTTTCCTTAAATATGGGGTGTGGGAAAAGAAGAGTAGGATATTTAAAATCTTTTCTTGCCTTGGTAGGGAAAGACATTATGGTAGGGTGCCTTGTTTTATTAAGTTTCCTCCAGTAAATATTCAAAAAAACTAATATATACTTAAAATCTTAGGTTTCTGTGTGCAGTGAACACATTCTCAAAAGCTTTCTCATAAATCTAAACTTCAAAATTTTCATGTTTTTAATTGAGTCTTCTGCCATTATCTACTACAACATTTCTGTTAATAATCTGTGCTTAGACATTATAGGTAAATCTCTACGTAGATAAAACTGTAACAAATTTATAATAAAACCTGGTATTTCTCCATTCCTGATTGTATAAATTTGGATTTTCTTGTATAGCCTGCCTCTGACCATGCCTGTGCTGTTTCACTGTTTTTGAGTACATCTGGTGAAATAGAGTTAATAGTTTTGTATGAGAGCACACACCAGGCTCTTGGATTTTCCTGTGACTTGAAAAATAAGAGATTATGCACGTTTTTTGCACTTTAATTGATCTTTTATAATAGGAAGGAGAAGCAATAATGTTATTTCAGTGATGTTACAAAGTAAAATGTCCACAAATGCCTGCAGAATGTTTTGTGAAGTCATATCCTGTAAATAGTGAGTTTTGCCATTTCATGGATTTGAGACTCCATCAGATGTCCTACAACACCTAACAAATACATCGTGAACTTTCTTTCATAAATTATTTGTATTCAAGTTGCATTTGCATTTGGCAAGAAATTGTTCAATTTGTTTTTTAAGATATCAAAAGGGAAGTTAAGGATGTGCGATGTTTCTTCTCTTGTTTGAGCTATGTGTCTGACTGTGTATCCTTCACTGGAGAGAGAAGGTGGTATTGCCCATAATCCCTTAAACCAGGTGTTTGCCTGGATGGAAAAAAAAATGGTGATAGCGTTTGGGTTTGTCGCAAGGTATGAGATGTCAGAGATGATCACATCTGAGGTCATGTGTGTGAGGCACCTGGAGACTGCAGAACATTGGGTCCTTACTGCCTCCCACATATTTTTTCAAGCAAGCTATTTAGTAGCAAGGAAGAATGAAGTCAACTCAAATTACTTCAAATGCAAGGGTTTATGAGGCTCTATTAAGGGTTGAACTTCTGTTCTAGGGACCAAGCACAACCCCTTCAGTCTGTTCCACATGATGCCATGTTTTTTTTTTTTTTTTCTCTCCATTCTCCATTTTATCTTTGTTTTTTTCTGTCTAGGCTCCTCATCCTGTACCTCAGCCTTCCGTAGAAACTAACTTCAGCCTGCCCTGGATTCCTCATGACCTCAACACTAACTTATAGAAACTGCATGTTCAGCACCCACTGCTAACCTTTAAGTTTATTCTTTGTTTCAGTTCAAATATCTGAGAGGGTATTGAATGCCACAGCACATCACAGGCCACAAGCCAGCACACTGAGTAGCCCCTCTCATGTTAGGTATCATCTCCATATCCAGTAAGCTGTGATGGCCACAAGGGCAAAGTGATTCAACATAGGTTTCCATGAGCAGGAATGGTGGTGGCCTGGAGAGCCTCACCTAAAGGGGATGGTTGTTGGGGGCAGGTCCCATGGTTGGAGCTTAGTACACAGTCTCTGCTAGGCCCTCTTTTGGTCATCACGCAACTTGTTCAAAAGGCAAGAAAGGGAGTTTTGTCTCTCTTTGGGCTATGATTTTAAATAAGAAATGGCTTCACCGTGGAAGTCCACTTAGCTGTCACAATGATAACCTGAGACAAGAACTGCGGGGAAAGTTAATCTCAGCAAGTTACAGTGCAGGTGGCTAGGTCACACCCATCTTCCTATCTGCAATTTCTTTTTCTTAGGGACCTTGGTTGCATATTATTTTTAAAAAAGTCTGTATACCTTCACAGTGGATTACCACTACAATTCCTTTCGACCTTTTACACTCTTGGATTCTGTTTGTAAGAGCGAGCCAAAGTGTGGCCACAGATAATGTGAATGTTTTAATTGCCAACTCAGAGATGAAATAAGGCCTAAAATAGCAGTCTATTCCAGAATAGCTGTTAAATCATATACTAATCTTAATCAAAATGGGGATCTTTAAAAATCAAAAATTTGATAATGAAATGTTCTATGTCTTCTTTCACCCCAAGAAGCGATATACTTTTGTGACAATTTTAGATTAGTACATTTTATAACTCCTTCCAAATATCTGTTAAAGTGTTAGGACAATGTGTCCTTTAGCTTAAAATGTACATTGCAAAAGTTTTATCATAAATACAATGTTTTCCATGCAGACACAATTAAAGTGTCTTTTACTGGTATGTCATTTGTTTGCAAAGATGGAAGATGTGGCCAGTAATGATCTTGAAATATAAACTAAGGCCTAAGATGTGGGCAGATTGGATTCTAAGAAAATATGCTGCAAACTTGCTTGAAATCTTTTAGATGCAGAGTAGATTTTCCCTCCACCCACACTTAGGGTAGCCATCTTACGAGCATTTTTAGTAGCTTCTTCTCTCCATCTGCAGGCGTCTTTCTACTTAGTGCATGTATGTCCTTGAAACAGATCTGACTGGAAAAGTAATAATGATTGCACTTCTAAAGAGAATTTCCAGGTACACAGTGTCTCAACATTTTAGCAGAGTTTCAAACTATAGCATCAGAAGTACAAATGCCACAAACATAAAAAAATCATTTGAGAGGTTTAGATTTCTTTTATACATATTTCTTTAGTGAATTTTTAATATTTTTTTTCAATGTTTACCATCTTCAAAGAGAAGGACTAACACAGAAATTAAAATTAAAAACCAAATATAGTTATTTTCTTCCTTTGAAAATAGGTAAATAGTTCCTTAACAGTATCTTCATTTATTAAATTGAGAGGTTGTATATGTTTAGAGAACACGAGACTCTGAAATTAATTAGAATGATTATTTTGTCCTGCTTACTAGAACATATTTGGGTTATTATTTATCCTAATAATTTTCATCTGTTTTAAAACATAACACACTATTTTCTGACACTTTTAGTTAGGTATAGGAAAGCCCAAATGATCTTAGGCAAAGATCTTTAAAATTTAGAGAAAAAAAAATTACATCTTTTATAGGGAATCAAAAGGAGAAAATAATAGTGTATCTATTGCAATGATCTGTCTCTCCTTAAGCCATCTACCCACTCATTCATTTATTCATTCACTCACTATTTACTGTCTATGCTATACTAGGCATTATGCTAGTACCCTTAAGAGAAACAAGTAAATAAGTTACAGTTTTTCTTTCAAGCTGTTTGCATACTAGTATAAACAAGTAGGCCCCGATAAAATAGTGTGGAAATTCAGAGAAAGATACTTAACCAGAGATATTAAGAGAGTACCGTGTGTGAATATGTAACCCAGCTCAGGAGGGAATCACAGAGGGCTTCCCTAGGAGATAACACCTGCACCAAATCTTATTAAGTAAGAGTAAATAATATGGAACAAAAGAAAGATGGGGATTTCAGACCCAGGGAACAACTTTAGCAATGGTCAGTGGTATGGAAGTAAGAAACAGCATGGGGTGTAATGGATATGAGTCACATAAGGATTATTAGAATATAAAGTAAGACTCAGAAAGTGGGAGGAGAGGGGAATTAGGTTGGCATAAATCTTATAGAAGACTTTTCTGAAGATGTTTGACTTTATTCTAAAAGGATAGATATAATTTAAAATAATGTTAGATGCTAGTTAAGTAACAAGAACTTGATATTGAACATTGGTAATAGGACTGTAGATGAAAAGATATTTTTTCATGTAAGTAGGAATATAATGAAATTTGCAACATGGTGATTCATTGGATTGTAAGAGTAAATAGTGGAAGGAGTCAGGAATAAGTTCATTTTCTATCTTGGCCTGCTATATGATTAGATGTGCCTTCACGCTACAGTGCTAACAATGTAAGAAAAGATTACTATTCAGTTCTGGACATTATAAGTTTTTTGCACAGACAGAGAAGGCCAAAAGCCAGTTAATTATATGTCTATCAAGAAGTGAAGTCTGAGCTATAGATTTGAGAGCCAATAGATTGGTGATTTTGCCTATAGATTACATAAATTGAGAGAGTGAGCACGCAGATAATAGAAGCAGATGATGACATATTCATTTGTCTGCCATAATGTCTGTATCAAGGATATCCTGATACACGAACACATAGTTGCAGCTTATTTTGGAGACTTTAATTAGGCATCCAAGAAGTTTCCCAGGTTAGCATCCAGAAGGCCAATATCATGGTGATCTATGCTCCAAAGTTCCTGAGATTCAAAACACAGTATTGCTAGAGTATGTGGCATCATGTATGCTTTGATTTAAAAAATACTTCAAAGTTGCATCCCAGCTTGAAAACTCAAAGGCGATCTCAAATAACCAAAGTTTTCTACCAGATTTTCATTTTCCCTTCCTCCCCTCCCCTCCCCTCCTCTTTCTTCCCTTCTTTGTCTCTGTTGCTCATGCTGGACTATAGTGGTGCAATCAGGACTCACTGGAACCTCCAACTCCTGGGCTCAGGTGATGCTCTCTCCTCAGCCTCCTCAGTAGGTAGGCTTACTGGCACATGCCAACATTCCCAGATAATTAATTTTTTTTTTTTGTAGTAATGGGATCTCATTCTGTTGCTCCGGCTGGTCTTGAACTCTGGGTCTCAAGTGGTCCTCCCAAAGTGCTGGGATTACAGGCATGAGCCACTGAGCCTGGCCCCATTCTTATATATTGAATAGCATAGCATGTCCATTTCGTATTGTACACATATCGCATCCACTGCCTTGATGCATTGACATTTCATAATTATATGCACCATCATTTTGCCTGTTGATGTGATTATTAACTAATGAACTGAGAATAAACTAAGTATTTTTGAACAGTTAATGACAGTCAACTGTGTGGAATTATGGATACAAAAATTTATTGCATTGTTTTAGCTTTCAACGTCATATACAATTATATATATATATATATATATATTTTTTTTTTTTTTTTTTTTTTTGAGACGGAGTCTCGCTCTGTCGCCCAGGCTGGAGTGCAGTGGCGCAATCTCGGCTCACTGCAAGCTCCGCCTCCCGGGTTCACGCCATTCTCCTGCCTCAGCCTCTCCGAGTAGCTGGGACTACAGGCGCCCACCACCACGCCCGGCTAATTTTTTGTATTTTTAGTAGAGACGGGGTTTCACCTTGGTCTCGATCTCCTGACCTCGTGATCCACCCGCCTCGGCCTCCCAAAGTGCTGGGATTACAAGCGTGAGCCACCGCGCCCGGCCCATATACAATTATATTTAATAGGTGTAGGGCACTTGGATTCTTTAGTTAATAGAGAAACTGTTCTTTTCTTAAAAATTATGTGAGAGGAAAAGAGCCTGTTTTTATTATTTAACTTACTCTCCTTTGGCTTACTAACAGCCCCTTTTGGTATTAAACAAAAGGCATACTAACTTTTAGATTAGTGCCTCAATTTAATTCTTCTTTGCAAATGTGGCAAGCCACAATCTTCCAAAGCAAGTACATAGTTCTATTTATGGATTTCCTGTCTAGTGCAATTAGTGGGATATAGTTTTACCAAGATGACTCTAACACTAGACTCAAGTCTCTTTAACAAGATTAATAACAGATGTTAGTTCTCTGGCAATTAAATAATATCCTTTGGCTTCAGTTGCTCCTCACACTTCCCCAGTCAACAATGTCATTCAATGTGAATTCTGTTACTCTAGGACATGACTCTCATTTGGCTTTAAAGTTTTAGAACTTTGAAAACATATTACTCTGTAGCTGGTTTTGCAGCTAGCCATAGCTTTTATCTTGGGGAAATTTCCTTACACAAGATTTATTAACATTAAATGAGTTTTGCCTGTTTAAATGAACAGTATTTTGAGTGATTATGTAAACATTATTATTTAACCTCTGCACACTCATTGGATATAAAATCATCAAAAGTTTTTTTAATCCAAAAAGCATAAATATTCCCAAGTCACATTTTTATTGTAGCTCAATTGTCTTAGCCTTCCGTTCCTCCAAAATTCCATAAAGTTGTTTATTTATGCGTAATTGGGGAGACCAAATTTTCTATAAAAATTAAATTTAGTCACAGTACGTTCAACTGCTGCTTAAAAGTCCAAGCAGTCAAGTACGCTTACAATTCTGATCTGATATTTTCCATATCATAGCCTTTGCTTCTGTTTGGGTTCTAGTAATTTTAAATATAATGCCTGCTCCTGGATTAGGCAATGACATTTAATATAGGTAATATTCTGCTTTTATGATCATTGATGATGGATTGTATCAGGATTACAATGTTTGGCATAGTTTCACAAATGTCATTTTAATACAATAAGTGGGGTAAAACCTTTTAATTCAACATTACAGGGACCATATAATATTTCATAATCATAGCTTGATTATTGCTCCATGATGAAATCTAACATTTGTAAAAAAAAAAATTACAATTTTTTCCTGAAATTCTTTGTGTGTGTTTTTTTTAATTCTATCAACCAGAAAGTTCATTAAGTTTGTATCTTAGTTTGCTAGGGCTGTCGTAACAAAGTATTGCAGACTGGGTCACTTAAACAATAGAAATTTATTTTCTCTCAGTTCTAGAGGCTAGAAGTCCAAGATCGAGGCGTCAGCAGGGTTAGTTTCTTGTGAGGATGCCCTCCTGGACTTGTGGATGGCTTGTCTTCTCCCTTGATCTTCACATGGTCCTCCCTCTGTGTGTGTCTGTGTCCTAATTTTATTTTCTTATAAGGACACCAGTCATATTGCATTAGGGATCACTCTGATAATATCATTTTGACTTAGTTACCTATTTAACAGCTCCGTCTTCAAATGCAATCACAGTTTTTAGGACTTCAACATATGAATTCTGGGGGTTTACAACTGAGCCCGTAACGGTATCTCTTCTGCCTTTGTCACTGGACTATAGGCTAATAGTCAAATAGTCACTCTTTCATTCAACATTTGTTTAGTAAGCCCAGGAATATTTTAGGTGCTGAGAATGTAATAGAGACCAAAACAGACAAGTAATATTCTAATGGAGAATGTAGAGAGGATAAATGAGTCAGTGATGCTGATAAGTTGCTGTTGCATTTTATATTAAACTTCAAAGGTGTGGAAATCAATATTAAAAGATTATGTCAGGACTTATAAGCAAATCAATATTTGATCCCAGTAAAGCATGGCCATCGCTAGCTGAATAGAAACTTCTAAATTTATTACTGTTTACTGGCAGTATAAATTATAGTAAAATAAGTTTGGAGTAAATGTAAAATAGTTTATTAGGGTACCCTGAGTTTTATTTGTACATTTGTAAGGTGTTGGGTATTTGACAGAACTTGAAAATGTAAACTGCAGCTTTATTAACATGATATTTCATTTAAATGTGTTTCATTACTAATGACAGGTTTACAGTATCTACTGCAAATCTGCTATAGTCACAGAGCCAACATTTCTAGTTTTGGATTTTTTGTTGTTGTTGTTCAATGAATAAGCATTTACATATTCAATATAAAAGTGCTAATGAAATGTGAATTTTAAGCTAAAGTTCAGATCTTCATATTTTTATCTATATTTCTATAACCCAATTATAGTTTTCTATCATAAACTCACATATCTATCATTGATAACATTGATAAATTTTGCATAAGTGAAAACAATATTTAAACATTCAGCCCTAATCAAGGGTTTCCTTTATTTCTCAGGGTTATACCTACTCGTCTGTCTAGTCCTGACTCTATATCCTCTGCACTTATTCAGTTGTCATGCTGTATTACTGTGGCACAAACAGCCCTCTTTGGACCCTCATCTGGCCTGAGGCCTATGTTGACACCTGCTGCAGGTATCATGGTCCCATCAATTTCTCATCAGGAATGATGCTGGGTGCTCAGGCCAGCAGTTGACTGGGTAGCCTGTAGGCATTCAGTATACTCCAAAGCAGCCCTCTTACCTTGCATTGCTTGGTTGGCAGATCAAGTCATCTTTTGATGTTGCCCCATCTCCCTATTTTTGGACAACCTTCTGATAAACAAGTCTGTTCTCATTTACAGCTAACTTCTTTGCCTAACTGAAGACACAATTCAAATAATTCTCATTCCATTGATTCAATTTCTCTTGTGGTCTGATATGCATATAGCTTGGCGATGGCAAATGATAGGCAGATGGAGGGAAATAAGTGGCCTATTAGTAAGCTCTGGAAGGGTTGTGTGGCTCCCAGTGTTTGAAGCTTCCTCTAGAAAGTGCAATAATTGATCATTGCTTTTATCACCAGCATTTGGTCAAAGTTCTAGAGAAACAAGAAACATTCAACTTAGTTTTGGTTACTTGGATGTATTTCTATGCTACTGTTTTTTTTTTAAGATGTATAATTTGATGCATTAAAAATGTATCAGAATTTGTGAATTTGTATCAACTCTAGAATAATTGTCTGTCACAAGAAGATAATTATCTGTCACCAGAAGACTAATATTCCCTTGATCAAAGTGAGAGGCTTAAGTCTTTTGATCAGTGGTTTGAGGTAAAAATCCTTGATTATGTCTCAATATGCAATATGACTTTAGTGAATAACTCGGTGACCTGATGCATGATTTTATAATTCTTCAGGTATTTGTTGACAGAGGATAAATTGGGATGGAAATCAGAAATGACTAGCTGTGACATCACTGAAAAAGGAGTATCTCTGTTAAAATTAAAAGACATATTTTTCTGTTACCAAGTAAGTTTTAAAGAAAAGTTTCAGTTACTGATGAGTATGCACTTATCTTATTTTGGTCAGTATACTGGGCTGCCCTTTGGTCAGAAAAAATGAAATAAAGGAAGTTCTCTAGGGCTTATTTTTCAGATATTGGTTTTAAGTAAGCAAAATTATAGCCTAATATTTGTCTTAAGAGTCTCATAGATATTTATTGCTCAAAGGAATTCGCATGCTCAGTGTGCTGTGAGGATGGCAAAAATGATTTAGCTGCAAAAGCAGAGTCTAAGAATTTACTGCAAATTGAAAATAAATCTACTTTTAAACCACCACAGCGATAGCTAGAAAAGTTACTTGCTTAACTCTCTGATATAAACACTGCTCCACAAGGGAAATGAAAATATATAGCTGGAAAAAAAAACTGAGCTATTCATTTTCTGCTCTTTGATCTTATTTTTTTGTAGAGGGACTAAAATTAAGGTTTATCCTATCCCCAATATACACTATAAATATGAATAAATAAGCCAATTAAAATGTTTCCTCATAAGATACACTTGAATTATTAACCACTTAATAGAATGACATACATAAACACATGTAACCTAGCTTTTTATCTTTTTTTTTTTTTTTGGGGGGGGGAAACATCTAGTTATAGTAATAGGAGTTGAATCATCAGTATTATCTGTTCTCTTATATTTCCTCACCAATTCATATATCTGTGTGGATGTAATTAGTTAAGATCATTTTAAGGGCATCCTCTAATGATTCTCTTTCTGTTGTTTTCAATAAACTTGTTTTGAACAATGTATTCTCACTAGACTATGACAAAAATGGCTTCAGAAATTATGCTATTCATGGTTCCATCATTAAAAATTCAATGACATTGGACAAGACAGCATTTATCTGATCCTTAGTTTCCCCATCAGTCAATTGAGAAGACAAATAATGCCTAACTTAGTCACTGTGAGGCTCAAAAATAGTGTATATGACAATCTATTTTCAGCTGCAAAGCACTCTACAAGTGATTACTTTTCCTAAGGAAAGTACAGTATCTTGAAGAAGCAAGCAGCGTGTTGTCACCTGTCTTCATCCATAACAAACCAGAGGCATTTCCAAACCAGACCTGGCAATTGATGTGACTTTTTTTGTGGTATTTCGTCTCTAGACTGTTTTTCTCCATGGTTAAGCCAATATACTTTTACATCTGTCTACAACTGGAACATAAGTGGATAGTTTCTCAATTATATATTGAAACGCATCAATGTAGGTAGTCAGCCTGAATGCTTAGGCCTCAAAGTCTTAGGTTTCATATATTTTAACATTTTTTTCTCGGTAATTGTTTCATCTGACTAGACCTATCACTCTGCTTATGACCTGATGAATTAATGAAAGAAGGACTACATTTTGGCGCTATGAAAGCAGTCTTTTTATTCAGAAAGTTTTACCTGTTTAATGATTCAAGTTTGTTATTTTCTCTTTGGTTGTTGAAATTTTTTTTAATAATGAATTATTATAATTAGGGCTACCCAATGAAATATTTATTATGGGAGAAAATAAAAATAGTAAGAGAATAAGCTTTTAGACAAAAAGACCCAGGAAAGAAAGAAAGATTTATAATACACATCAAACTTTAGAATTAGCTCTATGGAAATATTTGAAATTATAAGGAAATCAAATTCAGATATGACCATTTCAATTTCATGAATTTTTAAAAATGAAAAGGCCATAGTCTTAAGAGGTTGTCATCTTCAAGTACCAATAAAGGGTATTAATTAGAATTTTATTTCATGCATCAGTGCAATAGGTAAATAAAAAAATAAGTTATCTGAATGTTTCCTCACTTTTGACCATATAACATAAATTTTAGGACTTAAAAGTGCAAGGACATTTAAAATAAGAAAAAAGATTACTGTGTGTCTTCAATAGAAAACTGCATTATTTAGAGCATACCTTTCTGTGCTGTCAGATTCTAGTTCTATGGAGGATATGAACTTTCATTGCCTTTTACAATTTTATGACTCTGTAAGTAGTTGATAAATAATAGTAATGCAAATAATTCTCAACTATAAACTGGTAAATAGATTCTGTCAGAGGCCCAATTTAATTTTCTTCCTTTCATGGAAGAACAGTTTTGAGTCAATTTACAAATTCACTTCAGTGTTGCTAATCTGTACCTGTATCTGTTCTTTGGATTCCCCTTTGTATTTGTTACTAACATATGCTTGGCTTCTTCATAATAATGAATTAATAAAATCTTTAAAATATGTTCATTTTATATTTGCATGAAAATCATAATTTTATTTTTATTTGAAAATTTCCCGTTGAACATTTTGTATGTATCCAATACATACAAAAGCACTTAGCGATTCCTTGTCTCATACCCTTCTTTGGAATTTGTTTTATAGAAAATTTTAAAAATTGAATTTAAAAATCTAACTCATTTAAAAATTGAATTAAGGTTTTTATTTAGTTTCATTGGTAATTGCATGGATAACCAATGAACAGTGAGCTTTCAGTTATAGGACATTTTCAAGATAACTTTGGCTATTAGAAAGTACTTTTCTTTATCAAGCCAAAATCTTGATGCAATTTCTAACTATTGGTTCTAGTTCTGTTTCTTATGGCTTCACAGACCAAATATAATCCCCATTGCCACATCATGGTACTTCAAAATAGTTAAATTTACTATTAGCTTTTTTCCTCCTTCCAGGATAAATCTCCTGTGTTCTTACCCATTCCTCATTTGAGATGGATTAAAATTTCACAATTATCTTAAACACTCTAATTTGGCCCTACTCATACACCCCATACTAATTCTATACATATTCATTGAAGATTGCATTAGCAAATCTGGCAAGAACATCACTATGGTTATTCATGTAGACAGAAAACCATAGGATGCACTGCTGCTCATCCATGTCTTCTGCACACTGCACTTCAACACATTTTTGCAGGTTTATATTATTAAGTTCACCGTGTTAGATTTAGCCCTTTATTTTAATCTCTTAACAACATTGTAAGTCATTATTCTTGTTTTGTTTTTTCATTTTTCCAATATTTTTATGCCTATTTTGTGTCTGACACCACCTTAACCCATGGGAATAGCAAAGATAAGAATTTAAGAGATCTTTTTTTTCTTTTTGAAGTCTAATGAGAGAGGGAGACTGATTGATTAGAACCCAGACTCTTGAATGCTAAACAGATAAATGTTGCCATGTGAAAATAGAAATGATCTTATTCTTCTCTTTGGAAAACAAAGATGGCCATTTGATTTCCTGCCCAGCTTTGCGAAGATTAGCGTATTTTATGTACAAGTTTAAGTGTAAATATATTTTTTTGAGGTACCAACTGTGGTATGTTTAGAGATCTTAAAGTATGGACATGAATAAAGCCAAGATAAATTAATTGCTTCTTCCTCCATTAAATTTCCTGATAGTAGTGACATTTTAAGAACTAGTGAAGTAAAACAAGGGAGATAACTAGTTCAATAAGATACAGCTTAATTAGGTCTTTTTATCAATTTATTTGAACAAATGAGCTCAGAATATGCTCATATGACTTTACATTTAAATACTGGAATTCTTCTAGTTCCATTTACAGTTGACCTTGAACAACATGGGTTTGAACTGTGTGGATCCATTTACAAGCAAATTTTTGTCAATACATATATTGGACAGTTTTTTTTTTTTTGTGGAGATTTGGGATGATTTGAAAAAACTCACAAACCATATAACCTGGAAATATTTTAAAAATTAAGAAAAAGTTAGCTATATATGCATATAATATGTGTAGATACTAGTTTATTTTTATCATTCCCTATGATAAAATAGTTATTATAAAAAGTTAAAATTTATCAAATTATACACACACTTAAAGATTGTACATGGCACCATTTGCAGTTGAGAGAAGTGTAAATGAACATGAAGATGCAGAATTAAGTCATAACTGCATAAAATTAACTGTAGTATATACTGCACTTCTGCAATAATTTTGCTGTAGTCAACTCCTGTTGCTGTTATGTATGTGAGCTTGTGTTGGGAGTATTCACTTAAAATGCCCTGTGAGGCCAGTCATCTCTGGTGAGCAGTTCATCTTTCCAATAAATTGCATATCACAGTCAAAAGCGATCTCTTGAGGTTCTTGCGTATTTTTCTCTGTTTTGTGCAATACTACAAACCTTGAATTACACCATGTGCCTCTATGAAGTGCCACTAGTGATGCAGAAGTGTTCCCAAGAAGCAGTGAAAAGTCATGACATTACAAGAAAAAGGTGAACGGCTTAGTATCTACCATAGATTGAAACCCACAGCTGCAGCTGCCCACTATTTCAGAAAATCCGTCTTATAAACAAATGACATAAACTATATCAAAAACTATATCAATAAATACAGTACAGTACTGCAAATGTATTTTTCTTCCTTATTATTTTCATAATACCATTTTCTTTTTTCTTTATTGTAAGAATACTGTGTATAATACATATACAAAATATGGGTTAGTTGACTGTACGTTATTAGTAAGGCTTTCAGTCAATAATAGGCTATTTGTAATTAGTTAAGTTTGGGGGGAGTTAAAAGTTATATGCAAATTTTTGACTACGCAAAGGTTGGCGCCCCTGACCCTCAAGTTGTTCAAGGCTCAACTGTATTTAGTCTTCCTCTTTGTAGGCTGCCAAAAGGCTATCTAACTTGAGGTAAATAGAGAAGTTGATTTGAATAAGATCTTGCTTGGTATAGCTTCAACTCTATGTGGATTAACAACCTACAGCATGTTTCTCTAAAGAGGTGTGTGGTGCTAACCTTGCACAGGTGATTTTTACACCCTCTCCCTAATATAAACCAAAAGTTAATTTGAAAACAACGTGGCATTTTGCTATAATATAGTCTAAATTTATTCATGCTACTTGGCTTTGAACACGTTTATTTTTATCATTTCCCATTTTCTTCTACCAGAAAAGGCAATTAATACTATATTTCTAAATGTTTTAATATTTAGATTTTCTTAGTGTTTGTATCATCTTCCAATGATTTGTATTTTCCCCTTGCACCCCAATTAAAGGAACTGGAGATGTGTTGAATATTTCCATAAGTCATGTGTCAGCATAGGCTGCCATAACACATTACCATGGACTAGGTGGCTTAAAAAACAAAAATTTAACGTGACCTTTCCTTGATGCTTGTTTGTGGACAGAGAGAGAAAGAGAGAGAGGGAGATGAAGGTATATTTTTCTATCTACCTTTTCTTCTCAAGCCGCCAATCCTATGAGATTAAGAACCCACCCTTATGGCCTCATGTAGCATTAATTACCTCCTTAAAAATGATATCTTCAAATATAGTCACGTTTTGGATTAGGGAGTCAACATACGATTTTGTGGGGATGGGGGAACACAGGCCCATCCTTGGCACCCATCACAGAATGACAGTATGCACACATTGGATCATATTGTGCCCAGCTCATTATCTCAACAACAACTTAACATTTTTATGTCAGGATTTGATTTTAAATGACTTCTAATCATTTTCCATGAAACAGAAAACAGTTATTATATCTGCTGCCAGTCTACTGCAACCTAATATAGGGAAATGGAATAGTGTAGGACTAAGAGAACTCCCCAAATATATACATCTATGAACCCACAGAAATTAAAAATGTTTTAAGAAGAGAACTCTGCCAGAATCTTTACTCTGCCACTTGCAAATGACGTGACCTCTGCAAAGGTAGAACATTAAATCGGTTTATGTAAGTTAATATATGTTAATATAAGTCAAGAGCATTCAACAATATGTGACATGTAGTAAATATTCTATAGATGTTAGCTTTAATATCATTAATATTACTCTTATTATCAATTTTTGCAGGCAAACCTTTCCTATTTCTCCACCATTTCCCATTTGACAAGAATGAGAACCTTTTTCGCATTCCAGTCACTAACTTCTGGAAGCTTTGTAGTTTGTCTTTGATACTTTCAGAAAACAGCGTCCCATAACTGAACTGGCAATAGTATATTTCATAATACAGTTAAAAATTCAGAAATGGCCAAACATGTACTAGATCAAAATAATAGCTCACAGAAAAAGAAAAGTACTTATGCAATCTTTTCCTGATTTCATTTAATTTTTCTAGAAGATAACATTTCAATAAAGTAAAATGGCAGTTTAAAAGTATTTCAAATATTAAAATGTTGGTATTTAAAATATATATTAAATATTTATATTTTTATACAAAATATTACTCATTTTTATATTTAAAAATTTTATTTTAACGAGAAACAAGATATCACTTAGGTGTAAATGTTAGGAAAATCCAATCAATTGATAGATATTCACTAAATAACTGTACCTTCTGGATTTCCTAATAATTCACCATATGACTATTAAAGTATGCTATTTCTGAGGAATATTAGCTCCATCAGAGCTAATATTTGTCTACATTTTTAACTTCTTTATTTTTGCCACTTGTAAGAGTGCCTGGAACATATGAGGTCATTAGGTAGTTGTTGAATGAGTGAATGGTCAATAGTTCACTGTAACTACTATTCATGTGCCAGAGCTTATGACTTTTCCTGGGGATATAAAGAGTACATGTGTCCATGGAGGGACAGTGCAATGGGAAAGATGAAATAAGCACAATTCAAAGTAACTTGTGACAGAGACATATTGACTAAGTGCAGGAAGACCACAAAGAAAGACATCTCTACTTCTACCTGAAGTTGACAGAGAAGGTCAGGAAGTGATTCAATGAAGAGGTGATGGTTTAGAAGAGTATTGAAAGATGTATGAAACTTTACCAGTGTGCAGGGGCACAGGAATGTGGTAATAATTCTGTATAAAAAAGAATAAATAATCTTGGAAGTAGAAAGCCAGTAGTCTCTGAAGAGCTTCATGTACCATACTAAAGAGTCTGAACTTTATCTCATTGGTAAGGCACTGAAGAATTTAAGCAAGATGTTCTTAGAAAGGTCACTCTAGCTGTGGGGCAGACAACACTTTGAATAATGTAAGTCCCTGAGCTTTGCAACTGCTCAGAAGTATAATGGAATACTCGAGTCCCCAAATCCTATAGGTTTCAATTAGAGTGGCCAGAGGTCGGGGTGGAAGTGAAGGGTATTTTGTCATTCCAGAGACACTCAGAAGCTAGAATGGATAGGCTCGAATGAGGCAAGTGAAACATAAGAAAGACTCTTGAATAATTCTGAGATTTCTGTTTTAGATAACTGAGTGGGTGAAGGTGTCAACAATTACCAATGAAAAAAGGGCAAATATGGCCCAGAAATCGGACGGTAATAAGCTTGGTTTTGATGAATTAAAGTTCAGGTGAAAAAGCTAGACTGTAATATTGGGGTACAGAAGAGAGATCAAGTTTAAATTTAAAATATATATGTAGCTGGTGAAGGCACGTGTTTAGACAAGATTGTCCACGGAAAGTGAGAAGGGCTTTGGGTCAAAGGTGAAACCCTGTGAAAAATCAACACTTAAGTTTTTCTAGATGTGGCGAATGGGTAGAAGAATGTGTGAAGAGTCTAGGGAGGCAGGAGGAGAATCAGGAACGAAGGCATTATGAAGTATCAAATGTGAGAGCTGATGATGAGGTCAAATGTGCTGGGGAGAGTCCATGGATGAAGCCTGCGTTAAGTGTCAATTGTGCTGCACTTGCAGAATGCCACTGGGGACTTTGGCAAGAAGAATGTGATGGGCGTGGAAACCAACTGCAGTGTCCTGAGTGATGAGAATGATGAAGTGCAGGCAGAAAGACCACACCTTGAAGAAGTGATGGGAAAGACAAGGAGAAATACGCGCCTTGACAATAGTCTCCGATTCACTGAGATCTACCCCGTTAGAAAGATTAATGCTATTTCTAGATGATTTAGTTTTATAAACAAATAAATTTTCTCATTTGATTTTAGTCTGAGTTGAGCATAAGGAGTATTCACTGAGAAGAGTGGGAGTTGTTGAGATAAAAAGGAAAAAATAGGAGAGGCCAGAGTAAGGATGGCATGTTTTGAGGCAAGGAATAGAAATTACGGAGATCCATGTGGAATCTGTCTGGACACCCAGGATGGGTTCTGGGTTATAGAGGATCTTGAAAAAAGGGCAAAGCGTCATAGGGACAGGATATTTGTCTGTTTTGTTCACTCAACAGTAGATATTCGACAAATACGGTGAGATGAATGAATGTGGGATCTGGTGTGTTACAGTGTGGTGGGGGCGGGGAAAATAATTTTGCTTTGTTAGAAGAGGAGTGATGAAAGTTTTAGCTTCAGATATGCTGAACTTGAGATCACTCTCTAACAGCTGAGTGAAAAATCTAGTAGGCAGGTGGAAAATGATGGTTGGGTCTTAGGTGGGAAGATGTGACTTGAGAGACTGACAGTGATCAGCGTGCAGAAGAAAGATGAATCCACAGATAGACGAGAACTTCCTTGTATAGAAATAGGGTTGCCAGGCCCGGCGCGGTGGCTCACGCTTGTAATCCCAGCACTTTGGGAGGCTGAGGTGGGCAGATCACGAGGTCAGGAGATCAAGACCATCCTGGCTAACACAGTGAAACCCCGTCTCTACTAAAAATACAAAAAATTAGCCGAGTGTGGTGACGGGCGCCTGTAGTCCCAGCTACTCAGGAGGCTGAGGCAGGAGAATCACTTGAACCCGGGAGGTGGAGGTTGCAGTGAGCCAAGATCACGCCACTGCACTGCAGCCTGGGTGACAGAGCGACAGACTGTCTCAAAAAAAAAAAAAAAAAAAAGAGAAATAGGGTTGCCAGATTTACAAAACAAAAATGTTTGTATGCAGCCATGAAAAGGATGAGTTCATGTCCTTTGTAGGGACATGGATGAAGCTGGAAACCATCATTCTCAGCAAACCATTGCAAGGACAAAAAATGAAACACTGCATGTTCTCATTCATGGGTGGGAAATGAACAATGAGAACACTTGGACACAGAAAGGGAAACATCACACACCCGGGCCTGTCATGGGGTGGGGGGAGGGAGAGGGATAGCATCAAGAAATATACCTAATGTAAATGACGAGTTAATGGGTGCAGCACACCAACATGGCACATGTATACATGAAATTAACTGGATGCCCAGTTAATTTCAGACAAACAATGATAATTTTTTTATCATAAGTATGTTTCATGCAATATTTGGCAGCATCAGATAGAAAATATAAACACCAAAATCTACATTTATAAACTTTATCTTGGAGTTTGTGCTGTACTGGATCTAAGGGCTTTTCTTCCTAAATTCCTAAAATTTCTTTACACAGATATAAGGAATGGAAGTCACAGGAATATCCAGACAATCATTCTCTAAAATATGATTTTGAAATAAAAGTGGGGGGGGGGAGGTGGGGAAGTACAAGTATTCTTTGTCACATTTAGAGGAAATGGATTATTTTAAGATTTTTTGAGGCAACAAAAATGCTTCAATAGTTCTTCTACTTTAGCAAGAGAAATTCTACTTTAGGGAAGATTTGGGGAAAGACAGATTGGTAATTTAATTTTGAGAAACATTGCTTTTTGTTGAAACCTCTTGTCCTCTCTCTTGATCAAATATTGCAATCTTGCTTGAGCCATAAATTATAGGCCACATGTGAATAAAACAAGTAATATAAGATCTTTCAGTTTTTGAAAATATTTATGCCAACTGCATAGCTAATGAAGGAAGGAATATAGCTGTACAACTTCAAAACTAGCTGTTAGGACTGAACACTCATAAAAGTTATCATAATTTCTTTTTTTTTATTATACTTTAAGTTCTAGGGTACATGTGCACAATGTGCAGGTTTGTTACATATGTATACATGTGCCATGTTGGTGTGCTGCACCCATTAACTCGTCATTTACATTAGGTATATTTCTTGATGCTATCCCTCTCCCTCCCCCCACCCCATGACAGGCCCGGGTGTGTGATGTTTCCCTTCCTGTGTCCAAGTGTTCTCATTGTTCATTTCCCACCCATGAGTGAGAACACGCAGTGTTTCATTTTTTGTCCTTGCGATAGTTTGCTGAGAATGATGGTTTCCAGCTTCATCCATGTCCCTACAAAGGACATGAACTCATCCTTTTCATGGCTGCATAGTATTCCATGATGTATATGTGCCACATTTTCTTAATCCAGTCTATTATTGTTGGACATTTGGGTTGGTTCCAAGTCTTTGCTATTGTGAATAGTGCCACAATAAACATACGTGTGCATGTGTCTTTATAGCAGCATGATTTATAGTCCTTTGGGTATATACCCAGTAATGGGATGGCTGGGTCAAATGGTATTTCTAGTTCTAGATCCCTGAGGAATCGCCACACTGACTTCCACAATGGTTGAACTAGTTTACAGTCCCACCAACAGTGTAAAAGTGTTCCTATTTCTCCACATCCTCTCCAGCACCTGTTGTTTCCTGACTTTTTAATGATCGCCATTCTAACTGGTGTGAGATAGTATTTCATTGTGGTTTTGATTTGCATTTCTCTGATGGCGAGTGATGATGAGCATTTTTTCATGTGTCTTTTGGCTGCATAAATGTCTTCTTTTGAGCAGTGTCTGTTCCTATCCTTTGCCCACTTTTTGATGGGGTTGTTTGTTTCTTGTAAATTTGTTTGAGTTGTTTGTAGATTCTGGATATTAGCCCTTTGTCAGATGAGTAGATTGCAAAAATTTTCTCCCATTTTGCAGGTTGCCTGTTCACTCTGATGGTAGTTTCTTTTGCTGTGCAGAAGCTCTTTAGTTTAATTAGATCCCATTTGTCAATTTTGGCTTCTGTTGCCATTGCTTTTGGTGTTTTAGACATGAAGTCCTTGCCCATGCCTATGTCCTGAATGGTATTGCCAATGTTTTCTTCTAGAGTTTTAAAGTTATCATAATTTCTAATGGCCTGGTATAAGCATGTGAGATTCATACCCAGTTTATTTTGTAAGATTCTTGAGATTTACCCATAACTGAACAGGGCATCATTTGGATATAGAATAGAGAGGCTGTATTTTGCACAAAAGAATAAAAGATTTTTCTCCTTTTGCTCTAATGCTTTTTTATTTTTTAAGTTTTTAAATATAATTTCATAAGACATACTTTAATGTAAATGTCTAACTATAATTGTAATAAAAAGACTCTATTTTGAATGTTTGACCTCTGACAACTTTCATGTCCCCACTCTCCCTTTTACCCTTTACCTGATATCTGGGCAACCTGATTAGAAAGCCCAGCACCCTCTGTCCCTTGGCATTGGTGGAAATTTCAAACCAGGCAAGCTCCACTTGGGTGGGTACCTGTATCTAGGCTCAACTCTCAGCCACAACAAAAATCCAAGCCACCACTCCGCTCCTCTCTTGTTTTACTCTGAATGAAATATGAGTTTTTCTTGAGGAATCATTTTGCTTTTTGCTATATGAATAATAAGCTTTATAGCCTAAGCATTGGTGCCCGTGTGCCATTCGTCCTGACATCTATATGTGCCTGGGGAGGAGGAATACTGACCAGTTTACAATAGGGGATGCTAGGCACCAAAATAAAACAGTGAACATGTACATCCTTTTTCTTAGTACAGTCATTCTGTGAAGTTTGTCCCTTCCCCTCTGTTCCCACTTTCCTATATTAGCGATCTCACATAAGGTACCTACCACCTTGGACTTCTAACACCATAGATTAGCTTTGGCTACTTTTAACTTATATATGCAGAATAACATAGTATACATTCTTGCTGATATTGCTCAACATTGTTTATGAGATTTGTTAATATTGTGTTTGTTTAGAATACTTAGTTCCCTTTCACTGCTCTGTAGTATCCCAGTGAATATACCATGATTTGTTTGTCTGGGTTTTAGCTGTTATGAACAGTGCTTCTACCAACATTTTTGTCTTTAGCTTTTGGTGCACATTTGTGTTGGGTATTACCTAGAAGTGGAATTACTGGATCATTTTTCAGGTGTATGGGCTTTGATAGTGACAAAGAGTTCTCCCGACAGGTTATGCCAATTTATATGTAGGGTGAGGTTTAAAAGTTGTCATTTATACTTCTAAACCGAGTAAAATTTTCTCTTATATTTAAAGCCACTAATGAGTATTTTCTATGTATTCGTATATCCTGAATTGTTTTAGTATTGGTTAGATTCAAAGTTTAGGTTTTTCCTTATGTAGTGAACTGTAATAATTTTATGTTGTCTCAGCATCCATTTTGAGTTCAGGGTTAGCTTTCTCATACCAGAAGCAGGGCTCAGTCAGCCTTTACAGTTTCCAATTCTACACAACACTCAAATGGCTCAAGCTGGTGGCTGAAACTAGAACTTAGAGGCATTTCCCCCGCCCAGCAGATTGGGCTTCCCACTGTACTGCTGTCTCCTTTAAACGGATCACGAAGGAATTTGTCTGCGTCGTTAAGGTGACCCACATCCTATTCCCTATATGTCCTCCTAGCTGCTAAATACTCTTCCCTCTCTCTGCCTGATTCTTCATTCCTGCCTTCTGTGACTCAGGGCAGGAGAAGTGCCCTCCCAACTCATAACATCCTCCTTGCCTAGCATCTATAAATAAACGTCTCTGAACTTGTTTTCCATTGTGGTGGTGTATTAAATTTGCACCTTCCTTCTGAAGAACCAGGGGCTTCCCCATGTTGGGTTTTCCCCAGAGCTCCTGGGAGAACACGAGGTCGGCCTCCTTGCACCAGAGCGATGTTCAGGCAGGTGAAAAGTGAATATGGGTTAGAAAAGAGCCACAAAGGTGTCTGCCTGCCAGTATAAACAAGTTTCCTGTGTGAGAGACCCTGGTAATGGATAAAGAAGGATCCTGTGAGAGATACTCTGTAAACACCCAAGTCCAGCTCCCCTTCGTCTCCCATTAGAGTAGGTTGCTGGCAGCTCTAGTACTGGAATCCCACTTTAGCTGGGGGCTCCCAAAACAGCTTGATAGACATATAAAAAGTATACAGTAATAGACAGTGCTTTGAGATGCTGACAGTGCCTCAATTACATTCTGATTATTTCTGTATAGCATAGTTTTTATAGAAGAGTTTTAACCTTTCCTTAAGTCTACAGAATGGATTAGTTTCCAGTGAAATGTTAAGAAGGGTTTGAAAATTCAACTAATCCTCATATATATCAGAACATGTATTCCTTGTATTACATTGGCTTTTTAGCTAAACTCTGTTTGCATATATTAAACATCATTTAGAATAAAAAATGTTTTTTTAGAAAAAGCAGGGCACATTTTCTATTTCTTTTGCTATGATGAGTGTCCGACTTAGTCCTGCCACTTCATTTTCACCTCTTACCGGTTATGACGATCGCTTGTATATAAAGTTTTGAAACAGAGTATATGGCTCTTAAAATTAAGTGGCAGTATCTTCATTAAGATGTCTATTCTTGTGAAGTTTTAGATGATGATAAAGTGATGATGCTGATAAAAATGTACCCTCAATTATATACATTATTTAAATAAGCTTAATCTATGATAAAATTAAGCATAATAAATCAATGGAGAAAGAACTAATAATTCAATAAAATGTGCTGAGGAAACTGGCTGTGAGGAAAGTGTTTAATTTTGCTCTTTTGGATCTTTGTTCACACTCTATTTCAAGATCAATTCAAGATGGATTAAGTAAAACAAAAGGGGAAGATGAAAGAAAAGGGATAAAGTCTTTAAAAGATGAATCTTTATATTATTTTGAGATAGAATACTATTGCCAAGATTATTTTCTTCATACTTTCATCCATTGAACTTATGTTTATATGCCTTTTTTTCTAACCGCGTAAAAATTCACACAAGTGAAAGGCCGAAATGTTAAAATTTTGAAACAGATATGGCAGCTATATATATGTCTTATTTAAAGTAACAGAGCTAAAAAAAGAAATAAACAAGAGACTACAAATAGAAAACATTTCTGAAGACATACTTAATCATGTTAATAAACAATGAAATATAGTTTCAAGCAGTATTTTTGCTGATTGTTTTGGCAGTCAATTTGGGAAATATGAATGAGACACTGTTAAACCAACAAGGGAGTGGTGAGCTGAGCCCTCTCACATTCTTTCCAAGGAAATATGAATTGGTCCAATCTTTCTGAAAAGCCATGTGCAAGGTTATCAAGAATTAGGAGACTTTAACATGTTCTCAGTGTTTTTCTTTTTTATACATTTCTTTTGGGAAAAATTACTTGATAAATAGTAATTAATTATACATTAATTTAAACCACAATTACTTTTGCACCAGTCTAATACCATTCTGGACATCAGCTTTGGCAAAGAATTTATGATGAAGTCTCCAAAAGCAATTGTAACAAAACCAAAAATTGACAAGTGGGACCTAATTAAACTAAAGAGCTTCTGCACTGCAAAAGAAACTATCAGAGTAAACAGACAACCTACAGAATGGGAGAAAATTTTCACATCTATGCATCTGACAAAGGCATAATATCCAAAATCTATAAGGAACTTAAGCAATTCAAAAAACAAAAATCAAGCAACCTCATTAAAAAATGGGCAAAGTACATGAATAGACATTTCTGAAAAGAAAACATACGTGCACCCAACAAGTATATGAAAAAATGCTCATTATCACTAATCATTAGATAAATGCAAATCAAAACCACAGTGAGATACTATATCACACCAGTCAGAATGGTGAAACAACAGGTGCTGGAGAGGATGTGGAGAAATAGGAACACTTTTACACTGTTGGTGGGACTGTAAACTAGTTCAACCATTGTGGAAGTCAGTGTGGCGATTCCTCAGGGATCTCGAACTAGAAATACCATTTGACCCAGCCATCCCATTACTGGGTATATACCCAAAGGACTATAAATCATGCTGCTATAAAGACACATGCACACGTATGTTTATTGCGGCACTATTCACAATAGCAAAGAGTTGGAACCAACCCAAATGTCCAACAACGATAGACTGGATTAAGAAAATGTGGCACATATACACCATGGAATACTATGCAGCCATAAAAATGATGAGTTCGTGTCCTTTGTAGGGACATGGATGAAACTGGAAAACATCATTCTCAGTAAACTATCGCAAGGACAAAAAACCAAACACCGCATGTTCTCACTCATAGGTGGGAATTGAACAATGAGAACTCATGGACACAGGAAGGGGAACATCAGGCTCTGGGGACTGTCATGGGGTGGGGGGAGGGGGGAGGGACAGCATTAGGAGATACACCTAATGCTAAATGACGAGTTAATGGGTGCAGGAAATCAACATGGCACATGGATACATATGTAACAAACCTGCACATTGTGCACATGTACCCTAAAACCCTAAAGTATAATAAAAATAATAAAAAAAAAAAAAGTAAAAAAAAAAAAAAAAAAAAGTCAAAACACAACAGATGCTGGCAAGGCTTCAGAGAAAAGGAACCATTTATACACTGTTGGGAATGTAAATTATTCCAGCCACTGTGGAAAGCAATGTATAGATTCCCCCCCCCCAAAAAAAACAAAAAAACATAAAACAGAACTACCATTCAACTCAGCAATCCCACTACCAAGTGTATACCCAAAGGAATATAAATTGTTTTGCCAAAAAGACACACGCACTCATATGTTCATTGCAGCACTATTCACAATATCAAAGACATGAAATCAACCTAGATGCCCATCAACAGTGGACTGGATAAAGAAAATGTGGCATCTATACACCATTGAATGCTGTATAGCCATAAAAAAGAATGAAATCACGTCCTTGGCAGCAAAAGGGATGTAGCTGGAGGCCATTATCCTAAGCGAACTAACGCAGGAAAAGAAAACCAACTATTAGCATGTTTTTACTTACAAGTGGGAGCTGAACATTGAATGCACATAGACACAAAGATGGGAGCAATAGACACTAGGGACGGCCTGAGCAGGGAGAGTGGAGTATGGGCATGGGTTGGAAGGCTACCTATCAGGTACTATGCTCACTACCTGGGTGATGAGATCATTCATATGCCAAACCTCAGTGACAGGCAACTTATCCATGTAACAAACCTACACATGTACCCATGGAACCTAAAATAAAAGTAGAAGAAAAAACAAAGTTTGCCAAAATTATGATAAGTAGTAAAAACAGAACAATAAATTTGTTATGGCATCATCTGCCAAGTGTTAACTACAACCAGTTTCTTCTTTCTGACAGCATGGCTAGCTAGAATTCATTTGTAGTTAGGTATAAACATATGACTGAACTATAATAGGATGTTTGTAAAAAATATGTGCTTGTCGTAGTCCTTAAAAGCCTCTTATTATAGATCATCTATGCTTGTTCCCTTTCCATTGAGCAGATGGAGACAACCATGGTGACTTTAGAAAGAATGGGTTGATGATGAAGAAGGTGTGTCCCTGCATGAACACTCCCCCCACCCTTACTGCCTGCAAACACACTCACACATGTGGCTGTTGAAGATGGGTAAAAATAGACTTCTATCACATTTCAGCTATTAAAATTTTGGGATGTGGATTAGTGAAGCAGATACTAGTGTTTCCCTAAATGATACACCTGTAGGTAGTGTATGCAGTGTGTGGAGATATATATATATATATATGGAGAGAGAGAGAGAGACTAGTAGAAAGTAGGAAGTGCCTTGATGTGTTTAGAATAGTCTCACATTTTTAGGGAGAACAAGTTTCACTAAGACATATCAGGAGTACAGATGTGTGGACAACATTAAGAGCAACAACATATGTGTCATGGGCTCTTTCTATATTTGCTCATGGAAAGTAGAATGCTGCTCACGTATTATTCTGGAGTATCTAGGAGTTGTCCTCAATTTAAGCTAATGCTTCAGCCATCTAGTATCCTGCAGTCAGGCCCTTTTTGGGGATTTGGGGTTCCTCTCTCCACAATGCATTGCCATGGCTACCAGGTATTACCATCTCTCTTGGGGTATTTCTGAGGAGGAATCAGAGTCAACCAAACTAAAATTCCACTTTCAAGTGTAAATCTTTTCATTTTGTTTTCTCAGGTTCAGCACTGGGGAAAAAAAAGAAAACCTAAACATTGCTTATTGTTTCAGAGATGTTATCTTTCTCTTTGGTGCACTGAGAGACAACGTGTTTCCTTTATCAAGGAATTCATTTTGCCAGAAAATTAATTGTGCTTAACCAGATTAGGCTGCTAAATTTAATATAGTATGGTGATAACATTAGAACATATCTAAGATGTCATTTTTTCTATTGGAATTAAAAGGATTATTAAAAATAGCGGTTAACTAAGATTCCTTTTTCATTAAGTAGAGTGAAAAAATCTTATTGTATCAGTTTTATTCCTCAAGTGATTGATTTCTATGCTTTGTTACATTTTACCACATTTGATTCTTACAGTTAAAATTTGAAATTTAATATTTCTAATGATAATTTTAATAATGCTTTTAGGATTTTCAGATTTACTGTAATCATATTCTTAAGTAACACAATTACTCTTATCTTACATATTTTATAAACAACTGAGGTCAAATAATTTTTAACTTAACCGAGGGTATATAATTTTGACAAAGTCAGAATGTGGCTTGTATTTGCCAAAATCCCAAGAAGTGGGTGGCATACTTGAAACAGGATAGACCAAAAAGATATTCAGGCTACGTGATGGTTAATATTGAGTGTCAACTTGATTGGATCGAAGGATGCAAAGTATTGTTCCTGGGTGTGTCTGTGAGGACACTGCCAAAGGAGACTAACATTTGAGTCAGTGGACTGGAAGAGGCAGACCCACCCTCAATCTGGGTGGGCACCATCTAATCAGCTGCCAGCGTGGCTAGGATAAAGCATGCGGAAGAATGTGGAAGGACTAGACTTGATGAGTCTTCCTCTTTCTCCCATGCTGGATGTTTCCTGCCCTCAAACATCAGACTCCATGTTCTTCAGCTTTTGGACTCTCGGACAGACTTACACCAGTGGTTTGCCAGGGGCTCTCAGGCCTTTGGCCACAGACTAAAGGCTGCACCATCAGCTTCCCTACTTTTGAGGTTTTGGGACTCGGACTGATCCACCACTGGCTTCCTTGCTCCTCACCTTGCAGATGGTCTATCATGAGACTTTACCCTGTGATTGTGCAAGTCAATTATCCTTAATAAGGTCCCTTTCATATATACATCTATCCTATTAGTTTTGTCCCTCTATAAGACTGTGACTAATACAGGCTATTTACCAAAACCTAGGTGTGGATAGTGCAGGAACAGAACTGTTACTCCTGGAATATTGAAGGAAGAAGGTAAGGGGCAATTACTAGAACGTGGAAGGAAAGATATCTGAAGAGTCAGCTGTCTTGAGAGATTCAGTGACCTTCAGTGGAGGGAACGAGCCAGCTCAAGGCAGCCTTGCAGAGAGGGAGATGAGGAATAAATATGTGGACTTCATTCGTTTCCCTCCCACTGATCTTCCACCAACCTCCTCTTTCACCAAATTTAACCAGATGCCAAAGGAAACATTTATATGCCACATATAAGTCAGCTCTGGGTGGGGGTAGGGGTGAGGGAAGAGAAGGTTCAAGAAGTTCGGAGAGGCAGAGGATCTGCCACAGGACCCCGATCTCCATTTGACTAATGGGTGTCCCTTCTATTGCCTTCACATTCAAGAAGATCCTATCCCACTGGATATCAGGAATTAAGTGACGATTCAGAAAGTCTCCATCCTTGTCCCTCTTCTCATCATGTTCTCATTGTACTACTACTGGTAGAAAAGGATACAGAGATAAATTACTGTTCCATAAGATTTCATTGAAACCTGTGAGTTATAAATGATACTACATGATCAGAGATTAAAAATAACATTGTACTGTGTATTTGTTATTTTTTTGGCAGCTCGGCTTCAAATTTCCTTGCTGTACACATGATCTCTTATTAGGCAGTTACATGCTTTTCACCCAGACTTTGCATCTGGAGAAGGACATACACATTGAAGAGACAAAGAAATTACTTGAAGCTGCCTCTGTGGAGTCAAGAGCTCTGCAACAGGAATTCTAGATGTGAAAGGACATTCACTTCTGGTGGCATCATCAGGGAATGACCAGAGGTGGCAGCACAGGCAGTTGTACCTCAACCAGACAATTACCATGGTTAAGATCTTGGCTTTCCTCTCTGCTACCCAGAAGACTATCTTAATTTCTGTTATTTTTTTGTTGATTCTGTGAGATGTCTGGTGTTCTACTCATAAACCTATTTTCTACTTGAATTAGCAAGAGTAGATATTATGGACTGTTTGTATGCCCAATTCCCCCAAGTTCATAGATTTAAGTCCTAATCCCCAGTGTGACAGTACTTGGAGATGGGACTTATAATTAGGTAATAAGGTTAAATGAGGTCATAAAGTTAATCCAATAGGACTGGTGTCCTTATAAGGAATGGAAGAGACATCAGTGATTTCCCTCTTTCATTCTGCATGTGCACAGAAGAAAGGGTGTGCAAGGATAGAGAGAAGGTGACTGTTGATAAGCCAGGGAGGGAGATGTCACCAGAAACCTACTCTTGTGGCACCTTGATCTCAGACTACCAGCCTGTACAACTGTGAGAAGATAAATGTATGTAGTTCAAGTCACCCAGTCTGTGGTATTTTGTTATGGCAGCTCTAGGTAACAGTAGACTCTGTTACTTTAGAAAGTACTGTGGGTTTCTGTTATTTTCAACAAGATCCTTAACAGAAAGAAACCCTAACAATTGAACTAGAGCATTATTTTTCAAACTTCGAGTCACAACCAGCAGTAGGCTGTCAAATCAATTTAATAGATAGCACCAAATTTAAAATAATTGAATAGAATAGATGAGAACATGTTGTAATGCATCACCTCTAGTAAGATTAAGTACTGCTTCCTGAGAATTTTGTGTGTGTGTGTGTGTATTTGTGTGTGTGTATTTGTGTGTATGATTGTTTCTGTGTGCATATGTATATACATACTGGACTGAACGTAAAATGTATTTTGGAACATGGGAAATGGTTGAGCAAGTTTAAAAAACATTATTCTAGAGCATATTCTAGTTGTTCATTTTTCCTGCCATGACAGATTGAAGAATTTAGAGCCTCACTGAAATATGGGTTAAAAAATCATAATTGTGGGATGATTTTCAAAAATTTGACATTAAGAGGCAATTAAGACTATGGTTCATTATGAGTTGTATTGAAAACTTAGATTGTGTGATTTTTATTATGTAAAAATTTGCGTTTTAAAGTTTTATGTAGCATCCTGAATTTCTCCCTGGCATCAAGGGATTTGAAGATTGGAAGAGAGGAAAATATGAGAGTGTGTGAAGTTAAAGAGGAAAACAACTAATATTTGTATTGTGTTATTCAATTTGCAAGTTGCTTTCAATTTCACTTGATCATTTAATCTTCAAAAGAAACTTGTGAATATTCAATCTTTATGAATGAGAAAATTAAAGCTCAGAGGTTGTACTTTCTCCAAACTTGTATTTAACATATATAGAAATCAGAAGTGACTTAGCCAGATTTCAATCCAAGGTTACTTGAATCTTCAACAAATAATTCCCGTCTTTGGACTTTAAGATTTGTTCTTTCCATTATCATGTTAAATAACTAAAATAACAAACCAATTATTTATTTACAACAATCTCTTCTCTGAGTTAATCTATAGCAACTCAGAATATAATTGAATTGAACATTTCAATGTTATTACTTTGTTATATGTCCCTCAACATTTTACCTCAAAATTTAGTTATATCTGGAAGTCCAGGTGATTTATTCTACAGGGGATTTATTATAATAAGGCCGTGGAGTCTCTTAGAAAGTGATTTACTTAAAGTGCAGAGATAATCTAGGTACACAAACTTGATCCTAAGAAAATGAATTTATGTTGGAGGGAAATGGGGATTCTGACTATAATACCAAATGTGTCACTGAAGGTTTTGCTTTCTCCCAACCCATTTAGACCCATGTCTGAGTTCCACAGGGAAGGGGTTGCATTGATGGGGTCATTAAAGTCAATGACAGTTCAAAATCTTTGCCTTGCTGCCTGTAACATAGAACAACAGTCTCCAACCTTTTTGGTGCCAGGGATCAGTTTCTTGGAAGACAATTTTTCCATGGATGAGGGCAAGGGCATGGTTTGGGGATGATTGAAGCACATTACATTTATTGTGCTCTTTATTTCTATTATTATGTTGTAATATGTAATAATTATGCAACTCACCATAATATGGAATCAGTGGGAACTCTGAGCTTCTTTACCTGCAGCTACACAGTTCCATCTAGGGGTGATGGGAGACAGTGACAGATCATCAGGCATTAGATTTTCATAAGGAGTATACAACCTAGACCCCTCACATGTGCAGTTCACAATATGGTTCACATCTATGAGAATCTAATGCCACTGCTGATCTGATGGGAGGCAAAGCTTAGGTGGTAATGTGAGCCATGGGGAGCAGCTGTAAATACAGATGAAGCTTCATGTGGTCCACCTGCTGCTCACCTCCTGCTCTGCAGCCCAGTTTCTAACAGGCCACAGACCAGTACTGGGGGTTGGGGACCCCTGATGTAGACAACAGATAGATTCTAGATAGTAGTGAAGGAACCCATTTTTTCATTGGAGTAATTCCTGGAACACTGATCAGGCATAATAGCTTAAGGATACAGAGGAAGTAAAAATAAAGTAGGAGAAAATATAAAACATCAAGCTGTGGCCTTTAAGTTGAAGGTATTAACAATAACAAGGCTGCTGTTCCAGGTCAACAGCACCAGCAATTAAATAGGAGACATCACTGCACAGCTAGAGTGGACAGGGAGAAACAGATGGGTGCCACATATGTGGGGAGCATACACACACCAGAGACTTAGAAGTAGGACCCTTGTTTTATGCATGAATTCATTTATTCAACAAACATTTGTGAACAAAGTATAGTATTCGGTATAGGAATATAATAACTAGACGTACATGACTCCCACACTGAGGCAGACTGGAGTCTAGTTAATGAGACAGAAAAATGAACAAGAAATATGACATTAGGGCTGTTTGATGGGTAATTGGTGGTTCAGGGACCAGATTGTTAGAACACAGCCAGAAGAGAATAGTTTATTACTGATACTGTGATGTTAATACACTCTTCAGGTTGATTTGACCTGAGGAAAATTCATCACAAATTTATAAGTACATTTCTTGTAGTACTTACCACAGTCCTCATTTCAGCATGGGGATTTCTGCAGAGTGTGTTTTTCCTTCGAGTTCAAAACTGTAGTTAAGGATAGAAAAAACATCGTTTATTTTTGTATTTCCCATAGCAAGATGCTTAGAATCACTTAGTGCAAAGTGGGTTTGTTTAATTACACTGAATAAATGATGCTACACATTGTGAGTATAGTTTCAAGAGTCTGTTTGTTTGAGATTTGAAATTAACTTTATTATAGAGTCGTATTAAATTATTTAATACCAGGTAAAAGAGAATTGCAGCAGAGGTAAAGAACCAGAACCCTTATCCTGGGCCAGTGTTCTGTAGTACATGACTTACAGACATAACACTTTTACCTTCCTTCTGAGAAGCAAATTTTGCCATCGTAGTGATAAAGGGGGACTGGTCTTAAATGAAATAATCAGAAAACACATGAACCCACGAGTTTAAGGTGGAGTTATCTGTGCTTTAGAAATGAGGAATTGAGGCCGGGCACGGTGGCTCATGCCTGTAATCCCAGCACTTTGGGAGGCCGAGATGGGCGGGTCAGGAGATCGAGACCATCCTGGCTAACACGGTGAAACCCTGTCTCTACTAAAAATACAAAAAAATTAGCTGGGCGTGGTGGCGGGCGCCTGTAGTCCCAGCCACTCGGGAGGCTGAGGCAGGAGAATGGCGTGAACCTGGGAGGCGGAGCTTGCAGTGAGCCGAGATTGCGCCACTGCACTCCAGCCTGGGAGACAGAGTGAGACTCCGTCTCAAAAAAAAAAAAAAAAAAAAAAAAAAAAAAAGAAATGAGGAATTGAAATTCCTGGTAAATAAGATATTACCAAATGTTTAGAATATATGGAATAATAAAAAATAGCGCCTAGAATAGTCTTTAGTCTACTAGTGCAATAGAAAAATGAGCTTTCCCTTTAAAATTTTTGGTCTGAAAATTGTTGGATATATTTTGATTTGAATCATTAGAGTAGGTATTACACTTCAGTGAACCATATTATAATTTCTTTTTCTTTAGATTTACTTGTACCTCATAATTTTTCCCTTGAGAAAAATTTTGAATCATCTGGCAAAATTTATCATAGCTTTATTTTTCTAATTTCATTTGAAGCAATAATTTTCCTGAAAATTGGCCATTATTTCCCAAATACCTTGTCAAAAATTCTCTTTTATTTAAATTATTAGCTTTTTTGTGTTAAAAATGCTTTTTCTTTTTAACTTTAGGCAGTTTCAACTATGTTTTACTGGGCTTTGATTTTCAAGCAATATATAATATATTAATATATTACATTAACAATATGTTATTGTTAATGTAGTGTTCTTAACCATGTGAGTAAATTAACTAATAAAATATTTACTTTGAAATTAAGTAAATACATAATATGATTTTTTTGATGACATGTTGAGCCATAAATCATACCAAGCATACTCTTGGATAAATGTGAAATAAAAAATAGAAATCAATATTAAGAAGACCTCTCAAAACTACACAACTACATGGAAATTAAACAAACTGCTCATGAATAACTTTGGGGTAAACAATAAAAGTAAGACACAAATCAAGAAATTCTTTAGAATTAACAAAACAAAGGTACAATATACCAGAATCTCTGGGACACAGCTATATTGATATATGCATAACATTTGGATTGATCAAATCAGGGTAATTGGAATATCCATCATTTCACACATTTATCACTTTTGTGTGTGTATTTTGAACATTCCAAATCTTCTAGTTATTTTGAAATATACAATACATTATTGCTAGCTATAGTTATCCCACTGTGCTATTGAACACTAGAATGTGTTTCTTTTATCCAACAATAATTTTGTACCCATTAACCAACCTTTATTCATCTCCCATCTTCCTTATCCTTTCTAGCCTCTCGCAATAACCATTCTACCATCTACCTTCATGGGATCAAATTTTAAGATCCCACATATAAATGAGAATATGCAATATTTGACATTCTGTGTCTGGCTTATTTCACTTAACATAATGTCCTCCTAATTCATCTATATTGCTGCAAATAATAGGATCTTATTATTTTTATGGCTGAATAATATTCCATTGTGTATATATACTATATTTTCTTCATCTACTCATCCATTGGTGGACATTTAACCTGATTTCATATCTTGGCTTTTGGGAACATGGGACTGCAGGTGTCTCTTCCACATACTGATTTTCTTTCTCTGAGATTTATACCCAGCAGTGGGATTACTGGATGGTATTGTATTTCTAGTTTTAGTTTTTTGAGAATCCTCTATAAAACTATACTAATTTTTATTCTGACTAACAGTGTATGGGAGTTTCCTTTTCCACACATGCTTACCAGTATTTAAGTTTCTTTTATGATAGCCATTTTAACTGGAGTGAGATAGTATCTTGTGGTTTTTATTTGCATTTTTTTTCCGACAATTAGTGATGTTGAGCACTTTTTCTCCTATTGGCTATTTGTATTTCCTATTTTTAGAAATGGCTACTCAGGTTATTTGGTCATATTAAAATGAGATCATCTGGAGTTTTCTTTTGCTATTGACTTGAGTTTGTCATATATTCTGGTTATAAATCCCTTGTCAGATAGGTAGTTTGCATATTTTCTCCCACTCTCTAGGTTGTCTCTTCACTCTGTTGATGTTTCCTTTACTGTGCAGAAGCTTTTTAGCTTGATATAATCCCATTTGTAAAGAATAATATGACTATTAAAGTGTAACTACTCTTTAAAACACCTTCAAAGATACCTTATTTACTTCCTGGATAATGTTAAAATTTCTTAGTTGGGAATCTCTGGCCTTGTAAAAATATTTATTTCTGTTCTGTTTCCATGAATTTGATTTATAAATTTACTAAATTTTTTTAAGCATCTCCTATGTGCAATGCATTCTTGGCTTTCCTGTCCATAAGAAAATGTCAACACATTCCACCCTCATGATTGGAAAATGCTGTGAGGAAAGATCAAATAAAATGCTGTTGGATTTTAGGGGAACAGCTATTTATTTTAAGTTGGAAAGATTAAGGAAGGTTTTAGGAAATGGGAAGTGTTTGGCCTGGACCTTGTGAAAGTGTCAGATTAAAACTGACACAGTGTAGGAAAGAGTGGGTCACTTTAGGAGAGAATAATATTCAGCTTTCTCACTGAATCAACTGTCATTTCTCAAAGTATAATTCATATTCCATGCAACCTGACTTGGGACATTAGCTATTTCTCAAATGTATTTTAACTTTATAGGTTTTGCGTTCCTGTTTATTTTACCCTCTTCCTGTAATTTATTTTTTTCAGTACTTTTTTATTCTATAGAATTATCTACCTCTTATCACTTCTGCAATTTCCCAACCTAGCTAGAATAGATATATTTTTTACTGTAATAGCAGCGTTTGTATCTCTTTTATGGCATTTTACTTCATATGTTTTTTTAATCCATTAAGATCAAGTCTTAATTTAACTATAGATTGTAAATATTGGGGCTTCATCTTTGTATTTCCTAATGTATCCAGTACAGTATCTTGTATGCAGCACATATTCAATAAACAGAATTTTATTTTAAATGGTTTACTCCCCAAACTATCAGAATGCTAGAATACTTAGTTTCATCTCATACATAATGTCTGCCTTAAACATGGTGTCAAATGATTTAATATGACTAAAGAATACATGCAAAATTCTTCTTGGCCCAATTCTTTTCTATTAACCTGATACAATGCATTAAAGCAACCATTGGGATTTATTGCCAAATCCAAGCATGATGATCAACTGTACAATGCTCTCAAACCATAACTGATGAAGAAGCTATAATTGAAGTGATGCAACTCCAGTGGAATCATGTGCTCTTTAGTAGGCTACATGACAAGGAAACTATAAAAGCTGGAGGATTTTCAGAGACAGTGGTCTAGTATCTAGAATATATAAAGAAGTATTACAATGCACAACAAAAAGTCAAACAACCCAATTAGAACATTGGCAAAAAATGGAACAGGCATTCCACCAAAAAGGTTGAACATACGGCCAATAAACATATGAAAAGATAGTCAATATCATTAGTCATCAGGGAAATGAAAGTTCAAACCACAATCAAATAGCACTTCCACTTGAATGACTATCATAACAATTAAAAAACAGAAAATAAATGTTGTCATGTGTGGATAAATCATTGTTGGTGAGAATGTAAAATGGTGCAACTTCTGTGAAAAACAGTTTGGCCACTCCTCTAAAACGGAAGCATTTAATTATCAGATGACCCAGAAATTCCACTCCTAACTTTACATCCAAGAAAATTATAAACATATCATTAATCAAAAACCTGTATATGAATGTTCATAGCGGTACCATTTACAGTAGCCAAAAAGTAGAAACAACCTAAGTGCTTATTAAGTAATAGATAAATGTGGTAAATCCATACAATGAAATATTATTCATCTATAAAGAGGAATATTGCAAACATTATGGGAAGTAAAAGAAGCCAGACACAAAAGTCCAAATGTTGTATGATCCCCCTTACATGAAATGTCCATAATAAGCAAATCCACAGATACTGAAAACGTATTAGTAGGACCCAGGGGCTGAGTCGAAGAGAGAAGTGACTGCTTAGTGAATATGTGGTTTTTCTTTTGGTGTGATAAAAATGATGTAAAATTAGATCCTAGTGATGTTTGTGCAATATTTAAAATGTGCAACTGAATCATACACTTTGAAGTTAATTTTATTTTATGCAACTTTTACCTCAATAATGAAAATAAATTAAAAATCAAAACATTTTGCCCTTTTACTTGGAAGAGGTATGGCATACTGAGACAAAGGTGTCCATCACATGGGATCTTGAAGCAATGTGCTGGATTTAAAGTTGCATGTGAATAACTCACCCAAAAGTGATCCCAAATGAGTACTTTCTCTTTGAGTGTCAGATTCAGATTCCTAATCTCTAAATATAATTAATCATAATAATAAACAATAGATACTGTATATCGAAATGGGTAAGCAATGTTATAATCAATGTAGTCAATATTTTTATATTAATTAAATGAGATACTGCATGTAAAGAACATAGAAAAGCCCCTATCGATAATACAAATAAAGATATTATTATTGGGCCGGGCGCGGTGGCTCACGCTTGTAATCCCAGCACTTTGGGAGGCCGAGGCGGGCGGATCACGAGGTCAGGAGATCGAGACCACGGTGAAACCCTGTCTCTACTAAAAAAAAATACAAAAAATTAGCCGGGCGTGGTGGCGGGCGCCTGTAGTCCCAGCTACTTGGAGAGGCTGAGGCAGGAGAATGGCGTGAACCCGGGAGGCGGAGCTTGCAGTGAGCCGAGATCGCGCCACTGCACTCCAGCCTGGGCGACAGAGCGAGACTCTGTCTCAAAAAAAAAAAAAAAAAAAAAAAAAAAAAAAAAAAAAAAAAAAAAAAAAAAAAAAAAAAGATATTATTATTTTGTATATTATCTTAGTATTAATTAAAAATCTCAATTTTTTTTCTGAAGATACATTTTGCATCTTAAGTTGTTCTCCACTTCAATCTGTGACATCACATTGGTAGGAGGGAAAGTTACAAAAACATTGCCAAACACTAATTCTAATTCTTCAATGATTTCTATACTTAACTATTAAGAAAATTGATTTGTTTTACTCAGGCATGAAAGATCGTATTTTTGGAATAATCTTTTCATTAAAAACTATAAGAAGTTCAAATTAGTAAAGCATAATTCAATATTTTATTTTTCTGCTTAAAATCAAGAACCTTGCACTTCTACAAAGTATCAGGCTACAGTTGAAAATTGTTATCCAAATAAACTAATAGAAATATTTTTAGGGATCTTCAAAAAGTTCATGGAAAATGCATAATATGAAAAAGCTATGCATGGATTTCAAAACGTTTTGCACCAAAATTAACTTGTACTAACTTGTTACAGAATGAGCAGAATCCAGTTTGAGACATTAAGAAGGTGAAGACATCTATTTGTAAAGAACCCTTATCAGAGCAACATGAATTCTGCTGAAATTGGAGTAAAAAGAAACATCAAATTTATGGTGAAGGTTGAGGGGAAGAGTGGTGAAGCCATTGATGTTTTACAAAATGTTATGGCGACAATGCCCTAAATTAATCAGCAGTTTACAGATAACTCATTGTAAGAAGAGATAAAATGATATTGAAGATGAAGCTCAGAATGGCAGATCATCCACTTCAATTTGTGAGAAAAAAATTAATCTTGTTCCTGATCTAACTGAAGAGGACCCATGATTAACAGTACAAACAATAGTCAACACCATAGATATCACAATTAGTTCAGCTTACACAATTCTGACTAAAAATTTAAAATTGAGCAAAGTTTCTACTCAACTGGTGCCAAAACTATTGTGGCCAGATCAGCTGCAGACGAAGGCAGAGTTCTCAATGGAAAGTTTAAACAAGTGGGATCAAGATTCTAAAGCATATTTTGGAAGAATTGTAACAGAAGATGAAACATGGCTTTACTAGTACAATTATGAAGACAAAACACAATCAAAGCAAAAGATACTAAGAGGTAGAAGTGGTCCAGTCAAAGCAAAAGCAAACCAGTCAAGAGCAAAACTCATGGCAACAGTCTTGTGGAATGCTAGAGGTGTTTTGCTTGTTGACTTTCTGGAGGGTCGAAGAATGGTAACATCTGCTTATTATGAGAATGTTTTGTGGTTAGCCAAAGCTTTAGCAGAAAAAATCCCAAGAAAGTTTTATTTAAGAATCCCCTCTGCCTGGCAATGCTCCTGCTCATTCCTCTTATCAAGGACAATTTTGTGAGTCTCGATGGGAAATCATTAGGCTTCCATCTTGCAGTTCTGATTTAGCTACTTCTGACTTCTTTTTGTTCCTCAGGCTTGAGGGGCCCTGAAAGGAAATGGGGGTCCCTGAGGAAGTGGGGATGACGGGCATGCTGCCCATAGTAGGCAGGCTGGAGCTCCACGCAGCACAGGCCTAAGAGCGACGGTGGCACTGTGATGCGCTCCCACTACCCCAGCCGGGCACTCACCTGGGTGAGGGGGGGCTCTTACCTGGGAGGGGGGCACACGGTTGAAGCTGCATGTGCTTCCACGTGTGTGGGAGATGTGGGAGGTTGGACTATAGGTGTGAGCTACCACGACCTGATAATTCTTTTTTTTTTTTAAGTAGGGACAAGGTACGGCTGTGTTTCACAGGCTGGTCTCAAACTCCGGGTCTCAAGCAATCCTCCACCTCTCCCAAAGTGCTGGGATTAAAGGCATGAGTCACTGCCCCCAACCTACAGTGGATTTTTTAAAAAATAGTTTCTTTTTACTTCACTATAAATGACTCAGATACTGATTTTTTTTTATTTTATTTTATTTTTAAAGACTGAGTCTCGCTCTGTTGCCAGGCTGGAGTGCAGTGGTGCAATCCTGGCTCACTGCAACCGCTGCCTCCTGGTTTCAAGCGATTCTCCTGCCTCAGCCTCCCGAGTAGCTGGGATTACAGACACACCCCATCACGCCCGGCTAATTTTTGCATTTTTGGTAGACATGGGGTTTCACCATGTTGGCCAGGCTGGTCTCCATTCCTGACCTCGTGATCCGCCCGCCTTGGCCTCCCAGATTGCTGGGATTATAGGCGTGAGCCACTGTGCCAGGCAGGCCCAGATACTGATTTTAATAAGAAAATATAATTGTTAATTATTTGAGCATTTTACATTTACTGCAGGACAAATATCACAATACAAATATTAATAAATTTGGCTTCAAATGTCATTATATTAGTTTTCACACTGTTGATAAAGACATAGCCAAGACTGGGTTAAGTTATAGAGAAAAAAGAGGTTTAAGGACTTACAGTTCCACATGGCTGGGGAAACTTACAATCATGGCAAAAGGCAAGGAGGAGCAAGTTATGTCTTACATGGATGGCAGCAGGCCAAGAGAAGGCTTGTGCAGGAAAACTCCTTCTTATAAAACCATCAGGTCTTGTGAGACTTATTCACTACCGTGAGAACATTTGGGGGAAACCACCCTCCTGATTCAATTATCTCCCTGTGGGTCCCTCCCCCAACATATGGGAATTATGGGAGTACAATTCAAGATGAGATTTGGGTGGGGACACAGAGCCAAACCATATTGGTCATTATACTTTTTCGAGAAAAATTGATTCACTGAATTTGTTTTGGCATTACTCTTGCTTTAAGCAGCATACTAGTAATGTAAGTTTTTTCAGCATGAGTGACAGGAATAATTTTCTAAAGAGAACTAGAGAATCATTGAATTTTCAAATACTGTTTAAATGACAGCATAAAGACAATGGTAAATAGTTGGCTAAAATTTTTCATTTTAAAAATGTGTTTACTTGGTAAGTGTATCTGCTGAGCACCATTTAACTTTTAAGATTACAGTAACTGGCTGGGCACGGTGGCTCACGCCTGTAATCCCAGCAGTTTGGGAGGCTGAGGTGGGCAGATCACGAGGTCAGGAGATTGAGACCATCTTGGCTAACATGGTGAAACTCCATCTCTACTAAAAATACAAAAAATTAGCTGGGTGCGGCAGCAGGCACCTGTAGTCTCAGCTACTCAAGAGGCTGAGGCAGGAGAATGGCTTGAACTCGGGAGGCAGAGCTTGCAGTGAGCCGAGATAGCGCCACTGCAGTCTGGCCTGGGCGAAAGAGCGAGACTCTGTCTCAAAGATTACAGTAACTGCTTATTGGAGTATAAAAATCTCTTCAATGATTTGTTTAATGGAACACTGCAGGAAAAAATCAACAAATCACACATTCTGAATTTTCAAGAAGTGCATTAGGCAATATATATGTATATATATATTTTAACACTTGTTCTTAAATAAAGAAAAATTATTAGTCTTCAAAAAATTGACCTAGAGCTATTGTTTAAGAAAAATAACACAATTTTCTTGAAATATGTATTAAGATTTCCTTGAGGAATAAAACTTCAAGTCTTTTTTAATTGTGTAAAATAAGAAACATAAAGTTCAATTAGAATAAATATTTTAGGAAAGTAATTTTATATCTGGGTTCTTAATTTCTGTGGGTATAAAATATAAAAGTAATTTTGAAAGATATATTGAGCTGCTTATATAATTCTGTAAATTTGAGTTTCTCAAAAGGTACAAGCTAAAGTCTAAGGACCTGTTTGGGTCTTATGTCACACATTTCGGGACAAGCATCATATAGAAATGGAATAAAATGCAGTGCGTTTTAGAAGCACAGTTCATATTAATACTTTCATTAAATATTAATGCTTTAAAATTGATTATCAAATCTTCACTTGAATTAAAGATATTACATGTTCTTAGTTAAGTTTATCAAGAAAAAATAAAGATCATGGTATTTGATAAGTTAGAAAAACACTGGCAAATCATTTCCTAATAAAATAACTTGGTTGAAAAATTTTAGGAGGATAAGAGCAATTCTGTACTTGAAGCTTGATATATATTTTATTTTATTCATAACATATAGGAGACTATCTGAGGGTATGGAATTATGGTCTTATTTTCCAGTAAGAGTGATTAGGGTATCTCATATACTTTAAGACAGTGGTTACTTAACATTTGATCTTTCTACTTGTTCTTGTTGATTTCTTACACTATTGTAACCATGTATATATATGTATATTTAAGATATACAATGGTATATTTAGTGTGTGTGTATAGTGTTTGTTTGTATATATATATATATACACACACACATGCACTATATGTATACTACATTTTATATAAACATACTAAATACTTAGTATTTATTATATATTTAGTATATTAATATACTTAGTCTATACTAAGTATATGTAGTACATCATACTAAGTATGTTATATATACTATATAATATTAGGTATGTTTAATATATACTTACTATATTTACATCTAGTATATATATAGTATATGTATATATGTATACACTAAAAATACCATCATATATCTTAAATATACATAATGAAAAAGACATTGATAAATGTGTCCTGATCTTCCTTTTTTTTTCTTCTTTTTTTAAAAATTACTATTATACTTTAAGTTTTAGGGTACATGTGCACAATGTGCAGGTTTGTTACATATGTATCCATGTGCCATGTTGGTGTGCTGCACTCATTAACTCGTCATTTAGCATTAGGTATATCTCCTAATGCTGTCCCTCCCCCCTCACCCCACCCCACAACAGTCGCCAGAGTGTGATTTTCCCCTTCCTGTGTCCGTGTGTTCTCATTGTTCAATTCCCACCTATGAGTGAGAACATGCGGTGTTTGGTTTTTTGTCCTTGCGATAGTTTATGAGAATGATGGTTTCCAGTTTCATCCATGTCCCTACAAAGGACATGAACTCATCATTTTTTATGGCTGCATAGTATTCCATGGTGTATATGTGCCACATTTTCTTAATCCAGTCTATCATTGTTGGACATTTGGGTTGGTTCCAAGTCTTTGCTATTGTGAATAGTGCCGCAGTAAACATACATGTGCATGTGTCTTTATAGCAGCATGATTTATAGTCCTTTGGGTATATACCCAGTAATGGGATGGCTGGGTCAAATGGTATTTCTAGTTCTAGATCCCTGAGGAATCGCCACACTGACTTCCACAATGGTTGAACTAGTTTACAGTCCCACCAACAGTGTAAAAGTGTTCCTATTTCTCCACATCCTCTCCAGCACCTGTTGTTTCCTGACTTTTTAATGATGGCCATTCTAACTGGTGTGAGATGGTATCTCACTGTGGTTTTGATTTGCATTTCTCTGATGGCCAGTGATGATGAGCATTTTTTCATGTATTTTTTGGTTGCATAAATGTCTTCTTTTGAAAATGAGGATACAAACAAATGGAAGGACATTCCATGCTCATGGGTTGGATGAGTCAATATCGTGAAAATGGTCATACTGCCCAAGGTAATTTATAGATTCAATGCCATCCCCATCAAGATACCAATGACTTTCTTCACAGAATTGGAAAAAACTACTTTAAAGTTCATATGGAATCAAAAAAGAGCCCGCATTGCCAAGTCAATCCTAAGCCAAAAGAACAAAGCTGGAGGCATCACACTACCTGACTTCAAACTATACTACAAGGCTACAGTAACCAAAACAGCATGGTACTGGTACCACAACAGAGACGTAGATCAATGGAACAGAACAGAGCCCTCAGAAATAATGCCATATATCTACAACTATCTGATCTTTGACAAACCTGACGAAAACAAGGAATGGGAAAAGGATTCCCTATTTAATAAATGGTGCTGGGAAAACTGGCTAGCCATATGTAGAAAGCTGAAACTGGATCCCTTCCCTACGCCTTATACAAAAATTAATTCAAGATGGATTAAAGACTTACATGTTAGACCTAAAACCATAAAAACCCTAGAAGAAAACCTAGGCAATACCATTCAGGACATAGGCATGGGCAAGGACTTCATGTCTAAAACACCAAAAGCAATGGCAACAAAAGCCAAAATTGACAAATGAGATCTAATTAAAGAGCTTCTGCACAGCAAAAGAAACCACCATCAGAGTTAACAGGCAACCTACAAAATGGGAGACAATTTTCACAATCTACTCATCTGACAAAGGGCTAATATCCAGAATCTACAATGAACTCAAACAAACTTACAAGAAAAAACAAACAACCCCATCAAAAAGTGGGCGAAGGACATGAGCAGATACTTCTCAAAAGAAGACATTTATGCAGCCAAAAAACACATGAAAGAAATCCTCATCATCACTGATCTTCTGAAATCATATTGGCTCTTACAGGATTTGTTGTTTCAATTATATAACATGCTCATATAATTCTCTATTGATTACTAAAATAAGATGCTCAGATGTTCTCTATGGTAAAATTGCCTAAAATATTTTCCTTGGTTTTAGGCAACTATGCCCTACCCTTATCCTATACCAAATAAATTAAATAATGGTAGATGGGGTCCAGGCATAGGTATTTTTTTCAAAAGCTTTCAAGTGGGGCCAGGCACAATGGCTCACGCCTATAATCTTAGAGCACTTTGGAAGAGCACTGTTGGATTGCATGAGCTCAGGAGTTCAAAGTCGGTCTGGGCAAAACCCCATCTCTACTAAAAATACAAAAATTAGCTAGGCAAGATGGCATGCACCTGTAGTCCCAGCTACTTGGGGAGCTGAGGCAGGAGGATCACTTGAACCCAGGTGGTCGAGGCTGCAGTGACCTGAGATCACACCACTGCATTCCAGCCTGGGGGATAAAGTGAGACCCTGTCTCAAAAAATAGATAAAAATAAAAAAAATAGAAAAGAGTTCAGGTGACCTCGATGTGCACCTAGGGTTACGCTAAACTTTTAAGTTTCCTTCCTATTTTTAGTAGGCTACTTGCTTCCGTCTCATCTATGTGCCGTCAGTCTAGAATACATGCTCTAGAATTCCCTCCCTCATGCCTTGTTAAAACTTCCAATGGCCCTCTTTCCGGGACCAAAAGCTAATATCCTAAGAGAGAAATTCTGGAAATATGGACGACAGAATGAGACTACTTTCCTCTCTACTCCTAAGTTATATATGTCTCTTGAGCTGAAAAATGTCTCTAGTTTTGTTTACTAAAAATCTCTGTCTCTCTGAATACTGGACCATGCTTCCTGCCCTTTTGTGTCTGGGTTAAATCCTGTGACTAGTTCTGGCAAAGGGTCATGAACAGAAGAGCTCCATGCAAATTCCAGATTAGAGCATTTCATTGCTTGTGTGAGGCTCTGTGTAGCTCAAAAATCAAGACGTGGTTCACATTCATCTTAGGTTCCAGCATGAGGGAAATCAGAACTCCCAGCCAACCTGCTATAGAGATGTATTCTGAGAAAGATAGATACACTTAAACCCCTGATATTTCGAAGCTGATTTTTAACACAGCATAATTTAGCCCACTGGGACTGAGGAATGAGGTGAAGTAACTTCTCGGTCCTGTTGGCAGCTAGATAAAAGTGAAGCGTTGGGATCTGTAGTGTACCCGAGGAGATAAAGAGCATGGGGCTTTTGCCTCCATAAGTCAGGCAAGTGTTTGGTGATTAGCATCAGAAACTGTAGAACAAAATCTGGGAATATACACATCTTTGTGATGAGCTTATCTCCCTAAAAATCTGTGGACACTCTGGAGGGCTGGAGGAGAATGTTAACTTCGGCTCTGTGAGTGTCTACCTTGTTTATCTTGTTTTCACGTGGCTAAGAGGGTACTGAAAATGTGGGTTGAGTTTTCTCTGTCTCTGATATAATATGAAAACAGCTTCACCAGGTGTTTAAGTAGGGAACAAGTAGCTTAGTTCTATCTTAATGGCCAGCGGGAGTAGAAATTTACTTACGAAGGAAAATGAATAAATTATCCTGGGACTTTTTATCTGCAATGTAGGTAGCTAGAAGACAATGAACTACGAAAAAGACTGTCAAAACCAATGTTACCATTAACTGGTCAGAATATGCAATAATACCTAGAAAATTTATCATTAATGTGTATGATATAAGGTAGAAGAATCAACAGAAATTTCTAAATAAACACTAAATCAATTCTAGCAGGTGAACTGCAGAGGGAACCTTGATGTACTATCTTTAGGTCAGTGCTTAAAGATGACTATTTGGAAATGTCTAAAATAACTGCTAAATAGGGATGTAAAATAGAGGGAGATTTTGCGTGGAGAATTTAATAAACAAAATCTGAAACTACTTAACTAGTCAAGTTTCTAAGATTTGGAAATACATATAAAAATGGGAGTAAAAATCTTCCCAGGATTTCATCTAGTAGTAAAAAGGGAAGAGATAAAGAGATAATTGTAAGTATTGTAAAAATTTCCTATTACTTGTCTCAAGGAAGTAAAGATAAATAGACTCTTTTAGTTAGAGGAATATATATTCTCATAAGGGAAATATTGAATTACATGTTTCTATAATGCAGGAGATCAGGGAACAAGAAACTACTCATATTGAGAATGGAGAATTATAGTGAAACTTCTAGATTAACCAGGGTAAAATGCAATGAATAGTTCCTTTTTCTTAACAGCAAAAAATAAAAGAGAAAATCACTGTAAAACAAATATTAAATAATAAAAGATGGAGAGACTAAAACAATTCATTTTAGCAATTAGGCTAAATGTAAACAGATAAGATTTTCCTTTTGCAAATTAGGGACTGTAACAGTATGTTACAAAAACAAAATCCAACTTTGTTCACTTTATGAGATATTCATTTAAAACACAGCGATAGGGAAAGGTTGACCATAAAGGGATGAATAAAGAGATACCAGATAAATACAAACAAACTAAAGCAGAAGAGGAAACATCAGTATCAGACTGATTAGAAGAAACAATGTTAAAAACATTAAAAATCAATTGATAAAAAGGCAAGTTTAGGAAGAAGATACAGCTGCACATGTCTGCATACTCCAAACACAAAACAATTAAACCAAAAAATCTAAAAACAGATAAATCTATGAAAGTTTTGTTATAATGACAACAATCAATGTAGCTATCTCACAAGTAAAAAGGCCTTGCAGACAAAATTAAGGAGTGAGGTGGAGAAATCAATTACTACAATCAGTAATCATGATTTAAATAGGTACCTATAATTTTAAATGGAAAACACTCTTAAGGTTCAACAAACATTTGTAGAATTGGTGCCAAAATAAAACTTAACAAGTTAAAATAATAGAGAAATTACAGATCACATCATATAATTATGATCCAATACAATTAAATAATTAAAAAGTGATCACAAACATTGAAACTACTTAGATATTGAGAATCATAAGCTCTTGGATAGGAAGTTTTAAAATTGGAAATTATAAACCATCTAGAAAGCAATGAAATAAAGAACACATTATATCATAGACCAGCCCTGGAAAAACTCAGTAGAACATTTATAGTTTAAATGTCTTCATGTTTTTTTTAAAAAGAGAGAAATGAAACCAAAACAGGTATATATAACATAAACTTGGGAGCAAAGAAGAGCAAATAAGATTTTTAAAAGGATGAAAATAATAAAACTGAAATTAATGAGCTTGAAAATAAAAATAGTTGAAAGGCTTATTCAAAAGGTGTGTATGTAAAAATACAGATGCAAATGCCTTGTGAGTCAGATTGTAAAAATAATGTAAAAGTACGTGGTAGTAAGTGCTTATGGAGATATAATGGCAAAAAAAGAGATCTGGAGAATCATAAAAGAAGACGTTGTGCAACTGTATGACAATATAATCAAAATATTAGAGAAAATGTTTTCTGTCAAAATATAACTTATCTAAATTGACATATACAGACATTTTAAAATAGGCTGATCACCAAAGAAGATATTAGAAAGATGATTAAACCCATTAAAGCCAGATAGATTCTTTTATAGATTAAATGATTGACTAAAAATATTCACTTTCACCATAGTGAGATACCACTTATTAGAGTGACTACTACAAAAATAGAAACACCAAGTCTCCATAAGAAGGGAAAATTGGAGCTTTTGTGCACTGTTAGTGAAAATGTAAAATGGTGCAACCCCTGTGGAAAACAGTATGACAGTTCCTTAAAAAACTAGGGATAAAATTACTACATAATCCAACAATTATACTTTGGGGTGTATACCCCCAAAAGTTGAAAGCTGAAACTCAAACAGATATTTGCACACTCATGTTTAAAGCAGTATTATTTGTAACTGCTAAAATGCAGAAGGAAACCAAGTGTCCATCGATTAATAACTGGATAAACAAAACGTGCCATATACGTGCAATGGAATAATATTCAACTGTGTAAAGGAACTGAACCCTGATACATGGTGCAACATGAATTAACCTTGAAAGTATAATGGTAAGTGAAAGAAACTGGTCACAAAACGTCGAATACTGTATGATTCCACTTAGGTGAGTTTCCTAGAGTAGTCAAATTTATAGAGACAGAAAACAGAATGGTGGTTGCCAAGCCCTGAGAAAAGAAGGAGGTGGAGAGTTATTGATTAATGAATGCAGAGTTTCTGTTTGTGCTGATAAAAAAGTTCTGGAGAGAGATGGTGGTGATAGCTGCACATATGAATGTACTTAATGCTACTGAAACTATACACTTAAAATGATTAAGGTGATAAATTCTACATTACATGTGTTGTATACAAAGCATTTTACTCTCCCCTACTTCAGTAGGTGAATACACTCCTCCTACTTGGATTTGAGACTCAATGATGTGAATATTTTGTCCAATGGGATATAAGCCAATATGCCATAAGTAGACACTTAAAAGTGCTTGTTTGATGAGATTTTCACTGTTATTTCTCTGCCATTGTCATGAGAAGAATGTTCCTGGGCTGGTCTCTGGTCCAGAAATAAGATTAGAGACATGGAGCAGATAAAAATTATTTAGCTGATTAAACCTAGATCAATGAACCCTCAGACAATCTTCAGTTTTGTAAAAGTAAACGGTTTAACTCAGCCTTTTTGATATTAGCTAAAACTGATTAAGGCTCGTTGCTAGATTTTGTTTATTATTTAAAGAGCAGATTTTTAAGAGTTACTTGATCTTTCCATACAGAGAAAACAAAATATTCTAAATTTTAAATAACTATTGGATCAAAGAAGAAAGCATAAGAGAAATGAAAATAATATTTATATTTGATAATAAAAAGAAAACATATCAAAAGTTGTGGAGCATTGTACAAATGGTATTTGGAAATCTATAATCTTGAACATGTATATTAGAAAGGCTGAAAAGTAATGAGATGCCTCCAAATTAAGAATTTTACTTATAAGAAAACAAAAATCACAAGAAGAGCAGAAGCAATGAAAAAATAAAAAGGAGAATGTGATTGACAAAATAGAAAAAATATACTGTAAGTGGGACAATAAACAGAAATTTTGCTTTCTTGGAAAAGCTAACTTAAAGTTTGATAAAACCCTGATAATTGAGGGAAAGTCAAACAGGGAGACAGCATAATAGACAATATTACATAGAAGCAATAACAAAGGATAAAAAATAATAATAGCAACAATGTTATGACAACAAATATAAAAACAGAAAAACAGAATTTAACACAAATAACTCTGGGAAAAGATGCAATAATATAAATATAAAACAATCAGTAGTTCAGTGAGGCTCAGATGATTTTACATGTCACTTATGTTTAAAGGAAGATACCAGTCAGTGTGATCAATCTCTTCCAGAAAGTAGAAAATAGAATATGCTTTAATGCATTTTATGATTCCAATGTAACCATAATATAAAAACCAGATGAATATAAAAAAGAAACAAATATATAAGTGCTAATAATTTTTGAAAATGGATATAAAATAATTTAAAGAGGTAATATCAAACAGAATTTGGCAGTGTATTAAAATTTAAATACATTGTATATTGGTTATTGATGTAGAACAAATTGCTCAAAAACTTTTTAACTTCTAACAACAAACATTTATGATCTTACACAGTTTCAGAGGGTATCCAGGAGTGACTTAGGAAGGTAGTTCAAGCTCATATCATGGTTTTAGTCACCTCCTATTTACCCCATTGGGGAGAGAAGGATTTCAACCCTAGGGTTACAAGGATGGCTGAACACACAGTACTCACACTGGACAGATGAGCTTAACGACAGCTTATTAGTCACATGTACTCACATCCCAGGCAAACAGGACAATCGGCCACTGGGGGTTTTGAACACAGAGACAGAGTGAACAAGTGGGGGCTGTGGAAATCAGGCTTCATAGTGTCAAGAGGGTGAGGTGACCCCTGGTTCTCACAGGAAGATGTGATGGGCATGTTTGATTCTATGGGCTAGCAGGGAATTCCATCCCACCTCTAATGTGGGAACTGCACCTAGTCCCATGATAAGGGGCAATAACACAATAGATTATATGGCTGGAATGTTTTATCCACAGGAGCAGAGTAGGGAGAGAAACTTGCAGTTAAGTAATTCTATGCCCTTTCTATTTCACCAGAGTCAAGACAGCACATAGTATTGAACCTTAATTTTAGGTCTTACACCACAGTCATTTATGAGGTTGTAGCCAAGATGGTGACTGCAGCGGCAATCATCTGAAAGCTTCACTAGGCCTGAAGGATCAGCTCACAAGGTTACTCATATGACTACAGTTGAATTAGTCTTTTCTCACACTGCTATGAAGAAATACCTAAGACTAGGTAATTTATAAAGAAAAGAAGTTTAATTGGCTTAAGTTCTGCATGGCTGGGGAGGCCATGGGAAACTTACAATCATGGTGGAAGGCACCTCTTCACAGGGCGGCAGGAGAGAGAATGAGTGCGAGCAGAGGAAATGTCAGATGCTTATTAAACCATCAAATCTCGTGAGAACTCACTATCAGGAAAACAGTATGGGGAAACCACCCCCATGATTCAGTTACCTCCCACTGGATCCCTCCCACGACATGTGGGGGTTATGGGAACTACAATTCAAGATGAGATTTGGGTGGGGTCACAGCCAAATCATATCAACAGTCATTAGCAAGAGTTCTCATTTTCTAAGTGGTTGGTGTTAGGAAATTTCAGTTCTTTGCCACGTTGACTTCTCTTTAAGGTTTCTCAAAGTGGCAGCTGGTTTTCCCCAAAATAAGGGTCCAGGAAGGGTGGAAAGTGGAAGATTGAAGCAGTGTCTTTTATAACCTAATCTCAGAAATGACATATCACTTCTACCACCTTCTATTGGTCACAGAAATTAGTCCTACAATGGTTATAGTAGTGATAGCATAGTGGACTAAACAAAGAAGTTAATACTAGGAAACAGGTTTCATGGGGAGCCCACTTATACCTAAGTTGGTTGGCTGCCAGAAAAGAAAGGAAGTTTACATTTCAGAAAATCTATTAATGTAATTCTTTGCACTAACAGATTGAAAAAACTAAAAACATAAAAATATCTGATTAATGTGGGAAAAACATTTGATTCAATTTAATGTCCAATTATATCAAAAAAGATAAAAACTTTAGCAGAAGAAAACTTTCTTATCCTAAGAAAAAGTATCTAACAAAATTACAGCAATTATCATTTTAGATGGTGAAATTTTAAAAATATTACTTTAAAATAAGGAACTTGACAAAGATACCTACATTTACTGCTTATATTCATTTTTATACTGAATATCTTTACAATTTTAGTAAAAAAAAAAACGGAAATGCATTGGCAAGTAAGAAACAGAACTGTGGTTTTCATAAGTGAAAAGATTGTGTACATAAAACACCCTAGAAAATCTACAGAAAAACTAACAGGAATAATAAGCTTTGCAAAATACAAAATTCAGATCCATTTAGAAAACACATTACAACAGCATGAATGAACATGAAATATGTAGAAATAAAGACCTTTTGTAGCAAAATTTAAAATCTGATTGAAATTTAAAATTTCTCTTACATTTTTATCTTTTTAAAATATTATTTTTAATTTAAAAGGAATTTTAAAAGGAGAAATATAGTATATTCACAAATTTTAAAAAATTCAAAATCACAAAGCTATTCAGTATCATCGGTTTAATCTACAAAGTCATATAATTTTAATAAAAGTATCAATAAGTATTTTCAAGAACTTAAGAAGGTGATCTCAAAGTATATCTTGAAATGACCAAGAATTGCCAATTATACTCCAAGTGGAATAAATAGGTAGTGAACTAGTCCAAGCAAATATATATGGCTTAATTAATACAGATTTGAAAAATAAGATAATGTGGCTAGTATGGTTTGCATTTGTGTCCCCACCCAAATCTCGTGTCAAATTCTAATCCTCAGTGTTGGAGGAGGGGCCTGGTGGGAGTTGACTGGATCATGGGAGCAGATTTCCTCAATGTTGTTCTTGTGATAGTGAGTTTTCATGAGATCTGGATGTTTAAAAGTGTTTAACACCTCCCCCTTCACCCTCTTCCTCCTTCTCTGGCCATGTAAGATGTGCCTGCTTCCCCTTCACCTTCCGCCATGATTGTAAGTTTCCTGAGGCCTCCCCAGGAATCCTTCCTGTACAGCCTATGGAACTGTGATTCAATTAAACCTCTTTTCTTTATAAATTACCCAGTCTTAGGTAGTTCTTTATAGCAATGCGAGAACAGACTAACACAGTGGCATTGGTATAGGGATAGACAAATAGATCAATTGAATAAAATAGAAAACCTAGAAACCAAATAAGACATTTAAACAAACATGATATATGACAAAATTATTACTGAAGATCACTGGGGAAAGGCAAGACCATTCAATCAGTTTTGCTGGGACAATTTAATTCATGAATTAAACAATAAGAATTTTGATAGTTGCATTATGTCAATATTCAAATATATATATAATGTGTGTGTATTCATATACACATATATATTTAAAATATATAAAAGATATATATGTTAAACTTAATTGTGAATGACATAATTTTATATAATTCTTAAAAAAGCTAGAGAATATTTTTTACAGCTTCAAGGAAAAAACAGATTTTATAATCGAAGAAGCAAGATCACTGAATATCAAAAGGAAAAGATTAATAATAGCTACGTTTGGCCGGGCGTGGTGGCTCATGCCTGTAATCCCAGCACTTTGGGAGGCTCAGGTGGGTGGATCACCTGAGGTCAGGAGTTTGAGACCAGCCTGGCCACCATGGGGAAACTCCATCTCTACTACAAATATACAAAAATTAGCCGGGTGTGCTGGTGGGCGCCTGTAATCAAAGCTACTTGGGAGGTTGAGGCAATAGAATTGCCTGAACCCAGGAGGCAGAGGTTGCAGTGAGCCCAGACCATCCCATTGCACTCCAGTCTGGGAGACAGAGACTCTGTCTCAAAAAATAAAATAAAAATAATAAAAAAAAATAGCTAAATTTAATGAAATAAAAAGCCAGAATTTGGGATAGTAGTCCTGAAAATATGTGACTATATAACTGACAAAAATTTAGCATTTCAACTACACAAAGTACACCGACAAACCAATAAAAATATAACAATAATGGTGAGAATACAAATTAGTACAGCCATATGGGGAACAATTCGATATGATCTTGTTGAGCTGATGTGTTCACATGTCCAACAATTTCACTCCTAGGTATTGATCATGTATAATCTATTGTACATGTGTACCAGGAGGTACATAAAACATTTAATATTATATGTAATAGCAAAAAGAAGAAGACAACAAATAACATAAATATCCTCAACAAGGGAATAGATTTTTTTAAAAAAAAACTCCATATCAAAAAGTGGAAATTTTCCAGTGGTGAAAGAATTACAGCTTCATATGAAAAGTATTGATTTTATTAACATAATACTGGAATAAAAGTACAAAGATTACATAGTATGTGATACAGTTTTATAAAGCTTGAAATTAAAAGCAAAACTAAACAATATAGTGTTTAGGGTTTAATAAATATTTGGTAAACACCTTAAACACCTTTTTAATAAAATCCTAAACAAAAATATTCACATAGTGTTTATTCTTGGGGATAGGAAAAGAAATACAATAAGGGAAAAGCTAATGGATGGACGTCACTATATGAAAGACGACAGTGTTTTCATAATGTTCTATTTCTTATCTTCAGTGGTGGGTTCATAGGGTTCTGTTTCAATATTAAACTGTTTGTAACATATTTGTGTTACATGCATTCACTTATATGTATCAAATATTACATAACACAGTTTTTGAGTACCAAGAGGAAACTTTAATTTATGAAGAGCTAAGAATCTAATAAAGTAATCTATAGGGCATTATGCTGCCTTATATTCTATGAATTATGTAAGGCTTTTTAACAGTAAACTTTACCATTCGCTATTATCGCACTATGTGCTGACTTTAGATAATAACCTCTTTAAAATGCCATTAAAATATGTCTTGGGGATGTCGGAAAGTAGTTTTGAATTTATGAAATGTTTTTAACATTGAGTAAATGCAAGCATATTTCACAAATGACAGAGAAATAGCATTTATCCTGGATGGAGAGGAAAAGTATATCAAGAAATTCACTAAATTGAGGTTCAAAATTTCCATTTTCTCCTGACTTATGTGATGAAGTGCTTGAAGAAACCTGAACAAATAACCACTAATCCCAAGTTCTTTCTTAGTAATAATGATTCTTTCTCAGTAGTTATATGGTGAACTACCAAACGAATTTCTGAGATAGGCCTTGATTCTATGATTCTTTTGATGCTTTAAATACTGATTTTAGATGTTCCAAGTCACGGGACTTTTCAAGCAGCCACTGCTCTAATACTTTTTCAATGCTAATTTTCACTTGATGCTGTGCTAGTCTGTAACTAAAATGATATAAATTGCTTTTCTTTCTAAATTGTAGTGTATGATGGAGTTTCAAAATTTATAGTCAATGCAGTGTTCATTGGTATACTCAATTAAAAAACTGCAACTTTTAAAAAGAAGAGCTGTAGTAGACCTTGAGAACTCAAAGGTATTGTTAATTATTTTTTCCAACAAATATTTATTGAATACCTGCCTTATGCCAGGAACTGTTCTGGCACTAAGAACATAGAAATTTCTTCAATTCATAAAATTTTTAGACTTTTTGAGAGAAACTACTCTTGCTGGGAAAAAAAAAAGTCCTGACAAATTGGGTGAGTGCTTTGCAATGCATACGTTGCAATGCATACAGACCAAAGGTAGTTTTCAAGAATATATAAAGAAGTGCTACAAACAAACAAGAGAAGACTAATAATGCTTTAGATAAATGGATAAAAATAATAATTCACAGAAAATGAAATCTTAATATCCGATGAATATATGAAAAATATCCTCATAGGAAGATGGAGAAATGAAAATCAAAACTACAGTGAAATGGTGTTTTCACACACATCACATTGGCAAAGATTAAAATAAAATGTATGTGATAAATGTTGGCTAGAAAGAGGAGAAATGAGAAATGCTGATGGAAGTATCAAATGGTAACATGGCTCAAAATACTTTGAATAGCCCTTTGCCAATATTTTTTCTTTTCCTTATTTATTTATTTATTTATTTATTTATTTATTTATTTATTTTTTGAGGCGCAGTCTCACTCTGTTGCCCAGGCTGGAATGCAATGGTGCAATCTAGGCTCAGTGCAACCTCTGCCTTCCAGTTCAAGTGATTCTCCTGCCTCAGCCTCCCGAGTAGCTGGGACTACAGGTGTGCGCCACCACAACCACCTAATTTTTCTATTTTTGGTAGAGACGGGGTTTCATCATGTTGGCCAGGCTGGTCTTGAACTCCTGAACTCAGGTGATCCACCCACCTTGACCTCCCAAAGTGCTGCCAATATCTTTTCAAGTTGAAGGTAAAAATAGACTTATGTAAGGAGTTCCACATTTACAGGCATATTCTGACTTATGTGCATAAAAAGTCACATATCATCAGATGTTACAATAGAAACAAAAATCACTCTGAAACACCAACAATGAGATATGGACAAATATACAATAATGTCTTCCTTCAGTGGAATATTATACATCAACCAATAGAAAAATTGAGGGCTAAATGTATTATCATGAATGAATCTCCAAAACCTGATGTTGAATGAAAAAGGATAAATCTCAGAAAACCTAATTTTGAATGAAAAATTATTGCAGAAAGATAAGTACAATGTGATATTATTTATGATGTGGAAAACAATGTATTTTTTAGCAATGTGTATATTCATGGGAATGGTAAGTGTTCAATGAAGGATAGCAGTTCTGTGTGGGGAGGGAGTGGAATTGATCAGTGAGGCGGACACGTAGTAGAGTCACATTTTCAGTGCTTTGTTAATTAAGCTGGGTTAGGGGAATATGTTCATTATGTTATTCTCTATACATTCACGTCTGTGAAATATCACTAAGAAAAGTTGAAAAAGTGGTGCTCAGATTATCTCTGTATTGATAGTATGTTTATATACCAGAAAACTCAAGAGTCTAGAAGGAAGCTATTATAATTACAAAATTGGTAAGTTTGGCAAGGAATCAGATATACTTTATTCAACTCTAGCAATGAATTTCTAGAAATAGAAATGGAATGAAAATGTTGGCCAGCATGGTGGCTCATGCCTGTAATCCCTGCACTTTGGGAGGCCAAGACAGGAGCATTGCTTGAAACCAGGAGTTTGGACCAGCCTCGGCAACAGAGTGAGACCTGATCTCTACAAAAAAATTTTAAAAATTATTTGAGAAGTTGAGGTAGGAGAATTGCTTGAGCCCAGGAATTTGAGACCAGGCTAGAACACATAGCAAGACTCTGTCTCTACAAAAAGTTAAAAAATTAGCTGAGTGTGCTAGTGCACACCTGTGGTCCCACCTACTCAGGTGACTATGGTGAAAGGATCGTTTGAGGCCAGGAGGTAGAGGCTGCAGTGCGCCATGTTTATGCCACTGTGCTCCAGCTTGAGTGACAGAGTGAGACCCTGTCTCAAACAAACAAACACTAGAAAGAAAATGTCTATTCCCAATAGAAAAAACAAAACAAATAAGCAAAAAAAACTGGAAAAGTGTACGAAGGGATTTAACAAGACAAAATCAAAGTTTTACGAAGCTACTAAATTGGATGGATGAATACAAAATATTGTCTGAACAAAGGTAAAGGCATCCTATGTTCTTTAATGAAAGGTTTTATTTTTTATTAAAATATTAATACTCAAAAATTAAGATAGGAAATAATGTAATAATGTAATTGGGATTCTAATAAGAATCTGAAAGTATTTTTTCATTGGAAAAATGATCTTTCATTTCATAATAATAAATGCTTTGAAATAGCCAAGAAAATTCAGGAAACAAAGTGGTGGGTGTATTCCATTTTAAATGAAAGATCACAATATAAAACCAGTGCAATTAGCATCTTTCTGGTCTTGGTCTTTGAGGAGACAAACTGAGTACAGGAGAGAATAGAGAACATCTAAGGATGGAAAATTAATATATGTAAAAATGATGGTTCAATTTGTTAACATTAAAATGTTTTAACTCATTAAATGATGCTGATGCAGCTGGCTAGCCTTCTGGAATAATAAAAGAGCACACCTGGTTATATCACATATAAAAATAAATTCTGGATGAAGTAAAGTCTTAATTGTTCAAAAAAAATAGAAAATATATGACATAAAAGGTACTATCTTTGGGTGAAAGCCACCTTCTTTCTCCAAAGTAGCAATCTGGATACGATTAGGCAAAATTACATATATTTGAATTCCATAAGATTTTAAAAATAATCTTGGGTATGGCAATGGAATATGTAATCTAAATCAAGAAACAAGAGATTTAGAAAAACAAAATAACAAAAACATGCAAATAGTTATTGCAAAATGGAAAGAAACAAATTCAAATACCCAGTAAAAAATGTGCAGATAAGGTGAGAAGACAATTGGTGGAAAGGCAACTATAAAAAGGTAAGGATGCTCAAATTCTTTAGCAGTCAGAAAGTGACTAATTAATTTGACAAATCAACTATTCTAAGATGACTTGAAGAAGCTTGTGTGGAATGTCTCCTGTTTGCCCTCTGGATCCCATCTATGCCCTTCTCCAGCATGCCCTGTGCACTGGCAGCCTTATATGTGTTGGTAGCTTCTTTGAGTCCGTTATTCTCTGACTTCCAAGTGGGTTTCTCCAGTAAGAAGCAGCAGCAGCAGGTTGTAGGGAGGTAGAAAGTGGGACTGGGTAATTGTTTTCCAGCTCCCTCCATAAAAGGTTAGGTTCATGTCACAGGACCTTCTCTGATCTCCCCTTGCTTCTTTACCCTTAGAGGTGGTAAGACCACCCTGTTCTAACCAGCTTTGGTGATGATCTCTTGTGGGTTCCCGTTCCTCCTACCAACATCTCTGGAAATGTCCCTTTATTATATTTTTCTCAAATTACTCCTCAAATTTGATAATGGCATCTTCTTCCTGTGCATAGCTATAACACCTTTTGGTGGTATGAAGCTAAGAGAAAGGTCTTTTGACTGACCCGATGAAAAAGTAAAATGTTATGATCTTTGGAAGAATCTACCAACATCTATTATAGTTAAAACTAACCATCATATCTATAAACCTGCTTCTGGAATCCTATTTCACAGACAGCTTTAAAAGCACATGTTGATAAGTATGTAAGTACAAGGATGTTTGTTGTAGCATTATTCTTAGTGCTTGACTTGGATACAGCAAATATCCATCAGTAGTACGGGAACAGCTGAAAAAAATTGGCCTGTGAACACACTATGACAGTAATGCAAGCCTTACAAAAAAGTCATGCCCTCTTTATCCCCCTCTCCCTAGTACCTTTCCCAGCCAGTAGTAACCATCATTCTACTCTCTATTTCCATGATGGTTAGTGGGTATAAAAATGCAGTTAGATATAAGGATTAAGATCTACTGTTAGATAGCACAATAGGTCAACTGTAGCTAATAATGATTTATTATTTATTTATTTCAAAATAACTAAAGCAGTGGGATTGAAATGTTTCTAACACAAGGAAATTATAAACACTTTAGGTAATGGATACCCCAATTATCCTGGTTACACATGATTGCCCTTATTACTCATTATATGTCTGTATCAAAATATCATATACACCACATACATATGTACAACTATTACATATCTATAATTTAAGAAAATTTTAAAAATTAAGAATGTTATGGCACTATAGCAGTTGACTTAGTTGAGAGAAATCTTCATGAGTTATTGCTAAGTGAGAAAAAAGCATGCAAAAAGTGTATATACTGGGATGCAGTATTTCACAAAAATGTATATTGCAACAAAAATCACTGTGTGTGTAAATATATATGAATGTTTCTATGATATTATGAGCATGAAGAAAAATTTGGATGAATAAATGTTAGATGTGATAAGATTAAATGGAGGGGCAGGGATTTATGTGAGTGGAGGAGAGAGGTGAGGGACAGGGTGAAAACAAAAACAGTATAAAAAACACACTTGACTCTTAATATGCATTTGTTTATAAATATTTGATGATAGAACCTAGGCACATTATTTTTAAAACTCCCTCGGTAATTCAAACGTGTAGCCAAGTTTAAGAATCACTGCTCTTGAAGAATAAATAATTCGAAGTTCTTTTGTCTATGTTTCCCAACTTGAATGTATTTCAATATGCTTTCCCAAAAGCGTCCATTTTGTTTTGCACTGAAAATCAAAAACTCAAATGACAATTCTGTTTCTATATTTGATGTGAAAGAAGTAAATTCTAAATAAAACAAATTACATTGTTTGCATAAAATATAGATTTATTATATAAAATTATTTATAAATGCATGTTTTAAATGTACATATATTTGTATACCAAGAAAGTTCCCTGAAAATTTCAGTGACTTGAATTTCCTTTCTGATTACTGGCCTAGCATTCCAAACTGACTTTAGTCTTAATTTATGATGTCAGTCTTCACTTATTTCTTACCTTGTTCAATCCTTGGTTGGATTAAACTTCTTCATGTTTCTTAAACAAGAAATTTCCATGTTTTCTTGCTTTGGAATATTTACTCTTATTTTTACAGAATTCCACAACTTCATTTATCCAAATATTTCCTAATGATTCCATCTAAAATCAAATATCATTGCTTTTATTATGTCTTCCCTAATTAAGCTAGCTTTAAAATTTAATGAATGCCTACTATGTTCCAGATGTCATGCTAGATGCTAACCTTCAACTATTTTATGGTATCCTGTTTAATTTTCCACAAGGCATGAGTTATTTGCAATATTACTTAAAATACTGAGAAGTCAGCATGTTAGCAGAGCCTTGGCTTAAACTCATTTGTACAATCCTCAAATTCAAAACACTTTGTAATAAGAACAGTCAGTCATGATCTGTCAAGCTTCTGAGTACCCATTGAAGTTTGTATTCAGTTTATGGCACTATATATATATATATATTATATATATATATGTATATATATATATGTGTATATATATATACGTATATATATGTGTGTGTGTGTGTGTATGTATATATGTGTATATATGAGATAAGGGTATGTATATATGTTACAAATTGATATATATATAGTTAAAATATATGCTGTATGTGTGTAAATATATAGTGTACATGTTTATGTGTGCATAATTGTGTGTGTGTGCCTATGTATATACTCCTCACTCCTCATTTGATGTATTTGATGAGGGACAGGTGGTAGAGTATAATTCTTTAAATCTTCTCAGTGTCTAGAATAGTGCCTTGAACACACACAGATAATTTCAAAATGATGAAGTGAAATAGAATAAATAATTTATAATAAACCACACAAAGTGATCTGATCCAAAAACCAATGGTAAGAGATTTATTCTTACAAGTAAGAAAATTAAATATGGTCACTATTGGACAAACAAATATTTTTTAAACCTTTTTCATCATCTGTGTTGGTTTTTCCTTATTTTATTGGGCCTGAAAACTATATTACACAGTTAAGCATGTTTTGTATTCTTTTACCTGATTAGAACTATCTTAATGCTGGGCTTAAAATAACAACGCACCTATGTTAAGTCATATAACCTTTTTTTTTTTTTTTTTACAAACTAATAACCACATTCTACTGAAAGTCTCTTCATTTAACTGGCAGTGTAGTAGATTGGTTTAAGTCACTATTTCTGGAAGCAGAACACTTAACTTCAAATCCCAGCTTTCCCATTGACTATGTGAACTTGAACTAGTTACTTAATGCCAACGTGTGTTAGTCTCTCTGTATGTAAAATTGTAAAAACAATAGTACCTACCTCATGTCTACATTTTGAGGATTAAAAAATGAATTAAGTTTATTAAGTTTTGTAAAGGACTCAGAATAGCGTCTTGCACACAATAAACTGTTTTAGTAAATCAATCTAATTTTACCAGGTTTTATAGCTATTCAGTTTTTATTCTTAACTATAAAATTACATAGTTCAATTTGTGACTATAAAAAAAGAGTGCATCCATTGGACTTTTAAACAGTAGAATTACTTCAAAGTCTGTGTTAGTTTCCTAGAGCTTCTATAACAAATAACCAAAAACTGAGTGGCTTAAAACGACAGAAATTATTACCTCCCAATCTGGAGGCCAGATGTCCAGAATCAAGATGCCATCAGTGCTATGTTCTCTCACAAGACTCTAAGACAAAATCTGTTCCGTGTCTTTCTCTTAGCTTCTGGTGTTGCTGGCAATCTTTGGCGTTCCTTGACTCTAAGACACATCCTTCTAATCTGTGTCCCTGTTGCTGAATGACAATCTTCCTGTGTGTTTCTGTGTTTATGTCTCTGTTTTGCTTTTTCTTTCTTTAAATTTTTCTTCAGCTTTTAAGTTCTGGGGTATATGTGCAGGATGTGCAGGTTTGTTACCTAGGTAAACGTGTGCCATGATGGTTCGCTGCCGAGATTAACCCATCACCCAGGTATTAAGCCCACATCCCTTAACTGTTCTTCCTGGTGCTCCTCCCTCAACCCGCCCCCACTGATAGGCCCCAGTGTCAGTTGTTCACCCCATGTGTCCATGTGTTCTCATCATTCAGCTACCATTTATAAGAGAACATGTGGTATTTGGTTTTCTGCTCCTGCATTAGTCTGCTGTGGATAATGGCCTCCAACTCCATCCATGTGCCTGCGAAGGGCACAATTTTGTTCCTTTTATGTCTGCATAGTATTCCATGGTGTATATGTACCACATTTTCTCTATCCAGTCTATCACTGATGAGCATTTGTGTTGATTCCATGTCCTTGCTATTGTAGTAATGCTGCAGTGAACATACATGTGCATGTATCTTTATAATGGAATGATTTATATTCCTTTGGGTATATACTCAGTAATGGCATTGCTGGGTCAAATGGTATTTCTGCCTCTAGGTCTGTAAGAAATCATCACACAGTCTACCACAGTGGTTGAAATAATTTACATTCCCACCAACAGTATAAAAATGTTCTTTTTTCTCCACATCCTCGCCAGCATCTGTTGTTTCTTGACTTTTTAATAATTGCCATTCTTACGGGTGTGAGACGATACCTCATTGTGGTTTTGATTTGCATTTCCCTAATGATCAGTGATGTTGAGCTTTTTTTCATATGTTTGTTGGCAACATGAATGTCTTCTTTGAGAAGTGTCTGTTCATGTCCTTTGCCCACTTTTTATTGGGGTTGTTTGTTTTGTTGTTGTAAATTTGTTTAAGTTCCTTGTAGACACCGGATATTCAACCTTTGTCAGATGGATAGATTGCAAAAAAATTTTCCCCTTCTGTAGATTGTGTGCTTACTTTGATGATAGTTTCTTTTGTTGTGTAGAAGCTCTTTGGTTGAATTAGATCTCATTTGCCAATTTTTGCTCTTGTTCCTATTTCTTTTGGAGTTTTCATCATGAAATCTTCACCTATGCATATGTCCTGAATGATATCGCCTATATTTTCTTCTACGGTTTTTATAGTTTTAGTAATGTAAGTCTTTAATCCAGCTGGAGTTAATTTTCGTATAAGCTGAAAGGAAGGAGTCTAATTTCAATTTTCTGCATATGGCTAGCCAGTTTTCTGAGCACCATTTATTAAATAGAGAATCCTTTCTCCATTGCTTGTTTTTTGTCAGGTTTGTTGAAGATCAGATGATTATAGGCGTGTGGTCTTATTTCTGAGTTCTCTATCCTGTTTCATTGGTCTATGTGTCTGTTTTTGTACCAGTACCATGCTGTTTTGATTAGTGCAGCCTTGTAGAATAGCTGGAAGTTGGAAGCATGGTGCCTCCAGCTTGGTTCTTTTTGCCTAGGATTGTCTTGGCTATTAGGGCTCTTTTTTGGTTCTATGTGAATTTTAAAATAACTTCTTCTAATTCTGTGAAGATTGTCAATGTTAGTTTAATGAGAATAGCATTAAATATATAAATTACTTTGGGCAGTACGACCATTTACATGGTACTGATTCTTCCCATCCATGAGCATGGAATGTTTCTCCATTTGTTTGTGTCCTCTATGATTTCCTTGAGAAGTGGCTTGTAGTTCTCCTTGAAGAGGTCCTTCACTTACTTTGTTAGCTGTATTCCTAGGTATTTTATTCTCCTTGTAGCAATTGTGAATGGGAGTTCATTCTTGATTTGGCTCTCTGCTTGTCTGTTGTTGGTATATAGAAATGCTTGTGATTTTGCACATTGATTTTGTATAGTGAGACTTTGCTGAAGTTGCTTATCAGCTTAAGAAGCTTTTGGGCTGAGATGATGGGGTTTTCTAGATATAGGATCATGTCATCTGCAAACAAAGACAATTCAACTTCTTCTTATCCTGTTTGAATACCTTTTATTTCTTTCTTTTGTCTACTTGCCTTGGCCCAAACTTCTAATACTGTGTTGAATAGGAGTGGTAAGAGAGGGCATCCCTGTCTTATGGGGAATGCTTCCAGCTTTTTCTCGTTCAGTATGATATTGGCTGTGGGTGTTTTTTTTGTTTTTGTTTTGTTTGTTTGCTTGTTTTGTTTTTTGAGACAGAGTCTCACTCTTGTCGCCCAGTCTGGAGTGCAATGCAACCTCCACCTCCTGGGTTCAAGCGATTCTTCTGCCTCAGCCTCCAGAGTAGCTGGGATTACAGATGCACACCACCACGCCCTGCTAAATTTTTTTGTATTTTTAATAGAGATGGTGTTTCTCCGTGTTGGCCAGGCTGGTCTCGAGCTCCTAACCTCAGGTTATCCACTCTCCTTGGCCTCCCAAAGTGCTGGGATTACAGGCTTGAGCCACCATGCCCGGCCGTTTTTTTGTTTGTTTTTTTGTTTTAATAAATTGTTTCTTCAATACCTAGTTTATAGTTAATTGTTTCTTCAATACCTAGTTTATTGTAAGTTTTTATCATGAAGGAATGTTGAATTTTATTGAAGGCTTTTTCTGCATCTAGTGAGATAATCACGTGGCTTTTGTCTTTAGTTCTATGTTTGTGGTGAATTACATTTGTTGATTTGTGTATGTTGAACTGGCTTTGCATCCCAGGGCTGAAGACTACTTGATCCTGGTGGATAAGCTTTTTGATGTGCTGCTGAATTCAGTTTGCCAGTATTTTATTGAGAATTTTTGCATCAGTGTTCATCTGGAATATTGGCCCGAAGTTTTCTTTTATTGTTGTTGTCTCTCTGCCAAGTTTTGGTATCAAAATGATGCTGGCTTCATAAAATGAGTTAGGGAAGAGTCCCTCCTTTTTAATTGTTTGGAATAGTTTGAGTAAAAATGGTTCCAGCTCTTTGTATCTCTGGTAGAATTCAGCTGTAAATCTGTCTGGTCCTGGGCTTTTTTTGGTTGGTAGGCTATTTATTTCTGCCTCAATTTCAGAACTTGTTATTGTTCTATTCGGGGCTTTAATATATTCCTGGTTCAGTCTTGGGAGGGTGTGTGTGTCCAGGAATTTGTCCATTTCTTCTAGATTTTCTCGTTTATGTACATAGAAGCATTTATAGTATTCTCTCATGGTCATTTGTATTTCTGTGGGGTCACTAGTGATATCCCCCTTATCATTTCTGATTGTGTCTATTTGGTTCTTCTCTTTTTTCTGATTTATTAGTTTACCTAGCGATCTATTTTATTTCATTTTTCAAAAAGGCAGCTGCTGGATTTGTTGATTTTTTGAAGACAAAATTTAAAAAATTTTGATGTTTTGGTCTCTACCTCTTTCAGCTCCTCTCTGATCTTGTTTTTTTTTGTTTTTTCTTGTCTTCTGCTAGCTTTGGGGCTTGTTTGCTCTTGGCTCTCTAGTTCTTTTAGTTGTGATGTTAGGATGTCGAATTGAGATATTTCTAGCTTTTTGATGTGGGCATTTAGTGCTATAAATTTCCGTCTTAACATTGATTTAGCTGCGTCCCAGGGAGTCAGGTATATTGTCCCTTTGTTCTCATTAGTTTCAAAGAACTTCTTGATTTCTGCCTTAATTTCATTATTTAACAAGGAGTCATTCAGGAGCAAGTTGTCCATTTTCCATGTAGTTGTGTGGTTTTGAGTGAGTTTCTTAATCTTGAGTTATAATTGATTGCACTGTAGTCTGAGAGATGGTTATGATTTCAGTTCTTTTGCATTTGCTGAGGAGTGTTTTACTTCTAATTATGTGATCAATTTTGGAGTAAGTGCCATGTGGCAATGAGAAGAATGTATATTCTGAGTGGAGAGTTCTGTAGATATCTTTCAGGTCTGCTTGATCCAGAGCTGAGTTCAGGTACTGAATATCTTTGTTAATTTTCTCTCTCAGTGATCTGTCTAATATTGTCAGTGGGCTGTTAAAGACTTCCACGGTTATATGTAGGAGTCTAAGTCTCTTTGTAGGTCTCTAAGAACTTGCTTTATGAATCTAGTTGCTCCTTGTATCGGGTGCATATTTAGGATAGTTAGTTCTTCTTGTTGATTTGAACCCTTTACCATTATGTAATGCCCTTCTTTGTCTTTTTTGATCTCTGTGGAATCAAAGTCTGTTTTATGAGAAACTAGGATTATGAATCCTACTTTTTTCTGTTTTCCATTTGCTTGGTAAATTTTCTCCATTCCTTTATTTTGAGCCTATGAGTGTCTTTTCACATGAGATGGGTCTCCTGAAGACAGCATCCTAATGGGGCTTGACTCTTTATCCAGTTTGCCATTCTGTGTCTTTTAATTGGGGCATTTAGTCCATTTACATTGAAGGTTAATATTGTTATGTGAGGATTTGATCCTGCCATCATTATGCTAGCTGGTTAATTTTCAGACTTGTTTATGTGATTGCTTCATAGTGTCATTGGTCTGTGTACTTCAGTGTGCTTTTGCAGTGGCTGGTAACTGTTTTTACTTTCCATATTTTGTGCTTCTTTCAGGAGGTCTTGCAAGGCAGGCCTGGTGGTGACATATTCCCTCATCATTCGTTTGTCTGAAAAGGATCTCGTTTTTCCTTTGCTTATAAAGCTTAGTTTGGCCAGATATAAAATTCTGGGTTGGGAATTCTTTTTCTTAAGAATGTTGAATATTGGCCCCTAATCTCCTCTGGCTTATAGAGTTTCCACTGAGAGGTCTGCTGTTAGTCTGATGGACTTACCTTTGTAGGTGACCTGGTCTTTTTCTCTGGCTGCCCTTACATTTTTTCTTTCATTTCGACCTTGGAGAATCTGATGATCCTGTGTCTTGGGGTTGGTCTTCTCATGGAGTATCTTACTGGACTTCTCTTTATTTCCTGAATTTGAATGTTGGCCTGTGTTGCTAGGTTGGGGAAGTTTTCCTGGATGATATCCTGAAGTATGTTCTCCATCTTGGTTTCATTCCCCCTGTGTTCTTTAGGTACTCCAATCAGTCATATGTTCAGTCTTTTATATAATCCCATATTTCTCAGAGGTTTTGTTCATTCCTCTTCATTCTTCTTCTCTATTCTTGTCTGCATGTCTTACTTCAGAAAGATAGTCTTCAAGCTCTGAGATTCTTTCTTCTGCTTGTTCTATTTGGCTATATTGATACTTGTAATTGCATTGTGAAGTTCTCATGTTGTATTTTTCAGCTCTATCAGATCAGTTATGTTTCTCTCTTAACTGGCTATTCTGGTTATCAGCTCCTGTAATGTTTTATCATGATTCTTAGCTTCTTTGCATTGGATTAGAACTTTAGTTCAGTGAATTTCATTATTACCCACTACTGCTGTCGATTTATCCATCCCAGCCTCAGCCCAATTCTGTGCTCTTGCTGGAAAGATGTTTTGGTCATTTGGAGGAGAAGAGGCACTCTGGCTTTTTAAGTTTTCAGTGTTTTTGCACTGATTCTTTCTCATCTTTGTAGGCTTAGCTATCTTTGATCTTTGGGATTCTGACCTTTGAATGGGGTTTTTGTGGGGTCTTTTCAGTTGATGTTGTTGCTGCTTTCTGTTTTTTTATAATTATTTATTATTATTATTTTTTAACAGGCCATTCTTCCGTAGGGCTCCTGTAGTTTGCTGGGGGTCACTTCAGACCCTAGTCACCTTGGTCTCTTCTGCACTTAGAAGTATCACCAGTGAAGGCTGTGAAACAACAAAGATGGAAGCCTGCTCCTTCCTCTGGGAGCTCTGTCCCAAGGGGGCATCAACCTGGTGCCAGCTGGAATACTCCTGTAGGAGGTGTCTGGAGACCCCTTTTAGGAGGTCTCATACAGTCGGGAGGAATAGAATCAAACTCGCTTAAAGAAGCAGTCTGGCTGCCCCTTGGCAGAGGAGGCGCCCTGCACTGGCTGTCCAGCCTCTCCAGAACCAGCCGCCTGGCAAGACTAAGTCAGCTGAACCACAGAAACAGCAGCTGCCGCTCCCCCCAGGGACTCCATTCTGGGAAGAGATCATAGTTCTGTTCGTATAACCCTGGCTGGAGTTGCTGAAATTCCCATAGGGAGGCCCCACCCAGTGAGGAGAGATGGATCAGGTTCCCACTTAAAGAAACAGGCTGGCCACGATCAGGCACAGCAGCTGTGGTAGGTTGTGGGGAATTCCTTTTGGTCCCCGGTGCCGGCAGGCTGGAGTGGCTGACTCCAACTGCAGATATGGTAACTGCCTCTCCTTCCAGGAACTCAGTCCCTCTCAGGCTGTCACCAGCCTGCCACTGCTTGCAGGGTAGAATTCTAAGCCAGTGGGTCTTGTGAGGTGCCATGGGAGTGGAGCCCAATAGGAAGATGCCTCCCTGTATTGAGCCCCCTTTTTAGGGGATTGCCTGGGACCTCTTCCTTGCCGGAATTCCCAGGACTGGAGAACACAAAACTCCTGGGTTTTCCTCCATGCCCGAGTGAACAAGCGGCTGCTCCGCCAAGACTCCACAAAGCTCTGTGCTTTGGACCAAGACCCTGGTGACCTGGGCTCAGGAGGGGGTCTCCTGATACGCAGGTTGCAAAGATCCATAGGGAAGGCATGGCTTCCTGGGGAGGGTCGCACAATGACTCACCACCTCCCTTGGCTGTGTGTGGGGGCTCCATGGCTTCCTGCTGCTCCCAGGTGAGCCATCACCCCACCCTGTTTTTCCTCAGTCTCTGTGGGTCAAGCCGTCTGCCTACTCAGTCCCAGTGTGAGAATCTGGATACCTCAGTCAAAGGTACAGTGTAAACTTGCTATTTTGTGAGAGCCGCAGACTACAGCTACTTCTAATTAGCCATCCCCTCCCCTGTTATATTTTTCTTATTAGGACACCAGTCATGTTGGATGAGGTCCTATTCTAATTGGGTATGACCCTTTCTTAACTTGATTACATCTTTAAAGACCCTATTTCTAAATAAGGTCACTGTGTTAGTATGGGGCTGGGTAATTTTTAGAGACAATGTGTTTACTTTACTCATGGTTCTGTAGAGTATATAGGAATCCTGGTGCCAGCATGTCCTTCTAGTGAGGCCTCAGGAAGCTTATATTCAGCAGAAGGGAAAGGGAAGGAGCGTATCACATGGTGAGAAAGGAAGTAAGAGGGAGAGTGGGGAAGCACTACAGTCTTTTAAACAATCAGATCTTGCATCAGCTCTGAGAGAGAATTCACTCATTACCAAGGGAATGGTGCTGAGCCATTCATAAAGGATCCACCCCTGTGATCCAATCACCTCCCACCAGGTCCCACCCTCAATATTGGTGGTTACTTTTCAACGTGAGATTTGAAGGGGACAAACATCCAAACCGTGTCACTCCACCCCGGCTCCCTAAATTTCATGTCTTTCTCACATTGCAAAATACAAACATGCCTTCCCAATAGTCCCTAAAAGTCTTAACTTGTTCCAGCATCAAGTCCAAAGTACTAATTCTCACCTGAGACACATCTCCTTCCATATATAAGCCTGTAAAATAAAAAAACAAATTATGTACTTCCAAGATACAATAGTTGTGTAGGCATTGGCTAGACATTCCCATTCCAAAAGGAAGAAATTGGCCAAAAGAAAGGGGCAACATGTCCCATGTGAGTCTGAAACCCAGACTAGTATAGGGCAGTGATGCCGTAGGCCTGGCTCACAAAACCATTCTTTTCTCCCAGGCCTCTGGGCCTGTGATGGGAGGGGCAGCCTGGAAGATTTCTGAAATGCCTTTGAAGCCTTTTGTCCCATTGTTTTGGATAGTAACACCTGGCTCCCTTTTAGTTACGCAAATCTATCTAGCAAGTGATTTTTCTGCAGCCCGCTTATATTCCTCTCCGAAAAAGCATTTTCTTTCTCTACCACATAGCCAAGCTGCAAATTTTCCAAACTTTTATATTATGCTTCCCTGTTAATTATAAGTTCTAACATAAAGTCATTTCTGTGCTCCCATCTCTGATTGTAGGTTGTTAGATGCAGCCACATCAATTTTTGAACACTTTGCTGCTTAGAAATTTCTTCTACCGGATACTTTAAGTCATCACTCTTACATTCAACCCTCCACAGATCCCTAGGACATGTACACGTGTCCAAGCTGTTTGCGAGGGCATAAACAGGTGACCTTTACTCCAGTTCCCAATAACTTCCCAATTTCCATCTGAGGCTTCAGCCTGGACTTCAGTCTCCATATCTCTATCAGCATTTTGGTCACAACCATTTAACCAGTGTCTTAGAAGTTCTAAAATTTCCCTTGTCCTCTTGTCTTCTTCTGAGCCCTTCAGACTCTTCCAGTCTCTGCCCATTACCCAGTTCCAAAGTTGCTTCCACATATTCAGTTACGTTTCTATCAACTTCCCAGTACTAGGTATCAATATTCTGTTAGTTTGTTCTTGTATTGTTATAAAGAAACACCTGAAGTTGACTAATTTATAAAGAAAAGATGTTTATTTTGGTTCAAAGTTCTGCAGGCTGTACAGGAAGTGTGGTGCCAGCATCTGCTTCTGGTGATGGCCTCACGGAGCTTGCAATTGTGGTAGAAAGTGAAGGGGAGCAGTGTATCACAGGGCAAGAGAGGGAGTAAGAGAGAGAGGAAGGATGTCTCTAACAGCCAGATCTCATGTGAAGTCAGAGTGAGAATTCAGTCATTGCCAAGGGTATAGCACTAAGCTATTCATGAAGGAGCCTTCCCGTTATCTAACACATCCCTCTAGGCCCCACCTCCAACACTGGAGGACACATTTTAACATGAGATTTGGAGGGGAAAAACATCACAAGCATCTCAGTCACATAAACAGGAAGTGAAGGTTGGGGCTCCAACATGTCTTTTTTCGGGGGCACACAATTCATCCCGCAACAAAAGCCTTTCATTTAATTTTTTGTTTAGTTGAGAGTAAGTCTTTTGATCCAGTAATCGTTGTCATACTATCTGTCAGCCTTCAGTAATTTGAACAGCTCATATTGAATCTAGTTGCTCAGAGCTAAAACAAAGAGGTTCTAAAAATAGTTATAACTGGTTCTTGGATATTGATTTTGGTCTATTGAGGTATTGTCATAATACTTTCATTTCTAATGTAAGTAGTCTGATTTTATTTGAGACATCAGTAAGGAATCATGTTGATTACACCAACATTGTAGATAAAAGATTTTGGTAGAAAATCTAACAAATCTAACAATTATTTCTTAAATATGTTAAATATTAAATACCATCCTTATTCAACCTTAACCCTAAACGATTTCATTTTCTATGTTGTCTCTTCTAGAATTTATTCCTGAACAATTAACTAAAATGTATCTTAGGTTATCATCAGACTGACTTTTGTTTTGATTTCTTAATATAGGTAGAATCCAATGCACGTATGTCTATCACCGGGTTACTAGAACTCAGAATTTGAATATGGTCAATAGATTTGTTTGAATGTTGTGTTACAGAAAATGTAAAGTGCCTGATGTAGAATAGGTGTAATATTTTAAATACATTCACCATGCGTTTATCAAGGGCTTATTGTCTGCTAATCACTGTGCCAAGTTTTGGAGACATAAATATGCTAAGGCAAAAATCCCTTCTCTCAAGAAACTCACTGTCTGTGGAAGACACAACTATGTTAATAGGTGTGTAACACTATAATAAATATCATAGTAGGGAAATATAATCAATTATGGGTCCACACTTATTTCCTTTTGGAATGTGAGCCTGCTACTTGTTTTGTTTGTTTGTTTGTTTTACAGCCCACGTACTCAGAGGTAAGAATGGCTTTCATATGTTAATTGTTTAAAAGAATTCAAAAGAAGAATAATAGTTTATGACAAGTGAAACTGATATGAAACTAACATTTCAATGTTCATAAATAAAATTTTATTGGGACACAGTTGTTCCCATTCTTGGTGTATTATCTATGGCTTTTTTCATGCTATATTTAGATCGTAGAATACTTACAACAGAGATGCTATGGTCCTTGAAGCCTCAAATGCTTATTATTTAGCCTTTATAAAAAAAGTTTATCAACCTTTGTATAAGGTGCTTTTGGAATAATGAAGAAAGGGTGACTATTATTTTTTGAAAAACTAACAGTGACTTGTGACTATGAAGAAATTTGCATTTAACTTTTATTCACCTGAAAGTGCTGAGAGGAAACCTCAAGAAAAACTACAAGGCTGTTTATTGATAAGTGGATCCTGAAATTTACCAGTTTACGGAGCAGCCAGAGTTAAGTAGTACCCAGGAAAGGAGCAGGTGTGAATAAGACATATATTATTTGTCCTGGGACCTTTCAAGTTCAATCTGAGAGATACTGTGTTAATTTTAATTTTTCATATGCCCCATCTTCTTACTAATCCTTCTTTCTATCTAACACCTGTAATTTGTAGAGAATTATTTGAAAATAACTGTCCATTCCTGAGGCTATTGTGTTTCAGTCCACTAGAACCCTCCAGCAGATCAACTGGAACCTTGAGAAGTGCCTATAAACTCCACTTTCCTACCATTACCAGGGAGGCAGGGCAGATTTGGGTATCTTAGAAAAGCCAACCTTAAATCCTTTCTATTGAGGCTAATTGATCAATAATTAGTCACCACACTTACTAATGGTTTAATGTAAACAGTTTTTTAATTTAAAATTTTCTGATATTTCAGTTCAATAATTGAGAACCATCGAGAATGGATGATCTGAATGTACAAAAAGAGTCACTTAGAAAAGGAATAACTTTCCTTATCTTTCTTCCTGGACTGAACTAATTTTTTCTACATAAAATGTCTATTGTTTCCTTCTCTATTTCACAAAAGTAGCTTTATTTTTATGAAACTTTCCTCTTTTCCCTTTTCTTTTTCTTTTATTTTCTAATAGAACAAAGCAGAAAGTGAAAATTTTCCCTTGGATTTGATATGGCGATGGAAAAGATTTTTTTGTAGGCATAAAATGAATGACAGAAAGATAACATTTTCATATTTCTGAGATAATGCTGGTTGATGTTAACTGTAATTTAAATTTACTTCCTGGCTTGCCTTGGGTTGGAATATCACTTTCAGATCACTAAATACTAAGGATGTAAAGATGGTTATATAAGTTACAATTGTATGTTACATCAATTGTACATTTCTTCAAAGATCATTCAAGGTTCTTTTTATTGTTTTGAGGCATTTTCTAAGTATTCCCAGGTTGGAGGGCAAAGGAATTATATAAATTTAGCTTCTTCATACTGTCATGCTATAGTACTCACACTTATCTGATCTCTTGAAACTCAAAGTAGACATTTTAAAGTGTCTATCATTGATATATTCCATGTGTTTGATATCATAGGTCAACTGTATTTTATTTTTTATATTTAGGCAAAATATTCTCTTTAAATAGCAGTAGTTATACCTGCAGTATAGAACTTTTTAAAATCTATATCTGTTATATTAGTATAATTCTATTGTGAATTTTTTCAGACTACAAACTGACAGAAAACAGTTCTCAGAGAAATAGAAATTATTAAAACATGAAAAGTACAGATCATAAGCCTAGTATTATACTTTTCCATGTATTTTATTCATTGTCATATGCTTATTATCACTGCAATTCTACTTAAGAGTTGAGTAAAGTGGATACTAGTTTTCCCAGGCAAGCAGGTCTATTTTTGGAGTACAAATATAATGCTGCTATAATTTGATGATGACTAGTGTTCACACTGTGAATGCATCTGAAGTCACATTCTGCAGAATGCCAGATACCTATGACTCAGAAAATGGGTGAGCTTTTCCCAGAAGTTCACAGATCAGTTAAAAGAATCTTTGTAAGATATTTAATTAAAGGACAGATACATATATAATCTCTCCCTTCTTATTCCTTATCTGCAAGAACATAGATACAGAGTATTTTTAGTTATCTTCAATAATTATAAGAGTTAATCAAAACTTTAATTTTTCTAACAATACATAATTACGCAGTATTTCGAATTTTAGCTCTAAGGCAACTAGAAAATTTTCCGAAAGTATTTTTGGATTAGGAGTGTGTGTGTGTGTGTGTGTGTGTGTGTGTGTATTTATATAATATATGATACATATAACATTTGATAAAAATACCGAGTGAAATTAACACAACTATTTTTATATATATCAAAGGCAAACATGTTAACTAGTACATTATTTCACTCAGGGTTTATTTCTTTTATGTATATGAGACTGCATAGTTTAACCTATCTGTAAGTACAAATGGATTGTCTCAGTATTGCATAGCCAACGGTTATGATTTGGGCTTATGTTTGCCCTAAAACCGTAAGAATAATTAATTAAATATATGTATACTATTTTGGGTTAAGAAATTATTTTAGATCAAGTTGGACTATAATCCTTGAAGTGGGTTTTTATCTTTACATGCAATAGTACATATCTCACATAGGAAAGAGTAATTGAGCTCTGCCTTCATCCTCCTTAATAACCCAAACTGGACCCCATTTCTCCAAGTCCAGTAAGTTTCATATTCCCTGGCAAAGCAGATTAAATCAAGCTGATAATGAAGAATAAGAAGAAGCTAATAGTGGGAAGCAGAAGCGTTGCATAATCAGTTATACCATACTGAGGTCGTCATCCTTCAGGTGCACTTTTTGAAACTGACTAGTAGGCTCCAGAGAACTTTTGAACTTCAAATAATCATTTGTGATTGTGTGTCAAAAACCTGTATGAACTACAAGCACAAACATGCACATCAATAGCAGTGCATATTAAGTAAAAATTTTAAATTCAGAAAATAGTACTGGGAAGAAAACAAGAAAGTTAACCTTGGACCTATAGCAAGAAGTGGCCTGTGCGAGTGTGTCTGTTGATAATTGGAGTGGGACATGGTTTTTAAAGTCTTAGTTGAAAATTTCTAAAAATTTTTAAGATAAGGTGCTTTTAGAATTTTTCAAATATCACTTATTTTACCCATCTATCTTGTAAAAATGTTTTTTTTTTCATTTACCTCCCAAATTGGTCATAATACAGAAATCGGGTATGGTTTAAATGATTAATTTTGCTTATTAAAAATTTATGCAAATATGCTACGAGAAGTTAACTTCTCTTTCAAAGTATGTCAAGTATACTTCAATAAATTTGTGTACATTACTTTCTAAAGCTATTATGTTGAAGAGATTTGCATGCTTTTAAAATTTTATGAAAATTATTTAATTGAGAAAGAGTAGTTGAATGGCCAAAAATGTGCAACTTGTATTTAATATAAAGTTCCTAAGAAGATGAGAAGGCACAGGGTTTAGAAAACCTACACAGGGATAGTATCTAATTTGGAGGTAAAGCCCATCTTTTGATGTAACAAGAAAGCAAAGATGGGAAATATTAGGATTTATGTAGATTTACAGGTGGATTTGGGAAGTTAAGGAAGATCTGACCATTTGTCTTTTCTGTTCTCAGTGGAATAGAAAGAGATTGTATTAGTCCATTTTCATGCTGCTGATAAAGACACACCCAAGACTGGGCAACTTAGAAAAGGAAGAGGTTTAATGGGCTTAGAGTTCCACATGGTTGGGGAGACGTCACAGTCATGGCGGAAGACGAGGAGCAAGTCACATCTTATGTGGATGGTGGCAGGCAAAAAGAGAGCTTGTGCAGGGAAACTCACCCTTTTCTGTTTTATGTTTTTTGACATGGAGTCTCACTCTGTCATCCAGGCTGGGATGCAGTGGCACAATCTTGGCTTACTGCAATCTCTGCCCCCCAGGTTCAAGTGATTCTCCTGCCTCAGGCTACCGAGTAGCTGGGACTACAGGTATGCACCACCACACCTGGCTAATTTTTGTATTTTTAGTAGAGATGAGGTTTCACCAAGTTGGCCAGGCTGGTCTTGAACTCCTGACCTCAGATGATCTGCCCGCCTCGGCCTTCCAAAGTGCTGGGATTACAGGCGTGAACCACCGCATCCGGCCCCTGGTCAATGTTTTAATTGCAGGCTTATCTTCTGCCAGATACCCTAAATCATCTCTCTCAAGTTCAAAGTTCCACAAATCTCTTGGGCAAATCTCGGGGAAATCTCAGGAGCAAAATGCCTCTAGTCTCTTGATTCACCTTAGTTCCAGTTCCCAACAAGTTCGTTATCTCTATCTGAGACGACCTCAGCCAGGGTTTCATTGTCCATATCATTATCAGCATTTTTGACAAAGCCATTCAACAAGTCTCTAGGAAGTTCCAAATTTTCCCATATTTTTCTGTCTTCTTCTGAGCTCTCCAAACTGTTCCAGCCTCTGCCTTTTACCCAGTTCCAAAGTTGCTTCCACATTTTTGGATATGCTACAGCAGCGCCCCTCTACCTGGTATTAATTTACTGTATTAGTCCATTTTCATGCTACTGATAAAGACACACCTGAGACTTGGCAATGTGCAAAAGAAAGAGATTTAATGAACTTACAGTTCCACATGGCTGGGGAGGCATCACAATCACGGTGGAAGGCAAGAAGGAGCAATCAAATCTTATGTGGATGGTGGTAGGCAAAAAGAGAGCTTGTGCAGGGAAACTCCCATTTTTTCAACCATCAGATCATGTGAGACTTATTCGCTATCATGAGAACAGCACGGGAAAGATCTGCTGCCATGATTCAATTACCTCCCACTGGGTCTCTCCCACAACACATGGAAATTCAAGATGAGACTTGGGTAGGGACACAGCTAAACCATATCAGGGATGTTGAGTTAAAATAGGAGTTGTAAGTAAAGGGAGCACACTTTGAATAGAAAACATATTATATTAAAAACGGAGCCAAATTTGAAGGTCTATTTGGGGTAGGTGATTATGAAAGCCTTCATATATAACTACTTTAAATGTTGCTCCATTTCTCAATTGCATGTGTGGAATATCCATCCATGGATGGAGTTTTGACCTATAAAAATAATTGAAATAAAGAAGGTTGCAAGGGATATTGTTTGAAAAGTTTCAGCATATGATACATCACAGAGCTTCACAGATAGGAGAAAGTAAAGGGCTCATAAACTGAGTGAAAGTAAGGGGTCAGTGGAACAGGGCCTTGATGTTAAACAATAGTCAGAATATGTAGCTGAAGAAGCAACTAGAAGGAGAAGAAGTTGTGGTCAGAATCTGGGGTGTTTGGATTAGTGATGTTGCACGTGGAGCAATTTTATAAAACAATTTGGTCAGGCTATGTTGTCATTAAAGAGCAAAGAGGAAGAAAGAAGATCATTAGAGATGAGAAAAATAAAGTACTAAGAGGTAGGCTATTGTGTGGGCATTCATGTTGAGTCACTTAAGGTAATGACAGGACTTGGGACAGAGAGGAAAATTTTGAGCCACTAGTCACTTCTTAAAAGGATCAGGGGGTGCAAACATGAAGACGGAGGATGACAACAACAGAGTGGATGGTGGTAAAGACAAACTGAGCAGGATTTTTTTGTAAGGCAGTTTTAGCAAATTATCTGTTTATAAGTTGTGGTGATTTATCTGGCAAAATAAAATAAAGAATACAAATCTTATCTCCTGATCTTGAGGCACAAGTTTATGACAACCAAATTTTAGGGGAACTGTGATTTTAGATTCAATTAAGACAAGTATAAGGAGCAATCTCAGAAAGACTGAGGATGTTTGTGGAGTTAGCTGGTAATGGAGCTGTATATGCCAAGGCACAGTGAAAAATGTTCCAGGGAAATGGCAAGTTAGGAGCAAAACTATGTAGAACTTATTGAGGATAAAGGTATGGCAAAGATCTGGTAGGTAAGGGATTTTGAATATAGGTGTCAATTGATGAAATCTGTGAAGCTATGTGTGGTAGTCTAAAAAAAATTGCTTTAAAGAGAGTGGCCTTCAACCTTGGACTAGGTTTAGATAAGAGGCATTTTGGGTGCTAAATTTAAGGACAATCACTCTCAGGGTCATGCACACACAGGGTTTCCTCTTGAACTACACTGAGAGGGTTCTTTTTTTAAAAATTATGCCTTTGACTTCACTTTTGCTTCACTCTTGTCCTGGTCCTGGTGTCTTCAGAATAATCATCTTACTATGCCTGTGGCTGGAATACTATTTATCCCAGGGGCTGCAGCCTCTGCACATGAATGCATGCTACATTATGAGCAAGCATGCTACTATATTTACTTTCTGTCTTGTGTCATTGATTAATTTTGTGCCAGAAATGTATTTTTTGGCTTCTATAGACTCATGGGTTATTGTAATTTTCTGTCCTTATGCATCAAAAAGTTTATGATGAAGCTGATTCTTCCCAATGATCTTTAAAACAGCTTTGTCAAGTTCTAAGAGCAATACTATTGAGGGTATTGATTGGAATCATAATGAATTTATAAGCAGCTCTGCAGAAAATTTTTATTGTGCCAAGTTTTCTCATCAGACAAAATAGTTTTGTCTTCCACTTAGGTGGATGTGTTTATGCCTATAGTAAAATGTAGTAATATGCTGTCTATGGGTCCTAAGCATTTCTATTTAAATTGAATTCTAGGCATTTTATATACTTTTTGCTTGGATTAGAGAATAATATCTCTATATTTTGCACTTTTTGCTAGTATATGAACAAGTATAATTGATGCTTTATTTATTTATTTTTTTTTATTATTATACTTTAGGTTTTAGGGTACATGTGCACAATGTGCAGGTTTGTCACATATGTATCCATGTGCCATGCTGATTTCCTGCACCCATTAACTCGTCATTTAGCATTAGGTACATCTCCCAGTGCTGTCCCTCCCCCCTCCCCCAACCCCACAACAGGCCCCGGAGTGTGATGTTCCACTTCCTGTGTCCATGAGTTCTCATTGTTCAATTCCCACCTATGAGTGAGAACATGCGGTGTTTGGTTTTTTGTCCTTGCGATAGTTTACTGAGAATGATGTTTTCCAGTTTCATCCATGTCCCTACAAAGGACATGAACTCATCATTTTTTATGGCTGCATAGTATTCCATGGTGTATATGTGCCACATTTTCTTAATCCAGTCTATCGTTGTTGGACATTTGGGTTGGTTCCAACTCTTTGCTATTGTGAATAGTGCCACAATAAACATATGTGTGCATGTGTCTTTATAGCAGCATGATTTATAGTCCTTTGGGTATCTACCCAGTAATGGGATGGCTGGGTCAAATGGTATTTCTAGTTCTAGATCCCTGAGGAATCGCCACACTGACTTCCACAATGGTTGAACTAGTTTACAGTCCCACCAACAGTGTAAAAGTGTTCCTATTTCTCCACATCCTCTCCAGCACCTGTTGTTTCCTGATTTTTTAATGATGGCCATTCTAAGAAGACATTTATGCAGCCAAAAAACACATGAAGAAATGCTCATCATCACTGGCCATCAGAGAAATGCAAATCAAAACCACAGTGAGATACCATCTCACACCAGTTAGAATGGCCATCATTAAATTGATGCTTAATTGTACAATTTCCCATTAATAAACATCTATGTTAATGATTCATTGATTTTCTTGCATTTTCTATATAGACAATAATTTACATATAAAATGATAATTTCTATCCTTTTCTTCTCAATATTTGTATCAGATATGTAATTTCATTTACTTTTTACCATAACCAAATATCAGTAAAATGCTAAATAGTAATGGCAATAGAATTCATCCTTGTTTTTTCTTGGTTTTATATGAAAACTTCTACTTACCTAAGTTATGTGTATCTGCATCTTAATTTCTTTAACTGTAAAGTGAAGATAATAATGGTACCTTATACCCATGTTTATATGAGGATTAAATGAGATAATTACATATACGTTGGTGAAATGTGTGTCTTGACCTGCTTGGAATTCAAATAGTAGAGATATTTCTAGTATAAAACAAAGATTCAAAGATATAAAACTTATGCTAGAAAAGATCAGAGCCTTGAAGACAGATTCAGGAGAGCTAACATACTGTGGTAGACAGGCTCTATAGTCACCACCATTATTCTTGCTTGCTGCTGTTCATGTCTTTTTGTAAATCTATCACCTGGAATGCGAGTGGGACCTTTGACTTGTTTCCAAGCAATAGAATACAGCAAAGGTGACAGGATGTACGTGATTTTGTGTATGTGATAATGTTAAGACTGCAATCTGTCTTGCTAGGAGACTCTTATCCATTGCTGGCTTCCAAAAATAAGCTATCCTATTGTGAGCAGCCATACAGATAAATCCATATAGCAAATAGCTGAGGAAGACTTCAGTCTGAAAATCCATTAGGAACACTGCCAAAAACCACAGGATCTTGACGTCCTTCTTCAGTTAAGTCTCTAAGAAAACTGCACTCCTGGTCAATTTCTTTTCTTTTCTTTTTCTTTCCTTTTTTTTTTTTTTTTTTTTTTTTTTTTTTTGAGACAGAGTCTCACTCTGTCACCCAGGCTGGAGTTCAGTGGCGCGATCTCGGCTCACTGCAAGCTCCGCCTCCCGGGTTCACACCATTCTCCTGCCTCAGCCTCCTGAGTAGCTGAGACTACAGGTGCCCGCCACCACGCCCGGGTAATTTTTTGTAATTTTAGTAGAGATGGGGTTTCACCGTGTTAGCCAGGATGGTCCCAATCTCCTGACCTCGTGATCCGCCCACCTCAGCCTCCCAAAGTGCTGGGATTACAGGCGTGAACGACCGCGCCCGGCCCCTGGTCAATGTTTTAATTGCAGGCTTATGAGACCCTGGAGAACAGGATCTCGCTAAGCTGTGCTCTGATTTATTTCCCACAGAAACTGTGTGCTAACAAATGTATAATTCTTTAAGCTCCTAATTTTATGGAAATGTTACATAGCAGTAGAAAACTAAAACACATGTGAAAAATAGGAATCCCAGAGAAGAAAAACAAAGAGGAGGAATAATGAAAATAACATTGTTATTAGAAAAAGATTTTCCTGAACTGCAACGTTGAGTTAGCAGATGAAAAGGACTCATGAGTTTTAGCACATTCTATGACAAATTTTTGTGGTGAAATCTTGAAACACAAAGAAAACAGGGACATGAAAAACCTCCATGAAAAAAGGAATAAGTTACTTACAAAATAAAATGACTAAGATTGCCACCATGTTTCTAATCTTTAACATTGGGAATGGTAGAAAAAAACCCTACTGACTCCTGAGGCAAATAGACTGGAACTTGAGACTCCTACATTCAAACACTTTAGAGTAAGAGAAAGATATCTGTAGAAGCACAACTGGGAGAGAATACAGTTAAACCAGTCAAGAGGAAGAGGACCTTAACAAACAACAAAGAATCCAAAAAATGAACACGAGATGAAGGAAAATGCAAAGAAGTGGAAAGGAAATATTTATTAGTAAAGGAAATATGTGTTAGAATCTATTTTACATATTTAGTTCATTTAACTCCAGTGGATAATGGTAGATTAACTAGGAATGCCTAAGTGTTTCTTCTAGCCTCTTGAAATAGAACACCCCAGAAGAGGTTAATCCACTGTCTCTATCCCAACTCACCAGAGGAATTTTTAGAACAGTTTAAAATGTGAAGAAAAAAAGTTCAAAAATATATGAATTCAAGCTGGGCACAGCGGCTCATGTCTCTAATTCCAGCAATTTGGGAGGCTAAAGCAGACTGTGTAACATGGTGAAACCCCGTGTCTACAGAAAATACCAAAAAAATTAGCCGGGCATGGTGACATGTGCCTGTAGTCCCAGCTACTCAGGAGGCTGACATGGGAGGATCACTTGAGCTCAGGAGATCAAGGCTGCCATAAGCAGAGCGATGGGGCTAGATTCTGTCTTAAAAGTATATAAAGTCAGCCGTAAAATATTTATATATTAATCACAGTTTTATTTGATTTGCTCAAAATGTAACAATTGAAATTATAGAGAACTATGAAAATAGAGTCACATGCTCCAAACTTCCACCTACCAAAGAAAATATCTTAGTATACAAACACATGCATTTATGCCTGTGTGGATTTGCACATACAAATTCTAACATATGAATTATAGTAATTTATGCCTCTAAAGCTACTACATGTCACAAACAAAGTATTTTATACACACAAATGCACACATACAGAGATACAGTTATCTTATATCCTTAAAATATGTTCTATGTGAAAACAAGGCAACCTGATCTGAAATATCTATTTAATAGGTTTTTAAATATTATTTCATGTTCAACAATAACTGATAAAATCGCTCTGACCAAATTGGTAGCTATTAGCAGCTACTAAGGGCTGCTTGGGGTTCCTCAGATCACCTGCCTTAGATGCCTCTGCATGATCTAGCAGATCCCTGGTTGTACATTGCTTTTAAGGGTCAATGTCACAAGACTACAATGAAATGTTATGTATTTTTCCATTAGCATTTAATAGTAAAATCTTCTGTGTTTAATGTCTGTGTTTTTATTAAAATTTTGCTAACATAGGTTCTAGGTTCAACCATAATAAAGATTAACTTATTAGAGTTAGTTATAGGTTAATATTAGGGCTAAAAGGGATTTAGAAGCCAGGTAGCCAAACATTCTCATTTCACAGGTGAGAAAACTGTGTCAGAGATAGTTAGTAATTACATACAAAAGTCCACATAGGAACTAGAGACCAAAAAAAAAAAAAGAAAAAAAAAGGCTAAACCATGAGCTTCTAACTCTCAGCTCAATGTTGTTTTCCGTTATTCAAATTAGTATGTAATAATCAATGAAGAGTTAGTGAAGAAAATTATAAAAAAGTAAAATTTATGGGATGTCAAATGAACTCAAAGCCAAAATTTCCTTTAAATAACCGTAGAGTGCCAAATCAAGTCGTGTCTTAGGCATTCAGGCGAAGTGTTTCTAAACTGCGTTCAAAAGATTCATTTGCAATGCTTATTAAGTCCACAGATTTGGGGGGCCTAAATGAACACATTAAATCAGAGTTTCCATGAAAAAATGGATATTTCATGACTGATAATCTGCATATTTAGTCAATGCCCCAGCTTGTTCCTATCATCAGATAAATTTGAAAACCCTGAGATAGGCAGCAGCTATAGCCAAATGATAGTGTATTTTGGTGGCAATGAAGCCAAGGAGGATCTATGTTCATAGCTTTGCCATTGAGAGCAGGTAGATTTGATGTGATTGAGTGATCAATCACATTGCCCACAACATTAGGAGAGGCAGAATCACTGTATTCTTGTCATTATAAATTACTTTCCCATGATTTGTGTTGTGATTTCTTGACAATCCTATGACCACAATGAACTCTAAGGAAGGTATTATTTAAAAATTTTTGCAGGCTGATGGTTGCTTAATAGAAGTAAACAAGATTGATGAACTCAAGAATCAACTCATTGGAAGTACTATTTCCTTAACAATAATCTGTTAAATATTCTTTACTTGAAAACAAAACACTGAGGAGAAAAATCATTTTAATAAGGTAAAAGTAAGCATGCTTTAGAACTCCCCAGACAAGCAAATAAAGGAAATTTCAAGAAAAGAGTGTCAAAACAAATTTTTTAAAAAAGTTTTAGTTTGGCTGTTGACCCAGAGTTCATAATTTCTTTTTTTTTTTTGGTTTTTTACTGCTGTCATCTATATGCCCTCTGAAATTTATATGTAATTTCTTTGTAACATGCATGGGGCATTTTTTCCTCCATGTCGGAAAAACTCAACTTCAAAGGAGGTCATACCCCCAAATGGCTAATAAATATTACAATACAGGGGAAAAATTAACATAGTGCAGAAAAAAGTTCTAAGTAAAGGATAATGTTTTAGAAATGCAGTTAAATCCATTCAAACTATTGTTTGTGAAACATGTTCCAATATATTGACATTTCTTTCCTTAATGATGCATGTCAGAAACCTGCAGTTCTAAGCTGACTTGTATTCTCATTACCTGAGAGCAATTGCTGTTGTCAAATACAGAATACACTGATGGTTAAGGAAAAAGAGAGCAATTTCTATTCATGTAAAGTACAAATTTATATGAATAAACATTACTATAATTAAAATTTACACATGGTTATAATAAATAACAGTTGGAAATCTCAGAGTAAATAACTAATTTTCTATTCTGTACACTCCTCAGTGTATCACAAAAATCAGCTTTTTTATTTTAAAACTGCTTGATCTATTTTGTCCAAGCTGGTTGCTTCTATAAACAACATTTACTAGACAATAAGAGGCAAATAGTTTCATGAAAAAGGAAAACAAAATATTTTAAAAAGCAAGGACATAGGTAAACTTCTATGACTTTCACACAACAAGGATAAAAATAAGTAAAATGGATTTTCTTTCTATTTTATAATGAATATAATATTGAGTAAATTATTGGTGTCTTAGTTCTCTACCACTCCCCCAGTTAGGAATCACTATCACAACTTGTGTGAACTTGTTCACAAAAGTATAAAAGGAAATACAAATGTATTGTCATATTATAACACTTGCCTTAAAAATACAAATGTATATTATGACGTATGACTATGAATCAGTGATTCTACTGGAAAAAAATTTATTTCTTAGCATCACTTTAGATTCCACTTTTTTTACTTCTCTGAAATTTAAGTAATATATCTTTTTCCTGTCACTAATAATAATTATATTTTTTCAATAAATATTTATTGATGTTAATTATTATAAAGAAAAGAATAAACACAAACTTTTTCTTGGGTCACAGGGACTCAGGGGAGAAAAAACATGGCTACTTCCTTCCCATATACCTACCGCATTTTCTTCTCATGAAACATTTCTAATGCTACATATAAGGTATATAATCACTGCTAATACTACATGAAAAGTATGCAATCTGTTGAATTCAAAACTCAAACTGAATTGAATAAACTTTGCCACAAAATACATAGATACAGATCCATTCGGGAACCTGACTGAGAGAAAAATAGGACAATGTTTTATTTAAAGAAAATATCCTTTTTAGTAAAGAATTTCTTTTTGTGGCCCAACAACAGATAATCTTTTATTCATTTATGTTTTATGAATGTGTACTTTGCTTCCAGCTCATTTTTAAAACATGGAATTCTTTGTTATGCTATGGTAAATGTAGATTGGGAAAGAGTGATATTTACATGGAATTCAATGAGAAGTGGAATCCTACTGATACTCTAAATTGTAAAAATAAAACAGAAAGCTTAAGATATAAAATATTATCACTATTGAGGCCGGGCATGGTGGCTCACGCCTGTAATCCAGCAGTTTGGGAGGCCGAGGCAGGCGGATCACGCGGTCAGGAGTTCGAGACCAGCCTGACCAGGATGGTGAAACCCAGTCTCTATTAAAAATACAAAAATTAGCCAGGCGTGGTAGCACACGCCTGTAATTCTAGCTACTCAGGAGGTTGAGGAAAGAGAATTGCTTGAGCCTGGGAGGCAGAGGTTGCAGTGAGCTGAGATTGTGCCACTGTACTATAGCCTGGGCGACAGAGCAAGACTCTGTCTCAGGAAAAAAAAAAAAAAAAATTATCATTATTGGTATCACTAAAGTTTATTTTCATGTAAATTAATCTTGTTCTTTCTCCAGAGATCTTCCCCCTACTTTGTCATTGTTAAACATTGTCCAGAAAATTTATTGTGTCTCATTAGTTCTAAGAGGTTGCCCACAGTTTTTCTTGAATTTTCTATACAGACAATCATATTTTTGTGAATGAAAACAATATAATCTTTTCCAATCTTTATATAACTGTCTTGAACATCTAGTTTATTGTTGAATATTAAGAAATTCAGAGAGTACTTGTGTTTTCTTCCCAGTCTTAAAGACAATGTTCAATGTTTTACCATTAGTATGCTTACTCATATTTTGTGATAGATTATTTTCTTCTACAGTAGTGATGCTAAGGAAGTTCTCTATTTGTAGTCTTCTCAGCATTGCTTTTTCCTTTTTTTAAAATGAGAAATTTGGGATTAAAATTTTTGCTTTTTCCAGCCTCTGCCTTGAATCTACTGCAAGGCTATCTGCTTTCTCCCTCAAGGCATTGACATGGTGTATTACATTAATTTGTTTTTAAAATATAATATTTTCACTTAATCATGATTATATTTTGTTTGTAATATATTACGTAAAATATTTGTGTCTGTTCTCAAAAATAAGTTGAATGACAATTACTTTTGTAATATTTTTGACTATGGATTTGTTATCAAGGTTCTGGTATCTTCTCTACAGAATCAAAATTTCCCCCCTTTTCAATTATATAGATTAGATTTTGTTAGATAAAAGTTATCTTATTAAGGTTTTGTAAACAGTGTCCTATAAAATTATCTGAATCTTGGGGCTTTTATCTAAGTAAATTTTTGACTAATTTATTTAATAATTTAAATGCATTTTTATATTTATTCTTGTGATACTTTTGGACAGTTATATTTTAAAAACATTCATTTAACAAATTTTTATCATTCCTGGACATAAATGTGTTGACTGCATTCTCATGATTTTTTCTATATTCAATTTTATGTTCCATCTTCCATCATTTTTTATATTCCATTTTATATTCCATCTTCCATTTTATATTTGTAGTTGCATTTCATTTCCTTTCTTCATATTGCTACATATGTCTTTCTAGTTTTCTGGAGCAAGTTCACTAGTGGTTTATTGTCTTTATTAATTTTTTACAAAACAACTTGTACTTTGTTGATACTCTATTAGCATTTTTTCTTTTATTTTTATATTTAATTAGTATCTATTCTTATCTATATCATTTCCTTTATTTTCTTTTTTTTAACTTACATTTTTGTTTTTCTAACATCCTGAGCTGATTGCTTAGATGGGGGTTGGCAGACAATGGCCTGTGGGCCAAATCCAGCCCTCTGTCTGTTTTGTATGACTTGCATGTTAAGAATGAATTTTGCATTTTTAAAGAGTTGAAAAACTAAAAGAATAACAGTTGTGACATATGAAAACTACTTGAAATTAAAATTTCAGCACTCATAAATAAAATTACATTGTAACACAGCCATGTCATCCATTTATCAGCTTCGGCTGTTTTCATATCACAACAGCAGAGTTGAGTCATTACGAGAGAGACTCCATTTAGCATTCTCATTGCTTTGCACGGCTCTTCAGTGCGCTATACACAGTGATGTAGCTGAAACATGATAGCGTTTTGGGAAAATGTACAGTGTTATGTTGTAAAATTTTATTTTATCTTTGCATACCCATCGTATCAAAATAAGAAGTGAAGAAAATGTGGACATTGAATTTCGTGCATTTAAGGCACATTGGAGTGTGAATTATCTTAGTATTAAATTAGATGGAAATATATTGTGTTTTACTATTCATTGACACTACAGCTGTGCGGGACTTAAAAATGCAATATACAGTAACATTACCAGACTAAGCACTTACCATATTACTAACTCACAGGAAAGCAGCCTTCCTGTGAGAACTGAAAAATTAAAACTTACAAAAGAAACATCTCATCATAGCAGAATTTATTCACAAAAGTAAAAAATAAAAATGTAGCTGAAAACAAGATTACTGGCTCATTTGTTAGCTGAGAAGGAAAACTGTTGCTGGTGGTGAGTTGATTAAATTACTTTTGATTGCATCAGCTGAATAAATATGTTCAGAGAAATTGAACTAGCTAATGACAATCTTTTGGCAAGAATAGTTTTTCACAGAGCTTAAAACATTGGGAGCAACAAGAATAATTAAAAAGCACAGCAGATAATTTGGAGTGATTTTCCTTGGCTCTTAATGATTTAACAGATATACTGATATTGTTCTGCTGTTAATTTGAACTCAATGTTAAATTTAAAGTGACTGAAAAATTAGCTTCTATGAATAGTCTGCATGAACTAATTATAAAGGAACATATTTTCAAAGAAGTTAAAAAAATGGATTTCAATACAACCTGAAGTGGAATCCGCTAAGAAGTGTTCAAACAGATGGTAGTAAAAACAGATATGGAGGAGGAAAATGCTTAGCTGGACAAATTAAAAAGTGTGTAATATTGTAAGCTGCTGAAACACTATGGCTATTAATTGTATTATATATCAACAGATTTCCAGGCATAAATTTTTGAACTATAATGTATTATTAAACCAGTGTTGTCAATGGTGAATTTCCTTTCCTCTCAGGGACTTGATAGTTATCACTTTCACAAATTTTTATCAGAAATGGAAGCAGAATACCCTGACACATCCTATCATGCCATGGTCGAATAGCTTAGTAGTAGGAAAGTTTTATTGTGATATTATTTTGTTTTTAGGTTGGGCTTGAGATTGAATTTTTTTCTGTCTGCAAAAAATTTCCCTCAGTCTCTATCACCAAATATTGACTGGCTTTAGAAATTAGATTTTGCAACAGACTTAATTATCATAATTATCCTAGAAATTAGATTTTGCTACAGACTTAATTATCATAATTAGGTATCTTCATTATCTTAAGTACATAATTAAGATCTCACATTCCCATACAAATTGGTAGTAGATATATTTTTTTAGCTCAAACTACAGTTTTAGCAGCATTTTTCAGATTTTGATTTATATAAAAAAGAAATGTTCAGATTTTGACATCATTTTGTGCAGTGGAGAAGTTTCCACCAAATTGTTGATTGGAATTGATTGATTTGCTATCTAATCAAATGCTGAAAGGAAAATATCAAGAGAAGAACCTAATGAAATTTTATAAATTCCTTTTAAGTGATGAGTGTGCCCAATTAAAATCACATGCTAGTGGAGTGATATCAGTATGCTTTTCACACATAAGAATGTGTGAAAAGATATTTTCAAAGATGAAATACACAAAATCTCCTTATATATCATTATATGATGAACATTTATAATTGATTGTGGAGATAGGAAACATAAAGGAGCTCAACTGATCAAAATGTTATGCCTCCCCAAAAGAATTTCATTCTTCACAGTGGTAGACCTTATTACAAAACATCACACTCAATTATGATTATTATATTTTAAATTTTGTCAAAGTTTGTAGAAATTTGTTTCCTCTCGTTATATAAGTACTTATATAATATCCTTGGTTTTTACCTCTTAGTCTATAATGATACAAAATATTTCCTCTTTGGCTCTTTACACAAATGTTTGCTGATCCCATTATGTATATCTAATATACATAGATAATTTTAGGAACTTTTCTTTTAAAATTATCTCCCCTTTTAATTTCTGGCTGTGTTTCTACAGCTATTTTTTTTGTTGTTTATAGATATATTTTCTGGTTTCTTTGTATGCCTAGTAACTTTTATTTATATGCCAGATCTTCTGATTTTTGCATTTTGAAGTGCTGGTTTTTATTACAGTCTTTTAAAGATTATTTAATTCCATTATGTAATGCAGTTCTGTTTGATTCATTAATGGCTTTTTTAAAGCTGTCTAAAAAATTTAGGTCAATGATAGCTTTCATTGTGGGTCTAATCTATTTTCCCTTCAGTGAACTATACACAGATTTCTTTCTACTCTGGATGTGAACACAGATTATTTCCATCCCTGTGTGAGTTTCACAAATTGTTAGTCTTTTTTCTTTTTTCCAGGTGGTTCTTTCTCCAGACTTCAAGGAGTGGCGCTCCATGATCTTCACAGATGCAGACTAGCACTGAACCAAAGACTTGAGAACCCTCTTTTGATGTTCTTTTGAGTTCTCTGTACAGCATTCTTTGCAGTTTCTCTGCTTCACAGACTTAAGTTGTCTTGGTTTCCTCGAACTCTAATTTCCGTTTCCTTAACTCACAAAGACCACAGGGCCCTGTTTCAGTTTTCTCATCCTGCTGCAGCTTGGAAACTGCCTCAGGGTGTTTTGTTTTTATCGCTGGTGTCACAGTCTTGTCTGTCTGTTGTACAGTGTCCAAAAAGATTGTTTTATATATTTTGACTAATATTCCAGTTGTGTATAGGAAAGGCAACTTCTGCAGCAGTCAACTCTTCATTTGCTGAAGCAGATATTTTTCATAGTTTCATTTTGACTGTGAAAAAAAAAATCTCAGAATTCTTGGGCACTTGAAGTGTCCAAAAAATGTGATCTTATTTTTCTTCTGCTGAACCCCTAGGGGATTCAATAATTAGGATCTAGTTTTTATATTAATCTCTCAATTTGGCAGCTTTACCACCACTCAAACAGTGAAAACTTGCAATTTCATTCATGAATGATGTGGTTCCAAATTGCTTTTTGTAATTTTTTTTATTCTTCGTCAAAGAAAAGGAACAGCTTGCTTTCTTGTTTCTTCTCTGGGAAGATGGATGGTGTTTCTCTAATCCCTTTATCACACAGAAAGCAGCTTTTTATGGCACCAGGCTTTATTCTATAGATTCAATCCAATCGTTTCTAACTCCAGTGGGAAAAGGCAATGCCTCTTTTCCTCAGGAGACTACTAAAACCCTTCCCCCAAAACTCTGATTGGGTCAGAACTTTTTAGATTTGTCCCTGGCTGCCATGTGCTGATGTGGTTTCATTTTTTAGCTTAATTTTCTCTAATCTTTTCTAATCCATGAGAATTTTGCTTTTTAAATTCCCTACCCACTTTTATCTAATCTGAATTTTGTTTCATATTTTAAGTGTATTTATTACTGTTGTTTATTTTATCCAGCATTTCTATATGATTTACATGTATGAATATATGTAGCTAGAGGAATCTTCCAACAACTAGCTATGGGCTGTGAATAGATTACATAATACCTCTTTTTCTTTTTTGTAAAATGATGAGCTTATAATAGATGACATCTGAAGCCCTTCTGGTTTTTAGATTGTGTCTATGAAGTTTTTTTTTTTTTTCTTTGAGTTTGCCTGTTCAAAATGACAGCAGTAACAATTTATCAATGAATATGTGTGTATATATGTACTTAAATATGATTAAGTACAGATATATCATGCATGACCTCATTGGATCACGAAGCCAGACTTAATTGGATATTTGTCAGAAAACAATTACGTAGCTACAGACCATGAAGCAACAAATTGAATATAATGAATTATTTCAGGGAATCAAGTCCCAAAATTTTCACTTATATAAATGCCTCATATAATCAATTATTTTAAAAAACCAATAACAAATAGCTCATGTGTAAGAATGAATTATTTATAATAGCAAAATGTCCCAAAACACAGAAAATAAGTAATTTCCATGAAGTTGCCAGCAACTGTAATAGAACACATTTCTTAAATCAAAGTAAAATTTTCTTCTTTAATTCATCAACTTTTTTCTTCCATTAGAAAAGAAATGTAGTTACACCTGCTCAGTGAAAAATAACCTGTGAAATAACAAGAATTTCTTACTTTTAGTGGTAGCATTAAGGTTAGTGAAGTATAGAATTTGAATACATGAAGCACTGGGCTGTGATGCTAAATTTTTTTAAATCTTATTTTACAAACAACAAAGAGGGATAAAATGAAATTCAACAGGTAAATACTGATACAGGCTCTCTGCACTCTGCACAAAGTCAACTAACATGGTACAGGGATGGATCAATTGTAAGTTCTTTAATAATAGGCAGTTCACTATTTGTTTTCATATGAATCTGAAGATATTTTCAAGCATGCTTTGTAAATCAAAAGTAAAACAAGATTTCAGCTTGCACACTGGAAAAAAAAAGTGGATTTGAGTCAACCTTTGATGAGAAGGGATGAATGACACAGTTAAATGAAGGTACAACATGCAATAGAGTATTCCTTCTTGCCAATGTATTTGTACATTGTTTACCATAAAGGAACCAATTTCTTGCTTTGAAGAAATTCTTGATCTCAGGAGGTCAGTGAGAACAATGAGCATGTCTCTGTGATCTCCTTATGTGAAGTCATTACCAAAGTTACATGAATGTAGTGCATCATGATGGATGGGAGCAAAGTCTTCCTTAAAAACCTCTCTTTACTTACTTGGTAGAAGAATATGAGTATTTTACCTTGTCCCTGAGTTAGTACTTCCCAGACATGCCTGACTTGAGACACAATATGCTAGAGATGTGTATTTTGGCAGAGGTGTTGACAATGAACTAATGTCTGTTTTCAGACAAGGAAACTCTCATGGAACCATTTTGTGGGTTAAACACAATTAGACATCTGAGTGTTTTGTGAAAGTACAAATGAGAAGCACAATAGTACCTAGGTTTTCATTGAATACATATATAATAATATGAATTTTAATTATTGCCTCCTCCCTAAACACAGAATAGTAGTGAGAGCTGTCCATATTCTAATCACAGTAGCACTGGTTTATGGCACTTTTACAAATGTTTAGTATGGCAGAATCGCATAGTGGACTACATTTCAGAAGTGTTATAATCTAACCTTTCACAAACTACAATATCCTTTTTGGGTCGTAATGAATCATTAACTACTATTGGATCCTTGTTTCAGGAAATTAATTGCTATACCAATTTCCTGATTAATTGTTGAGACACTTCTAAGTTGCTAAGTCAAGTTTCTTACCTTGAAATGAAATAAGCCTCCTAAATTATTTTTCTCAGTTCCATCCTCTGGAGCCAGAATATACCTAAGCCCTTGTTTTTCATGAGAACCCTTTAAGTACTGTAACTGAAAATCGCAATTATGTTCCTCTTATCTCCAGGATAAAGAACACACATACACACACAGCACACCCATACATTCTAGACCACAGTACCAGTCTGTAGAAAAATATTGCATTTAATTTGTTCTGGACCTACTAATATCACTGTTTCTGATCCATGTGGAGTATAATGAAATACTAAATCCATTAATCTGGACACTCAGTATCTATCTACTCAATAAAAAAATGTGTCAGACCATTGGTATTTTTGAGTCAGGAATCATATCTTTTTCATATAGATCTCAAATATGCTCTATAATAAATAAATATTGAATAAATTAAAAATGATTTCCTGTGAATTGCTGGCTTTTTACAAGCTCATATAAATTTTATGCCCACATAAATTTAATACTCACATAAATTTGTGTTAATTAATATTGACAAGTTACTTTTTATGTTAGGTCACTGTTTGTTTCCATTGGTGACTGTAATCTGCTCAAGACTATCATAGGGCAAACAAATTTCCTGTCTTCTGTCATTGTAAACAGCGTTAGATAAAGTCTGCATCATCTGTAGATACAGCTGTTCCAGGAGTTCCAATGATGTAAGTGGGCTCACAACTTCTCTCTCTATCCTTCTCTTAGGACTATTCTGAATGATAAAGTTAGTGGTCCTGATTTTTGTCTAATTGTCATTCTTTAGCTATGTCCTATCTCTCACTGATTTTTCATCCCTCTGACAAAGTCTTTGCCTTCCCTGCAGCCTGCTGCAAAGAAAAATGTGATGAAGAGAGGCATTAAAACACATTTTAAAGAAAGATTTAGTTCCATAAGGAAGGCTGTTGTAGGTGTCATGGTCTTAAGTCAAGTTGACTGGGCTATAGCATCCAGTTATTTAATCAAACACTAAACTAGTTGTCGCTGCGAAGGTCTTTTGCAGATGTAGTTAACATCTACAGTCAGTTGACTGTTAAGGGCCTCATCCCTTTGTGGGTGGCCCTCATCTGCTCAGCTGAAGGTTTTATGAGCAACAATTGAGGTTTCCCAAAGAAGAAGCTCTGCCTCAGGACTGCAACATTAATTTCTGCCTGAGTTTGTCTGGAGAACCCTGACTCAAACAGTGGGGCTCAGTAGAGTTGTGGAAGAGAGCTAGCCCAGGTAGTTCTTGATCATGTGACTTTTGATTAGTTTTTGTCTAGAAAGCTGTTTAAATAGACTTTGATAATTTAAAAATAGCCTCATCATCACTGGCCATCAGAGAAATGCAAATCAAAACCACAGTGAGATACCATCTCACACCAGTCAGAATGGCGATTATTAAAAAGTCAGGAAACAATGGATGCTGGCGAGGATGTGGAGAAATAGGAATGCTTTTACACTGTTGGTGGGAGTGTAAATTATTTCTACCATTGTCAAAGACAGTGTGGCAATTCCTCAAGGATCTAGAACTAGAAATACCATTTGACCCAACAATCTCATGACTGGGTATATACCCAAAGGATTATAAATCATTTTACTATAAAGACACATGCACACAAATGTTTGTTTATTGCAGCACTATTTACAGTAGTAAAGACTTGGAACCAACCCAAATGCCCATCAATGATAGACTGGATGAAGAAAATGTGGCACATATACACCATGGAATACTAGGCAGCCATAAAAAAGAATGAGATCATGTCCTTTGCAGGGACATGGATGAAGCTGGAAACCATCATTCTCCGTAAACTAACACAGAAACAGAAAACCAAACACCGCATGTTCCCACTCATAAGTGGGAGCTGAATGATGAGAACAGATGGACACAGGGAGGGGAGCATCACACACCAGGGCTTGTCGGGAGTGGGGGGCAAGAGGAGGGAGAGCATTAGGACAAATACCTAATGAATGGGGGGCTTAAAACCTAGATGACAGGTTGATAAGCGCAGCAAACCACTATGACACATGTATAACTATGTAAGAAACCTGCACGTTCTGCACATGTATCCCAGAACTTAATGTAAAATTAAAATTAAATCAGCTTGTGATATTTATAAATGTATGTTAACAAAAAACTCCAGTGCATGAAAGCTCATGGCAGCTTTATTCATAACAGCTCCAAGCTGGAAACAACCTAGATGTCTTTCAAGGGAGGGATGGTTAAACAAACTGTGGTGTATCCCTACAGTGGGAATACAACTCAGCAATGAACAGTAATGGGCTATTCATACACACAGCAACTGGATGAATCTCCAGGAAACTATGCTGAGTGAAAAAAATTAGTTCCGAAAGGTATATATGATACCATTTATAAAGCATCTTTGAAATAATGATATTAATTAAATGGAAAGTACATTAATGGTTGCCAAGCGTTGAGGCAAAAATGATGGAGTGGGAGAAGGGAAGTAGGTGTGGCTATATAATGGCTATAGGAAGAAACCTTGTGGTAATGAAAATGCTCTGTAAATGGACTGTATTAATGTCAATATCCTGGTTGGTATATTGCACTATAGTTATGCAGATGTTACCATTGTGGAAAAAGTAAGTGAAAGAAATATGGGGCCTTTCTGTAGTATTTTTAACAAGTGTATGTAAATCTATAATTATGTTAAAAATATTTTTAAAAACCAGCAGCTTGTGTGTACAGGTAACATAAGAGAGATTAAGATAAGGTATTTTATATCATAAAAAGGATCCTAAGTGTGGATCCAGGAAAACCTAGGGCTAGTTCAGATTTTTCCAAAATCCAGTTATCGGCATAGTACAGAGTGCACTGTACTAGAGGCAGAAGATCTAGGTTCTAAGCCTTGGTCCTCAGTTTATTAGCTGCAAACTTTGGGTCAAGGCACACCACCACTTTGAATCTCACAGTTCTCATGGAATCAGAGAGCTTTCCCATCTTGTTTCCCAAGATAAGGATCAAAGAAGTAAAAATATAAAGATGTAAACCATGAATATTACATATGAAAGGGATTCTTAGGTGACTGCATAATGACTCAGTTTGGATTTTAATACTGAGGCCATATTGAATAAGTTCTGCTACACTGGGATATTTATACTTTAGTAATGACAATGAGATGTTGAAAACAATTCTGCTGGTCCGAAGAAGTAAAGACTGAAATGTGTTAAGATTGGGAAATCAGGGCACACAGGGGACAGTCAAGAAGATGACGCTGTAAGACATCCCCACCTTTAATTATTAGATTCTCTCATTAAGGTCTATTCGAGCTTGGACATGCTGTAGTTCACAAATTCAGTAGATCCCAGGCAACATCAAGAAAGGACTTAATTCGGAATTTAAAAGAAATAAAGTTAAGAAATAATTATAGTAGGAACAGTAGTGATAATATAAAATGAAAAATAAAAGAAAGTTAAAAATAATTATGATAAAACACATTGCTAAATATTTAAATATTAAGTCAAAAGAAAAAATGACATTTTATTTAAATTTATTGATACATAATATTTATACATATATATGGGGTATATGTGGTATTTTGCTACATGCATACAATGTGTAATGATCAAATCACTTTGAGTATTTATCATTTCTATGTGTTTGAAACATTCCAATCTTTTATAGCTACTTTGAAATATACAATACATGGTTGTTAACTACAGTCACCCTATTTTGCTATTGATCATTAACACTTATTCCTTCTATATAATTCAATGTTTGTACCCATTAACCAACTTCTCTTTCCTCCCTTCCCACCCACCCACACATTCTTCCCAGCCTGTGATGTGTATTATTCTACTCTCTACCTGCATGAGATCATCTTTTCTGACTGCAACGTAAGGGTGAGAACATACGATATTTGTTTTCCTGGGCCTGAGTTATTTCACTTAACCTAATGACCTCCAGTTCCATCCATGTTGCTGCAAATGACATACTTTCATTTTTTATGGCTGAATAATACTCCATTGTGTGTATATATTCATTTTCTTTATTCATTTCTTTATTCGTTTTATTCATTAATTCACATTTTCCTTATTCATTCATCCATTGATGAACACTTAGATTGAGTCCATATCTTTGCTATTGTGAATAGTGCTGCAATAAACATGGAAGTGTAGGTATCCCTTGAATATACCAATTTCCTTTTCTTTGGATATATATCCAGTAGTGAGATTGCTGGATCTTATGGTAATTCTATTTTTAGCTTTTTGAGAATTCTCCATACTGTTTTCCATAACAGCTATACTAATTTGCATTCCCACCAACAGTGTATAAAAGTTTTCTTTTCCCTGTATTCTTGCCAGCATCCATAATTTTTTTGTCTTTTTAGTAATAGCCATTCTAAGTTGATATCTCATTGTGGTTTTGATTTGCATTTACCTGATGATTAATGTTATTGAGCATTTTTAATATATGTGTTTGTATGTCTTCTTTTGAAAAATATCTATTCATGTCTTTTACCTATTTTTTAATGAGGTTATTTGCTGTTGAGTTGTTTGAGTTCCTTGTAGATTCCAGACATTATTCCCTTGTTTGGTGAATAGTTTACACATATTTTTTCCCATTCAGCAGGTTATCTCTTCACTCTGTTGATTATTACCTTTGCTGTATACAAGCTTTTTTGTTTAATATAGTATCATTTGTTTATATTTATTCTTATTTCCTATGCTTTTGAAGTCATAAAATTTTTCCTGGACCAATGTCCTGAAACGTTTTCCATTTTTTTCTAGTAGTTTTAAAGCTTCAGGTCTTACATTTAAGTCTTTAATTCATTTTGTGTAAATGGTGACAGAGAGGAGAGCTAGTTTCATTCGTCTGCATATGGATATCAACTTTTTCCAGCACCATTAATTAAAAAGGGCATCATTTCCCTAATGTATGTTTTTGGTGCCTTTGTAGAAGATCAGTTGGCTGTAAACACATGGACTTACTTCTGGGCTTTCTATTATATTCCATGAGTCTATGTGCCTGTTTTTGTACCGATATTATGCTGTTTTGGTTATTACAGCTTTGGAATATATTTGAAGTCGGGGAGGGTGATGCCTTCAGCTTTTTCCTTTTTGCTCAGGATTGTTTTGGCTATTCAGGTTCTTTTTGGATTTGGTAAAAATTTTAAGATGTTTTTTCTCTCTCTTTGAAAAATGGCATTGGTATTTTAATATGGATGGTATTCAATCTGAATATTGCTTTAGACAGTATGGTTATTTTAATGATATTAATTCTTCTGACCCATGAGCATAGAATATCGTTCTATTTGTTGGTGTCCTCTTCAATTTCTTTCATTAGTGTTTTGTAGATTCCTTTGTGTAAGACTTTCACATTTTTGGTTAAATTTATTCCTAGGTATGTTTGTTTGTAGTGATTGTAAATGGGATTGCCTTCTTAATTCTTTTTTTCAGCTAGTTTGTTATTAGTGCACAGAAACACTGCTGATTTTTGTATGTTGATTTTTTTATCCTGAAATTTTGAATTTTTTTCTCAGATCTAAAGTTTTTTGATGAAGTCTTCAAAGTTTTCTAAATATAAGCTTATGTCATTTGAAAATAGGGATAATTTGATTTCCTCTTTTTCAATTTGTATGTCTTTTAGTTCTTTCTTTGGCCTGATTGCTCTGGTTGGAACTTTCCAGTACTGTGTTGAATAGGAGTGGTGGGAGTGGCCATCCTTGTCTTGTGCCAAAGACTGAAAAGGCTGTCACCTGTTTTTATGTTGTTGGTTTTTTAAAGCTGGAAGGAAAGTTTACAGATTTTAATTCAAAATATTTTTCTAAATGTACAAATATACGTTTAAGTGTCTTCAAATTCCTTTTGAACTAACAAAAGTAGTGGATTATCAACTTATTTGATTTTAAGGCAAGAACTCTTCATTTCCTGGTACCTATGTTAACCTGCAGGCAATCTGGAAGGGGAACTTGTCCATTTCTTCCTATGACAGCACATTTATATGGCTTTTGATACAACAGGCATAGAAATTCCCTTCTCATTTTCACATTTGTAGCTTTGTTTAGATGAAGACGGCACATGTACATTTATTTGAGGCCAAATAAAATTATCAGGAAAAAATTTTTTCTCATATTAATTTATCTCAGAGATGAATTATTTTTTGTACTACTGAAAGGCCATAAAATGTGCATATTCGATAACTCTATGTAAGAGTTAATTGAGAAAGCAGAAAGCCTTAAATTTGTTTTGCATTTAAACTATCCCTTGAAGCCGTATGAAGACACTATTTGGAAAAGCATTGCACTAACATTCAGACTCCTTTCAAAGACAATTTTAATCATAAAACAATAATAGACTGGGGGCCTGGTAAACGTGACGGGCAAAGTGCAAACCTTCTATGTTAAATTGTGCTTCCTGGGCCCAAGCTGGAATGTGGTAGTTCTGGAAGGAGAAAAGTACATGAGAGAAGGAAGGGAGAGTGCCATTCTGATCTTAGGACTGGACATGATTAGTGAGGTAGAGAGGAGAAACAATTTTATTTTAGTTTACTTTACAAAAGATACAAGTCACCAAAAACAGAGAAAGACTTTAGTATTAATCTATTTTGTGTTACTACAAAGGAATATCTGAGACTGGGTAATTTATAAAGAAAGGTAGTTTATTTGGCTCATAGTTCTATTGACTGTACACACAGCACCAGCATCTGCTTGGCTTCTGATGAGGCCCAGGAAGCTTTTACTGATGCCTGAAAGCAAAAAGGGAGCAGGCTTGTGACAGGGCAAAATGAGAGGGAGCAAGAGAGAGAGGAAGGAGGTTCCAGTCTAACAACAGGATCTTGCTTGAACTCATTACCATGGGAAGGGCACCACTTCATTCATGAAGAATCTGCCCCCATGACCCCAACACCTCCCACCTGGCCTCACCCCCAACACTGGGGGTCACATTTCAACATAAGATTCGTGGGGGACAAAATCCAAATTGTATCAGCTTCTTCTCTGGAATGGCTTATAGAGGTATTTTCCAAGCCTAACAGAGTAAATGAAAGCATTCTCTGAGTCTCACCACAGGGAATAGAAAATGCGATTTACAACTCAGCCACTTCAGGAAGCACCTAGGAATTCAGGAATTATTAATTTGGCAACATTTTTGTTTTTACATATTATAGAAGTGAATTATCTAAGTTATATAGTCATGTTTTATTAATCATTTTTATGCCCAAGGATCCAAGCAGGAGTCAACTGTATCAAATGTGTGGTTTACTATATTTTTGCAGCTATTGCATCAGAAGATTTATCTACAGAATATGCATGAATAAAGGGAGGAAATTCTTGAATACACAGAGATTAAAGACAGGGAAAAATCTGAGCCAGATACTGATAAGATAAGAGGATTTGCACTTTATTGAGGATCTAGCCTGAGTTAAATAGTGTGTTTGAATGAAAATATCAGGTCTCTGTCTTTGGTTAGCTGATAGTCAAACTGGTAAGTAACATTCAGAAATCTACTGTTCTATTTCTAGTTACCCTGCTATCTTACCAACAGAAGTGGATTTTGCCACTGTTCTATTTCTATAGTTGCTCTGATACCTTACCAACAGGAGTTAATTTTATCACTGAGTACATTTTGACTCAAAGTAAATTCTCAAGACTTATAAGCTACATTAAATACAGATATAAATATAGTGGTGCTTTATTCATAGAAAGACAGAATTCTTATCTCTGTGTAACATCTTCCTCTTTCTAGGCAAACTCAAGGCAAATAAAGGGAAACAGACTTTGCACAGCTCGGAGAAACTATGATACCAAGAGTGAGTAAACACTGAAAATAATATTTTTACAAAGGAATTTGAATAAATTCATGGATATTAGGTCCCATTGGGTTATTAGAAGAATGTGTTTTAGTACCCTCTTTTCTTTTTTCTTTCTTTCTTTTTGGGATGGAATCTCACTCTGTTCCCCACGCTGAAGTGCAGGGGTGCAATCTCGGCTCACTGCAACCTCTGCCTCCTGGGTTCAAGCAATTCTCTGCCTCAGCCTCCCGAGTAGTTGGGATTATAGGCGCCCACCACCATGACGGGCTGATTTTTGTATTTTTAAATACAGACGGGGTTTCTCCATCTTGGCCAAGCTGGTCTTTAACTCCCACTCTTTTCTATTTTACTTTGATCTCAGAAAAGCAATTTTTGCTGTACTTTAATCTTTAGATGATTCATTCTAAATCTCAGAGAATAAAAATGTTGATAAAAGATAAACTACCGGCCATATTTACTTTCTTAAAACAATATCTTGTAAATGGGTATTTTTAATTTCTGAAAAAAAATAATTCTTTTGAAACGACACAGAAAAGACACTTTGTTTATTATAGGTCATTATGAAAAATCTATTTATTAGCGATATCAGTTTTAATGAATCAAAGACACATAAAGATATGACTATCTACTGAAACTTTTGATGTTTAAATTATAAAAGTAAGATAAGAAGGCATTTTTTTTAACAAAAAGTATGTTGTAATATACAAACATAACAGTTAAAGCTAAAGCTACTTCTTTTACCTAGAGATAACTTCTGCTCTAAGTGTGATGTTTCACTTCAGAACTCAGTAAGCACATATTTTGATGAATTTACACATGGAAATTTTTTTCAGTAGATTTAGGGGCACACAGTTTTGGGTACCTTGATGAACCGCATTGTGGTAAAGTCTGGACTTTTTAAGTATACCCATCACCTGAATAGTATACATTGTATCCAATAAATAGCTTTTCATCACTCGCTCCCTTCCCATCCTCCTTCCTTCTGAGTCGCCAATGTTCATGATACTACTGTGTATGCCCCTGCATACCCATAGTTTATCCCCCACTAATAAATGAGAACATGTGGTATTTGATTTTCTGTTTCTGAGTTATTTCACTTAGGATAATGGCCTCCAGTTCCGTCCAAGTTGCTACAAAAGATACTGTTTCGTTCTTTTCTTATGGACCAGTAGTATCCCATTGTGTATCACATTTTCTTTATCCACTCATCAGTTGATAGGCACTTAGATTGATTCCATCTTTGCAATTGTGATTTGTGCTGTGATAAACATATACATGCAGGTGTCTTTTTGATAAAATCACTTCATTTTCTTTAGGTGAATACCCGGTAGTGGGATTGCTTTATTGAATTGTAGATCAACTTTTAGATCTTTGAGAAATCTCCATGCTGTTTTCCATAGAGATTGTGCTGGTTTACATTCCCACTAACAGTGTATACGGGTACACTTTTTACTGTATCCATACCAATACCTACAGTTTTTTGACTTTTTAATAATGGCCATTCTGACTGGGGTAGGATGATATCTCATTGTGGTTTTATATGCATTTATCTGATGATTATTGATATTAAGCATTTTTTTCATCAGTTTGTT